>NC_064922.1:715418325-716043325 GCF_023897955.1 Schistocerca gregaria
TCATAAATAAAACACGAAGAAAATGAGACAGTACGGTACCACACCCACAGAGATTAAAATCATTTCTATGTAGCCTACTTGCATAAGTAACGTGATGTGCAGGAATCCGAAATCGTTATCCGCAGTTCCCATCACATATGCCACCTACTTTATCTTGGAATTTTACAAAATGTTACAGGTATCTGTCATGCAGAAGACTTGTTATACTTATTCTCAAACAACACATATCTTCCAATAATTGGCGAGAGGCCCGAGAACGACATGCAGATGGTTAAAGTCATGACTAAATTGTGGACGGACTTCGCAAGAACTGGGTAAGTACTCACATGTCCTCTTTTAAGAACACTGTGCTCTCCTCGCCGTTTCGCACCATCTTCCATTGCTTTTGGAAGTTCTCTCGCCTCTTATTCATAACGGAGCTTTTGTTAACACGTTTGTCAGTCAATCAAGCGTAGTGAACACCATTCTACAGTAGCTGTAAGAACTGTGAAATCTTATCAAAACGTAAGTCAAAGCTACAGACTGCCATATATCCGACGCATTAGTAGGAATTTGAAGATAATATGGCACCAAAATGTGCAAACTCTTATTTAACATCTACAGAATAGCTTATACAAGAATAACATGATTGAAATTCCGCGAGAAGATCCGGCCAAAACCGGAAACGCCTTTGTTTTAATTATGTCCACCCGAAATCCTGTATCATTTCCCTGACACTATCTCCCTATTTCTCGATAGTACAAAACGTGCTGCCTTATTTTTGAGTTTTTCGATGTATTTCGTTAATCCTATCTAGTAAGGATCCTACACCGCAGAGCAGTATTCCAAAAGTGTTCCGCCAATGAAACGCAGTTTTTGATTCGTCTTCCCCACAACATTTTCTATGTTTCTTTCCAAATAAACTTGTTGGTAATTGTAATTCCTAGTTATTTAGTTCAATTTACATCCTTTAGGCTTGATTTATCTATTGTGTAACCGAAGTTTAACGGATTCTTTTTAGCACTCATGTGGATGACCTCACACTTTTCACTATTTAGTGTCAATTTCCAATTTTCGCACTAAACAGACGTTTTTCTTTTTAAATCGTTTTGCGGTCAGTTTTGATCTTCTGATGACTTTAGTAGACGGTAGACTTCAGAATCATCTGCAAACAACCTGAGACGGTTGCTTGTATTGTGTCCTAAATTGTTTATATACATAAGGAACAGCAGAGGGCCTATAACACTACCTTGGGGATCACCATAAATCACTTCTGTTATACTCGATGTCTTTCGCGTCAGTTAATCCGAAATGTGACCTCTCTGACAGGAAATCATGAGTCCAATCCTCTGAGACGATATTCCATAAGCACGCAAGCCGCTTGTGAGCTACAGTGTCAAACCCCTTCTGAAAATAAGGAAATACAGAATCAATTTGAAATCCGTTGTCAATAGCACTGAGCACTTCGTGTGAGTAAAATGATACTTGTGTCTTACGAGAATGGTGTTTTCTAAACCCGTGTTGCTTATTTGCAAATGAACCGTTCTTTTAGAGATATTTCGTAATGTTCCACAATCCTGCTGCATATCGACGTTAATGATGCAGCTTTCCAGTCGTTGGTACGGATCCTGCATCGAGGGAGCATTTGTATATGATTGTTAATTATGGAATACTCTAAAAAGAATCTAACTGGCAAACGGTCTGAACCGGGAGATTTGGTTTTATTAAGTGATTTAAGTTCAAATGGTTCAAATGGCTCTGAGCACTACGCGACTTAACTTCTGATGTCATCAGTCGCCTAGAACTTAGAACTAATTAAACCTAACTAACCTAAGGACAGCACGCACATCCATGCCCGAGGCAGGATTCGAACCTGCGACCGTATCGGTCGCTCGGCTCCAGACTGTAGCGCCTAGATCCGCACGGCCACTCCGGCCGGCTGATTTAAGTTGCTTCAATACTCCGTGAATATTTACTTCTAAGTTACTCATGTTAGGAGCTGTCCTTCATTTGAATTCTGGAATACTTATTTCGTCTCCTTTTGTTACGCTATTTCGGAAAGCTGTGTTTAGTAACTCTGCTTTAGTAGCATTGTCAGCGATAGTATTTCCATTGCTATCGTGCAGACAAGGCATGGATTGTGTCTTGCCGCTAGAATACTTTACATGCGACCAACCTCTCTCTGGATTTTCTGCTAGTGTTCCAGACGAAGTTTAGTTGCGCAAACTGTTAGAAGCTTTACAGGAAAACTACACATTCGAAATTAACAAAGAAACAAATAGATTTTTTCCGCTGCAAGGGAAGGCTGACGAAATTAACAGTTGTATAACAAGGACCTGTAAAACAAACTGCCACATAATTTGGGATAGTAATGCACGTGTAAATTTCATATACAGTTTGTTATATCTTTTTAAATACACATACACCAGTTCAACAATACGAATAAAAATATAATTTCATTTCCTGAATTTACATCTTCACATCAATGTGCTATCAGTTTATGAGTAAAATTGTAGTTCGTTTACATTTCTGAAAATACATAGCGTGGCTAGCTACATGACGGAAGTAACCAAAAGTAACACTTACCAACCTACTATGCCTCTCAATGCAATGATACTTCCTCTTCAGCTGAATAAGGGGCCATGGACAACAAAACATTATTTAATTTATTTAGTAATGGTGACGGTATCTGTCATGTGCTACTGGGCTTATCAGTTACATGTTTATCAGTGTCCTTTATTACGAGTATAAGCATTGTGTTCGAGTAAGACCTGCGACATAATGCGAAGCGGGAGTCTAATTAGTACTAAGGTACTAATGCCATGAGACTAATAGCCTGCGGCATGCTAAAAATTTGAAGAAATTGGGCTGACACTCCTTAGCTTGAGGCATAGGTCCTACACCAAAACCCAACAGAGTACTAATAGTAAAGATGGAAATCGGCGGTGAAAGGAGAATGTGGATTTCATGTTTGAGGAATCAACCGTATGTTGCTACGACATGTAACGTAGTACAGACTTTAGTAAAGGAAGACGAAAGCAAATACTAAAGTGTACAACACTTCATGTTCAACTTGTGGTATCATTAAGTCGTTTTATAATGTATTCCCCGTTTTCGTTGTGATAAAAGTGGTATTGGAGCTGTGACTGCAAGAAACCTCGATCCAACTCATGGTTAGAATGTAGCTCAAGGTATGTGTCAAAACTTCAAGCTACAGCATCTGTTAACTGCGTAGCGACAAAATTAGACTAAACGTTCTCCAAACAAATCTAAATGGTGAGAGAAATAAAACCATATCTGGACAAGTTTCACCAGGAAAAGAACACTACACAGTAGGGGCCTCGTAGCCCAAGGACTAAGTACGAACGACCCGTGGCCTACGTCCTGATGATACAAATGAAAACCAAGAAAACGAAGAACGTTGAGTACATACTTGAAGCAAGAACGTATGTCGCTGCCATAAGTGAAATAGCGTAGACTTAAGGTAAGTAACATGGAAATAACACTAAAGTGTGCAAAATTCTGTCTATGTGTACCAGCTCACAAAATGGTCTTTGTCTTCTTCGGTGCACGTTTACCAGGATTTGTTCATTGTTTTGATCCTGGTGTGTAATGATGGTTCCACGTTTCATCAACAGTCACAAATAGGCGCAAAAAGTCTATTGGATTGCTATTAAACGTTGCCAGACATTGTGCTGAAATGTTGTGGCGTGTGTGCTTTTGGTCGACTGTGAGCAATCGCGGCACTGACCTCGCACACAGCTTCCTCATTGCCAGTTCTCCGTTCAGGATATTATGCATTCGTTCAGGTGCGGTGGTGGTATCATTAACTTAGCTTATAATCTATTGGTTAATGAATATTGCCAGTATTTGTTGCAATAAGAGCTGTAGCGGAACTGTGGTTACAAAAAACCTTGGGCCAGCGTACTTTTACAGTGTAGCTCAAGGTCTAGGTTAAATCATGCTACGAGCCCTCTTAACGCGTAGCGACAAAATAAGATTACACACTGACGACGTACATCGAACTGGTAATTCAAATAAAACCTATCGGGATAGGCTTTGTCACTAAAAGCACAAGAGCAGAATCGACAGCGTATTCGGCGTTCTAGTTGAACCTATCAGAAAATAGCGTGGTACAGGGTGGGCAGCAGTAGAAGTTATGGCACGAAGAAAACATTTTCGACTATTAGTTTGTACTGGTTTGTGATAAGGTCTACCATCATTTTAACATCACACAGTCACATAAATTTGCATCGCTTCATAAAAGTAAATAAAATTAGTGAAACAGAAAAAAAGTTTTTCTGACTTAATTCTAACTTTTCGTTGCGGAATTCTGCTGGGGCTCTTTTGTTGTTAGTATAAATTTGTGTTTCTTATAAGGGAACAAGTTTTCTTTCCTTTGAGAATTATGGAAGACGCTCGTATGGTGCAGTATATCTGCTACTTGAAATTCGTAATTCCTGGGCTGGTACACAAAGGTGATTTTCCTGCTGCTGTTGGTGTGTTCCCTGTATATCGCGGCGAAGGGCCGCCCTGTCTGATCGATATAGTACTTTTCACAAGTGTCGCCTTTTAACTTATATACGCCATAGTTTGGGTCCTTTTTATTTTCTCCTAACACTATTACTGTTACATATTCTGAAGGCTAACCTGACATTCGGCTTCCGAAATATATGTTCATTTTTATCATAAATGCTTCCTTTATAGGAAATTGCAGCGAACCTAATCTTAGCTTTATTCTCATCTTGTGCTTTACTATTATCATTCGTACGTAACTTTTTTTGAGATTATTGTTAATATTGGTTTCAGTGCTTTCATGGTATCCATTTGTGTTAGCTATTTGCTGAAGCGTCATTAGTTCTTTTTTATGTTGGGCGGATCAATACGCAACCTAAGCAGCTTGCATATGCAAATGATGTTATCGTTTAACGTCTAATAAAGTCATCAGAAGACCTATCAAAATTGTAAATGATTTAGAAAAGATATCTGCATGATGGAAAAATTGGCAGTCGACCTTAGAAAACAAAAAATTTGAGGTCATCCACAGAAGTGCTTAAAGCAATTCACTAAACTTGTGTTTATGAATCAGTCAAATCTAAAGGCCGTAAATTTATCTAAATAACTAGGAATTAAAATTACGAACAACTTAAGTTGGAAGAAACATATAGAAAATATTGTGGGTTGGGCTAACCAAAGACTGCGTTTTATTGACAAGACACTTAGAAAATGTAACGGATCTACTAAAGAGACTGCGTGCACAGCCCTTATCCGTCCTCTTTTGGAGTACTGCTGCGTGGTGTGGCATCCTTACCAGATAGGTTTAATGGAGTACATCGAAAACATTCAAAGAAGTGCAGCACATTTTGTAGTATCGCGAAATAGGGAGAGAGTCTCAGTGACATGGTACAGGATTTGGGGTGGACAGAATTAAAGCACAGGCATTTTTCGTTGCGCGGAATCTTCTCTCGAAATTTCGATCACCAACTTTCTCATCCGAATGTGAAAATATTTTGTTGACGCAGACCTAGGGAGAAACGCCCATCATGCTAAAATAAAGAGATCGCTCGGAAAGATATATGTATTCGTTCCTTCGGCGCCCTGTTCAAGATTGGAATAATAGAGAATTATTATAAAGGTGTTTCGATGAACCCTCTGGCAGGCACTTAAGTGTGATTTACTGAGTTTCCATGTAGATGTAGATGTTGATGCTGAGGAAAAATGGTAACCCTAATCTTTCCTGAAGGCATGACACAACATTAATCATAACGTCGTACTAGCCAGCTTCGTACACGTACTTAAGCTGGACCTGTCATTTCATATCATAATAGATCTACGAGTATATGAAGCTATTGTCTTCAAGCTGTAAAATGAACTTCATCTTGGACTGCATGGTGTTCATCATTGCTACACAGTCCTGCACCTCATTTATAAAGAGATTCGAATCTTTCAATATTTTGCGGAGCCTCTTGTTTACCTCGTAGCTGAGGGAGGATCTATTGTCCATTATGGCACGTATTGATTTACGTGGATGTCTGTTAATCTAGGAACGCAAATGTGTTAAACAAACATTCTTCGTTTTCATTAAGTTTTTCGTAGTCTCTAATCAAAAAACTCGAACTGTCTCTTTTCTTTGCTATTTTGTTATGGAAGTTTGTGTTCGGGTGTTTCTTAGCTTCAACTATATTATTTGCTACGAAAAAAATTATTATTTATATAATAGTTGTCATTAATGACAAATGTTACATTCTTTTAACCTACTATCAGTACACTTGCCTTGGTAACGCGAAAAGTTATTCTTTAGCAGTCGATTTTTGTTTTTGAAAGTATATGAAATCCTATTTGCATTATTTAAAAGTTTTGTTTGTTTGATCGCATTGAACGCCTGTTGTTTCTCCATTTTGGCTTGCTTAGTGGTTATTTATTTGTCAGCAATAATTTATATTACTTCACCTGACTTGATCTCTTACTGTAAGGTATACTGTAAGCTTTTATTTCATAGTGCTGTCTCCGTTAAATTAATTACTCTGTTAGTGAATGCGTGTGTAGGTTCTTTACGCAACTCTTTGAGCTTCTTATCATGTCTAGTCATTATGCCTAGTCCTGTTTGAAATAACTTTCGTTTCACTAAACTTTCTATCTAATAACGTCTTTTCAATAGCAGTTCAATCTGTGTAGCTTTTGTCAACATTATACGACTATGTTTATAAAGTTCTGGGGTTAGCAATTTTAGCCAAAAAATTTTACTTTTAACTTCGACTGTTCTAGAAGTCTTGGAGGAATTCCTAGTGTTTACTGTAGTATAGTGTTATGTAATCTGCAACCTAAACTCCTTTTGTTGAAGTGGAAGTTCAGTTGTATTCTTACTATTTTCCAGCGAAGTTTAAGAAAACTATTATACTCTCCTATAGCTCGGCTAGGCACTCTACTTAATTAGCTAACATTATCAGTCGGTGCAGGAGGCTATCTAAAAATTTGTGCTGTAGTCTTCTCACGAACCTTTCATTTCTTTGTAAAGATCACCATGCTTATCAACAGGCTTTCAACCTGTACCCTTGTCATATTTTCTTATTCACAGAACAGAAAATGACAATTTATAGAGCAAAAACAAGTAATCCACTCTTGTATCAACGTTTCGATCTCGTAAAATAAACAAAAGATTTTCATTACAAGGCTTCCAGTACAAATCCATTTCATTTTCCTGTGTCGCAAATATGATAGAGTGGCGTCTATGTGCACACCATTGTTTTTTATGTATTTGTGTAGCACTACATTTTAGTTGCTCAGATTGTGATGTGTATATCGTAATAAATTTACAGTTTTTCAACAGTAAGGCGTGACAAAATGGACAGGAGTTAGCGTTATACAATACTCGACTGATAGGTCTCATGTAGTTAGATTAAATGATTTCATGTACTAAATCGGCCATGTTATGTGGCCATTAAGATCAGTGACACTGATGCAATTCAGTTATCTACCATTCATGAAAAATTAGATACACCAAGATTAGTTACTGATATGCATATTTCTTCCTAAAAATTTGGTTTTTGGACTTTATCAGCACAGTATACGGTAGGTTTAAATTATATTATTTTATATTTGTTACAAAATAGATTGAGAGATATGGTAAATGTGAATTTTATTAAATTACTGGCTTTATACCTGAACCCTCACCCATGTATGCATTCGACACATATACTGAACACACCTATTCCTTCCCCTCACTCTATCCATCACTTCCTCGTTGTCTGTCAACCTCATTCTCCCACCTCTATCTGTCTATTTCCTGCTTCCCACTCCCTCGGTCTCTTCATCTCGTCCTTTCTATCCCATTGTCATTTCTTTTACCCTTTCTCTCTGACCTTACCTTCCTCCTCCCTCCCTCTGACCACATCCTTTCTATCTCCACTTCCCACTCTTCCTTTTCCACTACACCTCTAAATCTTGCACCTGCCTCATGCATCTCCCCTTCCTCCTTTCTGTCTTCTCATTTCCTCATCTCCTTTGTTCTGTTCATCCCTTCCTTCATCGATCTCAATCCATTTGCTGCCACACTAATCAGTATTTGCAGCCTCTGCAGCACAGTTAAGTAAAACAGGGTAATGCTACTCTCACAATATGCTTGTCATACAGGCAACCTACAGATCAAAACATTGGAAGTCACTTACATAACCCCGACGAACAGGGCGTCACGCAAAGCAGATCGTTATTGCAGGGTGACACTACTCTAATACAACACACCTGTCATACTTGCCAATAAACTATTTCTCGTCCCGACATGTAGGCTGTCATGCAAAGCAGATTGATTTGGAAGATCGATACTGTTCTCACATAACGTATCTGCCGTTCAGGCTTGGCTATATTCCAGTGGTTGGGAAAAGCACGCTTCTGCCCATATCTCTGCTCCTATTGGAGAGCAGGAGGTTATACAACTCATGAGGCGTATTGTTTCTGCACCAAATTTGAGTGAAATCGATCTGCTGGTTTGGGGGGAGATGCCAGACATACACATATAGGCTCCAATTTATACATATGTCACAGCTAACAGATTGAACCTGCATACATTAAACATATTTACTATCAATCTGTTACTGAATAATCTGCTAAGAGGAATGTGGTCATCATCTTGCTCTTGCAGAAGTTGTCAGCTTTTTAAACTATAGAGCCACTAGTTACCATTAAGTTACCCATTAAATTAGCTTTGCACAACTGGGTGTACAGTCTTCCATATATCTGATCAGGTTTAATAAAGAAAATAAAAAAAATGATCCATTTATTCAGGATAAACTCATCTCTCCATAGCTATATGCCACAACCGATGCCTCCTCACTGCGATATGCCAAGATCCAGAATTCGAGTGGTATATGGAATTTATTGGAATGCAGTGATGTTCAACACCCTGTAATGACTACTGCATCATATATCAGTGAAACATTGGAATCATAGTAACCAACACTGAGGCTTAGAAAACAGTAACATGGCAGGGATCGCAACAGTGAGGGGTATTTCGTGCCCTAGAGATAATCTACTCTAAAGTGCTCAGGTGCCGATTTACCACATACCACCAACTCCACAGATGATATCTAGCAGTGAGTTTCACATTAGTAAGACTACGCCATAAACTTGTGTATCCATTGTCCACATGCTGGCAACTGTATAGTGAGTTCGCTGCTTAGGTAAGATGATGATAAAAGAACGAGGTACATTGCCCATATACCAGCAATTGTACGGTAATGCATGGCAGCAAGGTCATCATTGATAAAACAATAAAATCAGCTTGAGGCCTTACAAGTACCAGCAACTGCACAATTGATGTGAAGCAGCAAGTTCTGTGTTGGTAAGATGATGAGACAGGCACAAAGTGTACTGACCATCTACTTGAGGCCTTAAACATACCACCAACTGGAAAGTTGATGCAGTGCAGTGAGTTCAGCATTGGTAAGATGAAGACACGAGCTGAAGTGCCAGTAATCACATTCTAGACCATCCGTTCTGACACTTCATGATCGTTTGACAGACGATGAAACTACAAGCAATACAGAGTGAAACTATCATTCACAATATGATGCGAAGCTACGTACACTAGTATGGACACATACCTTAAGCACATCTAGGAACAGTATCAATATGTGGGATTTCATTGTAAATCGTTAGCAAACGAGCTGTAATTGGAATTGAACTGGGCACTTCATTTTTTGAGGATTTTAGGTATCAGGGTCAGGATCTTCATACATTACCAACAATGGGTGTGGGTTAGCAGAAGCTAGGTGTGAGACGGCCTGTCTAACACCTGAAGGCACTAAAGAAACATTCATTATTCAAAGATAAACAATCATTTTGATAATGGGCACTTTTAGTAACTGTGGGATGGAGATGGCACATGCCATGGGTGCAGCGTGGCAAGTCAGTCATAACAGCAGAAGGAGCCATGGAGTTATCACCCAGCGATGTCACAGGGTCACTGGCGATATTTTACTTTTGTTTTCACTTACGTTTCTCAGAAATGCTCGCAGCCCCAGAAAATGGATAACCTAGGCATGGCTCATCACACGATAGACTGCGTCCCAAAAGGCAACTTCTAACGCTTTCTGAAGTGTGGCTGAGTTATTCTGCAGCTGCCCAGTAAGAGAAAGGCCATCAGGAACTAAGTCTACCTACAGGTTCAGAGGTGGGTGCTGGCAGTGGTATGCCACTATGATGTCATATGGTGGTCTTCTACCTGTGCTCTTTGGTTACACCATCACAAAGCCTGTTGGAAGGGGGCATCCACACCTTCCCATCACTCCCTTCCCAACCATTGCTTCCCTTTCATACCCCTCGACTCTTATAACCGCCATCTGATTTCTGTACGAATTGTAAATAGCCTTTCGCTCCCTGTATTTTACCCCTGCCAACTTCAGAGTTTGAAAGAGAGTATTCCAGTCAACATTATCAAAAGCTTTCTCTAAGTCTACAAATGCTAGAAACGTAGGTTTGCCTTTCCTTAATCTTTCTTCTAAGCTAAGCCGTAGGGTCAGTATTGCCTCACGTGTTGCCACATTTCTACGGAATCCAAATTGATCTTCCTCAAGGTCGGCTTCTACCAGTTTTTTCATTCGTCTGTAAACAATTCGCGTTAGTATTTTGTAGCTGTGACTTATTAAACGGATAGTTCGGTAATTTTCACATCTGTCAACACCTGCTTTCTTTGGGATTGGCATTATTATATTCTTCTTGAAGTCTGAGGGTATTTCGCCTGTCTCTTACATCTTGCTCACCAGATGGTAGAGTTTTGTCAGGACTGGCTCTCCCAAGGCCATCTGTAGTTCTAATGGAATGTTGTCTACTCCCGGGGCCTTGTTTCGACTCAGGTCTTTCAGTGCTCTGTCGAACTCTTCACGCAGTATCTTATCTCCCATTTCATCTTCATCTACATCCTCTTCCATTTCCATAATATTGTCCTCAAGTTCACCGCCCTTGTATAGACCCTCTGTATACTCCTTCCGCCTTTCTGCTTTCCCTTCTTTGCTTAGAATTGGGTTTCCATCTGAGCTCTTGATATTCATACAAGTGGCTCTCTTTTCTCGAAAGGTCTCTTTAATTTTTCTGTAGGCAGTATTTATCTTACCCCTAGTGAGATAAGTCGCTACATCCTTACCTTTGTCCTCTAGACATCCCTGCTTAGCCATCCTGCACTTCCTGTCGATCTCATTTTTGAGACGTTTGTATTCCTTTTTCCTGCTTCATTTACTGCATTTTTATATTTTCTCCTTTCATCAATTAAATTCAATATCTCTTCTGTTACCCAAGGTTTTCTACTAGCCCTCGCCTTTTTACCTATTTGATCCTCTGCTGCCTTTACTACTTCATCCCTCAGAGCTACCCATTTTTCTTCTACTGTATTTCTTTCCCCCAGTCCTGTCGATTGTTCCCTTATGCTCTCCCTGAAACTCTGTACAACCTCTGTTTTAGTCAGTTTATCCAGGTCTCATCTCCTTAAATTAGCACCTTTTTGTAGTTTCTTCAGTTTTAATCTACAGCTCATAACCAATAGATCGCGGTCAGAGTCCACATCTTCCCCTGGAAATGTCTTACAATTTAAAACCTGGTTCCTAAACTTCTGTCTTACCATTATATAATCTATCTGATACCTTCCAGTATCTCCAGGGTTCTTCCATGTATACAACCTTCTTTCATAGAGTGTAGTAGGTATGTGTGATTAGTTAGCAATGGTTAATACGACAAACTGTCTCAGCGACAAATACGAGTAAAGAGCTATCAATAAACTTAGTTCTTTGAAGTTTTGTTGGTTGCTGCATTAAGTTTTAGTTACATAGGTGTAGCTTAAAAATCAGTATTTCTTTCTTATTTTATGATCCTGTTTTTTCTGGCTATTTACTTAAACGTCTGAGAATTACTGAATTTTCTTCAAATCACGCGTTTCACTGAATGTTTTGCTTCATATTTGGCAGAAATCCAACGCCAACTGACGAGCTAGTGCATTGGCCAAGAGTGACTTCTGATGACCTGTTGGAATACCTGGATATAGGCCAGACACTGCAGGTGAAGAAAGGGCTCTTCCAAGAACGAGTAGACTTCTGGAGATCACTGCCTCTCAGAGAAACACAGGAGCAGACCAAAGCCAGAGAGGACCTGTGATTTTAGATAAAATGGACGCCAGTTTTTCATTGAAATGTACGAGAAAATTCTCTTGAAATAAGACTATGCAGAAAAAGTTCAATGTTGTGTTTGTTGTTGTCTGTGAATATACGTACCACTGTCGTTCGAGAATTATCAAATGACTACAGAAAATGATAAATTAAGTAATTTGTTTTTAATCATAGGAAACAAGACTTCTCTAAATGGGATTTTTTTCGATTTGATGGTCATTGTAATTATAATGATAACAAAGAACATTTAATTACTCCTTGGAAGAAAGCAATGCTTTGTGTACTACTGAACCTCTCCTACAAAAGTGTATATTTCAATTTCCAGGAGTGAGGATATCAAAAATAGTACTAATTCAAATGAATTCCACTAATAAGGTTCGGTACGCTTGTTACTTCACTAACAATTCAATTTGTATGACAATAAACTAGTGGACTTTTCAAGTGCAAACCTAACAGCAAAATGTGAAACAATTGTACAACACTAAGGAATAAATACCAAACAACTGTTGTTTGCTTGTGTTTTTTCGAGTGATTTTTATTTGAATTCGTTACACCTATGTGCTTAAATTCCTTACAAAGCAAACTTATGCTATCCGTCTAACTTTTCACTGTAATAATACATCTTTGCAAAACAAATTAATTTATTTAACTTAATTATGTACGGATTTTTAAGTAGCCATAACTAATTTGAAAATAATTTTGTAATTTTTTGTTCTTTTCTTTCTCTAGCTCTGGCACTTTTTCCTTTAACAACTATTTCATTTTACTTAAATTACCTATATTTTTGCCCATTGTTTCCAATTTTTGTTCCTTATCTTTTGTTAATAAATCTGGAATTGAGAGTTGGATTTCGCTAATACTAGAAGCCTTCCTTAAGAAGATTTTGCTAATGATATGAGAAGTTAATATGAATCGCATTGACTGTCTATTGTTCGCATTACAGCCTTACGCTGCGTACGCGAAAACATATGGTGGAACTGCTTTGTAGCTGTCTCTGATATCAGATACCTGAAGCTTTGTAGTGTCTACATTAGTCCATATCCTTGTTTCCTGCGTGAGACCGTTGAATGTATAACTTTTCAAAATCCCGTCAGAGCATCCAGATTTAGTCTCTCAGCACATTCCCTAAATTGCTTAAGAGAATGGCGGTATAGTGCAATAGAATAAAACTGTCAATTCCTCACTTATATTTAATACTAGCCTGTTGTTCATTTATAACTATATAATGGTCAGTAGACATTAAACTCAATAGCTTGCCACCCATAGATTTTATGAAGTGTAATCTTTGAATTACTGTTACCGCAGGTTAAATTAATAGGTATGTTTTCTGTCCAGGGTTACCAGTGCCAGAAAAGTTCCGCGGATTTGTATTCACTGGTGATAAAATTCTAATACTTTTCACAGAGGATGTACTGAAGACAAGGACTACAGACGAGACCAACAAGCATTATCGCGTCCCATTATATATGAGTATAGCTGTGGTGATACAGTGAAGAAATCATCAGTATCGGGTTCATTAATCCCTTCGCATATCACTTCTCGTTAACAGATTGTACTGTTAGTGGAGGAGTAGAGTTAACGTACATATTATGTATTTAGTATATATTTGTCTTTGTGCATGAGAAAGTAAGCAAATGGTACCCCCTCATTTGAACACGCTGACATCTTGTGTGGTGACTTCGAGGATGACGATCTCCAAACAATGAGACAACGTGACTTTCTGCTGAACGAAAGCAGCGATAATCTTATGAACAAGATGTAGTCCTCGTTTCGTGGTCCACTGAGATGTCAAAAATAGCAAACAAAGCAGAAAATGATGAAATCCCATGGGTGGTGAGAATGGGGATAATGAAAAGGATAGTGGAAATTACACTCCGGCATTTATCCTTACAGTAGGCTGCATTGTTTATACTTATATGGACTTCCACAGATATTCTACAATGAAGCCACGTGTCCATATACATAAGCTGTAGTCACGTAGTGTGTAGTAGTACCCGTAAGTTCTTAGTCTTTACCCACTGAAACATTTTCCTGGAATCGTTGAGTGCAAACACAGCGAAACAGTAGCAGCGAATTGCTTGTAAAATGATGCGTATTTTCTATTAGAAGAACAGGGCTAGAAATGAAGTGCTACAGTATTCACAAGCTAAGTATTTATTTATTTATTTATGCATTTATTTTACCTGGCAAGATTAGGGCCTTCAGGCCCTCTCTTACACCTAACCAGGCATACTCAGATTGAACGAGTTACAGTTTCTAAATAACATTAAGGACATTTAACGTCTTATGCAGTATTGATGCTAAACAAAAAAAATTGAGATTATAACAGTAGTACAATGATAGTTATAACAATAAAAATAATTATAACAATCAAGAATAATAATGATAATAATAATGATAATAGTAATAATAATAATAATAATAATAATAATAATAATAGTGACTAAGTATATGAAAGTAAACATACATTTCTTTTGTGAATGTCAGTTAGTTGGGAATTTTCTCGTTATATTCTTGCAGCTTGTGAGTTATTCTCATCGAGCAGAGACATAAGACGATAGAATGGGGTGAAAGAGATATATAAGAGGTAGATAGGTTAGAGGAAGAGAAAAAGAATGGTAAAATTCGAAGCTGTGATGGAGAGGAGAAAGAAAGAGATGGGAGGGGCACAACAGTGGTGGCTATACCGTCCCTAATATGTAAGTTTTGAGTTCCCTCTTGAATGTTGAGTAGTTCTGGATAAGTCGCAGATCACAGGAGAGTGCGTTCCATAGTCGTATGGCTGAGATGGAGAATGACACGGAGAAAGATTTTGTGTTATGTAAAGGTACAGCCAAGATGATAGACGTATCCGATCTGGTATTGCGATTGTGGAATGATGATAGATGTTTATAAGGGAATACTGTCGTGAAATGGTTGCTTCGCTGAATATAGCCAGATGTTAACCAAGTCTACCTATCAATTTCCGGTAGAAGTTGAAAGCCTTCTACCCTGTTGAAAAATTACACAAAATATTCAGTTAAAAAATTTTGAAACAAGTTGAATGCGAATTTCAATCACGACTCACGGATCGCCATTTGACTCAGTAATTCTTATGACAAAGGCATTGCTTATTCAAGTTCAATCACTAATTAGTTTTTGATGAAACAGATTAGTAAGTTTTGATCAAGAATGCTGTAACATGAAAGCATAACTCTATACTAAGCTTCATCTTGTAGACGAAACCCATACAAGACAATGTATTTCCCATCCTCAGAACGTGAAATTACAAATCCTAACAAACAACGACGAAGATTATGTTGAAGAGTCTGTCTGCAACACATCGACTTACGAGATAGCTGTAAATGCAACGGAAGACAGTAAAAGAGATCTTTGCGAAATAAAGAAATGTTCGTGGACTGGGTGTGGTCTTCTAGGTTTCTGTGCAGTAGCTTCACGTGAGGCATGGAGGGTGTTATGCAACGAGGTTACGAAAGAGCTCCTCATCATACACCGTCTCAAAGACCTGCAACACGTAATCGTTGACAAGTTTGGGGGGGGGGGGGGGATGGAAACCAGATTTCTCCTCTCCAGGCGTACCATCCTAGCTCTCGTCTTATGCTACTTAGGGAAACCACAGACGAGCTAAGTAAGAATGGCTGAGTGCTCTGAGAAGGGAATAACGGTGGCACTTAAATGTAGCTTTTGTTTGTGTGTATAAAAAGCTGATGCCACCAGAGCCATTTTCCATGAGGCACAATTGGCGCAATTACTACGCCACAGTTTACATTCGAGAGTTCTTGCATGCGGTAAAAATATTTGGTTGAAACTACTTGTAACTGTTCAAGTTGTTGCCACACGGCTTCCTTGACCTTTTATCAGAGTTTCATCGCTCTATAAAGAAAATTATTAACTGTGCGCTTCACGAATGCAATGCCTACAGGTCAGTCTCCCTCTGCAGATCAGTTATACTCCTGGCCACTAAGAGCATCAAGGCCATCCAAAAAACTTTCAGTAGCGTGAGAATGTGATAAATCATATAACTGCACAAAACTGATCCTCAAGATAAAAGATTCTACACTACATACGACGTACAGTACCTGTTTCACATTATGGAACTATGTATATTTGCTAAAGAAATTCGAAGAAAATTAGCGAAGGCATGCAAATATCTTCCAGAAAAGAATACTTCCGACAACTGGCAGTATATGCTTAAAAAGAGATTAACTCACCAGACAGCTCAAAAATATTGTAATCTCTATGCTGTCTGTTCATTCACCTCAGCATTTATTCATAGAGAACTGTCAGTGATGGGGTGGAAGTTAGTGAGAAGAGAGAAACAGAGCTTAAACACATTAAAATGAAAATAACTGATCATTTATCGAAACATTAATTTGCAATGTAGCACAGACCTTTGAACTTTTAAAACAAACCAGAAATTCATATTCCATGCCTCAAGGGAGAAAAATTCGTATTTAAGTAAATAAATAGAATTAATTAGAAAATATTTCACTTTAGGAATGAAGTTTTTTTAATGTCTCTTTGGAATGACATATTTACATCTAAATTTGTTGACGTAGTAATGGTTCATGTGTACCTGAAAAGACTGAACTAGTAAGCAGTAGAGCAGAGCAGATTCGAGGACCAAACAAGTTATAGGCAGTTAAATCCAGTGATAAGATAGCAGGTGATAAGTCTTCTGGGGTATCATGTTACACCCGAGGCAATTGCATGAAGTATATTCAAGGTCACCCCGTCTTCCGGAGACATCCTAGCATGCACCTGAAGCAACTGCATGTGGTACACTGAAGGTAGTACGTAACCCTATACTCAGTCAAGCAATCACTCATGGTTGTAGAGTAGTGTGTTTTACGTTCAGGATAAGTAAATAACCCGATACTCCGCCCATGTATCTCGGACCAAACGTGACACAAAATGTGTAGGAAAGTGAAGGTCACTATCTCGCGACCCTCTCCTTTTCTCTCTGGACAAAGGGGTATATATTAAAATGATGGGAACCGCCTCCTTCTCCACTTCCTTTTTTTCTATTTCAACTGAATAAACCTCATCATTCGTCTGCTCACCACAGAGGGAGCATCAGGCTTATTATAAAACAGAATAAATTAATTTATGTATTATTAGCGATGATTTCTCTCCTTCTCTCTCTGTAGGTCAATTCCCATGGCTAGTCGTTTTGCACTCTGCAGTGAAAGCATAAGATTCTTTTGTAAAAAATAATACTGATATAATAAAGTACCTTACGAAATTCTCTTTCAGATCAGTACTGTGTGCTGGCCCAGCGCTCGAACCTGAGGCCTTTGCTTTTCACGGGCAAGTGCCGTGAGGTACTCAAGCACCTTCACTACTCATCCTCACAGCTTTACTATCGCCAGTACGTCAATCCTACCTTCCATATCTCACAGAAACACTTCTGCAAAAGACTAGCGCCCCTGTAGGTATATGGCCTAGCCACAGCTTGGGGGATGAGCTACTTCATAAGTAAAGCTGTGGTGTCAGGTTTTAAGTCGTGTCTGGTTAGCTCAGTCAGTAGAGCACATGTCTACGACAATCAAATGTCCCAATTCCGAATTCTGGTCTGGCACACAGTTTTGATCAGCCCTTGTATTGACACTCAGCTCCAGAGTGAAAATTTCATTCTGAAAAAAATCATAGTTTATTGGCAACGAATTTTTATTTCTGTTAATAATTTTGTTTCATTAATTAACAACAGTTTTTCAAAGGTTGTTGAATTTGTGCGATATTTACAATAATTCGTCAAAGCTTTTTTTCACAATAGCTACTTTTTTCGAAATTAATTTGCTGACAGCGAATCTCTTGACATCAGTTGTATTACTTACAGATCTACTACCCAACAAGGTCAAATGTAAAATTCGCGCCAGACTTGGGCTTGAAACGAGATTTCCTGCTAACAAAAAGTGAATGGTCGTCTTAACCATTTCAGTTACCCATGTGCAATCCTTGGACCAACTAAAACTACCTTATACACTCCTGGAAATGGAAAAAAGAACACATTGACACCGGTGTGTCAGACCCACCATACTTGCTCCGGACATTGCGAGAGGGCTGTACAAGCAATGATCATACGCACGGCACAGCGGACACACCAGGATCCGCGGTGTTGGCCGTCGAATGGCGCTAGCTGCGCAGCATTTGTGCACCGCCGCCGTCAGTGTCAGCCAGTTTGCCGTGGCATACGGAGCTCCATCGCAGTCTTTAACACTGGTAGCATGCCGCGACAGCGTGGACGTGAACCGTATGTGCAGTTGACGGACTTTGAGCGAGGGCGTATAGTGGGCATGCGGGAGGCCGGGTGGACGTACCGCCGAATTGCTCAACACGTGGGGCGTGAGGTCTCCACAGTACATCGATGTCGTCGCCAGTGGTCGGCGGAAGGTGCACGTGCCCGTCGACCTGGGACCGGACCGCAGCGACGCACGGATGCACGCCAAGACCGTAGGATCCTATGCAGTGCCGTAGGGGACCGCACCGCCACTTCCCAGCAAATTAGGGATACTGTTGCTCCTGGGGTATCGGCGAGGACCATTCGCAACCGTCTCCATGAAGCTGGGCTACGGTCCCGCACACCGTTAGGCCGTCTTCCGCTCACGCCCCAACATCGTGGAGCCCGCCTCTAGTGGTGTCACGACAGGGGTGAATGGAGGGACGAATGGAGACGTGTCGTCTTCAGCGATGAGAGTCGCTTCTGCCTTGGTGCCAATGATGGTCGTATGCGTGTTTGGCGCCGTGCAGGTGAGCGCCACAATCAGGACTGCATACGACCGAGGCACACAGGGCCAACACCCGGCATCATGGTGTGGGGAGCGATCTCCTACACTGGCCGTACACCTCTGGTGATCATCGAGGGACACTGAATAGTGCACGGTACATCCAAACCGTCATCGAACTCATCGTTCTACCATTCCTAGACCGGCAAGGGAACTTGCTGTTCCAACAGGACAAAGCACGTCCGCATGTATCCCGTGCCACCCAACGTGCTCTAGTAGGTGTAAGTCAACTACCCTGGCCAGCAAGCTCTCCGGATCTGTCCCCCATTGAGCATGTTTGGGACTGGATGAAGCGTCGTCTCACGCGGTCTGCACGTCCAGCACGAACGCTGGTCCAACTGAGGCGCCAGGTGGAAATGGCATGGCAAACCGTTCCACAGGACTACATCCAGCATCTCTACGATCGTCTCCATGGGAGAATAGCAGCCTACATTGCTGCGAAAGGTGGATATACACTGTACTAGTGCCGACATTGTGCATGCTCTGTTGCCTGTGTCTATGTGCCTGTGGTTCTGTCAGTGTGATCATGTGATGTATCTGACCCCAGGAATGTGTCAATAAAGTTTCCCCTTCCTGTGACAATGAATTCACGGTGTTCTTATTTCAATATCCAGGAGTGTATCTCAGTGTCTACAGTCTTAGATCACAGTCCACTTAATTCATCATCTAACGCTCAAAACATTACTTGAATTTCCGCAACAGGAAGAATGAGACAACAAGTACTTGAGACCAATGTCTTTATCATCATGTGCAAACCTAGGCTTGTAATTGGAAACCGCTCGATTCATATATTACTCCAACTGGATGTGAGTTCAGGTAGACAGTCTCCGCAAATAAAATGTTTAGGTGGATTAATGAGACGACAGTGGTTGTTTGTGCTGATTTTATTTTCTCTTTCTGACAGTCTTTATTTTTAACTTAGTACTGGCTATTCCAGTAGCTTTTCTGTCTGAGCATCAGAACGGAGAAGCACCGAGGGTACTGGACAGGAGAGCCATAAGTGTGGCTTGCTGAAACAGATCCCTTTTGGGCTAACAGAACAAGGTCTTCGCAGAACTGCCAGCAAGGGATTGACAGGTAGGAGCAGCCCTCAAGTTCTTTTGAGGAAGGTCGCCTTGGCTAGAGTCAACCTATTCATGCAGTTTCCTGAGCGTATACACTTTTAATGGCCAAACTGAAATCATTCATCCATGGTAGGTAGGCATCAGTGCCATGCTGAGAAAAGTGCAGTCATTGAAAAACACCTCCTACTATCTGCTTACAAAAATCGAAACAGCTCTGACATATTAAAAGTTCACAAGGTATGGAAGAGTTGATGGAAAGCATCGTACCATTTTATTAGCTTTTCCCATGGCCAGTTATGTGAGGCTATCTGCTGCCTGAGAGGGCACCAAATGGAAAATTTGATGTGATATTCGGAGGATGTAAACGCACGACAAAGTTTTTAGAAAATAGGATAAGAAATCTAGATTATTGTTTTTTTAATATTTCGCCTCTTCAGTTGGAAGATTATGGTACAAGGAACCAATTTCACCACTGGTGGAATGATATAAGTTTAAGACGACTGGCTGCCGAGACTCTTGGTGGGAATAAGGGTGTAGTCAATTTTTTCCTGGCTATAACCGGTGCGAGAGTGTTACTGAGATTATCAAGAAAATTCACTCGAAAACGTAACACGAGAAGCATTGTGCGTCATGGAGAGATTAACAATTGAAATTTTGACTTAAAACTTTCTGAGAAGACAATGGTTCAAATGGCTCTGAGCACTATGGGACTTAACTACTGAGGTCATCAGTCCCCTAGAACATAGAGCAAGTAAACTCTAACTAACCTAAGGACATCACACACATTCATGCTCGAGGCAGGATTCGCACCTGCGACCGTAGCCGTCGTGCGGTTCCAGACTGTAGCGCCTATAACCGCTCGGCCACACCGGCCGGCTTCTGAGAATAGTCGGTCAACATATTACTTTTGTACATCTCATGGCCACGACGAGAAAATTCGAGCAATTGTAGCCAATGTAAAGGCTTAGCGACAACAATTCTTAGCACACGCCACTCGCAAATGGAACAGGGTAGGGGTATAAGTTAGTGAACCAGAAGTACCCACCCCCACACACTCTTACGTAGCTTGAGGATTATGATGTAGGTGTAGACTTCAGCTGTGGACTTGGTCCTCAACGTATCGATGGTGCACAGCTTTTGTATCAAGTGGAACAACAGATTCCTTAAGCAGTGTTGCGTACAATGTTCGAGATCTCCACAGAACTGTTCTACCAACAACCGTGATGAACCGGTCTGTTGATATCGCACCACCAATAATTATGAGCGTACTTTGGAGCTTTATCATCTTTCACCCCCGTGAAAAAGAAGTCTACATTCATGTTCCGGTTCACATTCCCACGTTCGTCAGTGCATTCTCAGTTCCGTGATAGTCTTCATTTCTCCAGTGAGACAAAAAATCACTGTAATCGCAAAGTCAAATATTTCGATATGAACTAATACCAATCCCCACCAAATAAGTATGCCAAATGATAATTCACTCACCTACTTCTCACAGTTAACATTCTTCGGTTGCAATTTTCTTGATTTCATGAAAGATTTAAATAATCCTTAATCTCAAACCATTTTGTAATAAATTAAAGATTTCACTTCAACCATGTCTTTGATTCGAGTAACCGTTGATACCCGTGTTAATCATTACATTGCATATATTTATTTCAGTGTTGTGTCTTAAGGGTGTCTGCATCATAATTAGTTTTCAGACTCTCTCTCTCTCTCTCTCTTTCATACAGCTCTCCATGTTACTCTATCCTGTGCAAGTTTCTTCATTTTCCAGTACCTACTGCAACCTACATCCTTCTGAATCTGCTTAGTGTACTCATCTCTTGGTCTCCCTCTACGATTTTTACCCTCCACGCTGCCCTCCAGTGCCAACAACTGGTGATCCCTTGATGCCTCAGAACATGTCCTACCAACCGATCCGTTCTTCTAGTCAAGTTGTGCCACAAATATCTCTTCTCCCCAGTTCTACTCAATATCTCCTCATTAGTAATGTGATCTACACACCTAATCTTAAGCATTCTCCTGAAGCACCACATTTCGAAACCCTCTATTCTTTTCTTGTCCAAGCTATTTATCGTCCATGTTTCACTTCCATAAGTTGCTACACTCCATGCAAATACTTTCAGAAACGACTGCCTGACATTTAAATCTATGCTCGCTGTTAACCAATTTCTCTTCTTCTGAAACGCTTTCCTTACCATTGCCAGTCCACATTTTATATCCTCTCTGCTTCGACCATCATCAGTTATTTTGCTCCCAAAATAGCAAAAGTTATCTATTAACTTAAGTGTCTCGTTTCCTAATCTAATTCCCTCAGCATCACCCGACTTAATTCGACTACATTTCATTATCTTC
The DNA here is from genome assembly GCF_023897955.1 of Schistocerca gregaria. Classification (NCBI taxonomy): domain Eukaryota; kingdom Metazoa; phylum Arthropoda; class Insecta; order Orthoptera; family Acrididae; genus Schistocerca; species Schistocerca gregaria. The sequence continues at coordinate 715,440,655 of NC_064922.1, forward strand.
GTTTTGATTTTATTGACGTTCATCTTATATCCTCCTTTCAAGACACTGTCCACTACGTTCAGCTGCTCTTCCAAGTCCTTTGCCGTCTCTTACAGAATTACAATGTTATCGGCGAACCACAAAGTTTTTATCTCTGATCCATGGATTTTAATTCCTACTCCAAATTTTTCTTTTGTTTCCATTTACTGCTTGCTCAATATACAGACTGAATAACATCGTGGATAGGCTACAATACCGTCCCACTCCCTTCCCAACCCTACGGTCGTAGGTTCGAATCCTGTCTCGGGCATTGATGTGAATTACAATTACAAGTCCCATAGTGCTCAGAGGCATTTGAACCTTCCAAACCACTGCTTCCCTTTCACGCCCCTCGACTCTTATAACTGCCCTCTGGTTTCTGCACAAATTGTAAATAGCCTTTCCTTCCCTGTATTTTACCCCTGCCACCTTCAGAATTTGAAAGTGTGTATTCCAATTAACATTGTCAAAAGCTTTCTCTAAGTCTACAAATGCTAGAAACTTAGGTTTATCTTTATTAAACTGTCTTCTAGGATAAGTCGTAGGGTCAGTATTGCCCCACGTGTTCCAACATTTCTACAGAATCCAAACTGATCTTTCCCGAGGTCGGCTTCTACTAGTTTTTCCATTCGTCTGTACGTAGTATTTTGTAGCCGTAGCTTATTAAACCGATAGTTCAGTAATTGTCACATCTGTCAGCACCTGCCTTATTTGTGATTGGAATTATTATAGTCTTCTTGAAGAATGAGGGTATTTCGCCTGACTCATACATCTTGCTCACCAGATATTATAGCTTTTTTAGGGCTGGCTCTCCCAAGACTGTCAGTCGTTCTAATGTAATGTTGTCTACTCCTGGGGCCTTGTTTCCCCTAGGTCTTTCAGTGCTCTGTCAAACTCTTCAGGCAGTATCATATCTCCCATTTCATCTTCATCTACAGCCTCTCCCATTTCCATAATATTTTCCTCAAGCACATCGCCCTTGTATAGACCCTCTATATTCTCCTTCCACCTTTCTGCTCCCCTTTTTTGCTTAGAACTGGGTTCCCATCTGAGCTCTCGATATTCATACAAGTGCTTCTCTTTTCTCCAAAGGTATCTTTAATTTTCCTGTAGTCAGTATCTATCTTACCCCTCGTGAGATATGCCTGTACATTCTTACATTTGTCCACGGCCATCCCTGCTTAGCCATCCTGCACTTCCTGTCGATCTCGTTTTTGAGACCTTTGTACTCCTTTTTGTCTGCTTCATTTACTGCATTTTTATATTTTCTCCTTTCACCACTTAAATTCAATACATCTTCTGTTACCCAAGGATTTCTACTAGCCCTCGTCTTTTTACCTACTTGACCCTCTGCTGACTTCACTATTTCATCTCTCAAACCTACTTCTTCGCCTACTGTATTTCTTTCCCCAAGTCCTGTCAATCATTACGTAATGTTCTCCTTGAAACTCTCTACAACCTTTGGTTCTGCCAGTTTATCCAGGTCCCATCTCCAGGAATTCCCACCTTTTTGCAGTTTCTTCAGTTTTGATCTATAGTTCATAAGCAATAGATTGTGTTCAGAGTCCACATCTGCACCTGGAAATGTCTTACAATTTAAAACCTGGTTCCTAAATCTGTGTCTTACTATAATATAATCTATCTGAAACCTTCCAGTATCTCCTGGCCTCTTCCATGTATGCAACCTACGTTCATGACTCTTGAAACAAGTGTTAGCTATGATTAAGTTATGCTCTGTGCAGAATTCACCCATGACTATTAAATTTTCGTCTCCCTTCACTATCTGAATAATTTCTTGTATCTCTTCATACATTTCATCAATCTCTTCGCCCTCTGCAGAGCTAGTTGGCATATAAACTTGTACTGTTGTTGTAGGCGTGTCTTTCGTGTCTATCGTAGCCACAATAATGCGTTCACTCTGCTGTTTGTAGTAACTCACCCGCACTCCTCTTTCTTTATTCATTATTAAACCTACTCCTGCGTTACCCCTGTTTGATTTTGTATTTATAACCCTGTATTCACCTGACCAGAAGACTTGTTCCTCCTGCCAACGAACTTAACTACTTCGTACTATTCTAACGTTAACCTATGGATTTCCCTTTTTAAATTTTCTAACATATCTGCCCAATTAAGGGGCCTGCATTCCACGCTTCGAGCCGTAGAACGTCAGTTTTCTTTCTCCTGATAACGACGTCCTCCTGAGTAGTCCCCGCCCTTCGTAATATTTTACCCTAGAGGACGCCGTCATCATTTAACCATACAGGAAAGCTGCATTCCCTCGGGAAAAATTACGGCTCTAGTTTCTCCTTGTTTTCAGCCTTTCGCAGTACCAGCACAGCAAGGCCGTATTGGTTAGTGTTACAAGGCCAGATCAGTCAATCATCCAGACTGTTGCCCCTGCAACTACTGAAAAGGCTGCTGCCCTCTTCAGGAGCCACACGTTTGTTTGGTGTCTCAACAGATGGTGTTGGCACTGCTGGAAGTATGCTGAAAAACCCTCTTTTGGAATGGAGTATAACTCACCTGTCACAGCTGCCATAATGTTCTCTCTTGTCTGAAACCGCATTCCGTTTAACGACCTCTTAAGTTTAGGGAACAGCCAGAAGTTTCAGAGGGGCATATTAGAAAAGTAAGCCTGTTGAAGCACAGGAATCTGGTTTTTCGCCAAAAAAGTCTGAATCAAATACGAGGAATGTACTGGAGCATTGTCGTGATGGATGCGTCGATTTCCTGTTGACCACAAGTCCAGTATCTTGTCCCACACAGCGTCATGTAGGCGACAGACGATCTCCTTGAAGTATTTTTTGGTGACTGAATCCGTGATACATACTCATGGTGTACCACACGGTGGGAGTGAAAGAAAGTAGTCAGAATCACTTTGATGTCGCTGTTCACTTTTTTCTTTAGTCTTGGCGGAGACGAATACTTCCACTGTGACGACAGGGATTTGGTTATCGGTTCGTACCCGTATACACAGGTCGTGTCACCAGTCACTGAGGTGTTCACGAAGTCGGCGTTACTATTTGTGGAGTACAGCATGTCTTGTGAGACTTCAACACGAGGTTACTTTTGCTCCACCGTCAGCAGCTTCTGCACGAATTTCGGAGACACTCTCTTAATGGCCAAGTCTTCAGTCACAATGGAATGTACCGATGTCCGTTTCTTCTACAAATTGTCTGATACTCACACAATCGTCCTGCATCACCATAGCGTTCACTTTGGCTATGACCTGATCATTTCAGCATGTAGATGGCTGACCGGAGGGTGATTCGCTTTCGATCGATGTGCGAGTGTCTTTAAACTAGTTGTTAACCTGTGTGGTGCCCACAGCATCGTCATCGAAAGCCGTCTGAATCTTACGAATGGCTTTCACCTGGCTCTCACCCAGTTTCATGCAAAATGTGACGCAGTAGCGCTGTTCCAGGTGTTCGTTATTTCACTTGCAGTGAAAAACCGATATAAACACTACACACTCCCTCACTCAACTGCTCCTTGCTGGAAACTGACGGTACCGACAGGTGGAAAAAATTCACACATGCACATGAAGATTCAAGGTTGACTCAGGCAGGCATGCTAGATTCAAATCCATCAGCTGTTTGAAAAAAAAAGTAGGATATTTTTATAACAGAACTTATACTCACACCCATCACAAACGGTTCATCCAGCTATACTGCACTCACTTGTGAACTCCCATCCACTATTAGAAATTGAATCACTCTGGTGATTAGTGTGAGTACGGGAGTACGGGAGGTTTTCGATCTCATCTTCGCAATCGGAAGAGTATTTGTGGAGGTTGAGACAAAGCACTGACATCGCCGTCGCCGGCCGCGGTGGTCTCGCGGTTCTAGGCGCTCAGTCCGGAACAGCGCGACTGCTACGGTCGCAGGTTCGAATCCTGCCTCGGGCATGGATGTGTGTGATGTCCTTAGGTTAGTTAGTTTTAAGTAGTTCAAAGTTCTAGGGGACTGATGACCACAGATGTTAAGTCCCATAGTGCTCAGAGCCATTTGAACCATCGTCATCGAGTAGACACTACTTGTAATCTTCAATCATGAGGGCACTTGAGGAAACACCTTTGGGTGGGATCTGTGTCTATACGGTATGCATACAGTTCATATCTGAGCCCCAAAATCTTCACAACCTGTGATCGATATGCCTTGTCTTTCATCAAACCAATAATGTTTGTGTTTTGAGATGTTACTACGTAAGGATTTTTGATGCATATTCAGACTGTTGAATTCACTGGGTTTATATCTAATTATTATGTAGGGACTACAAACCTTTCAGCGGTAAACAAACCTGCCGTTACTCACATAAAGTAACTGGGGGTCAGTGAACTATGGCTTCGAAAACTCATAGGGAATTCGTTACATGTAAAGTCTGGAGAGGTCCAGAATACATATACTAACATAGACAGTCTTCGTGAACTGTACCAGTAACTTAGCCATCTTTACAGTGACTACTCCTTGACTGTGGATGGAGGCCCACTGAAAATATGGCCTGGGAATGTAAGCTGTTGCGCCCTACTTCTCCTTTTAATGGTAAACTAAATGAATTTCGTGGCGGTTTCTTACTTTATCATGGTTTTATGGGAACAGAATTATCCCATAAGCACTTTAAAACATTATTTTCAGCGTCAGATGCCGCAAGAGAAGATGTCACAGGTAACTAATAAGTTTCTCCTCAGACTGAGACATTTTTACAGATTTTCGTAGTGCAGTATGTACCTAAGTATTAGTTTATAAAAGTATATGTACATTGACACAAGCAATCTTTAAAGCACAAAAATGTTAAAGAACCGCTTTGACTAAGTAACTGCAAATGAACCATAAATTAAGAAAAAACTTTGAAAAATTGTTTATAATAAATGTACGTACAGACTGTTAACAAAAAGGAAAAATTGTCAACAAACCGTAAGTTGTTTCGTTCTATCAATGTCGTTACTTACAAAAGAACCTGATCCTCACACTACAGGGCATGATATGACTAGATTCATGCAACTGAACTAGAAAGGGAGAAGGTGGCAGTTGTTGCTAATAATACAGAAATTACTAATATGTTATTGTTGATTGTAACAAATGTGGTCATCTCGATATGGTGAACAGACCTTAAAAGATGAGGTTCATGCAACTGAACAAGAGAGAAAGAAAGGAGGGTGAGAGGTTTCCTGCTATTACAGTACATTACCATTAGTGAAGGGATGAAGTTGGAGGCGTGGAGGGGGAAGGGTGAGCTTCGTTTCCCCACTTTTTATGTCTTGTCCAATAAGCATCGCCAGGGTATCAGATTGCATACTGATCTTGAATGTAACACACAAATTTGCCCTTACGGCTTGGGGAATCATGGACTGAGTATGGGGTTCCATCCTGTTCTTGAATGTATCACACATAATTGCCTTTGGTGTGTGGGCAGGCTGGGGAATCACCAGGGGAGGGAGGTGACCTTGAATATACCTCAAACAATTATCTCAGGTGTCACGTGATATCTAAGATGTTTTATCTTATCACTGGAAATATTATCTTATCAAAGGAGTCAGCTGGTTATAACTAGTTTAGTTCTTGAACCTGTTCTGACGAAATACTCAAGTATGTACAGGGTGTTTCAAAAATGACCGGTATATTTGAAATGGCAATAAAAACTAAACGAGCAGCGATAGAAATACAGCGTTTGTTGCAATATGCTTGGGACAACAGTACATTTTCAGGCGGACAAACTTTCGAAATTACAGTAGTTACAATTTTCAACAACAGATGGCGCTGCAAGTGATGTGAAAGATATAGAAGACAACGCAGTCTGTGGGTGCGCCATTCTGTACGTCGTCTTTCTGCTGTAAGCATGTGCTGTTCACAACGTGCAAGTGTGCTGTGGACAACATTGTTTATTCCTTAGAACAGAGGATTTTTCTGGTGTTGGAATTCCACCGCCTAGAACACAGTGTTGTTGCGACAAGACCAAGTTTTCAACGGAGGTTTATGGTAACCAAAGGACCGAAAAGCGATACAATAAAGGATCTGTTTGAAAAATTTCAATGGACTGGGAACGTGACGGATGAACGTGCTGGAAAGGTAGGGCGACCGCGTACGGCAACCACAGAGGGCAATGCGCAGCTAGTGCAGCAGGTGATCCAACAGCGGCCTCGGGTTTCCGTTCGCCGTGTTGCAGGTGCGGTCCAAATGACGCCAACGTCCACGTATCGCCTCATGCACCAGAGTTTACACCTCTATCCATACAAAATTCAAACGCGGCAAACCCTCAGCGCCGCTAGCATTGCTGCACGAGAGACATTCGCTAACGATATAGTGCACAGGATTGATGACGGCGATATGCATGTGGGCAGCATTTGGTTTACTGACGAAGCTTATTTTTACCTGGACGGCTTCTTCAATAAAGAGAACTGGCGCATATGGGGAACCGAAAAGCCCTATGTTGCAGTCCCATCGTCCCTGCATCCTCAAAAAGTACTGGTCTGGGCCGCCATTTCTTCCAAAGGAATTATTGGCCCATTTTTCAGATCCGAAACGATTATTGCATCGCGCTATCTGCACAATCTTCGTGAATTTGTGGCGGTACAAACTGCCTTAGACGACACTGCGAACACCTCGTGGTTTATGCAAGATGGTGCCGGGCCACATCGCTCGGTCGACGTCTTTAATTTCCTGAATGAATATTTCGATGATCGTGTGATTGCTTTGGGCTATCCGAAACATACAGGAGGCGGCGTGGATTGGCCTCTCTATTCGCCAGACATGAACCCCTGTGACTTCTTTCTGTGGGGAAACGTGAACGACCAGGTGTACCGCCAGAATCCAGACACAATTGAACAGCTGAAGCAGTACATCTCATCTGCATGTGAAGCCATTCCGCCAGACACGTTGTCAAAGGTTTCGGGTAATTTCATTTAGAGACTACGCCATATTATTGCTACGCATGGTGGATATGTGGAAAATATCGTACTATAGAGTTTCCCAGACCGCAGCCCCATCTGTTGTTGACAATTGCAACTACTGTAATTTCGAAAGTTTGTCTGCCTGAAAATGTACTGTTGTCCTAAGCATATTGCAACAAACGGTGTATTTCTATCGCTGCTCGTTTAGTATGTATTGCCGTTTCAAATATACCGGTCATTTTTGAAACATCCTGTAAGAGTAATAGCTCAAACCCGGAGAAGGAGTGAAAACATTCATGTAACTGACGTGACCTCAGAGATGTGTGTCAGTCGTTTGTGTCACATTGACTGAAACGGCTCAAAACTGGAGACTGAACGAAAAATGTTCACCCAGCACACTAGTTTCGGCGCATTGTTTCAAGTGTCTGGAAAAATGAGCACTCTGTCTTCGGGCCACAAGTGGCCCATCGGGGCCATGCGACCGCTGTGTCATCCTCAGATGACGATGAGGATAGGAGGGGCATGGGGTCAGCACACCACTCTCCCAGTCGTTATGATGGTTTTCTTTCACCGGAGCTGCTGCTAGTCGGTCGAGTAGCTCCTCAGATGGCATCACGAGGCTGAGTGCACCCCGAAAAATGGCAACAGTGCATGGCGGCCCAGATGGTCACCCATTCAAGTGCGGCCACGCCCGACAGCCCTTAACTTCGGTGATCTGACGGGAACCGGTGTGTCAACTGCGGCAAGGCCGTTGCCAGAAAAATGAAGAATGAACGAAAAAACAATCGATTGGCCAATAGATTGTTGAATCCAGTGTATTGTCCTACACCTAGCGTGAGGGGCTGGCACCACATTTGTCCCTTTTGTCAACGTGTAATCGTCAAGTATCAGCTTTTGTTTGAGAGCAATGGAGGACTTCATAGCCACAGCGAGGCGGGAGCGGCAGTTTCAAACGTCGCCCCTCACATCCCATTGCGACACCTCGCGGCGTCTAACGTCATTCGCTCCCATGGCGGGAGTTGCCAAAAGCAGCCCTGTGAGCATTCCCATCGATACGTCATTTCTGCCTTTCTCTGAAGTTGTTGCCTTACCTAGACCGTTGTACCTTAGCACTACCAACTCAATTTTAGAGATCGTTCAGGGATATTTTCTGAGTATTTTTCAATGACTCATTAAAGCAAAATTGTATTTCGTTTCATTTCTAATGCCCAGCCGTGAGGGGTAGCCGCGCTGTCTGAAGCGCCTTGCCACGGTTCGTGCGGCTCGCCCCGTCGGAGGTTCGAGTCCTCTCTCTGGCACGAGTGTGTCTGTTATTCTTAACGTAAGTTAGTTTAAGTTAGAACGATTGTTTTGTGAGCCACTTCCTTTATTGATGGATTACATTTCCTGAAGATTCATCCAATGGGTCTCAGTCCGGCAACGGCCTTACTCCCGAACCGAGCGAGGTGGCGCAGTGGTTAGACACTGGACTCGCATTCGGGAGGTCGACGGTTCAATCCCGCGTCCGGCTATCCTGATTTAGGTTTTCCATGATTTCCCTAAATCACTCCTGGCAAATTCCGGGATGGTTCCTCTGAAAGGGCACGGCCGACTTCCTTCCCCATCCTTCCCTAATCCGATGAGACCGATGACCACGCTGCCTGGTCTCCTGCCCCAAACAACCTACCAACCAACATTACTCCCGCATTATCATATAGGTTCGTTCCATTTCACATCGCTCTGCACGTATAGGCCTAGGTATTTTATGGCCGCCACTGATTTCAGTGATTGTTTTGCAATTCTGTAATCATAGGACAGAGAGTATTTGTGTTTATGTCTTCGCAGCAAGCTACATTTGTTTATGTTAGGGGTCAGCTGACACTCTCTGCACTAAATGTCGATCATCTGGCGCAGTGGTTAGACACTGGACTCGCGTTCGGGAGGTCGAAGGTTCAATCCCGCGTCCGGCTATCCTGATTTAGGTTTTCCATGATTTCCCTAAATCACTCCAGGCAAATGCCGGGATGGTTCCTCTGAAAGGGCACGGCCGACTTCCTTCCCCATCCTTCCCTAATCCGATGAGACCGATGACCACGCTGCCTGGTCTCCTTCCCCAAACAACCTACCAACCAACATTACTCCCGCATTATCATATAGGTTCGTTCCATTTCACATCGCTCTGCACGTATAGTCCTAGGTATTTTATGGCCGCCACTGATTTCAGTGATTGTTTTGCAATTCTGTAATCATAGGACAGAGAGTATTTGTGTTTATGTCTTTGCAGCAAGCTACATTTGTTTATGTTAGGGGTCAGCTGACACTCTCTGCACTAAATGTCGATCATCTGCAGGTTTTTCTGCACGTCGATGCTATTTTCCACTGTGGTGCCTTCTCCGTACGCAACGGCGTCGTCAACAGCATCATCAGCAAAAAGCCTCATGGAATTTCCGAGGTTATCTAAAAAAAATGGCTCTGAGCACTATGGGACTTAACATCTGTGGTCATCAGTCCCCTAGAACTTAGAACTACTTAAACCTAACTAACCTAAGGAGAACACACACATCCATGCCCGAGGCAGGATTCGAACCTGCGACCGTAGCACGAGGTTATCTACTAGGTCATTTATGTACGTATATCGTGATAAGTAACCTTCCTATAACAGCTCCCCTGAGGCACGCCCAGAGTTATTTTTAAGCTTGAAGACCTCTCTTCGTTCAGAATGACATGCTTTACTCAGTTTGCTAGAATGCCCATTCTGCTCTTCACCCTCACACTTTCGTTCAGTACAGTTAGTTCTCTCTCTGGTTTGTTTCTCCTGCAGTGTTAGTTGTATGTTAACAGTTATACCCAGTAGAATGGATAGGTCGACTGATGAAGAGCTCGCACTTATGCACGTCGTGTACAAGTTCACTGAACAAAACGATAGAACTGCACATCATTGTCTTTGTAAGCTCTTACCACATCGATGGCAATCTCTTTACAGTAATTTTGCATCTGAGATTATTGTATTACTCTGAATTTCGTCTTGCACGTTTTGGTGATTGTAAGTAACTAGCATTTTCACTCTTGTGAAGGAATTTTCAGAAACAGGACAGAAATAAGAGAAATAGGGGCTAAAAACGGAATTAATCACAATCTCTGTAACGAGCCACCGAAGGCGATCTCTTAAACCAAAGTACTCAGAAAATATCCACGAACACCCTTCCAAGTTTCATCGGTGGAGCTGTCGCTTGCCCTGGCCCACTTCTAGGTTGACCGCGATGCCAGTTGTGGCAGTTGCTAGCTTTACTCCACACGATGCAAGAGAGGACTGGCAAAACCTAGAGTATTTTATTCGAAATGAGGCGACTTTATAAGCAATACGATATCGTTCAGACACGCCGACACATAAGACACCATGGACACTTCCTCCTAGAATATCACTCCTTTGTGGCCAATCCATAACTTGCAACTCATGCAGAAAACCTTAAAGCGACGCCGATAGATAACACTTTCAGGTATCAGATACCATTCTGTCTCCATCCTGTTAGAAAATTGAGATCAGTGATCAGTACTTCATATCTATAGATAAATATAAGCAAAGTTGTGCAAGCCAGTGTTCAAATGTGATAACAGGACATGGGGATCCGGGAGTGGAGACCTCTGACGCAACAGAAGCGAAACACGTTTAACAACATCTCTTTCTCACAACACGCGGCGTTCACATACCAGTAATAAGTACACTTGGCAATATCTACAAACAGGATACACATATGTGAAGTAAATACATAAGAATAAATTGTTTTAAGTTTCCACCTTTTAAAATTCAAAATGCTGAAAACTGTTAAGACCCCTTTAACTATGCAATCTCAAAGTTTCAAACATCCTTCAGAATTCCAAGAATTCTGTTTAAATAAAATAAAGTTTTCAGAAATTTCAAAACCTTCAACATTTTTAAGAACACTTTTTAAAGAAAAAAAAACAATTTAAACAAAATTTCAGAACCCAAACAAATTACTTGAAACCCATTGAAACAATGCAGCTTTAAGCAAATTCCAAGCTCTTGGCATATGCTGCGAACACATTTACAAAAACACCAAAATCAGAATCATTTATAAAATTCGAGAAGAAAAAGCTTAATCGCCAAATCAATGTTTCATGGTCAAGAAAGCTGTTAACAACGTGAATTCAGTTAAATAATTTCAGAACATAAATAAATAAATCTAGGCTTATATCAAACCATCAACGGGCACGCACAAGCGATACCCAGGTGTCCACCCCACCCACCCCTCCCCCCTCATGCTTTGTACGTATGGCCTTTGCATGCCTCAGGGCAGGGAGCATAACAGGAGCAAAATAAAATCTATCACCGTTAAGTTAATCATATTCTGAGAAGGCAAAGACGCAAACAAATGTACTTTATCAGAATATCTTGCCAAAACCAAGTTAGCTCATAGTTACTCAGTACGAGGGTCAGAGTTGCTGCACAATTAAATTTGCAATCGATAAGCAGCTTGCCTTTTCAACTGAAGCATGACCACAATCCCAAGGAAATAGTCATTCAGCGCACGGGAGAGAGTTGCTGTACGATTAAATACACTAATGCCGAAAGTGCTAATCAATGGACTACGGAAAGGCAGCACATTTATCGGGAACGGGAATAACAGTTTGGCAGCGGTGTCTAGTAGCCCTCATCGAACACAGTTTTAAGAATTACAAACACAGGTAATCAGTCACGTGATGTTATAGTGCCAAAGAAACCCAACACAAGACTGCTGAAGGAGGTTCCCCATTTTCAAACTGACATCCTTATGGATAAAGTCGGCCATTGGAAGAGCGCCAGCAGACCGGCAGGTCGTCTCAGAAATATGGGATAACTCGTACCACCGGAGGAACCACACTGTGCTACAACCATCATCCAATTCGCTATCACATGTTGCCAGCACACGGACAGCGACCAAATTTTCGCCTGCCGGCTCCTAACTTCTCACGACGCCACAGGCGGCCGCTTGTTCTGGAAACAGGGACTCAGCACCCCGTGAGGACAAACTCTGGCCTGAGTATCGACACGGACATATCAAGTGTCTTAACCGTTACAATGGGAAGAATCGTGGTTGGGAGGTGGGGGTGGGGTCATTGTGTGTGGTTGCTATTCGAGCTAGGAACTGGGGCACAAAGAATTTTTGGGCTTAGCCCGGACTAGTGGCCCCTTGCGTATCCATTCGAAAGTCTGCTTACATATATTACACTGAAGCGCTAAAGAAACTGATATAGGTATGCGTATTCAAATACAGAGATATGTAAATAGGCAGAAACGGCGCTGCGGTTGGCAACGCCTATAAAAGACAACAAGTGTGGCGTAGTTGTTATATCGGTTACTGCTGCTAAAATGGAAGGTTATCAAAATTTAAGTGAGTCTGAAAGTGGAACACGAGCGATGGGATACAACATTTCCGACATAGCCATGAAGTAGGCATTTTCCGTATGACGATTCCACGAGTATACCGCGAATATCAGGAATCAGGTAAAACATCAAATCTCAGATATCGCTGCAGCCGGGAAGAGATCCTTCAATAACGGGACCAACGACGACTGAAGAGAATCTTTAAACGTGACAGAAGAGCAACCCTTCCTCAAATTGCTGCAGGTTTCAATGCTGGGTCATTAACAAGTGTCACCGTGAGAAACCATTCAACTAAACATAATCTACGTAGGCTTTTAGAGCCGAAGGCCCACTCGTGTACGCTTGATGACTGCACGACACAAAGCTTTATGCCTCACCTGCAGCTATCAACATCGACATCGGCCCGCTGACGCCTGGAAACATGCTATCTGGTCGAACGAGTCTCGTTTCAAATCGTATCGATCGGATGGACGTGTACGGTTATGGACACAACCTCATGACTCCATGGACAATGCATGCCAGAAAGAGACCGTTCAAGCTGGTGGAGGCTCTGTAACGGTGCGGGGCGTGTGCAGTTGGAGCAATATGGGACCCCTGATACGTCTAGATACGACACTGACAGGTGATACGTAAGTAAGCATCCTGTCTGATCACCTGCATCCGTTCATGTCCATTGTGCATTCCGACAGACTTGGGCAATCCCAGCAAGACAATGCGACGCTCCACAGGTCCAGATTTTTTACAATATGGCTCCAGGCACACCCTTCTGAGTTTAAACACTTCCGCTGGTTACCAAACGTTATTGAGCACATCTGGGATGCCTTGCAAGGTGCTTTTCAGAAGAGACCTCCAGCCCCTCGTGTTCTTCAGGATTATGGACAGCCTTACAGTCTTCATGGTGTCCATTCCCTCCAGAACTACTTCAGACTTTTTCGAGTCCATGCCACGTCGTATTCCGGCACTCATGCGTGGTCGCAGGGGCCTTATACGACGTTAGACAGGTTTACCAGTTTCTTTGGAACTTCAGTGTATTAAGCAAAATTTGAACGACGAACTGGAGCTGGCACCCATAAAATTGTGCGAATTGATTAATTCCTTTTGAAAAACATTTTAATTGAGCGGAAATTAATGCTCAGCTATTGGAAGCATTTGTTTGTTGCCGTTCGGATTTTACGTGCAAATATGGGCACAAATACGTCTTTCTGGGAAGCCTCTGAATCGCACCAATCTATACTTTCAAGCTGTACGAAATGCTTCGAACTTCACACGAAGGAAGATAAATGGATTAAGTCAAAAGAGATCTTTAACCCTTGTCGAGGAGCTGTGGTTTATGATTTGTTCTTACTTGAAATTAATGTGTCGATATTATTTAAAGTGATTCAAATAAATAAATAAATAAATAAAGTACATTATTATGATAGAATTGAATAGTCACTTTCAAATCTCTAGCTTCGTTTGTATTTTACGTACTAAAACATGTTTTTTGTCACTTTCTTTAGACGCGCTACTTCCGTGTTTCAGACTTGTGCGTATCAGTTCAAATTTTGTAAGATGTTAGACAAATACATGTAATTAATGGTCGTCCTGTTGTTTTGTAAAATCTTTATCTATTACAACGATACACGGAAGATGATTCGAAAGACAATAAAAAACCGACAACGTATCAGTCGCCGCTCGAATCAGCAAAAAATCTACTCCAGTTGCCAGACCATGTCGGTTTAACGTCAAAATTATAGTAGAGTAGAAGTTGGGGACCAGAATGAAAAATGCTCCTATCGTAGAACAAAGAAGGCGAATATGTCATGTTCAGAGTTAGGGATATAACGTAACGGAACTAGCTTTACAACTTGTCTGACTGTTTCAAGGACATTTAGTCAAAACATCTTTACATATTTGAGCTTTCTAATGAGTTAATCCTTCTTCTCCAGTGCAATGAGCTCTCATAGGCCTACTCCAGGTTACATGTAGTGTGAACGGTTTAAGGACAAACAGACATAAATTTATATGCTTTATGTGCTTCCAGAGAGTGGGATGCATCTAGGGAATGAAGAAATGAAAATGGCCCGGAGAACAGAGTTCCAGGATACAAAGAAACACAGCAGAAGATAGGAAGTACAGTACTAACATGGCTATAGAAGATGTTGAAAATGATAACCATCCGTCTCTTGGCACTTTTGCCCTGGTCAGCAAGTTGCTAAAGCAGAATCGAGGCTGGACAGCTGACATTGCTGCAGTCTCATCCGACAAGTTCTACTGTAGTTCTTGATTCTTGAAGAGTATGAGGGGTCTTGCCATACGCCTTAGACTTGGGGGATCCTCACTCAATGTAATCACATACTAACAAATCAGATGATCTGGGCGGCCAGCTACGGCCGCGACCAGGCTGCAGGGCCAGGTGGAGCATTCGTCTGCATGATCGACTTGATACGCTGGTCTCTTAGGACAGATGTCTGGTTGAGTTGATAGGACTCTGAAGCAATTTTCTGGTGAACTGGAGCCACATTTTCTGCTTTGTGGGCACGTTTATGAATGTTTTTTGACTTGTTCGAAACATATTCTGTCGGACGCCATTTTACGATTAAGCATTTTGCATGGCATTCTTTGCCGACACCTGACACTATTAAGTCCCTCGGAAAAGAACTAGCCACACCGTTTCGACGACTTTGTTTTCACGTAACTTTCCACAACGAACGTCTGACGCTTCAGGGTGAGTACCACCGTCTGCTCTGCACTGCTCCATTCACACTGACACAGCCCTCACTACGTTCTGAACCGATGTGGATCACATGGCAGACGTACACATGGTGTGCGCGTCCTGAACTATATTGACACGCTACGTCATACTGCACGACATGACAAATACCATGTTGGATGACATGATGGCTTGTGTTACATTATACTACGTGGCATCATATATCATGATACTTTACTTGACATGATGCGTTGTGTTACATGACGTAGGTACTAATACTACCAAGGAAGATAGGGTAAATATCCCAAAATGTTTTCATTTAAATGTCTTTGAAGCTGGAAAAAAAGGCGAAAGGTTAGTTCCCTTCTTTTACATCCATAATTCTCCCCAGCATGCGCTAGCCTTTTTTGTGCTATGAAAGGATCATTTTCATTATGGTCAGGACGTGATAGCTATAGTTTTATGTTTATTCTGTGCTGTTCTTGTGTATTCTTTCCATGTTTTTAGACCAAGTGCAGATCAGACAAAATGTTGTTGAAATCATAAATAGTTACATGTGGAAGCACTGAATGGACATTCATACTGTTAAGTTATTCACCCAGGAATCATTTCACTGCGAAACAGGCATAGCTCAAAATACATGTACACATGGAACTTATAACTGTGCATGATAGGACAGGTGGTCAGCCATGGTCTCGATGAAGGAACCATTCATGTGTTTGCATGAAATGTGTTAGAGTGTAAAGTCAAGTGCTGGCAGAGCAGTGGGAACCGAGAGACAAAGAGAGAACTGTGAAGAAGATGTCAGCCAATTGCACGCTGAACGACCACTCTCCAGGGTGACAACGCAATGGTAGTGGCCTCTATGCAAAGTGGATGTAAGGGCTGGATGGACTGGCTATAGGCCAGTTCTGCCACTTCTACGGTAGCATCAAGATTAGACACTTCAAGATCAGCGACTTAGGAATTGATGTGATTTCTTATTTGCGTGTCGCCCTTTGCTTGCGACACTTCTGTATAATTACAGAAGTTAAGTGTTGTCACTGATTCATTTCTTAATAAAACTTTTTGATACGATTTGCTTGAATTGTTGTGTAGCGATCCAAGAAGCAGGTTTCCTAGACACCCCATATTTGACAAATCGGCAGGATTCAACATTGGCGACGAGTATTAAGAACAACTTAGTGCCTGACGGCCACGGATTTTCTTTTCTGTTTTGCTGGCGCCTTAAGTCTACATTGGCTTTCTTTGCAGGGGTGTGTTTACTTGTTTTAATATTGTCTCTTGGTGTTTTTTATATTCAGTGTCTTCAGGTGGGCGTTTCGGAAATTTTCTTTGCTTTTGTACTTATTTTTATTGCTTGCCATGTCTGTATATTGTATTTGACTCCCTCTCAATAAACAACCCACCTATCCTACCCTGTGCTCAGACGCTACAGCTGCAAGCGATAGATGCCACGCAGCTAACACAGATGTATGAGTTTCAGACAAAGCAAATATCAGCACTGCTAAACACGGTACAGCAGCCCCTCACCACCAGCGGCCACCGCAGCACAAAATACAACTTCTGTAGCTCCGACTGCCATACCGCCTTTTCGCCAGTTTAATGAAAAAGAAGAGGAGTGGCTCGAGTGGTGGCAGCAGTTTGAAGCCAACATAATTGCTCACTTCACTATTTTTTATCTACAGTAGGACGAGCAGTGATTCACCTCATCCATAAATTATTCCCGAACGCCACTTCGATTAACTTTCCTATGAACAGGTTGTAGATTCGCTAACTAACTGTTATGACCAACATGTGTTTGTGGCAACAGGAAGGAACCAATTCCTTAATTAGAGAAACGGTCAGAACAGACTTATCGCGATATCGAAATAGATGACAGAGGGATAGAAAAACAATTAAAATCACTCAAAAGAGGAAAGGCCGCTGGTCCTGATGGGATACCAGTTCGATTTTACACAGAGTACGCGAAGGAACTTGCCCCCCTTCTTGCAGCGGTGTATCGTAGGTCTCTAAAAGAGCGTAGCGTTCCATAGGATTGGAAAAGGGCACAGGTCATCCCCGTTTTCAAGAAGGGACGACGAACAGATGTGCAGAACCATAGATCTATATCTCTAACGTCGATCAGTTGTAGAATTTTGGAACACGTATTATGTTCGAGTGTAATGACTTTTCTGGAGACTAGAAATCTACTCTGTAGGAATCAGCATGGGTTTCTAAAAAGACGATTGTGTGAAACCCAGCTCGCGCTATTCGTCCACGAGACTCAGAGGGCCATAGACACGGGCTCCCAGGTAGATGCTGTGTTTCTTGACTTCCGCAAGGCGTTCGATACAATTCCCCACAGTCGTTTAATGAACAAAGTAAGAGTATATGGACTATCAGACCAATTGTGTGATTGGATTGAAGAGTTCCTAGAGAACAGAACGCAGCATGTCATTCTCAATGGAGAGAAGTCTTCCGAAGTAAGAGCGATTTCAGGTGTGCCGCAAGGGAATGTCGTGGGACCGTTGCTATTCACAATATACGTAATTGACCTTGTGGATAACATCGGAAGTTCACTGAGGCTTTTTGCGGATGATGCTGTATCAAGATGTTGTAACAATGGAAAATTGTACTGAAATGCAGGAGGATCTGCAACGAATTGACGCATGGAGCAGGGTATGGCAATTGAATCTCAATGTAGACAAGTGTAATGTGCTGCGAATAGATAGAAAGAAATATCCTTTATCATTTAGCTACAATATAGCAGGTCAGCAACTGGAAGCAGTTAATTCCATAAAGTATCTGGGATTAGGTATTAGGAGTGATTTAAAATGGAATGACCATATAAAATTAATTGTTGGTAAAGCAGATGCCAGACTGTGATTCATTGGAAGAATCCTAAGGAAATGCAATCCGAAAACAAAGGAAGTAGGTTACAGTACACTTGTTCGCCCAGTGCTTGAATATTGCTCACCAGTGTGTGATCCGTCCCAGATGGGATAGATAGAGGGGATAGATAAGATCCAACGGAGAGCAGCGCGTTACAGGAGCATTTAGTAATCGCGAAAGCGTTACTTAGATGATAGATAAACTCCAGTGGAAAGCTCTGCAGGAGAGACCCTCAGTGTCTCGGTACGGGCTTTTGTTGAAGTTTCGAGAACAGACCTTCACCGAGGAGTCAAGCAGTATATTGCTCGCTCCTACGTATATCTCGCAAAGAGACCATGAGGATAAAATCAGAGAGATTAGAGCCCATACAGAGGCATACCGACAATCTTTCTTTCCACGAGCAACACGAGACTGGAATAGAAGGAAGAACCGATAGAGGCACTCAAAGTAGCCTCCGCCACATACCATCAGGTGGCTTGCGGAGTATGGATGTAGATGTAGATCGCGAGGGGGTCTCAGATTTGCAGGGTATGACGAGGAAATGCTAATTCAAATGTGCTTGTGGTGCTTCAGATGCAGATGTTGTGTTGCGTGATGCGATGGTGCACGATGTAACTGACGTCGAACTTAGAGGACAGATTCTGAAACAGTCCGATCCATCATTGCAGACGGTAGTGCAAATACTAGATTAGTATGATTCAGGTGCCCTATCAGCCGATAAATCTGAGCAACCAACAATCTGTCGAGTCGGGTCATCCCTCGCTAGCGACCAGCCCACTAGCCAGTGGCTGCTTGCATGCGCCACACCGCATAAACAGTTCTCCACGCCGCGTAAACAGTTCTCCAAACAGGCGAACGAAATTAAGACATGCCCTCTGTGCTATTCATCGCACTAACGCCAAGACTGCCCGTCCAGACAAGCACAGTGTTACGTTTGTGGCGAAAAATGTCAAATACAATCCGTATGTTTGTTGCCGAACAAACATATGAATTCTGTACACTCACAAAAATACAAAAATCTAGTCACAAGGCCGACGTAATCAATGTAGTGTATTCAAAGCCTGCTGCAAGCGTTAGCAAAACTAGCCGGTGAACAGTTTCTTCAATGCTACGTCAGTCCAACAAACTTTTTGTTCATTTTTGTATTAGTGGGAAATATGTGAAATTTCGGTTGGATACAGGGGCCTCTGTTACACTCCTGAACCGTAACATGTATGAACTG
The DNA here is from genome assembly GCF_023897955.1 of Schistocerca gregaria. Lineage (NCBI taxonomy): Eukaryota > Metazoa > Arthropoda > Insecta > Orthoptera > Acrididae > Schistocerca > Schistocerca gregaria. Next base: position 715,459,709 of record NC_064922.1, read on the forward strand.
TTAGGCTCCCCGCGCTTGTCTAAAACTAGCACGGACATGATGGCTTAGAATGGACAAGACGTTTCCGAGGGGCCACGTCCAGGTCTGTCGTCAATGTAAGACTCACAGAACCGATACAGACCTAACGCTCGGGACAAGAGGGTTGCCCACTGTCAGCCGTGATTTTGGCCACTGCAATGAAAGCATCCATGTGCAGATAACGGCGACGCCTGACGGCTATTCCATTCAATTACAGGAGTACTTATTCCGCTTAGTTGCGTACGCGGATGACTTAGCTCCCACTCGCACATTCAACGACCGAAATGCTAGACACAATGCAGTGGATTACCTGTTACAGTGGAGGGGCAGGTAGCACTATGAACTTCGTAAAATCGGCAGCGACTTCGTAAAATCGGCAGCGACTGTGGCCTTCCCACAGCTAGCATAAGCACACTTTCAACTCGTGGACACCCTCCGCTGTCTCGGAGTGGTGTACACCAGAGACATTCGCCATACGTCAGCGATCACTTCTCGGATGCTACTGCAACGCATCAGGACAAACATACAGAAACACATATTACCCCCACTAAATAAGTGCCAGAGAGTTACCTCTATCAATACACTTCTGGTAGCCCAGATACCTCACATCGCGCAGCTTCTGAAAATCACTGCGTCAATGGCGGCCAGACTGCAGCCTTCAGATACTTTATTGCGGACACGTCTTCAGAGTCCAGTAAGAAGCCGTCACCTTGGACTTGGTCTGGTTAACGTGAAAGCTAGTACCACGGCGCTTACACCAATACTACGTTCCAGTTGTGGAAAAGCCATGATATCAGTTTGATTGGAATGTTAAACGTCGAGTTAGCACCTGTTTCTAGATGCCTGCCGACGTCATTGGCACACATCTCACCTCCAATGTCACACATTAGCCGTTTCTTTTTGGAATACATCTACATAAGCAACGAGCTTCCCAGGACCAGGAAGACGAGCACTCATGACATCTACCACCTTCTACGACCGTCTCCACTCCAGAGCTATGCCCCCTAGATTTCATGGCCTAGAGTTAGGAAAACGATCCATTAAACATACCACACCACTGACACCGTCGCAGCAGATATACCACAAGGCAGAAACTGAACAGCATCGTAGCCCTGTACCTCTAGCGCAACGTCACTGATACAGATTTACACCGGTTCGAATGGCGGGCAGCGCCAGTTGTCCGGACACTTGTGCAGGAGATACGGCTTTCTACCTCCGAATGCCCCCATATCACGTCTCTCTTACCACGCTGATATATCCTGATGCGACCCGCTTTCCAACACTTAAGAGACACGGTATCACATGTGCAGTAACATGACTATCAACTGCCTCTTCCGGGACGATATCCTCCATCCGGTGGACCTCTCGAAACATCTCCAAGTACAACACATCCTGCGCAGACATCGACACTATCGGGAAGCTTTCGCGAACTACTTACAGAGTATTTTCGGCAGGCCACCCAGGATCTGGAATTTCGACGAAACGCGCCAAGGCAGGAGAACCCCCCCTCCCTGCCCTTCCAATTATAGAACGGACGTTGCTCTGACGGCTAGATAACGCGGAGCATGTCGCAGCAAGTCTTCTTAGTTTCCTTAACTCCCCTTTTCTCTTCATCTTCCCAACATTTTTCCTCACACATGTTTCTTCATTGATGGCTTTGCATCTGAAGCCTCATTTGTTTTTCTTTCCCATGTGCTCTGTTATTGTAGGCACATGTTTACCATGTAAAACAAGGGGGAAAAAAGAATAAAAGGATCAACAACAAAGATCATACACTCTGTATAACGTTTCTTTTTTTTCTTAGATATGAAAATACACAAGACTGTAACAGCTGAAAACAAAGAACTTGTGCAGCCTATTTTTGTTTTGTTTACCCTAGCTAATATTTCAACTTGTGTTGAGTTTACAAGAGAACACTGATAAATGTCATTTATTTTGAATAACTAATTTATGCAAAAAGTGGAAACGTCCTAAAATGCGTATTTAATTTGGTAGAAAAGTCGTTAGAGATTTTACTCAAGAAAAATAAATGAATAAAAATTTAAAAAACGGTAGAGGTAAAGGTACTGAGTTCGAGTCTCGGTCCAGCACACAGTTTTCATGTACCAGGACGTATCATATCAGCGAACACTCCGCTGCAGAGGGAAAATATCTATCAGGGTGTCACTACCATGGTACTAGAGGGAGCTTTAGAGAGTAAAAACTGCAGAGAAAGACAGAGACTGGAATACATAAAAAAATAATTGAGGATGTAGGTTACATGTGCTGCTCAGAGACAAAGAAGTTGGCACAGGAAAAATTTATGGACTGCCGCATAAAACCAGTCATAAGAATGAGAAAACGGCGTGAGTACGTCTTCTCAGTTCTCTTTCAGTCTCTACAACAGTTGCTCAGATTGACTCGACACACAATTCCCGACGAGCGTGTCTATGTAAACAGCAGGGTTAAAAGATTTTTTTTTTTTTTTTTTTTGCAGTTCAAAAAATTGGTTCAAATGGCTCTGAGCACTATGAGATTTAACTTCCGAGATCATCAGTCCCCTAGAACGTAGATCTACTTAAACATAACTAACCTAAGGACGTCACACACATCCATGCCCGAGACAGGACTCGAACCTGCGACCGTAGCGATCGCGCGGTTCCAGACTGTAGCGCCTAGAACCGCTTTTTTCTGCAGTCTCTGCTCCTGCATGCTGTTCTGGGCTGTCTTGTTCCTGAGTCATTGAGACTACACACCCATCGTGAGGACGTTGCCTGTAACTACGTATTTTGCATGATGTTTTACTTCGATAGTTATTTTCATGATGCAACAGATTGAGCAGTGGGAAATTGCTAGCAAGCCCAGATAGGAGTAATATTTCATTCCCGAGTTTTCAGTTGTATAAATATGCATTGTTTTGTATCCAGGGTTGAGATCCTTTAATAGAGTGAGGCTTTTTTCTATTGTGTTCTTGCCAACGGACGCAACCGGAGCTGGCCCGCTGAGACAGTTTCCGACTGGTGCCAAGGCTTTGTAGTTCGCCGCCAACCGAATATAATGGTTCATTTTCCCTAAAACTGACTGAAATTCTGTGAATTGCGAGGAACTGGCAGTCCCATATGTCTGACTGTTGTGACAGAACAGGATGTACATCTTGACTGTCTATGACATTACCAAGATACTGCAACTCATGTTTAAAAAAATCACACTTGTCGAGTCTAAACTCAAGTCCTGCCTCAGATAACACACGAAACAAGGCACGCAAATTTGCAAGGCGTTCTTCAGGCATACGACCTGCTACGACAGTATCGTCTAAATGGTTTGATCAGTTTGGTACTTAAGCAGTCAGCTGTTCCAAATACCGTTGGAAAATGGCTGGTGTGAAAGCACTGCCAAAAGTCAAACGCAAATTCAGACATGCCCAAATGAGTGTTCACAAGTACGCAACACACACCTTTTGAGATTCTTCACATAATGCTATTTGAAATGAAGCTTCTCTCTCTCTCTCTCTCTCTCTCTCTCATTTTTTTTTTTTTTTTTAGAAATTTAGCGACCAGTGCTAAATTTGTCCATGAGATCCTCTCTAGACGTGGCAATGGATAAGTATCCATGGGTTAACTGTAGACTTAAAGTCAACACAGAGGCGAATGCGACCTGAAGGTGTGGGGAGCAAACCCTGTGGAGTTGCCCATTGACTAGCATCTATGGGCGCAATAGCTCCGCTACCTTGCGTTTATTTAAGTTCAGCAGCGACTTCGCCCCATGATGCAATGGTAACAGTTCTGGCCCGGCAAAATTTCGGCTGAGCATTGTCTTTCATAGTAATATGTGCAACAAAATTGTTAGGCTGGCCTAAACCTTCATAAAAGATTTCAGGGATTTCTTTCAGCAAGCTATACTGTCTTTCACATTGAATGCAGCCGCCGACAACTCATTGGCCTGAATTTGAAAGCCAAACAAATCAAATGAATCCAGGTCAAATATGTTCTCACAATCGTGTGATTGTACTACAGTGAAAGTTACAGTTCGCGTATGCGAGCGATACATGGCAGGCAAAGTACGTTTTCCAAGAACGGGAACGTCTTGTCCATTCTAAGCCATCATGTCCGTGCTAGTTTTAGACAAGCGCGGGGAGCCTAACAGTTCATACATGTTACGGTTCAGGAGTGTAACAGAGGCCCCTGTATCCAACCGAAATTTCACATATTTCCCACTAATACAAAAATGAACAAAAAGTTTGTTGGACTGACGTAGCATTGAAGAAACTGTTCACCGGCTAGTTTTGCTAACGCTTGCAGCAGGCTTTGAATACACTACATTGATTACGTCGGCCTTGTGACTAGATTTTTGTATTTTTGTGAGTGTACAGAATTCATATGTTTGTTCGGCAACAAACATACGGATTGTATTTGACATTTTTCGCCACAAACGTAACACTGTGCTTGTCTGGACGGGCAGTCTTGGCGTTAGTGCGATGAATAGCACAGAGGGCATGTCTTAATTTCGTTCGCCTGTTTGGAGAACTGTTTACGCGGCGTGGAGAACTGTTTATGCGGTGTGGCGCATGCAAGCAGCCACTGGCTAGTGGGCTGGTCGCTAGCGAGGGATGACCCGACTCGACAGATTGTTGGTTGCTCAGATTTATCGGCTGATAGGGCACCTGAATCATACTAATCTAGTATTTGCACTACCGTCTGCAATGATGGATCGGACTGTTTCAGAATCTGTCCTCTAAGTTCGACGTCAGTTACATCGTGCACCATCGCATCACGCAACACAACATCTGCATCTGAAGCACCACAAGCACATTTGAATTAGCATTTCCTCGTCATACCCTGCAAATCTGAGACCCCCTCGCGATCTACATCTACATCCATACTCCGCAAGCCACCTGATGGTATGTGGCGGAGGCTACTTTGAGTGCCTCTATCGGTTCTTCCTTCTATTCCAGTCTCGTGTTGCTCGTGGAAAGAAAGATTGTCGGTATGCCTCTGTATGGGCTCTAATCTCTCTGATTTTATCCTCATGGTCTCTTTGGGAGATATACGTAGGAGCGAGCAATATACTGCTTGACTCCTCGGTGAAGGTCTGTTCTCGAAACTTCAACAAAAGCCCGTACCGAGACACTGAGGGTCTCTCCTGCAGAGCTTTCCACTGGAGTTTATCTATCATCTAAGTAACGCTTTCGCGATTACTAAATGCTCCTGTAACGCGCTGCTCTCCGTTGGATCTTATCTATCCCCTCTATCTATCCCATCTGGGACGGATCACACACTGGTGAGCAATATTCAAGCACTGGGCGAACAAGTGTACTGTAACCTACTTCCTTTGTTTTCGGATTGCATTTCCTTAGGATTCTTCCAATGAATCACAGTCTGGCATCTGCTTTACCAACAATTAATTTTATATGGTCATTCCATTTTAAATCACTCCTAATACCTAATCCCAGATACTTTATGGAATTAACTGCTTCCAGTTGCTGACCTGCTATATTGTAGCTAAATGATAAAGGATATTTCTTTCTATCTATTCGCAGCACATTACACTTGTCTACATTGAGATTCAATTGCCATACCCTGCTCCATGCGTCAATTCGTTGCAGATCCTCCTGCATTTCAGTACAATTTTCCATTGTTACAACCTCTTGATACAGCATCATCCGCAAAAAGCATCAGTGAACTTCCGATGTTATCCACAAGGTCAATTAAGTATATTGTGAATAGCAACGGTCCCACGACATTCCATTGCGGCCCACCTGAAATCGCTCTTACTTCGGAAGACTTCTCTCCATTGAGAATGACATGCTGCGTTCTGTTCTCTAGGAACTCTTCAATCCAATCACACAATTGGTCTGATAGTCCATATACTCTTACTTTGTTCATTAAACGACTGTGGGGAATTGTATCGAACGCCTTGCGGAAGTCAAGAAACACAGCATCTACCTGGGAGCCCGTGTCTATGGCCCTCTGAGTCTCCTGGACGAATAGCGCGAGCTGGGTTTCACACGATCGTCTTTTTAGAAACCCATGCTGATTCCTACAGAGTAGATTTCTAGTCTCCAGAAAAGTCATTACACTCGAACATAATACGTGTTCCAAAATTCTACAACTGATCGACGTTAGAGATATAGATCTATGGTTCTGCACATCTGTTCGTCGTCCCTTCTTGAAAACGGGGATGACCTGTGCCCTTTTCCAATCCTATGGAACGCTACGCTCTTTTAGAGACCTACGATACACCGCTGCAAGAAGGGGGGCAAGTTCCTTCGCGTACTCTGTGTAAAATCGAACTGGTATCCCATCAGGACCAGCGGCCTTTCCTCTTTTGAGCGATTTTAATTGTTTTTCTATCCCTCTGTCATCTATTTCGATATCGCGATAAGTCTGTTCTGACCGTTTCTCTAATTAAGGAATTGGTTCCTTCCTGTTGCCACAAACACATGTTGGTCATAACAGTTAGTTAGCGAATCTACAACCTGTTCATAGGAAAGTTAATCGAAGTGGCGTTCGGGAATAATTTATGGATGAGGTGAATCACTGCTCGTCCTACTGTAGATAAAAAATAGTGAAGTGAGCAATTATGTTGGCTTCAAACTGCTGCCACCACTCGAGCCACTCCTCTTCTTTTTCATTAAACTGGCGAAAAGGCGGTATGGCAGTCGGAGCTACAGAAGTTGTATTTTGTGCTGCGGTGGCCGCTGGTGGTGAGGGGCTGCTGTACCGTGTTTAGCAGTGCTGATATTTGCTTTGTCTGAAACTCATACATCTGTGTTAGCTGCGTGGCATCTATCGCTTGCAGCTGTAGCGTCTGAGCACAGGGTAGGATAGGTGGGTTGTTTATTGAGAGGGAGTCAAATACAATATACAGACATGGCAAGCAATAAAAATAAGTACAAAAGCAAAGCAAATTTCCGAAACGCCCATCTGAAGACACTGAATATAAAAAACACCAAGAGACAGTATTAAAGCAAGTAAACACACCCCTGCAAAGAAAGCCAATGTAGACTTAAGGCGCCAGCAAAACAGAAAAGAAAATCCGTGGCCGTCAGGCACTAAGTTGTTCTTAATACTCGTCGCCAATGTTGAATCCTGCCGATTTGTCAAATATGGGGTGTCTAGGAAACCTGCTTCTTGGATCGCTACACAACAATTCAAGCAAATCGTATCAAAAAGTTTTATTAAGAAATGAATCAGTGACAACACTTAACTTCTGTAATTATACAGAAGTGTCGCAAGCAAAGGGCGACACGCAAATAAGAAATCACATCAATTCCTAAGTCGCTGATCTTGAAGTGTCTAATCTTGATGCTACCGTAGAAGTGGCAGAACTGGCCCATAGCCAGTCCATCCAGCCCTTACATCCACTTTGCATAGAGGCCACTACCATTGCGTTGTCACCCTGGAGAGTGGTCGTTCAGCGTGCAATTGGCTGACATCTTCTTCACAGTTCTCTCTTTGTCTCTCGGTTCCCACTGCTCTGCCAGCACTTGACTTTACACTCTAACACATTTCATGCAAACACATGAATGGTTCCTTCATCGAGACCATGGCTGACCACCTGTCCTATCATGCACAGTTATAAGTTCCATGTGTACATGTATTTTGAGCTATGCCTGTTTCGCAGTGAAATGATTCCTGGGTGAATAACTTAACAGTATGAATGTCCATTCAGTGCTTCCACATGTAACTATTTATGATTTCAACAACATTTTGTCTGATCTGCACTTGGTCTAAAAACATGGAAAGAATACACAAGAACAGCACAGAATAAACATAAAACTATAGCTATCACGTCCTGACCATAATGAAAATGATCCTTTCATAGCACAAAAAAGGCTAGCGCATGCTGGGGAGAATTATGGATGTAAAAGAAGGGAACTAACCTTTCGCCTTTTTTTCCAGCTTCAAAGACATTTAAATGAAAACATTTTGGGATATTTACCCTATCTTCCTTGGTAGTATTAGTACCTACGTCATGTAACACAACGCATCATGTCAAGTAAAGTATCATGATATATGATGCCACGTAGTATAATGTAACACAAGCCATCATGTCATCCAACATGGTATTTGTCATGTCGTGCAGTATGACGTAGCGTGTCAATATAGTTCAGGACGCGCACACCATGTGTACGTCTGCCATGTGATCCACATCGGTTCAGAACGTAGTGAGGGCTGTGTCAGTGTGAATGGAGCAGTGCAGAGCAGACGGTGGTACTCACCCTGAAGCGTCAGACGTTCGTTGTGGAAAGTTACGTGAAAACAAAGTCGTCGAAACGGTGTGGCTAGTTCTTTTCCGAGGGACTTAATAGTGTCAGGTGTCGGCAAAGAATGCCATGCAAAATGCTTAATCGTAAAATGGCGTCCGACAGAATATGTTTCGAACAAGTCAAAAAACATTCATAAACGTGCCCACAAAGCAGAAAATGTGGCTCCAGTTCACCAGAAAATTGCTTCAGAGTCCTATCAACTCAACCAGACATCTGTCCTAAGAGACCAGCGTATCAAGTCGATCATGCAGACGAATGCTCCACCTGGCCCTGCAGCCTGGTCGCGGCCGTAGCTGGCCGCCCAGATCATCTGATTTGTTAGTATGTGATTACATTGAGTGAGGATCCCCCAAGTCTAAGGCGTATGGCAAGACCCCTCATACTCTTCAAGAATCAAGAACTACAGTAGAACTTGTCGGATGAGACTGCAGCAATGTCAGCTGTCCAGCCTCGATTCTGCTTTAGCAACTTGCTGACCAGGGCAAAAGTGCCAAGAGACGGATGGTTATCATTTTCAACATCTTCTATAGCCATGTTAGTACTGTACTTCCTATCTTCTGCTGTGTTTCTTTGTATCCTGGAACTCTGTTCTCCGGGCCATTTTCATTTCTTCATTCCCTAGATGCATCCCACTCTCTGGAAGCACATAAAGCATATAAATTTATGTCTGTTTGTCCTTAAACCGTTCACACTACATGTAACCTGGAGTAGGCCTATGAGAGCTCATTGCACTGGAGAAGAAGGATTAACTCATTAGAAAGCTCAAATATGTAAAGATGTTTTGACTAAATGTCCTTGAAACAGTCAGACAAGTTGTAAAGCTAGTTCCCTTACGTTATATCCCTAACTCTGAACATGACATATTCGCCTTCTTTGTTCTACGATAGGAGCATTTTTCATTCTGGTCCCCAACTTCTACTCTACTATAATTTTGACGTTAAACCGACATGGTCTGGCAACTGGAGTAGATTTTTTGCTGATTCGAGCGGCGACTGATACGTTGTCGGTTTTTTATTGTCTTTCGAATCATCTTCCGTGTATCGTTGTAATAGATAAAGATTTTACAAAACAACAGGACGACCATTAATTACATGTATTTGTCTAACATCTTACAAAATTTGAACTGATACGCACAAGTCTGAAACACGGAAGTAGCGCGTCTAAAGAAAGTGACAAAAAACATGTTTTAGTACGTAAAATACAAACGAAGCTAGAGATTTGAAAGTGACTATTCAATTCTATCATAATAATGTACTTTATTTATTTATTTATTTATTTGAATCACTTTAAATAATATCGACACATTAATTTCAAGTAAGAACAAATCATAAACCACAGCTCCTCGACAAGGGTTAAAGATCTCTTTTGACTTAATCCATTTATCTTCCTTCGTGTGAAGTTCGAAGCATTTCGTACAGCTTGAAAGTATAGATTGGTGCGATTCAGAGGCTTCCCAGAAAGACGTATTTGTGCCCATATTTGCACGTAAAATCCGAACGGCAACAAACAAATGCTTCCAATAGCTGAGCATTAATTTCCGCTCAATTAAAATGTTTTTCAAAAGGAATTAATCAATTCGCACAATTTTATGGGTGCCAGCTCCAGTTCGTCGTTCAAATTTTGCTTAATACACTGAAGTTCCAAAGAAACTGGTAAACCTGTCTAACGTCGTATAAGGCCCCTGCGACCACGCATGAGTGCCGGAATACGACGTGGCATGGACTCGAAAAAGTCTGAAGTAGTTCTGGAGGGAATGGACACCATGAAGACTGTAAGGCTGTCCATAATCCTGAAGAACACGAGGGGCTGGAGGTCTCTTCTGAAAAGCACCTTGCAAGGCATCCCAGATGTGCTCAATAACGTTTGGTAACCAGCGGAAGTGTTTAAACTCAGAAGGGTGTGCCTGGAGCCATATTGTAAAAAATCTGGACCTGTGGAGCGTCGCATTGTCTTGCTGGGATTGCCCATGTCTGTCGGAATGCACAATGGACATGAACGGATGCAGGTGATCAGACAGGATGCTTACTTACGTATCACCTGTCAGTGTCGTATCTAGACGTATCAGGAGTCCCATATTGCTCCAACTGCACACGCCCCGCACCATTACAGAGCGTCCACCAGCTTGAACGGTCTCTTTCTGGCATGCATTGTCCATGGAGTCATGAGGTTGTGTCCATAACCCTACACGTCCATCCGCTCGATACGATTTGAAACGAGACTCGTTCGACCAGATAGCATGTTTCCAGGCTGCAACGATATCTGAGATTTGATGTTTTACCGGATTCCTGATATTCGCGGTATACTCGTGGAATCGTCGTACGGAAAATGCCTACTTCATGGCTATGTCGGAAATGCTGTATCCCATCGCTCGTGTTCCACTTTCAGACTCACTTAAATTTTGATAACCTACCATTTTAGCAGCAGTAACCGATATAACAACTACGCCACACTTGTTGTCTTTTATAGGCGTTGCCAACCGCAGCGCCGTTTCTGCCTATTTACATATCTCTGTATTTGAATACGCATACCTATATCAGTTTCTTTAGCGCTTCAGTGTAATATATGTAAGCAGACTTTCGAATGGATACGCAAGGGGCCACTAGTCCGGGCTAAGCCCAAAAATTCTTTGTGCCCCAGTTCCTAGCTCGAATAGCAACCACACACAATGACCCCACCCCCACCTCCCAACCACGATTCTTCCCATTGTAACGGTTAAGACACTTGATATGTCCGTGTCGATACTCAGGCCAGAGTTTGTCCTCACGGGGTGCTGAGTCCCTGTTTCCAGAACAAGCGGCCGCCTGTGGCGTCGTGAGAAGTTAGGAGCCGGCAGGCGAAAATTTGGTCGCTGTCCGTATGCTGGCAACATGTGATAGCGAATTGGATGATGGTTGTAGCACAGTGTGGTTCCTCCGGTGGTACGAGTTATCCCATATTTCTGAGACGACCTGCCGGTCTGCTGGCGCTCTTCCACTGGCCGACTTTATCCATAAGGATGTCAGTTTGAAAATGGGGAACCTCCTTCAGCAGTCTTGTGTTGGGTTTCTTTGGCACTATAACATCACGTGACTGATTACCTGTGTTTGTAATTCTTAAAACTGTGTTCGATGAGGGCTACTAGACACCGCTGCCAAACTGTTATTCCCGTTCCCGTTAAATGTGCTGCCTTTCCGTAGTCCATTGATTAGCACTTTCGGCATTAGTGTATTTAATCGTACAGCAACTCTCTCCCGTGCGCTGAATGACTATTTCCTTGGGATTGTGGTCATGTTTCAGTTGAAAAGGCAAGCTGCTTATCGATTGCAAATTTAATTGTGCAGCAACTTTGACCCTCGTACTGAGTAACTATGAGCTAACTTGGTTTTGGCAAGATATTCTGATAAAGTACATTTGTTTGCGTCTTTGCCTTCTCAGAATATGATTAACTTAACGGTGATAGATTTTATTTTGCTCCTGTTATGCTCCCTGCCCTGAGGCATGCAAAGGCCATACGTACAAAGCATGAGGGGGGAGGGGTGGGTGGGGTGGACACCTGGGTATCGCTTGTGCGTGCCCGTTGATGGTTTGATATAAGCCTAGATTTATTTATTTATGTTCTGAAATTATTTAACTGAATTCACGTTGTTAACAGCTTTCTTGACCATGAAACATTGATTTGGCGATTAAGCTTTTTCTTCTCGAATTTTATAAATGATTCTGATTTTGGTGTTTTTGTAAATGTGTTCGCAGCATATGCCAAGAGCTTGGAATTTGCTTAAAGCTGCATTGTTTCAATGGGTTTCAAGTAATTTGTTTGGGTTCTGAAATTTTGTTTAAATTGTTTTTTTTTTCTTTAAAAAGGGTTCTTAAAAATGTTGAAGGTTTTGAAATTTCTGAAAACTTTATTTTATTTAAACAGAATTCTTGGAATTCTGAAGGATGTTTGAAACTTTGAGATTGCATAGTTAAAGGGGTCTTAACAGTTTTCAGCATTTTGAATTTTAAAAGGTGGAAACTTAAAACAATTTATTCTTATGTATTTACTTCACGTATGTGTATCCTGTTTGTAGATATTGCCAAGTGTACTTATTACTGGTATGTGAACGCCGCGTGTTGTGAGAAAGATATGTTGTTAAACGTGTTTCGCTTCTGTTGCGTCAGATCTCTCCACTCCCGGATCCCCATGTCCTGTTATCACATTTGAACACTGGCTTGCACAACTTTGCTTATATTTATCTATAGATATGAAGTACTGATCACTGATCTCAATTTTCTAACAGGATGGAGACAGAATGGTATCTGATACATGAAAGTGTTATCTATCGGCGTCGCTTTAAGGTTTTCTGCATTACTTGCAAGTTATGGATTGGCCACAAAGGAGTGATATTCTAGGAGGATGTGTCCATGGTGTCTTATGTGTCGGCGTGTCTGAACGATATCGTATTGCTTATCAAGTCGCCTCATTTCGAATAAAATACTCTAGGTTTTGCCAGTCCTCTCTTGCATCGTGTGGAGTAAAGCTAGCAACTGCCACAACTGGCATCGCGGTCCACCTAGAAGTGGGCCAGGGCAAGCGACAGCTCCACCGATGAAACTTGGAAGGGTGTTGGTGGATATTTTCTGAGTACTTTGGTTTAAGAGATCGCCTTCGGTGGCTCGTTACAGAGATTGTGATTAATTCGGTTTTTAGCCCCTATTTCTCTTATTTCTGTCCTGTTTCTGAAAATTCCTTCGCAAGAGTGAAAATGCTAGTTACTTACAATCACCAAAACGTGCAAGACGAAATTCAGAGTAATACAATAATCTCAGATGCAAAATTACTGTAAAGAGATTGCCATCGATGTGGTAAGAGCTTACAAGGACAATGTTGTGCAGTTCTATCGTTTTGTTCAGTGAACTTGTACACGACGTGCATAAGTGCGAGCTCTTCATCAGTCGACCTATCCATTCTACTGGGTATAACTGTTAACATACAACTAACACTGCAGGAGAAACAAACCAGAGAGAGAACTAACTGTACTGAACGAAAGTGTGAGGGTGAAGAGCAGAATGGGCATTCTAGCAAACAGAGTAAAGCATGTCATTCTGAACGAAGAGAGGTCTTCAAGCTTAAAAATAACTCTGGGCGTGCCTCAGGGGAGCTGTTATAGGACCGTTACTTATCACGATATACGTACATAAATGACCTAGTAGATAACCTCGGAAATTCCATGAGGCTTTTTGCTGATGATGCTGTTGACGACGCCGTTGCGTACGGAGAAGGCACCACAGTGGGAAATAGCATCGACGTGCAGAAAAACCTGCATATGATCGACATTTAGTGCAGAGAGTGTCAGCTGACCCCTAACATAAACAAATGTAGCTTGCTGCGAAGACATAAACACAAATACTCTCTGTCCTATGATTACAGAATTGCAAAACAATCACTGAAATCAGTGGCGGCCATAAAATACCTAGGACTATACGTGCAGAGCGATGTGAAATGGAACGAACCTATATGATAATGCGGGAGTAATGTTGGTTGGTAGGTTGTTTGGGGAAGGAGACCAGACAGCGTGGTCATCGGTTTCATCGGATTAGGGAAGGATGGGGAAGGAAGTCGGCCGTGCCCTTTCAGAGGAACCATCCCGGCATTTGCCTGGAGTGATTTAGGGAAATCATGGAAAACCTAAATCAGGATAGCCGGACGCGGGATTGAACCGTCGACCTCCCAAACGCGAGTCCAGTGTCTAACCACTGCGCCAGATGATCGACATTTAGTGCAGAGAGTGTCAGCTGACCCCTAACATAAACAAATGTAGCTTGCTGCGAAGACATAAACACAAATACTCTCTGCCCTATGATTACAGAATTGCAAAACAATCACTGAAATCAGTGGCGGCCATAAAATACCTAGGACTATACGTGCAGAGCGATGTGAAATGGAACGAACCTATATGATAATGCGGGAGTAATGTTGGTTGGTAGGTTGTTTGGGGAAGGAGACCAGATAGCGTGGTCATCGGTCTCATCGGATTAGGGAAGGATGGGGAAGGAAGTCGGCCGTGCCCTTTCAGAGGAACCATCCCGGCATTTGCCTGGAGTGATTTAGGGAAATCATGGAAAACCTAAATCAGGATAGCCGGACGCGGAATTGAACCGTCGACCTCCCGAATGCGAGTCCAGTGTCTAACCACTGCGCCACCTCGCTCGGTTCGGGAGTAAGGCCGTTGCCAGACTGAGACCCATTGGATGAATCTTCAGGAAATGTAGTCCATCAATAAAGGAAGTGGCTCACAAAACAATCGTTCTAACTTAAACTAACTTACGTTAAGAAATTCAGGCACACTCGTGCCAGAGAGAGGAATCGAACCTCCGAGCCGCACGAACCGTGGCAAGGCGCTTCAGACAGCGCGGCTACCCCTCACGGCTGGGCATTAGAAATGAAACGAAATACAATTTTGCTTTAATGAGTCATTGAAAAATACTCAGAAAATATCCCTGAACGATCTCTAAAATTGAGTTGGTAGTGCTAAGGTACAACGGTCTAGGTAAGGCAACAACTGCAGAGAAAGGCAGAAATGACGTATCGATGGGAATGCTCACAGGGCTGCTTTTGGCAACTCCCGCCATGGGAGCGAATGACGTTAGACGCCGCGAGGTGTCGCAATGGGATGTGAGGGGCGACGTTTGAAACTGCCGCTCCCGCCTCGCTGTGGCCATGAAGTCCTCCATTGCTCTCAAACAAAAGCTGATACTTGACGATTACACGTTGACAAAAGGGACAAATGTGGTGCCAGCCCCTCACGCTAGGTATAGGACAATACACTGGATTCAACAATCTATTGGCCAGTCGATTGTTTTTTCGTTCATTCTTCATTTTTCTGGCAACGGCCTTGCCGCAGTTGATACACCGGTTCCCGTCAGATCACCGAAGTTAAGGGCTGTCGGGCGTGGCCGCACTTCGATGGGTGACCATCTGGACCGCCATGCACTGTTGCCATTTTTCGGGGTGCACTCAGCCTCGTGATGCCAACTGAGGAGCTACTCGACCGACTAGCAGCAGCCCCGGTGAAAGAAAACCATCATAACGACTGGGAGAGTGGTGTGCTGACCACATGCCCCTCCTATCCTCATCCTCATCTGAGGATGACACAGCAGTCGCATGGCCCCGATGGGCCACTTGTGGCCCGAAGACAGAGTGCTCATTTTTCCAGACACTTGAAACAATGCGCCGAAACTAGTGTGCTGGGTGAACATTTTTCGTTCAGTCTCCAGTTTTGAGCCGTTTCAGTCAATGTGACACAAACGACTGACACACATCTCTGAGGTCACGTCAGTTACATGAATGTTTTCACTCCTTCTCCGGGTTTGAGCTATTACTCTTACAGGATGTTTCAAAAACGACCGGTATATTTGAAACGGCAATACATACTAAACAAGCAGCGATAGAAATACACCTTTTGTTGCAATATTCTTGGGACCACAGAACATTTTCAGGCAGACAAACTTTCGAAATTACAGTAGTTGCAATTGTCAACAACAGATGGGGCTGCGGTCTGGGAAACTCTATAGTACGATATTTTCCACATATCCACCATGCGTAGCAATAATATGGCGTAGTCTCTGAATGAAATTACCCGAAACCTTTGACAACGTGTCTGGCGGAATGGCTTCACATGCAGATGAGATGTACTGCTTCAGCTGTTCAATTGTTTCTGGATTCTGGCGGTACACCTGGTCGTTCACGTTTCCCCACAGAAAGAAGTCACAGGGGTTCATGTCTGGCGAATATGGAGGCCAATCCACGCCGCCTCCTGTATGTTTCGGATAGCCCAAAGCAATCACACGATCATCGAAATATTCATTCAGGAAATTAAAGACGTCGGCCGTGCGATGTGGCCGGGCACCATCTTGCATAAACCACGAGGTGTTTGCAGTGTCGTCTAAGGCAGTTTGTACCGCCACAAATTCACGAAGATTGTCCAGATAGCGCGATGCAATAATCGTTTCGGATCTGAAAAATGGGCCAATAATTCCTTTGGAAGAAATGGCGGCCCAGACCAGTACTTTTTGAGGATGCAGGGACGATGGGACTGCAACATAGGGCTTTTAGGTTCCCCATATGCGCCAGTTCTCTTTATTGAAGAAGCCGTCCAGGTAAAAATAAGCTTCGTCAGTAAACCAAATGCGGCCCACATGCATATCGCCGTCATCAGTCCTGTGCACTATATCGTTAGCGAATGTCTCTCGTGCAGCAATGGTAGCGGCGCTGAGGGGTTGTTGCGTTTGAATTTTGTATGGATAGAGGTGTAAACTCTGGTGCATGAGGCGATACCTGGACGTTGGCGTCATTTGGACCGCAGCTGCAACACGGTGAACGGAAACCCGAGGCCGCTGTTGGATCACCTGCTGCACTAGCTGCGCGTTGCCCTCTGTGGTTGCCGTATGCGGTCGCCCTACCTTTCCAGCACGTTCATCCGTCACGTTCCCAGCCCATTGAAATTTTTCAAACAGATCCTTTATTGTATCGCTTTTCGGTCCTTTGGTTACCATAAACCTCCGTTGAAAACTTGGTCTTGTCGCAACAACACTGTGTTCTAGGCGGTGGAATTCCAACACCAGAAAAATCCTCTGTTCTAAGGAATAAACCATGTTGTCCACAGCACACTTGCACGTTGTGAACAGCACATGGTTACAGCAGAAAGACGACGTACAGAATGGCGCACCCACAGACTGCGTTGTCTTCTATATCTTTCACATCACTTGCAGCGCCATCTGTTGTTGAAAATTGTAACTACTGTATTTTCGAAAGTTTGTCCGCCTGAAAATGTACTGTTGTCCCAAGCATATTGCAACAAACGGTGTATTTCTATCGCTGCTCGTTTAGTTTTTATTACCGTTTCAAATATACCGGTCATTTTTGAAACACCCTGTACATACTTGAGTATTTCGTCAGAAGAGGTTCAAGAACTAAACTAGTTATAACCAGCTGACTCCTTTGATAAGATAATATTTCCAGTGATAAGATAAAACATCTTAGATATCACGTGACACCTGAGATAATTGTTTGAGGTATATTCAAGGTCACCTCCCTCCCCTGGTGTTTCCCCAGCCTGCCCACACACCAAAGGCAATTGTGTGTGATACATTCAAGAACAGGATGGAACCCCATACTCAGTCCATGATTCCCCAAGCCGTAAGGGCAAATTTGTGTGTTACATTCAAGATCAGTATGCAATCTGATACCCTGGCGATGCTTATTGGACAAGACATAAAAAGTGGGGAAACGAAGCTCACCCTTCCCCCTCCACGCCTCCAACTTCATCCCTTCACTAATGGTAATGTACTGTAATAGCAGGAAACCTCTCACCCTCCTTTCTTTCTCTCTTGTTCAGTTGCATGAACCTCATCTTTTAAGGTCTGTTCACCATATCGAGATGACCACATTTGTTATAATCAACAATAACATATTGGTAATTTCTGTATTATTAGCAACAACTGCCACCTTCTCCCTTTCTAGTTCAGTTGCATGAATCTAGTCATATCGTACTCTGTAGTGTGAGGATCAGGTTCTTTTGTAAGTAACGACATTGATAGAACGAAACAACTTATGGTTTACTGACAATTTTTCCTTTTTGTTAACAGTCTGTACGTACATTTATTATAAACAATTTTTCAAAGTTTTTTCTTAATTTATGCTTCATTTGCAGTTACTTAGTCAAAGCGGTTCTTTAACATTTTTGTGCTTTAAAGATTGCTTGTGTCAATGTACATATACTTTTATAAACTAATACTATTAGGTACATACTGCACTACGAAAATCTGTAAAAATGTCTCAGTCTGAGGAGAAACTTATTAGTTACCTGTGACATCTTCTCTTGCGGCATCTGACGCTGAAAATAATGTTTTTAAGTGCTTATGGTTAATTCTGTTCCCATAAAACCATGATAAAGTAAGAAACCGCCACGAAATTCATTTAGTTTACCATTAAAAGGAGAAGTAGGGCGCAACAGCTTACATTCCCAGGCCATATTTTCAGTGGGCCTCCAACTACAGTCAAGGAGTAGTCACTGTAAAGATGGCTAAGTTTCTGGTACAGTTCACGAAGACTGTCTATGTTAGTATATGTATTCTGGACCTCTCCAGACTTTACATGTAACGAATTCCCTAAGAGTTTTCGAAGCCATAGTTCACTGACCCCAAGTTACTTTATGTGAGTAACGGCAGGTTTGTTTACCGCTGAAAGGTTTGTAGTCCCTACATAATAATTAGATATAAACCCAGTGAATTCAACAGTCTGAATATGCATCAAAAATCCTTACGTAGTAACATCTCAAAACAAACATTATTGGTTTGATGAAAGACAAGGCATATCGATCACAGGTTGTGAAGATTTTGGGGCTCAGACATGAACTGTATGCATACCGTATAGACACAGATCCCACCCAAAGGTGTTTCCTCAAGTGCCCTCATGATTGAAGACTACAAGTAGTGTCTACTCGATGGCGATGGTTCAAATGGCTCTGAGCACTATGGGACTTAACATCTGTCGTCATCAGTCCCCTAGAACTTAGAACTACTTAAAACTAACTAACCTAAGGACATCACACACATCCATGCCCGAGGCAGGATTCGAACCTGCGACCGTATCAGTCGCGTTGTTCCGGACTGAGCGCCTAGAACCGCGAGACCACCGCGGCCGGCGACGGCGATGGCAGTGCTTTGTCTCAACCTCCACAAATACTCTTCCGATTGCGAAGATGAGATCGAAAACCTCCCGTACTCCCGTACTCACACTAATCACCAGAGTGATTCAATTTCTAATAGTGGATGGGAGTTCACAAGTGAGTGCAGTATAGCTGGATGAACCGTTTGTGATAGCTGTGAGTATAAGTTCTGTTATAAAAATATCCTACTTTTTTTTTCAAACAGCTGATGGATTTGAATCTAGCATGCCTGCCTGAGTCAATCTTGAATCTTCATGTGCATGTGTGAATTTTTTCCACCTGTCGGTACCGTCAGTTTCCAGCAAGGAGCAGTTGAGTGAGGGAGTGTGTAGTGTTTATATCGGTTTTTCACTGGAAGTGAAATATCGAACACCTGGAACAACGCTACTGCGTCACATTTTGCATGAAACTGGGTGAGAGCCAGGTGAAAGCCATTCGTAAGATTCAGACGCCTTTCGATGACGATGCTGTGGGCACCACACAGGTTAACAACTGGTTTAAAGACACTTGCACATCGATCGAAAGCGAATCACCCTCCGGTCGGCCATCTACATGCTGAAATGATCAGGTCATAGCCAAAGTGAACGCTATGGTGATGCAGGACCATTGTGTGAGTATCAGACAAATTGTAGAAGAAACGGGCATCGGTACATTCCATTGTGACTGAAGACTTGGCCATTAAGAGAGTGTCTCCGAAATTCGTGCAGAAGATGCTGACGGTGGAGCAAAAGTAACCTCGTGTTGAAGTCTCACAAGACATGCTGTACTCCACAAATAGTAACGCCGACTTCGTGAACACCTCAGTGACTGGTGACACGACCTGTGTATACGGGTACGAACCGATAACCAAATCCCTGTCGTCACAGTGGAAGTATTCGTCTCCGCCAAGACTAAAGAAAAAAGTGAACAGCGACATCAAAGTGATTCTGACTACTTTCTTTCACTCCCACCGTGTGGTACACCATGAGTATGTATCACGGATTCAGTCACCAAAAAATACTTCAAGGAGATCGTCTGTCGCCTACATGACGCTGTGTGGGACAAGATACTGGACTTGTGGTCAACAGGAAATCGACGCATCCATCACGACAATGCTCCAGTACATTCCTCGTATTTGATTCAGACTTTTTTGGCGAAAAACCAGATTCCTGTGCTTCAACAGGCTTACTTTTCTAATATGCCCCTCTGAAACTTCTGGCTGTTCCCTAAACTTAAGAGGTCGTTAAACGGAATGCGGTTTCAGACAAGAGAGAACATTATGGCAGCTGTGACAGGTGAGTTATACTCCATTCCAAAAGAGGGTTTTTCAGCATACTTCCAGCAGTGCCAACACCATCTGTTGAGACACCAAACAAACGTGTGGCTCCTGAAGAGGGCAGCAGCCTTTTCAGTAGTTGCAGGGGCAACAGTCTGGATGATTGACTGATCTGGCCTTGTAACACTAACCAATACGGCCTTGCTGTGCTGGTACTGCGAAAGGCTGAAAACAAGGAGAAACTAGAGCCGTAATTTTTCCCGAGGGAATGCAGCTTTCCTGTATGGTTAAATGATGACGGCGTCCTCTAGGGTAAAATATTACGAAGGGCGGGGACTACTCAGGAGGACGTCGTTATCAGGAGAAAGAAAACTGACGTTCTACGGCTCGAAGCGTGGAATGCAGGCCCCTTAATTGGGCAGATATGTTAGAAAATTTAAAAAGGGAAATCCATAGGTTAACGTTAGAATAGTACGAAGTAGTTAAGTTCGTTGGCAGGAGGAACAAGTCTTCTGGTCAGGTGAATACAGGGTTATAAATACAAAATCAAACAGGGGTAACGCAGGAGTAGGTTTAATAATGAATAAAGAAAGAGGAGTGCGGGTGAGTTACTACAAACAGCAGAGTGAACGCATTATTGTGGCTACGATAGACACGAAAGACACGCCTACAACAACAGTACAAGTTTATATGCCAACTAGCTCTGCAGAGGGCGAAGAGATTGATGAAATGTATGAAGAGATACAAGAAATTATTCAGATAGTGAAGGGAGACGAAAATTTAATAGTCATGGGTGAATTCTGCACAGAGCATAACTTAATCATAGCTAACACTTGTTTCAAGAGTCATGAACGTAGGTTGCATACATGGAAGAGGCCAGGAGATACTGGAAGGTTTCAGATAGATTATATTATAGTAAGACACAGATTTAGGAACCAGGTTTTAAATTGTAAGACATTTCCAGGTGCAGATGTGGACTCTGAACACAATCTATTGCTTATGAACTATAGATCAAAACTGAAGAAACTGCAAAAAGGTGGGAATTCCTGGAGATGGGACCTGGATAAACTGGCAGAACCAAAGGTTGTAGAGAGTTTCAAGGAGAACATTACGTAATGATTGACAGGACTTGGGGAAAGAAATACAGTAGGCGAAGAAGTAGGTTTGAGAGATGAAATAGTGAAGTCAGCAGAGGGTCAAGTAGGTAAAAAGACGAGGGCTAGTAGAAATCCTTGGGTAACAGAAGATGTATTGAATTTAAGTGGTGAAAGGAGAAAATATAAAAATGCAGTAAATGAAGCAGACAAAAAGGAGTACAAAGGTCTCAAAAACGAGATCGACAGGAAGTGCAGGATGGCTAAGCAGGGATGGCCGTGGACAAATGTAAGAATGTACAGGCATATCTCACGAGGGGTAAGATAGATACTGACTACAGGAAAATTAAAGATACCTTTGGAGAAAAGAGAAGCACTTGTATGAATATCGAGAGCTCAGATGGGAACCCAGTTCTAAGCAAAAAAGGGGAGCAGAAAGGTGGAAGGAGAATATAGAGGGTCTATACAAGGGCGATGTGCTTGAGGAAAATATTATGGAAATGGGAGAGGCTGTAGATGAAGATGAAATGGGAGATATGATACTGCCTGAAGAGTTTGACAGAGCACTGAAAGACCTAGGGGAAACAAGGCCCCAGGAGTAGACAACATTACATTAGAACGACTGACAGTCTTGGGAGAGCCAGCCCTAAAAAAGCTATAATATCTGGTGAGCAAGATGTATGAGTCAGGCGAAATACCCTCATTCTTCAAGAAGACTATAATAATTCCAATCACAAAGAAGGCAGGTGCTGACAGATGTGACAATTACTGAACTATCGGTTTAATAAGCTACCGCTACAAAATACTACGTACAGACGAATGGAAAAACTAGTAGAAGCCGACCTCGGGAAAGATTAGTTGGGATTCTGTAGAAATGTTGGAACACGTGGGGCAATACTGACCCTACGACTTATCCTAGAAGACAGTTTAATAAAGATAAACCTAAGTTTCTAGCATTTGTAGACTTAGAGGAAGCTTTTGACAATGTTAACTGGAATACACACTTTCAAATTCTGAAGGTGGCAGGGGTAAAATACAGGGAAGGAAAGGCTATTTACAATTTGTGCAGAAACCAGAGGGCAGTTATAAGAGTCGAGGGGCGTGAAAGGGAAGCAGTGGTTGGGAAGGTTCAAATGCCTCTGAGCACTATGGCACTTAACTACTGAGGTCATCAGTCCCCTACAACTTAGAACTACTTAAACCTAACTAACCTAAGGACATCACACACATAAATGCCCGAGGCAGGATTCGAACCTACGACCGTAGGGTTGGGAAGGAAGTGGGACGGGATTGTAGCCTATCCACGATGTTATTCAGTCTGTATATTGAGCAAGCAGTAAATGCAAACAAAAGAAAAATTTGGAGTAGGAATTAAAATCCATGGATAAGAGATAAAAACTTTGAGGTTCGCCGATAACATTGTAATTCTGTAAGAGACGGCAAAGGACTTGGAAGAAAGCTGAACGTAGTGGACAGTGTCTTGAAAGGAGGATATAAGATGAACGTCAATAAAATCAAAACGTAGATAATGAAATGTAGTCGATTTATGTCGGGTGATGCTGAGGGAGTTAGTTTAGGAAACGAGACACTTAAGTTAATAGATAACTTTTGCTATTTTGGGAGCAAAATAACTGATGATGGTCGAAGCAGAGAGGATATAAAATGTAGACTGGCAATGGTAAGGAAAGCGTTTCAGAAGAAGAGAAATTGGTTAACATCGAGCATAGATTTAAATGTCAGGCAGTCGTTTCTGAAAGTATTTGCATGGAGTGTAGCAACTTATGGAAGTGAAACATGGACGATAAATAGCTTGGACAAGAAAAGAATAGAGGGTTTCGAAATGTGGTGCTTCAGGAGAATGCTGAAGATTAGGTGTGTAGATCACATTGCTAATGAGGAGATATTGAGTAGAACTGGGGAGAAGAGATATTTGTGGCACAACTTGACTAGAAGAACGGATCGGTTGGTAGGACATGTTCTGAGGCATCAAGGGATCACCAGTTGTTGGCACTGGAGGGCAGCGTGGAGGGTAAAAATCGTAGAGGGAGACCAAGAGATGAATACACTAAGCAGATTCAGAAGGATGTAGGTTGCAGTAGGTACTGCAAAATGAAGAAACTTGCACAGGATAGAGTAACATGGAGAGCTGTATGAAAGAGAGAGAGAGAGAGAGAGTCTGAAAACTAATTATGATGCAGACACCCTTAAGACACAACACTGAAATAAATATATGCAATGTAATGATTAACACGGGTATCAACGGTTACTCGAATCAAAGACATGGTTGAAGTGAAATCTTTAATTTATTACAAAATGGTTTGAGATTAAGGATTATTTAAATCTTTCATGAAATCAAGAAAATTGCAACCGAAGAATGTTAACTGTGAGAAGTAGGTGAGTGAATTATCATTTGGCATACTTATTTGGTGGGGATTGGTATTAGTTCATATCGAAATATTTGACTTTGCGATTACAGTGATTTTTTGTCTCACTGGAGAAATGAAGACTATCACGGAACTGAGAATGCACTGACGAACGTGGGAATGTGAACCGGAACATGAATGTAGACTTCTTTTTCACGGGGGTGAAAGATGATAAAGCTCCAAAGTACGCTCATAATTATTGGTGGTGCGATATCAACAGACCGGTTCATCACGGTTGTTGGTAGAACAGTTCTGTGGAGATCTCGAACATTGTACGCAACACTGCTTATGGAATCTGTTGTTCCACTTGATACAAAAGCTGTGCACCATCGATACGTTGAGGACCAAGTCCACAGCTGAAGTCTACACCTACATCATAATCCTCAAGCTACCTAAGAGTGTGTGGGGGTGGGTACTTCTGGTTCACTAACTTATACCCCTATCCTGTTCCATTTGCGAGTGGCGTGTGCTAAGAATTGTTGTCGCTAAGCCTTTACATTGGCTACAATTGCTCGAATTTTCTCGTCGTGGCCATGAGATGTACAAAAGTAATATGTTGACCGACTATTCTCAGAAGCCGGCCGGTGTGGCCGAGCGGTTATAGGCGCTACAGTCTGGAACCGCACGACGGCTACGGTCGCAGGTGTGAATCCTGCCTCGGGCATGAATGTGTGTGATGTCCTTAGGTTAGTTAGAGTTTACTTGCTCTATGTTCTAGGGGACTGATGACCTCAGTAGTTAAGTCCCATAGTGCTCAGAGCCATTTGAACCATTGTCTTCTCAGAAAGTGTTAAGTCAAAATTTCAATTGTTAATCTCTCCATGACGCACAATGCTTCTCGTGTTACGTTTTCGAGTGAATTTTCTTGATAATCTCAGTAACACTCTCGCACCGGTTATAGCCAGGAAAAAATTGACTACACCCTTATTCCCACCAAGAGTCTCGGCAGCCAGTCGTCTTAAACTTATATCATTCCACCAGTGGTGAAATTGGTTCCTTGTACCATAATCTTCCAACTGAAGAGGCGAAATATTAAAAAACAATAATCTAGATTTCTTATCCTATTTTCTAAAAACTTTGTCGTGCGTTTACATCCTCCGAATATCACATCAAATTTTCCATTTGGTGCCCTCTCAGGCAGCAGATAGCCTCACATAACTGGCCATGGGAAAAGCTAATAAAATGGTACGATGCTTTCCATCAACTCTTCCATACCTTGTGAACTTTTAATATGTCAGAGCTGTTTCGATTTTTGTAAGCAGATAGTAGGAGGTGTTTTTCAATGACTGCACTTTTCTCAGCATGGCACTGATGCCTACCTACCATGGATGAATGATTTCAGTTTGGCCATTAAAAGTGTATACGCTCAGGAAACTGCATGAATAGGTTGACTCTAGCCAAGGCGACCTTCCTCAAAAGAACTTGAGGGCTGCTCCTACCTGTCAATCCCTTGCTGGCAGTTCTGCGAAGACCTTGTTCTGTTAGCCCAAAAGGGATCTGTTTCAGCAAGCCACACTTGTGGCTCTCCTGTCCAGTACCCTCGGTGCTTCTCCGTTCTGATGCTCAGACAGAAAAGCTACTGGAATAGCCAGTACTAAGTTAAAAATAAAGACTGTCAGAAAGAGAAAATAAAATCAGCACAAACAACCACTGTCGTCTCATTAATCCACCTAAACATTTTATTTGCGGAGACTGTCTACCTGAACTCACATCCAGTTGGATTAATATATGAATCGAGCGGTTTCCAATTACAAGCCTAGGTTTGCACATGATGATAAAGACATTGGTCTCAAGTACTTGTTGTCTCATTCTTCCTGTTGCGGAAATTCAAGTAATGTTTTGAGCGTTAGATGATGAATTAAGTGGACTGTGATCTAAGACTGTAGACACTGAGATACACTCCTGGATATTGAAATAAGAACACCGTGAATTCATTGTCACAGGAAGGGGAAACTTTATTGACACATTCCTGGGGTCAGATACATCACATGATCACACTGACAGAACCACAGGCACATAGACACAGGCAACAGAGCATGCACAATGTCGGCACTAGTACAGTGTATATCCACCTTTCGCAGCAATGCAGGCTGCTATTCTCCCATGGAGACGATCGTAGAGATGCTGGATGTAGTCCTGTGGAACGGCTTGCCATGCCATTTCCACCTGGCGCCTCAGTTGGACCAGCGTTCGTGCTGGACGTGCAGACCGCGTGAGACGACGCTTCATCCAGTCCCAAACATGCTCAATGGGGGACAGATCCGGAGAGCTTGCTGGCCAGGGTAGTTGACTTACACCTACTAGAGCACGTTGGGTAGCACGGGATACATGCGGACGTGCTTTGTCCTGTTGGAACAGCAAGTTCCCTTGCCGGTCTAGGAATGGTAGAACGATGAGTTCGATGACGGTTTGGATGTACCGTGCACTATTCAGTGTCCCTTGATGATCACCAGAGGTGTACGGCCAGTGTAGGAGATCGCTCCCCACACCATGATGCCGGGTGTTGGCCCTGTGTGCCTTGGTCGTATGCAGTCCTGATTGTGGCGCTCACCTGCACGGCGCCAAACACGCATACGACCATCATTGGCACCAAGGCAGAAGCGACTCTCATCGCTGAAGACGACACGTCTCCATTCGTCCCTCCATTCACCCCTGTCGTGACACCAATAGAGGCGGGCTCCACGATGTTGGAGCGTGAGCGGAAGACGGCCTAACGGTGTGCGGGACCGTAGCCCAGCTTCATGGAGACGGTTGCGAATGGTCCTCGCCGATACCCCAGGAGCAACAGTATCCCTAATTTGCTGGGAAGTGGCGGTGCGGTCCCCTACGGCACTGCGTAGGATCCTACGGTCTTGGCGTGCATCCGTGCGTCGCTGCGGTCCGGTCCCAGGTCGACGGGCACGTGCACCTTCCGCCGACCACTGGCGACAACATCGATGTACTGTGCAGACCTCACGCCCCACGTGTTGAGCAATTCGGCGGTACGTCCACCCGGCCTCCCGCATGCGCACTATACGCCCTCGCTCAAAGTCCGTCAACTGCACATACGGTTCACGTCCACGCTGTCACGGCATGCTACCAGTGTTAAAGACTGCGATGGAGCTCCGTATGCCACGGCAAACTGGCTGACACTGACGGCGGCGGTGCACAAATGCTGCGCAGCTAGCGCCATTCGACGGCCAACACCGCGGTTCCTGGTGTGTCCGCTGTGCCGTGCGTGGGATCATTGCTTGTACAGCCCTCTCGCAATGTCCGGAGCAAGTATGGTGGGTCTGACACACCGGTGTCAATGTGTTCTTTTTTCCATTTCCAGGAGTGTATAAGGCAGTTTTAGTTGGTCCAAGGATTGCACATGGGTAACTGAAATGGTTAAGACGACCATTCACTTTTTGTTAGCAGGAAATCTCGTTTCAAGCCGAAGTCTGTCGCGAATTTTACATTTGACCTTGTTGGGTAGTAGATCTGTAAGTAATACAACTGATGTCAAGAGATTCGCTGTCAGCAAATTAATTTCGAAAAAAGTAGCTATTGTGAAAAAAAGCTTTGACGAATTATTGTAAATATCGCACAAATTCAACAACCTTTGAAAAACTGTTGTTAATTAATGAAACAAAATTATTAACAGAAATAAAAAATTCGTTGCCAATAAACTATGATTTTTTCAGAATGAAATTTTCACTCTGGAGCTGAGTGTTCAATGCAATGGCTGATCAAAACTGTGTGCCAGACCAGAATTCGGAATTGGGACATTTGATTGTCGTAGACACGTGCTCTACTGACTGAGCTAACCAGACACGACTTAAAACCTGACACCACAGCTTTACTTATGAAGTAGCTATCCCCGAAGCTGTGGCTAGGCCATATACCTGCAGGGGCGCTAGTCTTTTGAAGAAGTGTTTCTGTGAGATATGGAAGGTAGGATTGACGTACTGGCGATAGTAAAGCTGTGAGGATGAGTTGTGAAGGTGCTTGAGTACCTCATGGCACTTGCCCGTGAAAAGCAAAGGCCTCAAGTTCGAGCGCTGGGCCAGCACACAGTATTGATCTGAAAGAGAGTTTCGTAAGGTACTTTATTATATCAGTATTATTTTTTACAAAAGAATCTTATGCTTTCACAGCAGAGTGCAAAACGACTAGCCATGGGAATTGACCTACAGAGAGAGAAGGAGAGAAATCATCGCTAATAATACATAAATTAATTTATTCAGTTTTATAATAAGCCTGATGCTCCCTCTGTGGTGAGCAGACGAATGATGAGGTTTATGCAGTTGAAATAGAAAAAAAGGAAGTGGAGAGGGAGGCGGTTCCCATCATTTTAATATATACCGCTTTGTCCAGAGAGAAAAGGAGAGGGGCGCGAGATAGTGACCTTCACTTTCCTACACATTTTGTGTCAAGTTTTGGTCCGAGATACATGGACGGAGTATCGGGTTATTTACTTATCCTGAAAGTAAAACACACTACTCTACAACCATGAGTGATTGCTTGACTGAGTATAGGGTTACGTACTACCTTCAGTGTACCACATGCAGTTGCTTCAGGTGCATGCTAGGATGTCTCCGGAAGACGGGGTGACCTTGAATATACTTCATGCAATTGCCTCAGGTGTAACATGATACCCCAGAAGACTTATCACCTGCTATCTTATCACTGGATTTAACTGGCTATAACTTGTTTGGTCCTCGAATCTGCTCTGCTCGACTGCTTACTAGTTCAGCCTTTTCAGGTACACATGAACCATTACTACGTCATCAAATTTAGATGCAAATATGTCATTCCAAAGAGAGATTAAAAAAACTTCATTCCTAAAGTGAAATGCTTTCTAATTAATTCTATTTATTTACTTAAATACGAATTTTTCTCTCTTGAGGCATGGAATATGAATTTCTGGTTTGTTTTAAAAGTTCAAAGGTCTGTGCTACATTGCAAATTAATGTTTCAATAAATGATCAGTTATTTTCGTTTTAATGTGTTTAAGCTCTGTTTCTCTCATGTCACTAACTTCCACCCGTCACTGACAGTTCTCTTTGAGTAAATGCTGAGGTGAATGAACAGACAGCATAAAGATTACAATATTTTTGCGCTGTCTGGTGAGTTAATCTCTTTTTTAATCATATACTGCCAGTTGTCGGAAGTATTCTTTTCTGAAAGATATTTGCCTGCCTTCGCTAATTTTCTTCGAATTTCTTTAGCAAATAAACATAGTTCCACAATATGAAACAGGTACTGTACGTCGTATGTAGTGTAGAATCTTTTATCTTGAGGATCAGTTTTGTGCAGTTATATGATTTATCATATTCTCACGCTACTGAGAGTTTTTTGGATGGCATTGATGCTCTTAGTGGCCAGGAGTATAACTGATCTGCAGAGGGAGACTGGCCTGTAGGCATTGCATTCGTGAAGCGCACGGTTAATAATTTTCTTTATAGAGCGATGAAACTCTGATAAAAGGTCAAGGAAGCCGTGTGGCAACAACTTGAACAGTTACAAGTAGTTTCAACCAAATATTTTTACCGCATGCAAGAACTCTCGGATGTAAACTGTGGCGTAGTAATTGCGCCAATTGTGCCTCATGGAAAATGGCTCTGGTGGCATCAGCTTTTTATACACACAAACAAAAGCCACATTTAAGTGCCACCCTTATTCCCTTCTCAGAGCACTCAGCCATTCTTACTTAGTTCGTCTGTGGTTTCCCTAAGTCGCATAAGACGAGAGCTAGGATGGTACGCCTGGAGACGAGAAGTCTGGTTTCCATTCCCCCCCAAAACTTGTCAACGATTACGTGTTGCAGGTCTTTGAGACGGTGTATGATGAGGAGCTCTTCCGTAACCTCGTTGCATAACACCCTCCACGCCACACGTGAAGCTACTGCACAGAAACCTAGAAGACCATACCCAGTCCACGAACATTTCTTTACGTCGCAAAGAGCTCTTTTACTGTCTTCCGTTGCATTAACAGCTATCTCGTAAGACGACGTGTTGCAGACAGACTCTTCAACATAAACTTCGTCGTTGTTTGTTAGGATTTGTAATTTCACGTTCTGAGGATGGGAAATACATTGTCTTGTACGGGTTTTGTCTACAAGATGAAGCTTAGTACAGAGTTATGCATTCATGTTACAGCATTCTTGATCAAAACTTACTAATCTGTTTCATCAAAAACTAATTAGTGATTGAACTTGAATAAGCAATGCCTTTGTCTTAAGAATTACTGAGTCAAATGGCGATCCGTGAGTCATGATTGAAATTCGCATTCAACTTGTTTCAAAATTTTTTAACTGAATGTTTTGTGTAATTTTTCAACAAGGTGGAAGGCTTTCAACTTGTACCGGAAATTGATAGGTAGACTTGGCTAACATCTGGCTATATTCAGCGAAGCAACCATTTCACGACAGTATTCCCTTAATACTTAGCTTGTGAATACTGTAGCACTGCATTTCTAGCCCTGTTCTTCTAATAGAAAATACGCATCATTTTACAAGCAATTCGCTGCTACTGTTTCGCTGTGTTTGCACCCAACGATTCCAGGAAAATGTTTCAGTGGGTAAAGGACTAAGAACTTACGGGTACTACTACACACTACGTGACTACAGCTTATGTATATGGACACGAGGCTTCATTGTAGAATATATGTGGAAGTCCATATAAGTATAAACAATGCAGCCTACTGTAAGGATAAATGCCGGAGTGTAATTTCCACTATCCTTTTCACTATCCCCATTCTCACCACCCATGGGATTTCATCATTTTCTGCTCTGTTTGCTATTTTTGACATCTCAGTGGACCACGAAACGAGGACTACATCTTGTTCATAAGATTATCGCTGCTTTCGTTCAGCAGAAAGTCACGTTGTCTCATTGTTTGGAGATCGTCATTCTCGAAGTCACCACACAAGATGTCGGCGTGTTCAAATGAGGGGCCATTTGCTTACTTTCTCATGCACAAAGACAAATATATACTAAATACACAATATGTACGTTAACTCTACTCCTCCACTAACAGTACAATCTGTTAACGAGAAGTGATATGCGAAGTGATTAATGAACCCGATACTGATGATTTCTTCACTGTATCACCACAGCTATACTCATATATAATGGAACGCGATAATGCTTGTTGATCTCGTCTGTAGTCCTTGTCTTCATTACATCCTCTGTGAAAAGTATTAGAATTTTATCACCAGTGAATACAAAACCACGGAACTTTTCTGGCACTGGTAACCCTGTACAGAAAACATACCTATTAATTTAACCTGCGGTTACACTTGATAAAATCTATGGGTGGCAAGCTATTGAGTTTAATGTCTACTGACCATTATATAGTTATAAATGAACAACAGGCTAGTATTAAATATAAGTGAGGAATTGACAGTTTTATTCTACTGCACTATACCGCCATTCTCTTAAGCAATTTAGGGAATGTGCTGAGAGACTAAATCTGGATGCTCTAACGGGATTTTGAAAAGTTATACATTCAACGGTCTTACGCAGGAAACAAGGATATGGACTAATGTAGACACTACAAAGCTTCAGGTATCTGATATCAGAGACAGCTACAAAGCAGTTCCACCATATGTTTTCGCGTACGCAACGTAAGGCTGTAATGCGAACAATAGACAGTCAATGCGATTCATATTAACTTCTCATAACATTAGCAAAATCTTCTTAAGAAAGGCTTCTAGTATTAGCGAAATCCAACTCTCAATTCCAGATTTATTAACAAAACATAAGAAACAAAAATTGGAAACAATGGGCAAAGATATAGGTAATTTAAGTAAAATGAAATAGTTGTTAAAGGAAAAGGTGCCAAAGCTAGAGAAAGAAAAGAACAAAAAATTACAAAATTATTTTCAAATTAGTTATGGCTACTTAAAAATCCGTACATAATTAAGTTAAATAAATTAATTTGTCTTGCAAAGATGTATTATTACAGTGAAAAGTTAGACGGATAGCATAAGTTTGCTACTGTAAGGAATTTAAGCACATAGGTGTAACGAATTCAAATAAAAATCACTATAAAAAACACAAGCAAACAACAATTGTTTGCTATTTATTCCTTAGTGTTGTACAATTGTTTCACATTTTGCTGTTAGGTTTGCACTTGAAAAGTCCACTAGTTTATTGTCATACAAATTGAATTGTTAGTGAAATAACAAGTGTACCGAACCTTATTAGTGGAATTCATTTGAATTAGTACTATTTTTGATATCCTCACTCTTGGAAATTGAAATATACACTTTTGTAGTAGAGGTTCAGTAGTACACATAGCATTGCTTTCATCCAAGGAGTAATTAAATGTTCTTTGTTATCATTATAATTACAATGACCATCAAATCGAAAAAATCCCATTTAGAGAAGTCTTGTTTCCTATTATTAAACACAAATTAATTAATTTATCATTTTCTGTAGTCATTTGATAATTCTCTAACGACAGTGGTACGTATATTCACAGACAACAACAAACACAACATTGAACTTTATCTGCATAGTCTTATTTCAAGAGAATTTTCTCGTACATTTGAATGAAAAACTAGCGTCCATTTTATCTAAAATCAGAGGTCCTCTCTGGCTTTGCTCTGCTCCTGTGATTCTCTGAGAGGCAGTGATCTCCAGAAGTCTACTCGCTCTTGGAAGAGCCCTTTCTTCACCTGCAGTGTCTGGCCTATATCCAGGTATTCCAACAGGTCATCAGAAGTCACCCTTGGCCAATGCACTAGCTCGTCAGTTGGCGTTGGATTTCTGCCAAATATGAAGCAAAACATTCAGTGAATCGCGTGATTTGAAGAAAAGTCAGTAATTCTCAGACGTTTAAGTAAATAGCCAGAAAAAACAGGATCATAAAATAAGAAATAAATACTGATTTTGAAGCTACACCTATGTAACTAAAACTTAATGTAGCAACCAACCAAACTTCAAAGAACTCAGTTTATTGATAGCTCTTTACTCGTATTTGTCGCTGAGACAGTTTGTCGTATTAACCATTGCTAACTAATCACACATACCTACTGTACTCTATGAAAGAAAGTTGAATACATAGAAGAACCCTGGAGATACTGGAAGGTATCAGATAGATTATATAACGATAAGACAGAAGTTTAGGAAACAGGTTTTAAATTGTAAGACATTTCCAGGGGAAGATGTGGACTCTGACCGCAATCTATTGGTTATGAGCTTTAGATTAAAACTGAAGAAACTACAAAAAGGTGCTAATTTAAGGAGATGAGACCTCGATAAACCGACTAAAACAGAGGTTGTACAGAGTTTCAGGGAGAGCATAAGGGAACAATTGACAGGAATGGGGGAAAGAAATACAGTAGAAGAAGAATGGGTAGCTCTGAGGGATGAAGTAGTAAAGGCAGCATAGGATCAAATAGGTAAAAAGGCGAGGGCTAGTAGAAAACCTTGAGTAACAGAAGAGATATTGAATTTAATTGATGAAAGGAGAAAATATAAAAATGCAGTAAATGAAGCAGGAAAAAGGAATACAAACGTCTCAAAAATGAGATCGACAGGAAGTGCAGGATGGCTAAGCAGGGATGTCTAGAGGACAAAGGTAAGGATGTAGCGACTTATCTCACTAGGGGTAAGATAAATACTGCCTACAGAAAAATTAAAGAGACCTTTCGACAAAAGAGAGCCACTTGTATGAATATCAAGAGCTCAGATGGAAACCCAATTCTAAGCAAAGAAGGGAAAGCAGAAAGGCGGAAGGAGTATACAGAGGGTCTATACAAGGGCGATGTACTTGAGGACAATATTATGGAAATGGAAGAGGATGTAGATGAAGATGAAATGGGAGATATGATACTGTGTGAAGAGTTTGACAGAGCACTGAAAGACCTGAGTCGAAACAAGGCCCCGGGAGTAGACAACATTCCATTAGAACTACTGATGGCCTTGGGAGAGCCAGTCCTGACAAAACTCTACCATCTGGTGAGCAAGATGTAAGAGACAGGCGAAATACCCTCAGACTTCAAGAAGAATATAATAATGCCAATCCCAAAGAAAGCAGGTGTTGACAGATGTGGAAATTACCGACTTTCGGTTTAATAAGTCACAGCTGCAAAATACTAACACGAATTGTTTACAGACGAATGAAAAAACTGGTAGAAGCCGACCTTGAGGAAGATCAATTTGGATTCCATAGAAATGTGGGAACACGTGAGGCAATACTGACCCTACGACTTATCTTAGAAGCTAGATTAAGGAAGGGCAAACCTACGTTTCTAGCATTTGTAGACTTAGAGAAAGCTTTTGACAACGTTGACTGGAATACTCTCTTTCAAATTCTGAAGGTAGCTGGGGTAAAATACAGGGAGCGAAACGCTATTTACAATTTGTACAGAAACCAGATGTCAGTTATAAGAGTCGAGGGATATGAAAGGGAAGCAGTGGTTGGGAAGGGAGTGAGACAGGGTTGTAGCTTGTCCCCAATGTTATTAAATCTGTATATTGAGCAAGCAGTAAAGGAAACAACAGAAAAATTCGGAGTAGGTATTAAAATCCATGGAGAAGAAATAAAAACTTTGAGGTTCGCCGATGACATCGTAATTCTGTCAGAGACAGCAAAGGACTTGGAAGAGCAGTTGAACGGAGTGGACAGTGTCTTGAAAGGAGGGTATAAGATAAACATCAACAAATGCTAAACGAGGATAATGGAATGTAGTCGAATTAAGTCGGGTGATGCTGAGGGAATTAGATTAGGAAATGAGACACTTAAAGTAATAAAAGAGTTTTGCTATTTGGGGAGCAAAATAACTGATGATGGCTGAAGTAGAGAGGATATAAAATGTAGACTGGCAATGGCAAGGAAAGCGATTCTGAAGAAGAAAAATTTGTTAAGATCGAGTATCGATTTCAATGTCAGGAAGTCGTTTTGTGAAAGTGTTGGTATGGAGTGTAGCCATGTATGGAAGTGAAACATTGACGATAAGTAGTTTGGACATGAAGAGAATAGAAGCTTTCTAATGGCTTAAGATTAGATGGGTAGATCACATAACTAATGAGGAGGTATTGAATAGAATTGGGGAGAAGAGGAGCTTGTGGCATAACTTGACTAGTAGAAGGGATCGGTTGGTATGACATGTTCTGAGACATCGATGGATCGCCAATTTAGAATTGGAGGGCAACGTGGAAAGTAAAAATCGTAGAGGGAGACCAAGAGATGAATACACTAAGCAGATTCAGAAGGATGTAGGCTGCAATAGGTACTGGGAGATGAAGAAGCTTGCACAGGATAGAGTAGCATGGAGAGCTGCATCAAACCAGTCTCAGGACTGAAGGTCACAACAGCAACAACACTATGCTTCTCCTCCCGCCAGAGGTTCCAGTCCTCCCTTGGGCATGGGTGTGTATGCTGTTCATAGCACCTATGGGGACTTAACTACTGCAAGTCACAACATCGCCATCAAAGTCAAGACTGATGGGGAGGTGTGGATGCCCCCTTCCAACAGGATTTGTGATGGTGTAACCAAAGAGCACAGGTAGAAGACCACCATATGACATCATAGTGGCATACCACTGCCAGCACCCACCTCTGAACCTGTAGGTAGACTTAGTTGCTGATGGCCTTTCTCTTACTGGGCAGCTGCAGAATAACTCAGCCACACTTCAGAAAGCGTTAGAAGTTGCTTTTTGGGACGCAGTCTATCGTGTGATGAACCATGCCTAGGTTATCCACTTTCTGGGGTTGCGAGCAATTCTGGGAAACGTGAGTGAATACAAAAGTAAAATATCACCAATGACCCTGTGACATCGCTGGGTGATAACTCCATGGCTCCTTCTGCTGTCATGTCTGACTTGCCACGCTGCACCCATGGCATGTGCCATCTCCATCCCACAGTTACTAAAAGTGCCCATTATCAAAATGATTGTTTATCTTTGAATAATGAATGTTTCTTTAGTGCCTTCAGGTGTTAGACAGGCCATCTCACACCTAGCTTCTGCTAACCCACACCCATTGTTGGTAATGTATGAAGACCCTGACCCTGATACCTAAAATCCTCAAAAAATGTAGTGCGCAGTTCAATTCCAATTACAGCTCGTTTGCTAACGATTTACAATGAAATCCCACATATTGATACTGTTCCTAGATGTGCTTAAGGTATGTGTCCATACTAGTGTACATAGCTTCGCATCATATTGTGAATGATAGTTTCACTCTGTATTGCTTGTAGTTTCATCATTTGTCAAATGATCATGAAGTGTCAGAACGGATGGTCAAGTGTCTACAATGTGATTAATGGCACTTCAGCTCGTGTCATCATCTTACCAATGCTGAACTCACTGCACTGCATCAACTTTCCAGTTGGTGGTATGTTTAAGGCCTCAAGTAGATGGTCAGTACACTTTGTGCCTGTCTCATCATCTTACCAACACAGAACTTGCTGCTTCACATCAATTGTGCAGTTGCTGGTACTTGTAAGGCCTCAAGCTGATTTTATTGTTTTATCAATGATGACCTTGCTGCCATGCATTACCGTACAATTGCTGGTATATGGGCAATGTACCTCGTTCTTTTATCATCATCTTACCTAAGCAGCGAACTCACTATACAGTTGCCAGCATGTGGACAATGGATACACAAGTTTATGGCGTAGTCTTACTAATGTGAAACTCACTGCTAGATATCATCTGTGGAGTTGGTGGTATGTGGTAAATGGGCACCTGAGCACTTTAGAGTAGATTATCTCTAGGGCACGAAATACCCCTCACTGTTGCGATCCCTGCCATGTTACTGTTTTCTAAGCCTCAGTGTTGGTTACTATGATTCCAATGTTTCACTGATATATGATGCAGTACTCATTACAGGGTGTTGAACAGCACTGCATTCCAATAAATTCCATATACCACTCGAATTCTGGATCTTAGCATATCGCAGTGAGGAAGCATCGGTTGTGGCATATAGCTATGGAGAGATTAGTTTATCCTGAATAAATGGATCATTTATTTTATTTTCTTTATTAAACTCCCTGGCAAATTATAACAGTGTGCTGGACTGAGACTGATTCGATACCTTTACTTTATGCAGTCTGGTGCTCCTGCGACTTAGCTACCCCGTCGTCCTCAAGCTTTTCTACTCTGCACAGTGAAAAGCTTAGGTCCGGCGTTAATATCGGTCCGGCACACAGTTTAAATCTGCCAGGAAGGTTCATGCCAGGGCACACTAAACTGCACAGTGAAAATCACACTCTGGAAACATCGCACATGCTGTGGCTAAGCCACGTCTCTGCAGCATCCTTTCCGCGCGAGTAATATTTGTTTACTTCCACGACACCGCCGTCCTAAGTCTACCAAACTTTCACGGCCAAGTCTTACACTTACAGGAAGAACACTCTCTGAAGATCACCTTTTCGAATGAGTACGCGTGACTCAAAGCTCTGGCTGTCGAGCAATTCTTACGTAATGCTGTAAAGATCCCCTGTGACGATCTCATCGGCATTCACCGATCGATCGTTAGTGCGTAGTTTATTTTAACAATACTTGCGATGCTGCTTGCAAAGATATTGTCCAACAGACGTGTCAAGAACTTGTATTTAACACTCCAACGACAACATAGGGCCAGTGGACATGGCTTCGAATAGTCCGTGCTTTTCAACTGCCTTTCTTGGTTCAGGAAGACGAAGTTATCGCTCTGCTAAGCCTGCATGGAAGAGTCCGCAGTCATGTAGCTGAAAGATGTGCACAATTTACGACGTATTCAGTGCTTAAAATGATGTGAGACAAGTCCGAGCAGATCTCAAACGGTATCTCACATCACAAATTTTTGTAGTCGCCTGCCGAGCAGTGATGATTTATGAAAGACAACCTTGAAAATATCCCGCCTGTGGTAAAGGAGACCACGTCCGTAATGAATTTTTGCAATGCCACATCAAACCACAGTCACTTTTCCACTCACGTATGTGGTTGCGCTGTACGTCAAATCCTCTGAAAACGCAGTTCATAACCCTATCCCAGAACTGCCACAACCGGATGTGTCACAGCACCATGCCACCACCCTTGCGAATTTCACAAGGGCACTTGCGAGAGTTTATGGAGCTTGAAAACCACATTATATCAGCTGAGGCTTTTGTACTGGAACGACACAAATCTCTCCTCCCTCAGATATCGAAGCACATTGCCAGAAGCATAACTCGTGCAAATACCGCAAGAAACACAGCAAGACATCACAAGCGACCAGAGAGCCACATTCGCCGGATGAGAAGATGGCAAACAAACCTAATGGCGTACGCGATAAATCTTTTTCCGCTGCACGGAGACGCGTTCTCCACGAGACTGTGAGTCGTCCACCGGATTTCGTGAGCAAGAACCAATCCGGAAGCCACGGAACATAGCACGCCCCTCCTTGCCGAAACGATTGATCCGACTCGGCCAGTGCCGCGACCACTCACCAATGATGATGTTGACGGATCGTTGTCGTGAGCGGGATAATGGGGATTTTCCACCTTCACCCGACGCGGAAATGAGATCTGTTTCTCCTTTAGGCCACCACTAAAACGGGGGATCTTCCCAGGACGATTCCTACGACTGCTATGGACTTCCACAATCCTCTACGACAGCCTCCAACAGCAGTAAGCATGTCGGCAGTACGGATCCCCCACCAGGCATACCGAATAGCTACTGTCAGTTCCAATAACATCGAAACCCACGTTAAACTTCAACTACTCCGTGAAACATTAAGAGCAAGGGACATCGACATCACCCTGCTACAAGAACAGAGGATGGCAACTTGGTCCAGGTCTTATGGACACGAGACGTATGCCACTCTTTCGGATGCGAAACACACAGGTGTGGCCACCCTCCTCCAAGAAGGGATTGCAATTTCCGATGTCACATATCTACCAATGGCACGATGGGTAGCCTTGACAGTTGACGGAACTAGAGTATAAAACTCTACGCCCCATGGACACAGATAAATGGGAGGATGAGATAACACGCATTTATGTTTTGGCAGGTACGATCGTCTCATCGTGGCCGGACATTTCAAGTGTGTTCTGGAGCAATAAGCGCAATGCCGACATTTCATCACATGACTAGAACTTGCTTCCTCGTCCACAGCCTTAATCTCGTCGACATTTTAAGAGCACTACAAGGTGACTGCCTGGGCATGCACGCATCACAAGCCATTCCTCCAGCCGACTCGTCAGAATGTATATCACTGACGCTCCAACACCCAGTCTTCTCGATGCGGAAAATTGGCCGTCTGCATGTTCAGATCGTGACATCTACATCTGTACCACCAACCTTTGTAGACAACCTATGTGGCGCAGTATGGGACCCTGGAAACTCAACGCCATTCTATTGAGAGATCCTGAATGTCGGCAACAGGTCACATACACATGACATAGTTAAACGCATAACGTGTTAGGACCACATGGCAGTAGTGGATACTGTGCCCAAACAGGCCATCCGCCACACCTTTACACTATATGGTAGAGCCAAAGCCAGGTAGAATCACCACACAACAAATTTGCACCATAGCGCTCTGCATGATCTCATAGACCATCCCGCTTTCCTAGACTGTCAAAAAGAAGCTCAACACATTAAGAACCAAATTTTAACCTTGACCAAGTGCTGTTGGTTGGAGCCATTATACGAGCATTCAACCAAGACAGGATAAGCAGTGAACAACCTTCCTTGCTTCTATCTTTCAATGCGTTCGACGACGTCGACAGGCATTAATGTCAACATAGGACCTACCTGAAAGACGACAGCTGAAATCGCAATCTCCCATCATCGATAATATCACAATGCGCTACAGATGCCTCACTGAAGAAGTACCAACCAGTGCAGAGGCTGTTGCAAGGTTCCAAAGGAGATTCATCATACATTCACGTCGTGGCAACAAGCCTCCACATTGCAGAAGTGACCATCAACGATGTTCTTGCAGCTGTGGACAAAGGATCACTGAATAAATCTCCTGGCCCAGATGGTTTACTGATCGGGTATTACAGAAGTTTCCAAAATCTGATGCTGCCACAGTGGGGAGACACATACTGAGAGCTTTTGTTCGGCGCAGCACTCCCAACTTAAATGGAAGACTTACCTGTACCAGTCCCAAAATTCGCTGGAGGAACACGGCTTCATAGTTACTGTCTGATCACGTTATTAAATTCAGATTTTAAGATTCTTTCGAACCTCAAACATCTGTTACAACCAGTTGTGTCCCATGAGTAAGCCTCCTTGGGTTTTGATAACAGCATCCAGATTGCCCTTAGTGAATACCGAGATGTGACTCCCAAGGCAACACACTATCAACTGCCAGGTGTTTTAATTTCAGTCGGCTTCAGTCAAGAGATTGACCATGTCAGTCATGCACTCCTCAATGCAGTGATGGACTAGATGGTGATTCCCCTCATGTTCACACAGGTGAGTGTTCTTCCTGTAAGTGTAAGACTTTGCCATGAAAGTTTGGTAGACTTAGAACGGCGGTGTCGTGGAAGTAAACAAATATTACTCGCGCGGAAAGGATGCTGCAGAGACGTGGCTTAGCCACAGCATGTGCGATGTTTCCAGAGTGTGATTTTCACTGTGCAGTTTAGTGTGCCCTGGCATGAACCTTCCTGGCAGATTTAAACTGTGTGCCGGACCGATATTAACGCCGGACCTAAGCTTTTCACTGTGCAGAGTAGAAAAGCTTGAGGACGATGGGGTAGCTAAGTCGCAGGAGCACCAGACTGCGTAAAGTAAAGGTATCGAATCAGTCTCAGTCCAGCACACTGTTATAATTTGCCAGGGAGTTTTTTATCCTGACGTTTAATCACATGTGCTGCTCGCTGTCCCTTCTTCTTGTCCGTATTTTCCATATGCTCTTTACTTCGCCGACTCTGTGGAGAACCTCCTCATTACTTGCTTTATTTATCAACCAAACTATCAGCATTATTCTGTTGCACCACATCTCAAATGCTTCGATTCTCCTATGTTCCGTTATTCCCACAGTCCCTCACTCATTACCACACAGTGCTGTGCTCGAAATGTATATTCTCAGAAGTTTCTGCCTCAAATTATGGCCTATGTTCGATACTAATACATATTTCTTGTCCAGGACTGCTGTTTTTGCCTATACTAGTCCGCTGCTAGCGATCGCAAACACTTTAAACTGTCGTACGCCTTGTTTTCACAACACAAGCAGAATTTGTCATATATTGCGCTTGCAGCATGGGCAATAGACGACAACTCTGTAAAGGGCCCGTCAGTAGATCTGCTCGGGGAATTTTCTCCTAAAAGAACTAAGACGATGACCACACGCATGTTCTCCCTCTCTACGTCCTGTGAAGGATGGGCTTCTGTGGCTGAAACGCGCGACTTGCTGTCTTCAGCTACCGGTTAGAGAACTGTCGCTTTCAAGCAGTGTTCCCACTTCTTCATCCCTCACTGTTTGGAAATGGTTCTGTTAGTAAAAATGAAATAGGGTTTTCGTAGTGGTTCTTCAAGCCTAGAATCTTATTCCAGCAGATTTCAGCTGTCAATTTTAACCATTTCTTCCTCAGCTTTAACCCCAGCAGATTTCAGCTGTCAATTTTAACCATTTCTTCCTCAGCTTTAACCCCAAAACGCTTGGCTTTGATGACAGTTTGAGTTCTCCATTCATTGTCTGCTTTCAGCACGTTGCTTTTTGTTACCAAAAGATTGAAAAAGCTAAACATATCTTTCAATGACTGTTTCTTCAGATTTCGCGCTAGTTGTGGATTACACTGTTATACAGCCGTTTAATGGGTAAACTTTTCATGTGATTACTGTTGGTACAACAATAGTAAGTTCAGATGTCTCCCTTAACAGTGGTAACAGCGCAATTAATAGAACAGCACAATTACATCTGCATCTATCTACATCTACATGGATGCTCTGCAAATCACATTTAAGTGCCTGGCAGAGGATTCATCGAACTAAGTTCACAATTCTCTATTATTCCATTCTCGTACAGCGTGGAAAGAACGAACGCCTATGTCTTTCTGTACGAGCTCTGATTTCCCTTATTTTATCGTGGTGATCCCTCCTCCTGTGTAGGTCGGTGTCAACAAAATATTTTCGCATTCGGAGAAGAAAGTTGGTGATTGGAATTTCGTGAGAAAATTCCGTCGCAACTCGTATTGTAGATCTGTTACCTTTTCTAAGTGTCCTGCCAATAAACGCAGTCTTTGGTTTGCCTTCCCCACAAAATTTTCTATGCGTTTCTTCCAATTTAAGTTGTTCGTGATTGTAATACCTAGGTATTTAGTTGAATTTACGGCTTTTAGATTAGACTGATTTATCGTGTCACCAAAGTTTCAGTTCCTTCTAGCACTCATCTGGATAACCTCACACTTTTCGTTATTTAGGGTCAACTGCCACTTTTCGCACCATTCCGATCCGATATTTCTTCTAAATCGTTTTGCAGTTTGTTTTGATCTTCTGATGACTTTATTACTCGATAAACGACAGCGTCATCTGCAAACAACCCAAGACGGCTGTTACAGTAAGTTAAAATTAGACGTATAGCATGCAGTAAGAGTTTGAGGGGAACCCCTTTCATAAATCGGTGGAGGCCATAAAGTAATACATCGATTGGTGCATACTGCAGATAACAGGATTACTACCTTAAGTTAGATTTTACTCCAAATTTCCCTAAATTTCTGTCAAAATAAAACAGCCCCAAACCTCACATAACATAAAACGCTTTACCTTAGAAAGGACGTTATCCCTAAAAGTGGAAACACTGCTTTCAAAGCCGCCGTGGCGGCGGAAAGGGCTGCATGCAGAGAAGGAGGAGGCTTGCTGACGGCTGCAGCAACTGCGTGCGGCACTTAGGGTGCAGTTTCCGGGGAGACGCTGTAACCGAGCCTATCTTTAACAAAGAACAGCTGGGCCTGAAACTTACCAAAGTGTTTTATTTCTACACTACAGTTATCTCTTACGTATGAAAAACATCTGCAAAAAGCGTGCCATATATCCTTTCCTATCACTGTACAGAGTGAGCGGGTGGATTTTACTACAAATGTCTTTTATTTCATCATTGGTCTTGACTTTGACAAACGGCTGGCAAGGCTCTGCGAGTCGTCAATGCGTTCATAGGTTCAGAGCTACGAAAGAGTTTTAATGGGTTAGCTCTATTCTGCAACAAAAATGCATCGTTGTTCTATTAGGAAAAACAGATTTGATACCTACGGATTTCCAGCATGCTGGGATGTTGAACGGTCAGCAACTTGAGATACTATTTCAATTTAACAAACAGCCAAAGTTGCTTAATAGCTCTTTATTATTTGAGGCTGACTACTTTCGGGTTTTTGGTTCAAATGGCTCTGAGCACTATGGGACTTAACATCTGTGGTCATCAGTCCCCTAGAACTTAGAAATACTTAAACCTAACTAACCTAAGGACATCACAAACATCCATACCCACGGCAGGATTCGAACCTGCGACCGTAGCAGTCGCACGGTTCCGGACTGCTCGCCTAGAACCGCTAGACCACCGCTGCCGGCTTTCGGGTTTTTATTGGCAACCAGTTCTCGAACCATTCTGTGGAACGATAAGCTAAAATTTACACTTTGTTACATATCGTGCAAAATATCCAATGTGTGTCATAAAATGCAATGTCTACGTTTCAAAACACGTACCATCTAATCAGAATAAATATTACCCAATATAGCAAAAAATCATGACAATCATCATCCAAAGAAGTACAGTGCAAGTGATCATGAAACGAGATAGAGACAGAAACTGAAGTCAGCATAAGGAAAATTTTTGCACATGGTGGCCCTATCGGCCTTTAGGGAAGTCTTATTGTATGCCGTGATCATCATCAGTGCAACAAAATAAAGAATACAGAACTGTTTAAGTCACACTGCTGATAAATTATACGAGCATGGTCATTTAATTTTCTGTACAGAGTTTCTTATATCGAAACAGGACGACAGTTTGTAAAAAAGACAACACACATTTCGCCACACAGGAGCATTACATGAGCCACTGTTTACAAACAAATACAGGCTGGACCAAACAAATAATCCAAAACAAAATCTTACAACAAACCCAATTGTATCTGCCACGGCCCACTGAGCAGTTATCAATCTCACTCCTTGTATGCATTGTTGGTATTTGATTTGGCCAGTTCTCACTGACTATTTGTATGATTCACGACGCAATATTTAACATCAGCTTCATGTTTTTATTTTTCTTGTGTGCCTCCGCTACTCGGTGGTACAATAATTTTATTATATGCTGCTTATTTCCGGAGTATAGTTCCATTTTGGATTGCTACAGTTTTTATTTTGGTATTTAAGCTGATTATTATTATTATTAATCAGTCTGGTACAGTCTTATGATAGTAAATTATTCTGTTACTTAGTAGTCAGTACGACTCGAGGCGTTTTCCAATAGATGTTTAATAAACCTGACTTAATCTCTTTTGTTAAAATCTCCCTTTGGCTCTCTCCCTCCTACCACAGAGAGCCTGACGCATATATTGAGTACCAATCATTTCATCGTGAATTTTAATCCTGCTCTTGAACCTTTCTTTTTATTTGCGTCACTGCTTCTTTGATGTATAGAGTGAGCAGTAGTGGGGAGGAGGGGTGAGATTTGTTCCTGGTCTTCAGCGCTGTTTACTTTCGGTATCTGTTTTTGGTATGGAGGAAGTTCATATCCAGTGGCTGTTTGCGCAAAACACTATCGACACAGTCCTTTAAAACTGAATGGGGATTACAGAAGAGAGAGTAAGAAATCCCAGTATGTATTACGCAGTCTCGTAATCGACTGGTACTGCAAATTTACTATGAAAGACACTACAGTACAGAAGTAATGTAGAGATTTAGGTGATAGTGAAACGACAAAAAAATTACAACGGTCGGCAGACGGGACTCATTGTTCTGTACATCAAGAAGCACTTAGAGCTAAATTTACAGAGATGGAAGACAGGAAGGCACGAATAGTAGAATTTATGGAGTCGCATGCTATATTTTACTGACAGATGCCACAGTTTTCGATGGAACTGAGCCAAGAGAATGGAGACCTCATATATTGTTGCAAAATGGGTTGGTTGAGTTTAGGGACACTTCTGCAACTATTTGTCGATTTAAAACCTGCTAGTGATGAATTTATGGAGGAAAAAAGGAATGCAGTAGCGACAGTTATAACG
The DNA here is from genome assembly GCF_023897955.1 of Schistocerca gregaria. Classification (NCBI taxonomy): domain Eukaryota; kingdom Metazoa; phylum Arthropoda; class Insecta; order Orthoptera; family Acrididae; genus Schistocerca; species Schistocerca gregaria. Next base: position 715,504,546 of record NC_064922.1, read on the forward strand.
CCCTAACTGGATTGCAAGTCTTGTTAAAAACGCCACTGCTTCTGGTGAACATGATCGTCGTGGTGTACATGGTCTGAAACCAGTGTACGAGCCACCAGCTTGTCTCACTCCTGTGCTGCAGGTGTCAAGGAGCTGTTCCTCTGGAAGACGAAGGATTCGTGATTTCTCACTGGCATGATGAACAAGGTATCAGGATTCATCAGACCGTGCGACACTCTGCCATTGCGCCAACTTCCAGTGTCGATGTTCACGTGCCCAATTCAGTCGCAGTTGCCGATGTCATGGCGTTAGCGTTGGCAGAAGTCGGTCGTCGGATGCGGTGGCACACCGTTAGCAGTGTTTGGAGCACTGTTTGTTCAGAAACATTTGTACTCTAGCCAGCATTAAAGATTGATGTTAGCTCTACAGTACTCCGCCTGTAATGTTTTGAAAATCTGCCCAGTCTAGGACGTCTGTTTATTTTTATTTATTTATTGTTCCGTGGGACCACATTAAGGAGAAGTCTCCATGGTCATGGAACGAGACAATACATAAAATTATAACACGAATGTAGAAACAGATAAAATGAATTATAAGAAACATATGCAGTTGTATATTGTACAAACAGATAAAATGAAATATAAGAAACATATTCAGGCGACAAGTCGTTAGTTTAAATAAAGAAAATCAAGAATGTAACAATGGAATTTGCTTAATTTTTTAGCTCTTCCAGGAGCTCCTCGACAGAATAGAAGGAGTGAGCCATGAGGAAACTCTTTAGTTTAGACTAAAAAGTGTTTGGGCTACTGCTAAGATTTTTGAGTTCTTGTGGTAGCTTATTGCAAACGGATGCAGCAGAATACTGCACTCCTTTCTGCACAAGAGTCAAGGAAGTGCATTCCACATTCAGATTTGATTTCTGCCTAGTATTAACTGAGTGAAAGCTGCTAACTCTTGGGAATAAGCTAATATTGCTAACAACAAACGACATTAAAGAAAAAATATATACTGTGAGGGCCACGTCCAAATTCCCAGACTATTGAGGTTTTCTAACTTACACCACACATACCTCGATCAACCCGTTTTTGACCCAAAAATACCCTTTTTGAATGAGAAGAATTACCCCAAAAATAATGCCATATGACATAAGCGTATGAAAATATGCGAAGTGTTGAAATGTCACTTATTTCAAATACTGTTCTAATGGTAAATAAAGCGGCATTTAGTTTCTGAACAAGATCCTGAACATGAGCTTTCCACAACAGCTTACTATCTATCCGAACGCCTAGGAACTTGAACTGTTCCGGCTCGCTTATAATATGCCCATTCTGTCTGATTAAAATATCAGTTCTTGTTGAATTGTGAGTTATAAACTGTAAAAACTGAGTCTTACTGTGATTTAGCATCAAATTAATTTCCACAAGCCACCAACTTATTTCATGAACTACATTATTTAATAATGTTTCAATATTACACACAAGATCCTTCACTACCAAGCTGGTGTCATCAGCAAACAGAAATACTTTTGAATCACCTGTAATACTGGAAGGCATATCATACATATAAATAAGAAACAGCAGTGGTCCCAGCACCGACCCTTGGGGAACGTACCACTTAACAGTGCCCCATTCGGACTGTACATCACTACCACTCTCAATATTGCGGAGAATTACCTTCTGCTTTCTGTTCTTAAAGTAAGAGGCGACCAATTGTAAGCTACTCTCCTTACTCCATAATGGTCCAACTTCTGCAGTAATATTTTGTGTTCAACACAGTCAAAAGCCTTCGTTAGTCAAAGAAAACACCTAACGCTCGCAACCTTTTATTTAATCCGTCCAAAACCTCACAGAGAAAAGAGAAAATAGCATTTTCAGTTGTTAAGCCATTTCTAAAACCAAACTGTACATTTGACAGCAAATTATGTGAATTTAAATGCTCCAGTAACCTTGTATATACAACCTTCTCGATAACTTTAGCAAACACCGATGCCATAGAAATAGGCCTATAATTGTTAATATTATCCCTGTCTCCCTTTTTATAAAGTGGCTTCACTACTGAGTACTTCAATCGGTCAGCAAACCGACCACTCCTAAAGGAAACGTTACAGATATGGCTAAGTACAGGGCTAACATACATAGAACAATACTTCAGTATTCTGCTAGATACCCCGTCATATCCATGAGAGTTCTTGGTCTTTAGTGATTTAATTATTAACTCAATCTCCGTCTTGTCAGTATCATGGAGGAGCATTTCAGGTAACAGTCTCGGAACACTTTTTTCTACTAGCGCTATATGATTCCCTGTTGGGACTAGGTTTCTATTTAGTTCATCTGCTATATTCAGAAAGTGATTATTAAATACTGTACATATATGCGACTTATCAGTAACACTGACATTCCAACTACGCACTGATTCTATATCCTCTACCTGTCTCTGCAGACCAGCCACTTCCTTTACAATTGACCATATGGTTTTAATTTTATCCTGAGACTTAGCTATTCTATCTGCATACCACATACTTTTTGCCTTTCTAATAACTTTTTAAGCACCTTACAATACTGTTTGTAATGGGCTGCCGCATTTAGATTGTAACTGTTTCTAACGTTTTGATATAATTGCCACTTTGTTCTACAAGATATTCTTATCCCTCTACACAGCCACCCAGGCTGCCTGTTTGTGCTAGTACCCTGTTTTGAACGTTCTAACGGAAAGCAACTTTCAAAGAGCACGAGGAAAGTCTTGAGAAAGGCATTATATTTATCGTCTACTGTATCAGCTCTATAAACATCTTGCCACTCTTGTTCCTTGATGAGGTTTACAAATGTCCCTACAGCAACTGAATCTGCTTTCCTAAACAGCTGATGACTATATTTAACACGTGATGCAGCACAAAAATCTTTTAGAGCTAAAATTTGTGTATCATGATCTGAAAGGCTATTCACCTTTTTCCTAACAGAATGCCCTTCTAGTAATGAGGAATGAACAAAAATATTGTCTATGGTTGTGCTACTGTTCCCTTGCACTCTCGTTGGAAAGAATACGGTTTGCATAAGATTATATGAATTAAGGAGTTCTACCAGCATCCTTTTCCTTGCACAATCACTTATACAATCAATATTGAAGTCACCTCATATAACTAACTGTTATGAGGGGCGGCCGCTCAACACCATGACTTCTGGACGTGGACTCACCTTGGTTTCTTCATGTGTTAAGACACTCACCACAGCACTCCTCGGAAACCCAATAACTCGTGCAGGCTTCGAAATGCTCGTGCCGAGCCTCCGGGCCATCACAACCTGCCCTCGCTCAAAGGTAGATCGCACATCTTCCCCATTCCAGACAAGGACAGCACGCTCACTGATACTACATGAGCCATGTTTATGTCTGACTAGCAGTCATTCCTCGCCAGGAACAGTAGGTCGCTGGTCATCAAGTTCTGGCTGGTCAGTTGAAAGGTGGCTACACTGAGTCCCAGCGCTGGAGATTGCGCCAAAGATTATTATTATGCCACCTCCAATGGTGCCGCAGTAGTTCAGAGGATGTCGAGTGCAGTTGTTGTTCTGTTGGGCGAGAGAGTAAATGCTGTTCGGTTGGTGTAATGTATAGATGGAAGATGTTGCAATTATCACAGTGTATTTGAGAAAGGAGATGGGCTTTGATTTATGATGCTGGCGTAATATCAAATTTTCGTCAATATATAATGAGGTAAAACGGTATTAAAGATTTCTTTAATGGCAATGCCTCTTGGTCACAAGTACAGTCAACAAAGCATCTGCCTCGTGTTCATGTATTAGACTTGTAATTCGGGTTTCAATGTGCAATTATAGTATTTTTTGGTTTTTTAATTAGTTCATTGTAAATGGTGTTTAAAATATTCTATCGTTTTGAGAAAGAACCGATCCAGCTGCATGTACGTTGAGTCACACTAAGACACACAGAACGGTTACACTTGTGCTTTGTTGTTTCGTAGCTTTTATACTTGTAGGGGACTGAATTATTGAATTGTGTTAATGAAAATTCCTTGTCATTCTTTATTTTTTATTTTATGCAGTCAGATTGGGTGCTAATACTAGTCAGGGCCAACCGGTTACGAGACTTCGTAACCGGTCACACAGCTACTAAAATTATTGCATTTATTTCTTTTTAATTAAGCCCCCATGCACAGTGCATAAAACCAAATCACATGTAGTGCGACTACGTTGCCATTTCAGAGTGGTACGTTCACAGTTTCCATCTCCCAGCGTTCACACAGCGTGCTGTGGTGGTGGGGAAATGTGCTACCAGCCAGGGCACGTTCGAGAGACGAATTCTTGGCCGTCCTTATTGTAGGAGGTGGATAGAACGCAGAGGCTCTCACTATAGTCAACAAAGCAGCTGTATAACAATAATTCCGTTTGGTTAAATTGCCTGGTACAAGTCTCTCAACTTCTGCAACTTACTTCTCCGTAAGCTACTCCGATAACCAAACAGGGGAAAAAGATCTGCAGTTTAACTTGGAGTCTGGTCCACGTGTCGTTCTGCCGAACCTTCAGATCACTGAGAGGTGAAACGCAGATTAACGCGAGACCTAAAAATATTCGGTGGTCCGACTGAGATTCGAACCCACGACCTTTCTTTTCCAGGTACGCGCTTTACTTCTAGTCTGCCAGGCTAGACATCAACTGCGTTGTTTCCTGCCTATTTCTTTCCTGCCTACTTATGTTTTCGTAATGGCAGTGAAGAAGTTGCGATGAACTACTTAATTCCCAATGTAACTGGGCACCCGTATCACAGGCGATACACTCTGAAGATATGAGGAATCGGACTGCGCGATAAGAGGGCGTGACTTGGCACTGCGGCTGCGGCGTGATAAGAACGGACGCGACCCGTCGCGGATCAGAGCGACAATGGCTGCTGTGTGGCGCGCTTCTTTGACCGCTACGACAGCCCTGCTGCTGCTGCCGCTGCTGCTGCTGCTGGAATCTTGTGTGGGCGGCGGAGCGCCCGTGGTGCGGACTCGCCAGGGCGCCGTCAGGGGGACCCCCAAGCTGTCCAGCAGTGGGCGCCACACGCTGGCCTTCTACAACATTCCTTACGCGAAGCCTCCCGTAGGGCCATTGCGATTTAAGGTGAGTCTCCTACCCGTATGACACAGTGCTGAACCTGTCAAGGAATGAAATGTAATTCTTTACACTTTTTAAAATAATCTGTTCCTATGTTTACATTTTCTACTCCAAAACAATCTCCTACTTGAAAACAATATTTATTATAAGACAGAGCGAGGTGAAGAGCTGCTGAGGGTGGAGGCAGTGTCGTGAGATAGGAAGGGGAGGCACTTTCAGCCTACAAAACATGGTTCAAATGGCTCTGAGCACTATGCGACTTAACTTCTGAGGTCATCAGTCGCCTAGAACTTAGAATCACTTAAACCTAACTAACCTAAGGACATCACACATATCCATGCCCGAGGCAGGATGCGAACCTGTGACCTTAGCGGTCGCTCGGTTCCAGACTGCAGCGTCTAGAACCGCACGGCCACTCCGGCCGGCTTCGGCCTATATTTCAGTATTCGTTGAAGTGTGTTGCTAGGTTAATAAAAATATGTCTTTTGCAGTGATTATTGTAGGACTATGTATGCACTTCTGACAACAGCCTTCATTACTTTGGTTACAAAGCAGACGACAAAAAATAAAATATAAGTTATTATGTAGATTGAAGGTGGACGGGTACAAAGAAAACAAAAGGAAATTATTAACTCAGCTGCATACGGACTTTATCAGAGGGGACGGGAGAAAACGTGTGCGGCCCGGGACACGACAGCGGGGCCGGCCGATGTGGCCGTGAGGTTCTAGGCCCGTCAGTCTGGAACCGCGTGACCGTTACGGTCGCAGGTTCGAATCCTGCCGATGGCATGGATGTGTGTGATGACCTTAGGTTAGTTAGGTTTAAGTAGTTCTAAGATCTAGGAGACTGATGGCCACAGATGTTGAGTCCCATAGTACTCAGAGCCATTTGAACCATTTCAAGCACGACAGCGGGATCTCCTGCTTACTAGACAATTGTGTTGATTACTGCATCACAAGACTACAGCGTTTACCGTAATTGCTTGGTCTATCTCGCCACGCTCCCACCTAGCCCCACCTGTCCGCAGTCGCGTCCAAGTCTTCATCTTCGTTACTTCGAGAATCTCGCAGGAGGGCGAACGAAATGTACATCCGCACTAAACATTTCGATTCATTGCCCGTCGTTGTGCATCAGTTATATGAAAGCGTGGTGTCTGTTCTTTCGCATGTGTTCAGTTATATTTTATAGGAATTCGTGGTGTTTGTTCATTCGGACATGTTCCTGTAAAATACTACCGATTTAATATTGTTGGCATAGAAAAATTGTAACATGCACTATAAAGACTGTGTAGACATAACACCACGACAGAATTTAAATATCGCTCAAATTATGAGGAAACATGTCGTTAAGATTATGCGATATTGGCTTTTCATATCTTAATGTTTAGCTGTAAACCAGAATCTAAGAAATTCAGAGGTCTTATCCTTTAAATCTTTACACCAACGCATTTCTCACCGATAAAACGAAAAAGAAGTTGTCATTCAATCGGCTGTGAACCGAACTTCTCAAAACATAATAATGTGACACCAGACAGGCCAAGCTATCTTACCACGACTAGCATTGCCTGTGTTTCAATGGATCGTGCGGAATTCACCTCCTACGGTAGCTGAGTTAGCTGACATCTTAAGCTACATCAGCATTCAGTCCGTTCTTTGATCCCCCTCTGCCACCCGACCCCCCTCCTCCCCCTCCATTAGAGATAATAGTTTCACAGTGAACTTTTTTAAAGGTTCCAGAATAAATGAGTAATTATGTACGAACGAGATAAAATTGTGTTAATAAGAAAAATATGTTACATTAAAAAAATACCAGGCGTCAGATTTAAAGTGACCAGTGGTTTAAGTAGACAAAAACTTGGATTCATAGATACTATACTGTGAGCAAATGCCTGAAAAAACAGGATACAGTTTTCGAAAAGAGAACTGAGGTCTGAAGCCCTAGAGCCAATTTCCTCTAGTGGTTACGTCCCAAAGCTTTTGAAAACCCCTTCTCTTCCCAAAAGAGAGTCGCCCCAATTCATCAGTCCCATTTGGAAAGTGTTACCTCTTCTGCTAGTTCCACCGAATTCATGAGCATGATGTTCCCCTTGTAGTGACATTGATGTCTTCACCGTAATCCTGGTAAGGGCCCTCACAAGATACAGGTGAAATAAACTTTTTAACGAGATGTTACTCCTCGATACTTCCTCCTTCTCCTGGCTTGTAACAGACACAACCTGGCATTCCGAGGTGTCCAAAAGAAGCAACGAAAATATTACCCAGGAAGATAGACTTATCTTGCATATTAGTACAGAATAGTTAAAGCAAAAGAACGATCTTCGAGAATGCAAAGATTAGGCACTACACTACGGTTGTTGAGACGAAGCACTTACAGCTCAGAATGCCTAGTATTGAATAAGAAAGGAGAAATGGATGAACTAGAGAAGAAAGTAAGAATAATTTTAAGAAAATGCCTTGGACAGCAGAAGAGGAAACTATGTTACTCGGAAGAAGAGGAAAAATGAAGACATGTTTAATCAGAAGGAGAAGATCACAGACGGTATTCGCAAGACGTGGCTGAAATTTTGTACGCACTAGTTAAGAATTAGTGAGTGCAGATTGACAAAGAAGATTTTGAACTACGTCACCGAACTAGGTGGAAATATGAGGGTTGAATGAAAAGTAATGCCTCCACCTTCGTTAAATGGATTTGGTCGGAATATTTCAATAAATCAAACCCAGAAATAATCCTTAGGATGTGATCTTTAGTTACCAATATTCACATTTCCACATAATCACCAGCCAATTGGATACATTTCTGCCAACGATGAACAAGTTTTCTTAAGCCATCACGGAAGAAGCCGACACTCTGTTTCCGAAACCACAGTCTCACAGTTCTCTCAACATCTTCATCAGAAGCATAATGATGTCCCCGCATATCGGGAACAGATGGAAGTCAGATGATACTAAATCTGGACTGTATGAAGGATGCCGTACGGTGGTGAGATTCAGTCTCTGAAGTTCTGCTGTGGCGGCACGTGAAGTGTGTTGTTTGGCATTGTCATGGTGCAGGAAAACATTTCCCTTTTCCTTTCAGACTCTTGTTATCCGTCGTTTCAGAGTTCGCAGCGTTGTGATGTAACGCTCTGAATTTATTGTTGTCCTTCCACGATCAAGGATATCAACATGGATAACACTATCTGCGTCACAGAAAACTGTGGTCGTGATTTTTCCAGCTGAAGGCTGCGTCTTGGATTTCTTTTTCTGGGGCCAGTCTTTGTGTCGATATCCCATAGACCGATGTTTCGTCTCCGGATCGTAATGGTGTACCCACTTTTCGTCTCCTGTCACAATTGAACGGAGAAAGGCGTCACCCTCATTCTCGCAACACAAAAGGAGTTCCTGGAAAATTTTAAGTCTGCGTGCTGTTATTTCAGGAATCAGCATCCGGGCTACCCATCGTGCACAGATCTTCCGATAGCCAAACAAAGCAATAATGTGACCCACACGTTCTTGTGAAATGCCTGTTGTGCTTGCAGTTTCTCTCTGAGTGATACGACGATTGTCCTGAATCAGTCTGTCAACATCGTGCTTGTGAAACTCGGTGGTTGCTGTCACAGGATGTCCAACTCTTTGTCACGCAAGTCAGAAGTTCCCGCCCCATCATCTTTAAACTTACTCGCCCAACGACGCACAGTACTCACATCAACACAATCACCATAACCTGCTTTCATTATCTGATGAATCTCCTTGGGGGTGACACATTCTGCTATCAAGAATTCAATGACTGCACATTGCTGAAATCGCACTGACCGACCGTCTGCGCAGGGTTCCATACTTTAACTGTAGCAACATAACCGTTCAATGCTCAGGCTTCCCGCCAACTGGAGCTGTAGAGAAGAGGATACGGAACAAGCCAGTACCTGCCGCATACCAATGCTGCCAACTGTTGAAGAGTTACGAGGGTGGAGGCATTACTTTTCAGTCATCCCTCGTAGTAGGTTGAAGAAATGAGAAGAGACATGGAAGAAGTTGAGATCGGTCGGGAAGAGATCGTTGATAACGAGGTATTTCGAATTAAGGTTGACAATTTTATGGGGTTTCAGAAAAGGGGAAGCACAAGGACCTAGATCAACTGGACAGAGGAAATGAAGGGGATCAAGTGTTTCCCTTCGTCCACAGTAGGCCAAAGTCGAAAAAAAAGCTGTGAATAAATGTTGGCATTGTGACAGTGTAGGAGGAGTTTTGATGGAGGGAAATGAGGGACAGTGTTTAACTGCTACACTGTACAACACTGCCCACTTTTACTCATGCCCTCCCTGCTTCTCGGGCGCTGATACCCTTGCCAGGTAAATAGTTTGCTTTGCACGTAGTAATGATTTGTATTTAATCAGTACGGCCCTTGTAGTTTGACATCTTAGCACAAGAATTGAAGACTTCGCTATTTTGTTCATGAGCATAGGCCCGTCAGGTCTTGAACACTTTATTCATATTCGATTGGTATTCTCAGAAGCTCGACATCAGAACAAAGGAATGGCAATGTCTCATGACTTCTACAGAAAGTAGGAGTAGTTTTTGAAAACTTTTAATTCACATATCTCAACACAATTTTAGTACGATTTGAGAATGTATCTTTGAGCACATCAGACGCAGCAGAATAAATTACATATGGACATCAACTACGTCTTCATAAATGTTAACTGATTTACGTACTGATGTGGTAGCGTGGCTCTTGAATGTGATAGATTCTAATCTGGTCACGTGTGCCAGTTGTCATAAGACGAAGAAAACATTATTTTTACAGTCATATCCGAACAAAATGAATGAGTTACTATCGCATTACCCATACACTTGCCTGCTGCCGATTTTTGGCAAATTGGATAAGTGCCATGTAGCTGTACGTCAGATTCCACAAACTATCCGTGGCTTTACGTTTTTACAACTACATTTGTTAATCTAACAGTTTATTCTTGTTATTATTTTTTCATTTTAATAAATGTGTTCTAACATTCTGGGTTGTGTCTGTTTGTTCTATATCGTTTCTCCCTACCACTTTCGCGCAACGACGCTCTGAGCGTGTTTTTTAGAGAATTGACTAGTTTGAACCTGGGACCTGTTGCTGGTAAGGAGACGCCAGACCACATATGACATGTAGAATTCAGAAGAGTTCAGTGAGACTAGCGATGATATAACCACATACTTAATGATTTCAGCGTTAGCTTCACTGCACTCCTTGTAAAAGAATGTTAATACTAACTAAATTTAGTGGAAGGGGTTCAAGGCTTTCCTATTTTTAGTTAGCTGGTAAAATAACGTCGAAAAACCAGTTAAGTTTACCATTGGAAATTTTATTCTACTCACAAAACATTGTTTATAAATTGCACTATTGATAAAAGGAGATGTTTTAATACAGGATGGTAAAAACCAATAGCGTTCAACAAAAATGTGAACGAATATTCCCTGAATGGGTTTCCAAGTTCTACAATGGATCGAAGGATGATCTGTGCCATATCACATCTATAATCTAGGTTTAAATTAAGTTTCACAAAAGAGAAAACTATCAAAATGGTCTACAGTAACCCTCAATTATCTTTAATTACTTATCTAACTTGTCGTCAATTACAGTGGCTGATGTGGCTACTCAATAACTATATAACAGAAAAATCATCGCGTTTCAGATTTATACTTCATGTGGCAAATGTGAACACCATGAGCTTTAATTGACCATCGACACTAGTATTACGCAAAAAGAGGTGTAACAGACGAGACTTCTGCAGTTCTGAGTGAAGCTTTATGCGCTGTTATGCGGCATCGCGTGCGTTCATTACCATTGTCGTTGGTTAGGCAGTGTCAGAGGGCGGCGGGCGGCTCAGCTGCATACAGCTCGCCGTCTCGGAAGCAACTCTCTCCTAACTTCTCCTTACTACTATTTACCGAAGTTGGTTTAAAAAAAACTATCTTGCTGTGTTTTCATCTGACCAATCGGGGTCTCAATGTTACCCTTAAGCTCTGCCTACAAAAATTCTGTCTATTGAATGAGAAACGTTATACTTTTCGTGGTGGGGCAATGTTTTTAAAGTTTGCAACGTAACAGAGACGCGAAAAAGTCTCACGCTAAAACTTGCAGCTGGTGTTGTCCTTTTAGCGTTATCATAAGATCTATACTGTTCTTGTGGAGGGCTCCATGTTTTAACATGGTCAGGGGGGTGGTACTAACGTAACACAGACGCGAAAAAGCCTCACGCTAAAATTTGCTGGTGGTGTGGCCCTTTTTGTGCTAATGTAAGATCTATACTGTTCTTCTGGAGAGCTCTAGCTTTTAACATAGGCTGGGGTGTGGTCCTAACGGTTAGCTGGCGAGGTGGGTGTCCATCCCTTATCGTAGGGCATTCTGACTTAACACTGTTCTGATCTCGGCTTCTGTTCTCGTTTCTCCCCTCGAAACTGCGTCTGCCTCACGGTGGGGAAGGAATGACATGCATTTACGCATTCTTGTGTTAGTCTGTGGTGTTCCATTTGCTCACTCGTTACTCGTATTACTTTGGTTAATTTAATGTCACGATTTATTCTGAGCTATGTGACATACTACTGGATTTGCTTATCATGTCAGGGTTTTCATGGAAGGTGTTGGATTTGCCTGACACCTTACAGTGTCTCAAATTTATTTTAAGCGGCAAATTTAAATTACTAGTCTACTACAAATGATACATTAGTTTTCAACGCTCTACATTTACCAACGTTCTACACCTACAAATATGACTGATGCACAAATAGAACCGTAAACTCACCAAGTCTGTAGTATTGTGCACTCAGCAAATTTATGTGAGTGCAACTCTGGTCACACCACACATGTCCAAAACAAGTTCCTTCGGTACGTTCCATAGGAACATCTTGTCAGCAATATAGATAGCACAGATGCGATCCTTGAGCTTTTCTAATGTGTTTTTTTTTATTTTGTTTATTTTTGCCGTTGGGGCTAGGGGTGGAGTTGGAGTGGCCGAGCGGTTCTAGGCGCTACAGTCTGGAACCGCGCGATCGCTATTGTCACAGGTCCGAATCCTGCTTCGGGCATCGATGTGTGTGATGTCCTTAAGTTGGTTAGGTTTAAGTAGTTCTAAGATATAGGGAACTGATGACTTCAGCAGTTAAGTCCCATAGTGCTCAGAGCCATTTACACCTTTTTTTTTCTTGCACCCCAAAAGGGAAAAGTCCCAAGACGTTCAGTCATGCGGGCTTTCATCGTTCCGGTAGTGATAAAATTTAATATTGGTGCTCCAGTCACGGCATGCCCCATCCTGCTGGAAGACGAAATAGTCGTAATGAAAAGTCGGTTGTGGAAACAATCACAATTGCAACGTATCGAGGCTATAGGTATCTGTCGAGTATCCAAACAGAACAAAAACGGTCCATACAGCTACGTGTACGATATTGTGCTGAAAATCAGCTTTAATTCTCAGTTGCTTCCTTTATTCTGATGCCGTACTGAATCCTTAAAAAACTGCATTTTAATCATCAACTGTGCAAATAAACCTTTATTCTCTACCGGTTTGGGTCTGTCATTCCAGATCGAAAGGCAGTCCACCTGTCTCTTAGTTATTTCGAAAGTCCTCAACGATACAATAAGTGTACATGACGATTTGTTAACATGTCATGGACGTTCAATAGCATCAAATTGGTCTTACAGTAATATAAAACCAAATGTGCTAGTTCCTTCACATTTGGTCGTGTATTATTATAAGATCAATTTGAAGTCATTTAAGGTCGTGATCTACAATAGTTGGTCCTGCATACTTATTACAACGTTGAGATCTTTAGAAGCAGCCTAGAGAAAGATGAATTGCTCTTCTTCCCGTAATGATGACCAGAGAAACCGAAACCAGTAGAGAATAAAGTTCTATTTCTACAGCTTATGTTTAAAAGTGCTGTTCTTTAAGTTTCTGATGGCTGTAGAAAGGCACCTAGCTAAAATATTAAAACTGAAAGTGCACACCATATCATTCCGATTTAATTGATGTACAGCTGTAGACGGTACGGTTTCATGTGCAACCGCCTTCGATGAATCTTCCAAACATCATGATGCAGTGTTTCAAGTTTATGTCATGCACGGATCGTTCATATTTTTAAACCGCGTACGAAATTTTCCTTTTTTCTACTTTATTGGATTTTGATTCCCCCCTCAGAGGGTGGGCGGACTGGCAGCAGCACAATACGCTGTTCTGCAGCCTACAGAAAAGTTAAAAAAAAACGGAATTAGGAGATATGAGAACAATAAAAGCAGGCGATAAAACGGGAACTGTTAAAAACTGATACGTGGAGAAAAAGATGCGAAAGAAATTATAAAAACAAACGGTCGGTGATGCTGATTAAAAACCTAGTAAACAGACAGGCACAATTAAAAAACACGGCGAAAGTCAGGTTTCTGTTCGCACGAGATAAAAAAAAACACAACTAGCGACAGTATAATGGTTGTTCGCAACAGTGACAGGGGATGCATAACACTGAAAACTCACTGAAAACAGCGCTGTAGAGGCGACACGGCGGAAGACGGAGGGAGGGAGGATCCGGACCGATGAGGGGGAAAACGGGGGCGAGGAGGAGAAGAAAAGAAAAAAAGGGGGGAGCCGATGGAGGGAGGGGACATAGAAAAAGGGGGGGAGGCTGGACGGACGCGAGGAGTGGGAAAGGCAGTGGAGGGCAGAGCAAACAGACTCGCGGGAGAAATTTTCCTTCGCCCTCTCCACGGTTCTGTCATTCTGGCACACTTTGTCAGCCGGTACTATTCTGTTTACAGTGACGACAAGAGTTGCCAAAATGTTGATATCAACACACAGTGGTCTGTCTGCAGGTGGTTTTTTCCATAATACCTTCTGAATGCACTCTGCACTGTTGTAATTCATAAACGTTTCGCACATTCCAACACACAAAAGCCTTTCTCTTCCTTTGTCACCATTTTTACAAGGCTCTACACTCTTAACGCTATCTGGTAGTCACCGCGCAAACTCGAGAGATTACGTTTCTAATCATACATCAGTCATATTTGTACATGCATTGCCAGGCGGAGTGGCCGTGCGGTTCTAGGCGCTACAGTCTGGAACCGAGCGACCACTACGGACGCAGGTTCGAATCCTGCCTCGTGTATGGATGTGTGTGATGTCCTTAGGTAGTTAGGTTCAATTAGTTCTAAGTTCTAGGCGACTGATGACCTCAGAAGTTAAGTCGCATAGTGCTCGGAGCCATTTGAACCTTTTTTTTTTTTTTTTTTTGCACATGCATTATCTTGGAAACTATAGAACTCTGATAACAAATGAATCATTTGCAGTATCTGTATGATTGTGATGTTCGTGTACGGTTTCTGTTGCAATGTTTTTTCACGAAGCTGTTCTGACAAATAACAAGGAACTAGCCCAGAATATTCATGTTCCAGAATGTGATGAACAGTTTGTACTTTTAAAACTACATTGAAATGATTACGAGATCGTTAGCAAACTTGTGCTACGTCAGAATGCCTCACAATATAGAATTATTTTTGATCTATTGTTACAGAGTCCTCAACCACCGGAAGAGTGGGAATACATCCGTGATGCCACAACTCCTGGGCCTTCGTGTTCACAGTTCTCATTAGATAGGTTGGAGGGAGCCGAGGACTGTCTGTTCCTCAACGTATTCACGCCAGAGGTGTGTTATGCTCCGCTGTATGCTTTCTATGAGTGCAGAATGTGATACGTCAATAGTATATATGAATATTACGATTCTACTGTATGTCCAGTATTTATGTTAGTAAGATAAATGATTACTATGCTTTACACCTGTTTCACGACCGCTTCTCGGTTTTTGCGTTAAAGATATAAGTCGTAACGTGTAGATATTACTTAACCCATTTACTTCACTAGTCTCTGTAAAAACAGGCTCATACTAAATGTGCTGTCTTTGGCAATAAATGAAAATATATGGGTCATATGGCTCCCCAAAGCCTTCAGCGTTTCGAGGGTTCTATAGGCATATTTTACACGCATATGTTACGGATAGGATAGGACAAGAATCGATAGTCGAGCCCTGAGGACACCGAATGAATGTTGTTGTTGTCAAATGAATCTGAGTGAACTTGAAGATTTTTGCTGTAACGGCGTAGCGGAAGCTGGAATATCGTACCAGTGTGATGGCCTTAACCACCTTACTGGGAGGGCGTGTACGCTGCAGGGCACTACTCTACCAGTCACACCGAGCGAGGTGGCGCAGTGGTTAGCACACTGGACTCGCATTCGGGAGGACGACGGTTCAATCCCGTCTCCGGCCATCCTGATTTAGGTTTTCCGTGATTTCCCTAAATCGTTTCAGGCAAATTCCGGGATGGTTCCTTTGAAAAGGGCACGGCCGATTTCCTTCCCAATCCTTCCCTAACCCGAGCTTGCGCTCCGTCTCTGAAGAACTCGTTGTAGACGGGACGTTAAACACTAACCACCACCACCACCATCTACCAGTCGATGTCGAAGCCAACCTCCAGCTGCATCAATAACTCCCTATGTTCTGCATCTCGTGGAGTTCATCCTTCTTTGGGCCAAACAGATGGAAGTCGGCAACTGCGAGATCCGTGCTGTAGGGTGGTTGAGGAAGAACAGGCGAGTGAACTTTAGCGAGCTCTTCTCAGGTGCTCACACTTGTGTGAGGCCTTGCCTTGTCACGGACAAGGAAATTCTTTTGCCTTTTTGGGCCAACGAACACGCTGAAGGCGTTTCTTCAATTTCCTGACGATAGCTCAATTTTTCTACCGAGGCGAAGTGGTCTGGTACCAAACGGTGGACTTCGTTTTGTCTTCTTGTTCGAAACGATGAACCCATGCTTCCTGTGACGATGTTTGACAAACAATTGTCACTGTCAGCCTCGTAATCCGCAAGAAATTGCGCAGAGATGGCCCTTCGTTGGTCTCTACAGTCTCCAGTTACGCCGGAAGGTACCCCGCTAGCACACACCTTTGATAGTTTTATACAACATTTTCGAATTCCTAGTTGGTGGACGAGTGTGTAAGCACTACGAACAGACACTTCCAGCTGAGCAGAGAGGTGTTTGAGTCCGTGTCAGCACTTCCGAACAGTGTAGGAGTCACAGCCGTTTGCGGCCGGCAGGCACGCGAGATATCCGGCTGGTTTGTGCCACCTTGTCGCGGTTGTGACAGGCTGCCCGCCCAACGATTCACCGTGATTTTTGGTCACTGTCAGATCACCGCAGACATTCTGCAAACGCTTCTGAATCTGTGCACTTTCCTTTACAGGCGACATTCTGAAGGCTACGTGCACCGCCGCAACATGCCAGAGCTTTATGAAATGAAGCGGGTGTATTCCGCTACGTCCCACAACCATTTCCCATTTTCGCAGCCAAAACTGACCGTGAAACAAAAAGAGTAGGTCCCTCATGAAACCTGTTATCCCACAGAGATCTTTAGTTGCTATATATCCTCAAGTCATTTAGCAAAATATGGGGTAACGGATTTCTCTGCTTTTAACATTCGAAATATTGATTTCTTGCAGGATCTGAAAATTTAATTTCAGTTACAAATGTTGTGTTGATACTATAAGCATGTGCACTACAAAAGAATAATTTACTTAATTTCATGTTAGATTAGAATCAGAGAGTTTGTTTCAAAATGCTGCGATCGACTTTGCTCCCGTAATAGATAATCGATTACTTACATTATATCTCAAGCAACAGTCCTAAATGAGTTTTAATGATGGTTTTATTTTTTTAGTTACACCCTACTGAGCTCCTTCCGGTGATGGTGTGGATTCACGGTGGTGGTTTCATGCTAGGCAGCGCCAAATCCTATGAATATGGATATCTTCTAGATTACGACGTAGTTGTTGTCTCTATTAACTATCGTCTTGGTCCTCTAGGTAAGTACTAATATGGAAGGAACTTTTTATAATGTCAATCAGCAACTGATCGTCGTTGAACTTAGTCGTTTGTAGTATAAAAAATAGGTAAGAGGATTAGTATTCAATCTCCTGCAAATTTATACTGTTGTTGTTGTTGTGGTTTTCAGTCCAGAGTTTGCCTTGATGCAGCTCTCCATGCTACTCTATCCTGTACAAGCTTCATCATCTCCCAGTACCTACTGCAACCTACATCCTTCTGAATCTGCTTAGTGTATTCATCTCTTGGTCTGCATCTACGATTTTTACCCTCCACACTGCCCTCCAATACTAAATTGGTGATCTCTTGATGCCTCAAACATGTCCTACCAACCGATCCCTTCTTCTAGTCAAGTCAAATTTCTCTTCTCCCCAACCCTATTCAACAGTTCCTCATTAGTTATGTGATCTACGCATAGAATCTTCAGCATTCTTCTGTAGCACCACATTTCGAAAGCTTCTATTCTCTTCTTGTCCAAACTATTTATCGTCCACGTTTCACTTCCATACGGCTACACTCAATACAAATTCTTTCAGAAATGACTTCCTGACACTTAAATCTATACTCGATGTTAACATATTTCTCTTCTTCAGAAACGCTTTCCTTGCCATTGCCAGTCTACATTTTATATCCTCTCTACTTCGACCATCATCAGTTATTTTGCTCCCCAAATAGCAAAACTCCTTTACTACTTTAAGCGTCTCATTTCCTAATCTAATTCCCTCAGCATCACCCGACTTAATTCCACTACATTCCATTATCCTCGTTTTGCATTTGTTGATGTTCATGTTATATACTCCTTTCAAGACACTGTCCATTCCATTCAACTCTTCTTCCAAGTCCTTTGCTGTCTCTGACTGAATTACAATGTCATCGGCGAACCTCAACATTTTTATTTCTTCTCCATGGATTTTAATACCTACCCCGAATTTTTCTTTTGTTTCCTTTACCGCTTGCTCAATATACAGATTGAATAACATCGGGGAGAGGCTACAACCCTGTCTTACTCCCTTCCCAACCACTGCTTCTCTATCATGACCCTCGACTCTTGTAACTGCCATCTGGTTTCTGTACAAATTGTAAATAGCTTTTCGCTCCCTGTATTTTACCCGTGCCACCTTTAGAATTTGAAAGAGAGTATTCCAGTCAACATTGTCAAAAGCTTTCTCTAAGTCTACAAATGCTAGGAACGTAGGTTTGCCTTTCATTAATCTTTCCTCTTACATAAGTCGTAAGGTCAGTATTGCCTCACGTGTTCCAGTATTTCTACGGATTCCAAACTGATCTTCCCCGAGGTCGGCTTCTACCAGTTTTTCCATTCGCCTGTAAAGAATTCGTGTTAGTATTTTGCAGCTGTGACTTATTAAACTGATATTTCGGTAATTTTCACATGTCAACACCTGCTTTCTTTGGGATTGGAATTATTATATTCTTCTTGAAGTCTGAGGGTATTTCGCCTGTCTCATACATCTTGCTCACCAGATGGTAGAGTTTTGTCAGGACTGGCTCTCCCAAGGCTGTCAGTAGTTCTAATGGAATGTTGTCTACTCCCGGGGCCTTGTTTAGACTTAGGTCTTTCAGTGCTCTGTCAAACTCTTCACGCAGTATCGTATCTCCCATTTCATCTTCATCAACATCCTCTTCAATTTCCATAATATTGTCCTCAAGTACATCACCTTTGCATAGACCCTCTATATACTCCTTCCACCTTTCTGCTTTCCCTTCTTTGCTTAGAACTGGGTTTCCATCTGAGCTCTTGATGTTCATACAAGTGGTTCTCTTATCTACAAAGGTCTCTTTAATTTTCCTGTAGGCAGTATCAATCCTAGTGATATAAGCCTCTACATCCTTACATTTGTCCTCTAGCCATCCCTGCTTAGCCATTTTGCATTTCCTGTCGATCTCATTTTTGAGACGTTTGTATTCCTTTTTGCCTGCTTCATTTACTGCATTTTTGTATTTTCTCCTTTCATCAATTAAATTCAATATTTCTTCTGTTACCCAAGGATTTCTACTAGCCCTCGTCTTTTTACCTACTTGATCCTCTGCTGCCTTCACTACTTCATCCCTCAGAGCTACCCATTCTTCTTCTACTGTATTTCTTTCCCTCATTCCTGTCAATTGTTCCCTTATGCTCTCCCTGAAACTCTGAACAACCACTGGTTCTTTCAGTTTGTCCAGGTCCCATCTCCTTAAATTGCCATCTTTTTGCAGTTTCTTCAGTTTTAATCTACAGGTCATAACCAATAGATTGTGGTCAGAGTCCACATCTGTCCCTGGAAATGTCTTACAATTTAAAACCTGGTTCCTAAATCTCTGTCTTACCATTATATAATCTATCTGATATCTTTTAGTATCTCCAGGGTTCTTCCATGTATACAACCTTCTTTCATGGTTCTTAAACCAAGTGTAAGCTATGACTAAGTTATGCTCTGTGCAAAATTCTACGAGGCGGCTTCGTCTTTCATTTCTTAGCCCCAATCCATATTCACCTACTACGTTTCCGTCTCTCCCTTTTCCTACACTCCAATTCCAGTCGCCCATGACTATTAAATTTTCGTCTCCGTTCACTATGTCAATAATTTCTTTTATTTCATCATACATTTCTTCAATTTCTTCGTCATCTGCAGAGCTAGTTAGCACATAAACTTGTACTACTGTAGTAGGTGTGGGCTTCGTGTCTATCTTGGCCACAATAATGCGTTCACTATGCTGTTTGTAGTAGCTTACCCGCATTCCTATTTTTCTATTCATTATTAAACCTACTCCTGCATTACCCCTATCTGGTTTTGTGTTTATAACCCTGTATTCACCTGACCAAAAGTCTTGTTCCTCCTGCCACCGAACTTCACTAATTCCCACTATATCTAACTTTAACCTATCCATTTCCCTTTTTAAATTTTCTAACCTACCTGCCCGATTAAGGGATCTGACATTCCACGCTCCGATCCGTAGAACGCCAGTTTTCTTTCTCCTGATAACGACATCCTCTTGAGTAGTCCCCGCCCGGAGATCCGAATGGGGGACTATTTTACCTCCGGAATATTTTACCCAAGAGTAATCATAGAGTAAAGCTGCATGCCGTCGGGAAAAATTACGGCCGTAGTTTCCCCTTGCTTTCAGCCGTTCTCAGTACCAACACAGCAAGGCCGTTTTGGTTATTGTTACAAGGCCAGATCAGTCAATCATCCAGACTGTTGCCCTTGTAAATACTGAAAAGGCTGCTGCCCCTCTTCAGGAACCACACGTTTGTTTGGCCTCTCAACAGATACCCCTCCGTTGTGGTTGTACCTACGATACGGCTATCTTTATCGCTGAGGCACGCAAGCCTCCCCACCAACGGCAAGGTCCATGGTTCAGTAACGAATGCGTTTGCAGACCGCATATGCGCTGATGAAAAATGCCCAGTTAACAATTATCTATATCTCCCATCAATTTTGAGTCGACTGAATTTAGTAAATTTTCGGGATGGTTTTCTCAAAAACGATGAAGTATTGAGCAAAATGCAGGTATCGTAGTCTTTCATTTTAATTCATACTCAAGCGATGTGCCAAATATACAGTGGCGGCTGATTAACATCTGCAAATGTCTTAATTGCACTACAGTTTCTCTTCGAATGCGAGCCGGAAACCACACCAAATTTACGCCATTTCTCTTATAATGCGTGCTGGTATGAGAATAAAACGGATGAAAATATGTTTTGTAGCATTCTCTCCGCAATAAATAAAAACCAGTGTTGAATGCTGAAATGATGTTCCAGCACTGCAATCAACTCAGGAAATAGGGACACCGCTGCCTTCTGCTGCGCATGCTCTCCTGTGACATCATCGTACGCGGCCCCCATGGGAGCTGCGTTGCTCACAGCCCCAGGTCAGTATTGTCTCGTGCAAGCGTTGTGTATGAGGGACTATCGAGGAACAGCTGGTGTGAAGGCACTAGGGCTGAATGGTCTACCGCACAGACACGATTCGTTGGCTCAGGTTCGATTACCACGGCTAGCAATCGTTCCTTTTCCATTTACTTTATCCCTCATAATTTTATACAATTAATTACATTGTTTAAATACATTTGAACAGTTTATTTTATGTACTTAAAATTAATATATTTAATTTAGTTACGGTAACTATGCTTGTCAGTCAAAAGGTTGTATCACACTGTAGAACATCCGAAAATTTTGGCATGAGCTACCATTAGAGATATGAGTAGAATCGGTTGACCGTGTCTGAGGCCTTTGCCTTGTAAGCACCGAAAGCACGTTTACCTACTGAAGGCACAACAGAACTGAACTCCTGAACGGAGACTGCACTATTGTTGTTGTGGTCTTCAGTCCAGAGACAGGTTTGATGCAGCTCTCCATGCTACTCTATCCTGTGCAAGCTTCTTCATCTCCCAGTACCCACTGCAACCTCCATCCTTGTGAGCCTGATTAGCGTATTCATCTCTTGGTCTCCCTCTACGATTTTTACCCTCCACGCTGCCCTCCAATTCTAAATTTGTGAACCATTGATGCCTCAGAACATATCACACCAACCAAATCTTTTCTTCCCACTTCTCTTCAGTATCTACTCGTTAGTTATGTGATCTACCCACCTAACCTTCAGCAGTCTGCTGTTGCACAACATTTCAAAAGCTTCTATTCTCTTTTTGTCCACACTGTTTATCGTCCATGTTGCACTTCCGTACATGGCTACACTCCATACTAATACTTTCAGAAAAGACTTCCTGACACTTAAATCTATACCCGATGCCAACGAACTTCTCTTCTTCAGAAACGCTTTCTTTGCCATTGCCAGTCTACATTCTATATCCTCCCTACTTCTACCATCATCAGTTATTTTGTTCCCCAAATAGCAATAGTCGTACTACTTTAAGCGTCTCATTTCCTAATCTAACTCCCTCAGCATCACCTAATTTAACTGGACTACATTTTGTTGACGTTCATCTTATATCCTCCTTTCAAGACACTTCCATTCCTTTCAGCTGCTCTTCCTGCTCCTTTGCTGTCTCTGACAGAATTACAATGTCACCGGCAAACCTCTAAGTTTTTCTTTCTTCTCCATGGATTTTAATTGCTACTCCAAATTTTTCTTTTTTTCCGGTTGCTCAATGTTCAGATTGAAAAACATCTGGGATAGGACACAACCCTCTCTCACTCCCTTCCCAAACACTGCTTTCCTTTCATGCCCCTCGACTCTTATAACTGCCATCTGGTTTCTGTCTAAATTGTAAATAGACTTCCTCTCCCTATGTTCAACCCCTGTCACCTTCAGAGTTGAAAGAGAATATTCCAGTCAACATTGTCAAAAGCTTTCTCCAAGTCTACAAATGCTAGAAACGAAGATTTGTATACCCTTCATCTATCTTCTAAGATAAGTCGTAGGGTCACTATTGCCTCACGTGTTCCAATATTTCTACGGAATCCAAACTGATCTTTCCTGAGATTGGATCCTACCAGTTTTTCCATTTCTCTGTACGTAGTATTTTGCAGCGGTGACTTATTAAACCGATAGTTCGGTAATTTTCAAACCTCTCGACACCTCATTTCTTTGGGATTGGAATTATTATATTGTTCTTTAAGTCTGAGGATATTTCGCCTGACTCATACATCTTGCTCACGAGGTGGTAGTGTTTTGTTAGGGCTCGTTCTCCCCAGGCTATCAATAGTTCGAATGGAACGTTGTCCACTCCCCGGGAGTCGTTTCGCCTTAGGTCTTCAGTGCTCTGTCCAACTCTTCACGCAGTATCATATCTCCCATTTCATCTTCATCTACGTCCACTTCCATTTCCATAATACTATACTCAAGTACATTGACCTTGTGTAGACCCTCTACATACTCCTTCCACCGCTCTGCTTTCCTTTCTTTGCTTAGAACTTGTTTTCCATAAGCCCTTGATATTTATACAAGTGGTTCTGTTTCCTTCGAAGGTGTCTTTAATTTCCTGTAAGCATTATCTATCTTAACCCCAGTGATAGATGCCTCCACATCCTTACATTTGTCCTCTAGCCATTCCTGCTTAGACATTTTGCTGTCTGACTCATTTTTGGGAATTTGTATTCCTTTTTGCCTGCTTAGTTAATGCATTTTTATATTTTCTCCTTTCATCAATTAAATTCAATATCTCTCCTGTTACCCCAGGATTTCTACCAGCCCTAATTGATACTTTGCTCCCTTCACTGTTTCATCTCTCAAAGCTACCCATTCCTCTTCTACTGCATTTCTTTTCCCCGTTCTTGTCATTGTTCTATAATGCTCTCCCTGAAACTCTCTACAACATTTGGTTCTTTCCGTTTTTCCCAGGTGCCACCTCCTTTAATTCCCACCTTTTTTTCTTTTTCTTCAGTTCAAATCTGCATGTCACAAACAATAGATTGTGATCAGAGTCCACATCTGCCCCTGGAAATGTCTCACAATTTAAAATCTGGTTCCTAAATCACTGTCTTATCATTATATAATCTATCTGAAACCTTCCAGTGTCTCCAGGCCTCTTCCACGTAAAGAGCCTGTAACCTCCCCACAAAATAAAATAATATGAATAATATTCTCATTTAGTGTACCCTCAAAACAGAAAAATTCCTAAATCTCTCAACAGTAAAAAATATAATTAT
The DNA here is from genome assembly GCF_023897955.1 of Schistocerca gregaria. Taxonomy (NCBI): domain Eukaryota; kingdom Metazoa; phylum Arthropoda; class Insecta; order Orthoptera; family Acrididae; genus Schistocerca; species Schistocerca gregaria. The sequence goes on from NC_064922.1 coordinate 715,528,117, forward strand.
GTCGTTCACATTCAGTATAACCTACCAACAGGAAAATTGCGTAACGTATGAATAATAAAATGTGACTAATCTCTCAATAAAAAAATGTGGGTCACTTATAACCTTTCAATAATCGACAGTCAATTTAACGTGGTAAATTTTGGACGTCAGCAATACTGCGTCATGGCCCTGATACATCATTCTGAATAAACTGAAAAATCTTACGTTAATTAGATCGCCGGATAACGCGTATATATCTGCTCCTATAGGAAATTTTCCTGGCGCAGCTAAGTGCAATGCTGGCTGATAGATTTGTCTTATATAAAAGGAAAGAACTGATTTTTCTTTTCAATAATCTGGATGGCCAAGGATTAGAGAAATTAGTGAATTCTTTAAATTGAGATGAATGTCAAAAGTTACATCTTATGAGAAAGATTATTATTAACAGATTTTTTTAAAACATTTACATGGGACTTGATGTAACAAAACTACATATGCGCGAGGCTGCTTTTACCTTATCCTACAACGCTCAGGCTCCGCCATCGCTGCACACGACCGGCCCAGCCAACACGATACACCAGACACGACTGCACGCTAGTAACAACTTACTCCTACTGCTACACAAGTTCCTACTGCAGTCAATATTACTCTTTGGTCTCAGATTCTCTTCTAGCTTACATATCGCAGTCAGCGCGTGAGCAATACATCGAAATTACATCAGCTCGAGTGCGCTAGCAACAAATTCTTTAATTATGGACCTCTTACAAGCCTTCTTTCATGATTCTTGAACCAAGTGCTACGATTAAGTTATGCTCTGTGCAAAACTCTACCAGGCTGCTTCCTATTTCACTCCTTACCCCCATTGCATATTCACCTACTATTTTTCCTTCTCTTCCCTTTCCTACTACCGAATTCCACTCCCCCATGACTATTATATTTTCGTCACTCTTCACTATCTGAAAATTTCTTTTATCTCATCATACCTTTCATCAATATCTTCGTCATCTGCAGAGCTAGTTGGCATATAAACTTGTACTGTTGTGGTAGGCGTGGGCTTCGTGTCTATCTCGGCTACAATTAAGCGTTCACAGCACTGTACATAGTAGCTTACCCGTGTTCCTATTTTTTTATTCATTATTAAACCTACTCCTGCATTACCCTATTTGTTTTCGTATTTATAGCCCTGTATTCAGTTGACTAGAAGTCCTTTTCCTCCTGCCACCGAACTTCAGTAATTCGCACTACATCTAAATGTAACCTATCCATTCCTCTTTTTAAATTTTCTGACGTACCTGCCTGATTATGGGATTTGACATTCTACGCTCCGATCCGTAGAACGCCAGTTTTGTTTCTCCGCATAATGACATCCTCCTGAGTAGTCCCCGCTCGAAGATCCGAATGGGGGACTATTTTACCTCCGGAATATTTTACGCAAGAGGACGCCATCGTCATTTAACCATACAGCAAAGCTGGATGCCCTCGGGCAAATTACTGCTATAGTTTCCCCTTGCTGTCAGACTGCTACTATTTATACACAAATCGAATATCCCTGAATACATAAACATAACAGAAATGACATATTTCTAGAACCTTCGATAAACCGCTGGTGGTTGGATTTGAAGTGTGGACCTACAGTACGCCAGACGCCACTTATGTTAAATGTTACGGCACATTACTCTATATGCAGCAGAACTTGTGGAAGTTATGTAAGCTTGTTAACTCTTCTAGATGTTTCCGACACAAGTGGAGGCCTTTGTGATTGTTTCATTTAGCTCTTACAAACAACGAGTACTATGTGATTCAGCTGGAACATCATGCTTTGTGAACAGAATTCGAGAGCTCTAGCTTACGTTATTCTTGAAACTTTTCGCGACTGCTTCAGAGAAATGTTCTCTAATTGAATGGCAATGCGTCCGGACTCGGGTATTGAAGTAAAAACACAGCCGAGTGATGCACTCGTACCACACTCTGTTGTTATATGCACGAAGAAGAAAGGACCATGTTTCTAATAGGAAACGTATTTTGTCTTCGCCCAACGTTGTACTGCAATGGGGAGTCAAGGAAAACCTTAAAAGCGCAATTAAAACTCGACATCTCGCGCCATTGTTTATAAATTAACAGGACTGCAACCAGTGATGTGAGAAATTTCCCTTACAGGAAACAGAATACTACAGATAAGCTAAACGCTGCCACAGCACTAATTCAAAATTGCTGTCCCGCTTATGACATGCACCAAGGAGGAGCAGCATGCTATCATACGTTTTCTGAACAGTGAAGCTACAAAATCTATCGAAAGCCATCAGTGGATGAATTCCAGCACAGTGTTGCATGTCTGCAGCAGTGTATGAGTGGAGTAGAAAGTTCGGAAATGCCGTGACTTCTGTGACAGAAGCTCAACGCATGGGTCACCCACACCACGTTTTGACAACAGAGACCATTGCAATAGCTGAAGGGATTGTGATGGAAAATCTCCATGTCATGGTGGGTGAAACAGCCTCAAATCTGAAACTTTGTTATGGTTCAGCATATCAGATCATTCATCAAGTGCATAAGTTTCGCAAAGTGTCTGCATGGTGGGTGCAACGGCACCTCATTCCAGAACTGAAAGAGGGACGCGTTGACGTCTGTGAAAGACTTTTGCGGCGCTTTGAAGCAGAAGACGGAACCTAAGTATACAGCCAGCAACGTGAAACAAAGAGGGCAAGCAAGAAATGACTCCATTCATTAACAAAACGCAAGAAGTTCTGGCTGCAGTCATTTGCAAGAACAGTTTTGCTGACTCTTTTTAGGGATGAACGAGGCTTTGTCTTTGAAACTACATACTTAGGGGAAACATCATCAACAGTGCGTCATATTTCAATACGATAAAAATCAACTTCAACTTCGACCTACAATAAGATCAAGATAACGTAGACTTCTGGGTGTAAGTGTCAGTTTGCAAGATGAAAGTGCTCGGCCTTATAATGCCCAAGCAGCATTTGCAACCATTGACAACCTGTACTTTGATACTCTTCTACATCCATCATACTTACTATACCTCGTACCCAAAGACCATTCAAAGAAGCGATGGTAGGAAAGAAACCTCGTTCTAGTAAAGAGGTTCGACAGTCGGTACATTGAGTGCCTGCACAGAAGACCAAAAGAAATTTATTACAGAGGAATGAATACACTACCTGCGCGCTTGAGAAAGTGTTGAATGACAAGGAGACTATGTCGAAAAATGATACTCTTGTTTTCCACTTTCGATCAATAGAAATATTTAAGGTTTTCATTTGATTTCCCCTCGCATTTTAGTGACTTTAACTGTTTGCTAACATCTAGTGCAACGAGAGGTACTTGGGAAGAATTATTTCAAATATGCAAATGTATACCCTTGCTTACGTTTAACTAAACAGCTTTTGTGGGAACAATAAACAGTCAGAAACCTTTATGCAACTACGGAGCCTCCCATGAGAGCTCAACTTGGCGATGTTTACTCCGCAATGTTCTCGGATATTCTCGATATTATAGCGAAAAGTTTCAACGCTAACTTTAACAAACGCAGTATGATTGTACCCGTCCTTCAGAAAGTTTTCATATCCCATTAAAAAGTATATCGTTCTATTACAGAAACACTTTTCAGTGTTTCGGCTGACGTAGGAACAACTGCCAACATGAGTAACTTAGAAGTAGATATCATCGATGTTGCGAAGCAGTTTAAACACTTAACAAAGGAAAGGCTACCGGTCCAGACTGTATACCAGTCAGATTCGTTTCAGAGTATGCTGATACAATAGGTCCATTCTTAATAATCATACTCGTGTACAACCGCCTGCTCGCAAGATCAACACCCAAACACGGGACAATTGAAGAAGTCACACCAACACCCAAGAAAGTAAATAGAAATAATCCGCTGAATTACGGACGCATATTACTAACGTTTATTTGCTGTAGGATTTTGGAACATACGCTGTACTCGAAAACTTACGAAACACCTCGGGGAAAAAAGGATTTTTTGGCAAAAAGCCAACAAGGATTCAGAAAATATTAGATCTTTATTCTCAGAGGTAATGAGTGATACCGACAGGGGACGTGAAATAGATTCCATGTTTTTTGATATCCAGAAGGCTTTTGACAATGTTCCACTCAAGCGACCTCTAATCAAATTGCATGCCTATGGAGTATCGTATCAGTTGTGTGACTGGATTCGTAATTTCCTGTCAGAAAGGTCACGGTTCGTAATAACTGACGGAAAGTCATCGAGTAAAACAGATTGCTCCAAGGCAGTGTTGTAGGCCTGCTGTTGTACCTGACATACATAAAATACGAGACAATCTGATAAGCCTTCTTATTGTTCGCAGATAATGCTATAATTTACCGTCGTGTAAAGATATCAGATGATCAAAAAGAAATGGAAAATGATTTACATAGGATATCTGTATGGTCCAAAAGGTTGCAATTAGCTCTAAATCACGTGAGTACTAAAAAGAATACGCTAAATTTCAGTTATACGATAAATCACACAAACCTAAAGGCTGTAAACTCAACTGAAACGCTTAGGGATTACAATTACGAATACCTTAAACTGGAACGAGCACATAAATAATGTTGTGGGTAAAACAAACCAACGGGTGTGATTTATTGTCAAAACACTTTGAAAATGTAATAGGCCTACTAAACAGATTTCTTACGCTACGTTTGGCCTCACTATTTTGGAGTTGTGCTGTGGGATGTGGGGTCATCATCAGAGAGAATTGATGGAGGACATCGAAATAGTTGAAAGAACAGCAGCCCATTTTGTATTATCGCGAAATAAGGAAGTCAGTTCCACGAATATAATAGGCGAATTGGAGTGGCAGCCATTAAAACATAGGCGCTTTCCCTTGCGGCAGGACCTTCTCATGAAATTTCAAGTACCATCTCTCCAGTAACAGTGTGCAAATGTTTTGTTGGCATCCACCTACATAGGGAGAAATGATCATCAAAATAAGAGAAATAAGGGTTTGCGCGGAAAGATTTATGTGTTCGTTTTTCCTGAGCGCTGTTCGACAGTGGAACGGTGGAGAAGTAGCTCAAAGGTGGTTCGATGAACCCTTTGCCAGACACTTAACTGTGAATTGCAGGGCAATAATAAAGGCGTCGATTTCGATGAGAGGATTAAATACAAGAAAAAATGCGTCCTCTTTGGCGTGTTATCATTTGCCGAGAATGGTGTTCTTTATCTCTCTTCGTTCTCGAAACAAAAGAGACGTGACGTACTGTGCGATCAATCCCAGATATGAGATTAGGTACATGACATTACTACAATTCTACAGCTTTATTTATGCACCACAAATGTACTTTGTTGTTTCAGGCTTCCTGAGTACAGGCGATGAGGCTTCTCCTGGAAATTATGGCTTGAAAGACCAGGTGGCAGCGCTTAGGTGGGTTAAAGAGAACATTGAAGCGTTCGGCGGCGATCCTGGGAGCGTCACCATCTTTGGAGAGAGCGCTGGTGGTGCCAGTACTCACTACCTCATGCTGTCTCCGCTGGCCAAAGGTATGTTAGGCCCAGTGTCTTTCTGCCTGTGCACTAAGGAAGGCATACAGGATTATGCGATATTTAAAGTGACCCACAACTTTAAGCAAAATTAATCTGGTGAGGCGTAGCGCCGTATAACGACCCTGCCTTGGAGGCGGTTAAGTGGGAGATGTGTCTCAGAGCTGGATAATGAGAGATGGTGACGCAAGACTGGACGCGGACGAAGTTTATGTATCAGCCGCTAGAGGACAGTATTGGATAGGGGGACTGTGATTTTAGTTTCGATTGTGCCCACTAGAGTGCACTAAAGTAAAAGAATGATTTTCATGAACAGTTCTAGTATTTTCATGAAGTATTATTATGTCTTTTTGTGTGTGTAAAATGTTATAAACGTGTTTTAGCAGTACGAATGATGCATGAGTGTCGTTTAAGGTTAATATGCAGATAATTGTTTAACGAGTTATGTAGTAGGATTTAGTGTGGGAACATTTCGAAGAAGTATGGATATGGACAAAAGGGGATTTTTGTAGAATAGATTGGTAAAGTAAGTTTATGGTAAAGGGAAAGTAATTCAGGTATAAATAACAATAGTAAATAACTTTATGCATAAACAAAACTTCAGCATATTAGACAATTATGTCGGTAAAAAGTGCAGTCGTTAGGTTTACTATTTTGCGATTTGGTTATTGATGAAAAGCGCGGATTGACGTGGGAGAATGTGGTTTTGCTATTGGTTGTTGAGTAAACTGACCAATTGTAAACCAATATTCTTAGCGCACCTTTCTCTGCTGGTAGGGAACACTTAGAGTATCCTATAGAAGAGTGGGAGCCTAGCCATGAAACAGTTCGGACGTGTGTAATAGTAGTTCCGATGGAAACGATAAGTTGTCGGATCTAGCAGTGTTTCATACATCAAAAGTGTGGTAAAGTGACGCCATAATTATTCCGATGGGCGTGGAGAAATTTCGGAATTTTTAAGTGAATTTTGTGACGAGAAAAGACATATATTCCGCGTCGCGTATTGAGCAGGTCGATGGCTAAAAACTGTGACTGCATTAGGTACCGACAGACTTAATATTTGCCGAGCATTCTCAATCAAAAACAATCAGTATTTTTGTAGCTATTACGTTTTTGGGAAATGGAACACCATAAACTCGTTAACGTGAGTGAAAGGAATTGTGAGTGACTGTGTTAAGACTGGCACGCGTTTGGCAGTGATACTTTTTCACCTAAGTTTCGGAATACATTAATTAAGGACAGAATTTCCAACCTTTCGTTTCATATGAAAACTTTCTCCCGAAACGTAGATTAGTGACTTTAATTGCAGCCTGGTTCACATCGAAGTGCAGTAGGTTTCGCTCGGCTTCCCTACTGGTGATCTGCTGAGACATTGTTCACAGGTAGGGGCAGGTTCGTCGTAAAGAGACGGAAAGAACCGCGCCGCCGCACTGACAGCTTTGAGCTGTACAAAGTAAGATGTGTACTTTGATACATACTTCAAGAAAAATAATGTAATATAACCTGGAGCCTACTGATATTATGTTATCTTGACAATGCTGTAAGAGGTATGACTTCAAGAATGGCGTTATTATCGAACTTCACTGGCGGAATCTTCATAATACACTCTCTCGACAGTGTTTCTCGATGTCTTACTGAGGTATATTGACCCAAATTCTGTCCGATTGGAGCATTAGATCGTCAGAATCACGAGATGGTTGGAGGGCCCTGGCCAGAACGCTCCTAACGTTCTCAACTGGGGGAGATCTGACGATCTTTCCGGACGAGGTAGGGTTTTGCAAGTATTGGAAACTCACGCTGCGTACGGGCGGGGATTATCACGCTGAAATGTAAGCTCTAGATGAAGGTCAACAAAATGGGGCGCAGATTATCGTCGTACTGCGGTCTGTAAGGGTGCCGAGGATGACAACCAAAGAGGACGTGCTATGAAAAGAAGTGGCACCTCAGACCTCACCTCTGGCTGTCGGGCCTTGTGGCGGGCCACAGTCAGGTTGGTTCCCACCGCTACCGGCGGGGTTTTCCTCACACTCCTTCACTGGTTATCGGGGCTCAGTTCCAAGCAGGACGCATCACTGAAGACACTTCTACTCAAGTCAATGAGGTTCCAGGCCGAACATTAGTCTAGAGGAGTCCCGAACACCAGTGGGATAACAATCTGACAGTCGCACTCCACACGAAGTGACGGTCTGCGATGCCATTTCTTTTCTTAGCAGAATCCTTTTGGTTGTCATCCGCCGTACCCTTACAGCACAGCGGTACTTCGATGATATTCTACGCCCCGTTCCGTTAACCTTCTTTGGAAGCCATCCTGGGCTTACATTTCAGCAAGATAATTCCCAGCCGCACATAGCAAGCGTTTCTACTGCTTGTTTTCGTGCTCGCCAAGCTCTACGTTCGCTGGCAAGGATCTAGTTGAGAATGTTTGGAGGACTCTCAGGCCAGCTCGGAATTTTGACGATCACCAGCGCTAATTGGAGGCAATATGGCATGACGACAGGGTAGGAGGACACACAACAACTCTACCAATCAATACCATGCTGAATAACTGATTGCATAAATGCCAGAGGTGGACCAACGCATTACTGAGTTGCTCAATTTTTGAAGCTCATCCTCTTGAATAAGTTATCCAATTTCCCTGGAAATGTAATCACTTGTTTGACTACACTTATACATCAGATTTACCCATTTCCGTTCCGTTCTGTTCGGATAATCCCTTAGGGTTCTGTCGTTTTTTTTTTTTTTTTTTTTTGTCTTCTTAGATTGCATAGCGTTATCTTGTAGCTGATGAGCGAAAATTTTGCTTTTCAGGTAACGACTGGCTTCAATATTAAAATATTTTCTGGCATTCAGAGACATTAGTCTTTAGCAATGCAACACAGAGAACAGAAATGTCTTGTTTTCGTTCGTCATTGCAATTTGGTAGTGAGGAACACGTTGGCTAATATCTTTCTTCCAACGCCACGTCAATGTATGGCTGTTGCTAGAACGGGCTACAGCAGCCACTGAGGAAGAGAATGTTCAAATGTGTGTGAAATCTTATGGGACTTCACTGCTAAGGTCATCAGTCCCTAAGCTCACACACTACTTAACCTAAATTATCCTAAGGACAAACACACACACCCATGCCCGAGGGAGGACTCGAACCTCCGCCGGGACCAGCCGCACAGTCTATGACTGCAGCGCCTGAGACCGCTCGGCTAATCCACCGCCACTGAGGAAGGCAAGGGAACATTTCAAGTATTAGGGCTACATATAATAAAGAATTGCTATGTGCAAACCAACTATCACGTTGGCGACTACTTTATTCTTTGAATCAGCTTGACCCAACAACCAAAACTATAAATTGGTTAGCGAAATTTCTTGATAAATGTAGTCACATCTCAACAAAGTCCTCCTCTGTGAGATCGGAAGCAGTTTTGATGCACGTAGTAGACTGAAAAGCTGTAAAATGTTAATCTGCACCCTGCAGAAAGCATTAAACCATAATATACGAGGGTTGGAAGTTAAATAGTGGAAACCATTTATTCGCAACCGATAAAAAAGAGTTACATATTTGCACCTATTGCTGTCATTCAAAGTAGTCAGCAGCGTTGTGTAGAACCAGTTGCCAGCGGTGTGGAAGAAGTAGTATACCGTTAGCAGAACCTGTTCTGTTGATGGTATGTATGGAACGGTCTACTGCCTTTCCAATTTCTGGAACACTTCTGAAGCGAATGCCACGAAGTGGTTCCTTCATCTTCAAATGGCTTTGAGCACTATGGGACTTTAGATCTGAGGTCATCAGTCCCCTAGAACTTAGAACTACTTAAACCTAACTAACCTACGAACACCACACACATCCGTGCCGAAGGCAGGATTCGAACCTGCAACCGTAGCGGTCGCGCGGTTCCACACTGAAGCGCCTAGAACCGCTCGGCCACACCGGCCGGCCCTTCATCTTCGGAATCAAATCAAAGTCACAAGGACTTAAGTCCGGGGAGTATGGTGGATGGTACAGTACTTCCCACTCCCATCGACCGAATAGAGCAGCCACAGCTTGTGCTGTATGCGTCCGCGCATTGTCGTGCAAATGATGGGTGGGTTGCGCAGAAAGTGTCACCTTTGTTGTGCGAAGATGGTCGCTGGTGATGCTCCAAAAACGAACATTAATACGCTGCATTGACGCTGCCGTGGAGGAACGTAATACGTTAGGATAACACCATCACAGCCGTACCCGAAAATCACCATAACTTTCACCATACTGGGGCTCTGGCGCACTTTCGACTTTCACGGCGACCCATAATGACGCCATTCGTTGGTCTGGTGTTTCTGTTTTGGCTTCGTGCCATTTGCTTCAGAACTGTTCCAGAGATTCGACAGGCAGTAGACTGCTCCATTCGGACGATCAACAGAATAGGCTCTGCTTACGGTGTACTACGTCTTCCACATAGCTGGCAACGGTTCTACACAACGCTGGTAACTACTTTGAAGGACAGTAATAAGTGCAAACATGTAACTCTTTTGTATCGGTTGTGAATAAATAGTTGCCACTATTTAAGTTTCAACCTTCGTATTATAAGGGGTAGTCAAATGAAAACCGATCACCCCCCGCAACGGGCTCTTGCAATGTTTCCATTAAAAACTAATAACCACACGCAAATTTATCCCACTGGGAGACGAGACGATCACTTCCTGTTTCATAGAATGCGGTAGGCCACTGACGGATCCACAACCGCACTCACTGTGCTCTTTCTCTTCCTACCGAAACCACTTCCGCGGACGCCTTTCTTCAGGTCGTCAAGGATGTTAAAATCACACGGTGAAACATCAGGGCTCTACGGAAGATGTTGCAGTGTTTCCCAACTAAATATCTTAATTGTAGCCTCGATCAGACTGGCAGTGTGGGGGCAGGCGCTACCGTGAAACAGGATGCTTCCATCTGACAACAATCCAGCTGCCCGAGGACAAACAGCAGACCCGGGAGTGGAAACATCCTAGCTTTTAATTTCTTTATCGGGTGACATGTGGGATGTTTCCACAGTTGGCTCGGCCCTTTCCCCTCCGGCAGTCAGCATGCTGTCGATAATAATCATCCTGTTGCAAAATGATGCCCCATTCCATGATCCTGTTGTCGCAGGTATTCGGTTTTCATTTGACTAACCCTCCTTGTTAGGGGCCATGTTTCCGTATTTACTATTTGTTCTGCAATATGTTCAAGAGCCCATTTAGGGTCTTGTGCAAGAATCAAAATTCTTATCCAAATTAACTTTCATTCAGTGTTCTGAATGAAGAGAAATCATAAACGTTCGAAAAAAAAGGTTACAAAACTTCAAATTGAGATGCCATAACAGTAATAGAAATCGTTGTCAAACATTGTAGATTAGTGCATTGTATTATGTCTAATTAAAGACTATCTATATAACTAAAAATCAAACCTGGGTCACGGTCACCCAGCCCCGATTGCAGATTGCTTGCCTAGAGGCGGAAAAGAAAACAAAAAAATAATGATTTTCAATATTTCGTTCAGTTGTTGACCGAATTACGAAATTTAAAATGTTGTCATAACCATTTATTAAGAGCTGTAATCTTATGTTGAATGTTAGAACATTAGGATAAGTATTACTTTTGTAAACTGTGTATATCCTGAGACATCTAACTCAAGGCATGCAAAAATACTCAGACTATACTTATCCAGCGTTTGAGAATGAGAGCATTTACGAGGGAGGTCTCACAGCTTGAACAGGAACGCGGTGCTCCAGTTGCATTTAGGAGCTTTACATACCACTGTGGTTACAATGGTTGAAGCATTCGATTGTGGTTCAAATGGATCAAATGGCTCTGAGCACTATAGGACTTAACATCTATGGACATCAGTCCCCTAGAACTTAGAACTACTTAAACCTAACTAACCTAAGGATATCACACACATCCATGCCCGAGGCAGGATTCGAACCTGCGACCGTAGCGGTCACGCGTTTGCAGACTGAAGCGCCTAGAACCTCACTGCCACACCGGCCGGCTATTCGATTGTGTTATTCTTAGTTTGCCCTCTATTGTACTTAAAACATGTACGTGAAGTTCCTCAAAAAAGCATGAAACAATATGCAGAATCACAAACGGATAACTCGGGAATCCTCAGAGCTACATTCTTGAGCTGCTAAATGAGATGCCACTTAAATCACGTTCTTGAATTCAGCAGCGTGTATGGGAGCATTGTATTCAGCTGTTTGCTAGGTTTTTGAAGCGGCGGCTGATACACGAGCAGACAGCAGACTGTTGCTTATAGGAGAATGCATTTTCATTATGAAAATTTTGTTACTTTATTTAGTGTCGATGTCACTGCAGAGGCTCCTCAAACAGTCTGTTGTCCTTCTTCCATAGATTTCATATTGCCGGAACAAAACATGCTTCCAAAGGATATACGTGTTATGTTGTTTTCGATGGAAAGATCAGGCATTCAATGAAACATTTACTAGAGGCTGTGCTCTTGAGCACTCTATGAATCACACTGTAATATAAAATTCTGGTTATTTCAGAAATGGCTCTAAGCACTATGGGACTTAACATCTGAGGTCATCAGTCCCCTAGACTTAGAACTACTTAAACCTAACTAACCTAAGGACATCACACACATCCATGCCCAAGGCAGGATTCGAGCCTGCCACCGTAGCAGCGGCGCGGCTCCATACTGAAGCGCCTAGAACCGCTTGCGCTTGGACACAGCTGCCGGCTCTGGTTGTTTGCGACATTGTATCAACAACATTCACGAACAAGGATTTTAAATGGTCTTTTTAAATTTTCTCACTTGTGATAGCCTCCAAACGTAAGTTTGATGGAAGATTATCGGCAACAGCCTTTTTAACTTTCAGGCCGTATGTTTTTTCTGGACGACAAATATACAGTTTTTTTGAGTAGGAGCTGTACTGTGCGCAGACTGGACCGGAGCAGCTGTTGTTTTTTCTCCTTTTTCGACAGTGTCGCACTACAAGTTATTTCATAACTAAATCGAGTTTAACAACTGTACCAAATCCAATATGGTTCTATTTGGAAACTTGCAAATTTTCTGGTTTACTTCTTCGACAAAACGGGCACAGACTGTATATCTCTATCTATCATGTAATCATTCATGTACCTACGGCACTTGCTGTATTCTTTCTTGTAGCTGCAGAACATTTAAATTTTATGTAAGTAATTTCTCTTGCTTTTTTGCAGTGCCCAAAATTTCATGTGCCAATAATAGACACATTTTCCTTCATTGCACTGGTTCTTTTATCTCTATTTCTGTTCCCTCGAAATAGATGTCCATTACATCTTTTTTCTCAACATAATCAAATATTAATTTGATTCTCGATATGCTTATTATATATGGGTGTCTCTTCAGATAACAAGCTATAGGTCACAACTTTACTTGGACGTGTATGATAAACATCATAAATAGATTGGAGTCGTTCTTTGAAAAACTTTGTTAAATTAATAACTGTGATGGATTTACTTTCTGGTGGAATTTTATAGTGACCGAAACTGTTAGCTTCTCTTTGAGTAGTGGTGTTTCCGCCAAAGTCACCAGCACCGCAGTCTTGAACACTATTGATAGACAGATCGTCTATAAAGTAGTTTTCCTTAGCGACTATCCTAAACAAGTAACTTCAGTCGAGCAGTTCATGCTTCTGAGTAATCATATCCTCTAAAAACATTGCAAAAGTGTATATACATGAGTGGCAGTACAGACACACGTACGCTAAACACCTGAACTACTTGCTGAGGTAACTAACTGACTGGCGTGTTCAACCCACCCCTGCATTCTTCCAAAAATGCAAGCGCTGTCGTGTAAAAACCAAGAACAACACAATCACATACCGTTGCATGTTTAAAGGCAAATTCCCGTTCGACCAAAGAAACGTTCTTTATTAGTGACTTCCGACAAACTGTAAACATAATTTCAAATCCTTACGAAACGTTTTGTCACTATCAGTGGCCACAAAATGATGAATGCAAAGTTCATTGCTTACTTTATTTCTGAAGTTCATGATGTAAAACTTCAGTATAGGACTTGATGTTTTAATACATTACTTCGTTATCGCTGACTGTATTCGCAACACATTTAGCAGATAGTGTCCACATATACCACTGAACGTACCTGTAAAGTTGTATCATTGTGAGAAACATAGTTCGGGAGATACGATTTTATAAACGCAGGGGTTCTAGGAAAAATTATCTTTTGCTTAAAACGATGCATAAACAATCCGTATTATACGCATCCTTATTTGCTATCGAAAGTACTTAGCGGCTTTCTCCAAATCCAAACATAAAATCAAACGTTTTCTAAGATTTTTCTCGCTTACAAGCTTAACGTCAAATATACTCTAAAAAATAGAAACAGTGAAATAAAAAAAAAACGCACCGTGAAGGAATTATCCGAATGGGACAGAAATCGATAGACGGAATGAATGTACAGACAATCAAATGGTTACAATTTAAGAAAAATTGGATGATTTATTCAAGAGAAAGAGCTTCACAACTTGAGCAAGTCAGTAACACGTTGGTCGGCATCTGGTCCTTATGATAAACAGTTATATGGCTTGGCACTGATTAACAGCGTTGCTGGATGTCCCCCTGAAGCATATTGAGCCAGATTCTGTCCAACTTGTGCATCACATCGTCAGAGTTCCTAGATGCTTGGAGGATTCTGCCCGTAAAGTTCCAAACGTTCGCGAATAGGGAGAAACGCAGCTACCTTGTTGGCCAAGGTAAGGTTTGGCAACTACGAAGGCAGACATCTCTTTGGCCTGTAATCTCATTGACTGGAGTAGAACTGTCTCCAGTGATGAGTTTCGCTTTGAACGGAACCCCAAGAGGTGCCCAGAGACGCCGTGGACATTTGTGGGATACCAACCTGACTATTGCCCACCATACAGCCGGACAACCAGGAGTAACGGTATTTGGTACCATTTATTTTCACAGGTCGCCTCCTTTGGCTGCCATCCGCAGCACCCTTATGTCACGGCGGTACGACGACGATATTCTCCCTCCCGGTTTTGTTGCCCTTCATAGTGAACCATCCTCGGCTAACATGTTCTTTTTTCTGTCACATATATCAAATTTCACACCTCGTTCAGGCAAAAAAGCACCAACAACTGTCGTCATCAGTAGTGAGCATATACAAGAAAACATTTGGTTCGTTACATAAAAGGAAAGACACAAAAACAATCAGATGATGATTACCTATGCTCGTAAGAAATTAGAATTCTGTAGTAAAGTAATTTGTAGTTACAAGAGTGTATGCAAACTTCAGTGACAGTTTTGTTTAATCTACAGGTCTTTTCCACCGGGCGATATCCCAGAGCGGCGTGGCGCTGTCGCCGTGGGCAGTTTCTCAGACCGGCGGTGAGCAGAATGCGCGAAAGTTGGCTGCCCTGATGGATTGTCCAACGGAGCCCAGTGCAGCGCTGGTTGACTGTCTCAGGAACGTAGACGACTACAAGCTTGCTGGGGCTCATACTGAATACGCGGTTGGTTTCTTAGCGTTTTGTTTAAGTGATGCAAGGTTATTTTCATAGTAACTATCACTCGTACACTTTCTGCACAATATAAGACATTCGACTTCACATTACTATATATTGAAGTAAACTGGAAAATCATTTAGTTTTCTTTACATTTTTTTCATCAGTCTTCTGACTGGTTATTGCATCTTGCTACAAACTCCTCTCACGCACCAACCTTTTCATATCAGAGTATCAGTTACACCCGGTGTCCTTAATTATTTGCTGGATGTGTTCCGGTGTCTGTCTTCCTCTATAGTTTTTACCCTCTATAGCTCCCTCTAGTACCATGGAAATTATTCCCTGATGTGTTAACAGATGCGCTATCATCCTGCCACTTCTTCTTGACACTGTTTCCCATACGTTCCTTTCCTCGCCAGCTCGGTGAGAACCTCCTCATTCCTTAGCTTATCAAACCACCTAATTTTCAACATCCTTCTGTAGCACCACATCTCGAAGTCTTCGATTCTCTTCTGTACTGGGTTCCCACAGTACATGCCTCTCAAATGCTTCAGTTCTCTTCCGATCCGGCCTTACACTGTACATGTCTCTCAAATGCTTCGCTTGTCTTCCGATCCAGCTTCCCACAACCCTTGTATATCTCCCATACAAAGCTGTGATCCAGCCGTACGTTCTCAGAAATTTATTTGTCAAATTAAGGCCTGTTTTTGGTACTACGTAGCAGCTTTCTCTTTCGCAGGAACGCCCTGTTTGCCTGTGCTATTCTGGTTTTTATGCCTCTGTGCTCTGTTCATTGTGGGCCATTTTGATTCCTAGGTAGCAGAATTCCTTCTTGTACTTCATGATCCTCAGTTTTCATGTTCCCATTCCTGCTATTCCTTATTTCTTTCACCTTTCTTCGATTTATTATCACTCTATATTCCATACCCATTAGATTGTTGATTCCATTCAATAGATTCATTAATTATTCTTCACTTTCACTGAGGATGGTAACGTCATCAGAGATTGTTATCATTGATGTCCTTTCACCAATAATTTTAATCCCATGCTTGAACCTTTCTTTTATTTCTGTCATTGTTTTTTCGATGTATAGGTTGAACAGTAGGGGTGAAACACTAAATCCCTGTCTAAAACCCTTTTTAATTCGAACACTTAGTTCTTTTTCTTTAACTCTCATTGTTTGTTTTTGGTTTTTGTTCACATTGTATATCACCATTCTTTCCCTATACCTTACCATCACTTTCTCTCAGAATTTCGAACGTCTTGCTCCATTCCATATTATTCAATGCTTTTTCCGGATCAATAAGTACTAAGAAAGTGCCTTGTTTTTCTTTTGTCTTCGCTCTATTGTCGACCACAACATCAGAACAGACTCTCTGGTGCTTTTACCATCCCTAAAGTCAAACTGATCCTCATCCACCAGATCCTCAATTTTCTTTTCTATTTTTCTGTACATTACTCTTTTCAGTAACTTGGATGAATTAGCTTTTAAGCTAATTGTGTGATATTTCTCGTGCATATCGACTCTTGCAGTCTTCACAAATGTGTGGATGATATTTTTCCGAATGCCTAATGTTTATCGCCGTCTCATACATTCTGTACAACAACGTGAATAGTCGTTGTGTTGCCATTTCCCACAACGATTTTAGAAATTTCGATGAAATGTTATCTATCCCTTCTGCCTTATTTTGTCTTAAGTCTTCCAAAGCTCGTTCACTTTCTGATTCTAAAACTGGATTCCTTATCTCAGCCCTGTCAACTAAATTTTGTTCTTCCACCACGGCGTCATACAATACTTCCCCGTCACAGAGGTCTTACCCCGCTTTTATATTCCCCCAAGTTTTATTTCCTCTTTTCGATATGCTGATTCAGTCCTTCTGACAATCATTTCTCGTTAGATTTTTATCACATTTTTCATTTACTCATTTCACCTTAGCTTCCCTGCACTCCTATTACTGTCAATCCTAAGTGACTTGTATTTCTGTATTCCTGAATTTCCCTGAATGTTTTTGTACTTCCTTGTTTTCTCGATCAGCTGAAGTACTTCTTCTGTTACCCATGGCTTCTTCGAAGTTACCTTCCTTGGACTTACGTTTTTCTTACCAACTTCCGTGATTTCCAAATTTAGAGATGTCCATTCCTGTTCAACACGGGTGTCTACTAAATACTCATTATCATAGTATCTATAGCCTCATATATGACTTCAGAATCTCTGCCTGACCATGACGTAACCTGTCTGAAAGTTTCCATATTCCCCACTCCATTTCAAGCGTATCTCTCCCTGTTCTGATTTTTGAACAGCGTATTCACTGTGACTAGCTGAAATTTTTTGTAGAACTCAGTTACTCTTTCTCATGTCTCATTCCTAATACCAAGCACATTTTCTCCCACAATCCTTTGTTCTATTCATTGCCCTACAACTGTGCCCCAATCCCCCATGACAATTAGATTTGTCATCTCCTTTTCCCATACTGTATTATGTGTCCAATATCACCATATATTTTCTCTACCTCTTCCTCTTCTGCTTGGAACTTTGGCTTTTGTACCGGAACTAACGTTGACAGTGTTGGTTACCTGTCGATTCTAGTGAGAACAGCCCTACCATGACTTGTTCACATTAAGTCATATACATTAAGTCACATTAAGTCATATACAAGTCAGGGATACATATATATCACTGCCCTAACATTTTGTTCTTAAGAAATCCTACTCCTGTTATGTCACTTTCTGCTGCTGTTCATATTACCCTGCAACTTCTGATCAGAAGCACTTGTCTTCATTCCCTTTTATTTTAGTGGCTCCCACTGTATGTAGACTGATTCTTAGCATTTCCTTTTTAAGATTTTTTTTAACTTCACTACCACATTCAAACTTATGGCATTCCATGCCCTGACATGATAGAATGTTACTCTTTTATTTGTTATTAAGTCTTTCTGACGTGGTCACCTCCCCTTGGGCAGTCTCCTACCTGAGGTCCAAATTGGGAACTGTTCTGGAATCCTTTGGCACTGGAGAGATCATCATTGTACTTTTCCTGCGGCACACCTCATGTCTTCTGGATACACATTATTTGTCCTTAATGCAGTGGTTTCCATTGCCTTCTGCATCCCATTGATCATTGATCATTGATCATTGGCGATTTTCTGCCTTTTAGGGGCATTTTCCCGCTCCAAAGGATAGAGAGTGCACTGGAATCTCTGTCAACTCCTCTGCCCTCTTTGGCAAGGGCATTGCCAGGATGGGAGTTACTTCTTATCACGGAAGTCTTCGGCCACCATTGCTAATAATTTTCATTCAAAGTGGTAAACTGATAAGCTTTCGAATTATTTACATTTAATGGATGTCACCATATGGAAATATAGCTTCGAAGCATAAGTGTACATGACATTAATGAAAAATTTCTCATATGTAGTTGAAGACAATGCCGATAAACCAAATCTAAACGTACTGTTTAGAGTAAGTGCGCATGATAAACAAGAGTAGTAATTAATGTGATTCGAACTATTAAATAAGAGGCGAATTTTAGTTCACAATCTGTAGCTCTTTTTGCGCAATTAAGAAACGTGTACACTGTTTTTAAAGAAAGTTAATTAGCAAAGTAACGAAATCTGTATCTTAAATAATCAAGAATTCTCTAATTACAAATATTTTTTTTTTTTTTTTTTTACAGAAGAGGGTAAATCATCACACCCGATTCTTTTTTGCCCATCTATCATTAAGTAAGCTTTATCATGATTAATTAAATGGATACCACAGAGATGAATTTTCTGCTTTGTGTTATTACTGCAGGAAACATCGACCTCTTGCATAGTAACACAATAAAAAGAAGCACATTATTAACAAAATGAATGGATAGTATGTGTAACACAATAAAAAGAAGCACATTATTAACAAAATGAATGGACAGTATGTGTAAAAATACCAAATTACAGAGCGATGTGGGGCAGTGGTTAGCTTCTCTAGACTAGCTTTCGGGAGGACGACGGTTCAATCTCGCCATGCTGATTTAAGTTTTCCGTGATTTCCTTAAATCGCTCCAGCCAAATGTCGGGATGGTTCCTTTGAAAGGGCGCTGCCGGCTTTCTTCCCCGCCCTTCCCTAATCCGATGAGACCGGTGACCTCGCTGTTTGGTCTCTTCCCCCAAACAATCCAATCCCAACCCATCCAAAATTTCATGTGAAAATGATAATAATTAATGTATTCAGACATGAAAAAAGAAAATATATGGGGAGAAGTTATTTTGTGACATACGGTTTACAGACCTAATTACATGACTACATAAATACGTTAGAATTTGACATATCCACAGGTACACATCTTGCATTGCACTACTTTATCTTAAGCACTCACTGCACTCGCAGGTACTGTGCTATGTAAGGTACACGAAAAAAACTGTAAATATGTCACACATCTTCGCTGCACTCCGTATGACCTTGTTGATGAACAGTTTCGTGTTGCCTACTGTGAGGCGACAAGTGCACAGCTAATCCACACAGGATAGTAGAGTGCGCCTCCAGGTTTGCGCAGCGAAGACTGGATCACCGCTCGACTGAAAGTATGTCAAATATTAATCTTGCACGTAATGACGTGGTATTGCTCCCACGAAGCTGTTGCCTTCATTCATGAGATAACGGTCACATAGCTTTGTACACTAGCATCGCGAAAATGTGGAGAAAAAACAGGATGCAGCATCACTTAAAAAAACTGACACTGCTGTATCATAAAAATAACAGTCACACGTAAAAAATTAAAGCATTGCAACGACATTAAATACTCACTCATTTACGAAAACGTAAATAAATCTGTACAGAAATCAAAGTCATTAGTAATTGTTATGACTTGAAAGTAAACATGAAATTTCTTTCCCTTTGCTTTCTCTCTTCTTCTTCTTCTTCTTCTTCTTCACAAAGTGAGAGTATAATCTCCATGTATTTCTTCTATTGTTCCACTTGAATTTCTTCTCAGAAATAGATGTAAAGTTACAATTGCGATTTTTGGCACGCTCGTTGCGGCTTGGCAAATTACGTGCTCTGTTCTGCTGATCCTTTGCCGAATATTCACTTGAGAAGGTTGTTTTGAATTTTGTAGAAGTCATAACACATTCCACGCCTAACTTCTCCGTTGTGTACTGAGGAACATAATTTGCTGTTCACAAAATTGTCAGAATAGCAGTTACCATTATAGATTCATTGCATTAATAAATCAGTATCCTCACGTACCGAACACTGATCAGTGTCAGAGTTACAATTATGTTTTGCATATATAAATTTTTCCAGCTCATTAATGTTAATTCCAAACTCGAAAGAGCGTTGTCGTGTATCAGACATCTGCTGTTTTCATTACATGGTCTTTGAATGTTAAGAACGGGAGCATGAAATATTGCACTCGATTCTATAGACTGACGTTCTTTCTTGTGGCTGTATTTTTAATTGAGACTGAACAGCAATCACTTCATCTTCTATCTCTTCAGCATATTATTTACTGTCCTGAGTATGAGGAGAATGTTCGATATTCTTCGGTTTTCTAATCCCATTTTTCAAATCAGTGAGCAACCGCTGCAAGTCGTTACGTATAATTACCATCTTTTTATCCAACCTCTTGTTCAAACTTGGACTCAACCTTTGATTATATGACTTTAACTGTCGCTTATTATGGTCTACTTTTTTTAAAATATTGATTATTAGTATTATTTAACTTTTAAATACCCCTGCTTTTTTGGTAAAAACTGCATTAACACATCCTCTTTTCCTTCACTCTCAACGTGATTGTCTACTTCTGCATCTCCTGATTCGATGATGCCGGCCGGTGTGGCCGAACGGTTCTAGGCGCTTCAGTCTCGAACCGCGCGACCGCTACAGTCGCAGGTTCGAATCCTGCCTCTGGCATGGATGTGTGTGATGTCCTTAGGTTAGTTAGGTGTAAGAAGTTCTAAGTACTAGGGGACTGATGACCTCAGATGTTAAGTCCCATAGTGCTCAGAGCCATTTGAACCATTTCTGAACCTGATTCGATGAAAACATCCAAACCTGAGCTTTCATTTTCTGTTGCATCTGCAGTTTGATTTCTGCCATTCTGTATCAATTTCTTATTGAGATCGATGACAACTCTTCCTCATTAACAATGTCCTCTCCATCGGTTATGTCATCATTCTCATTTTAACCACTCACCACACATTTATGCTGGCGTTCAGCCTGGGGATCTGAAATTTGTTGCAGGATGCCACGCCCTTGTCACCAGCCTTGATACGTATCTGAACCATTATGTGTGCCATTTTACAACGACCTTGCCTCCCTCCAAGAAGTTAACGATGTATTTATTTCATTTACTGAAAGTTTGAGGAAGCAGGCAATGACAGGTTCGACTGACAACAGTTAGTATTAGTGAATCGCTAACAGTACGGTTTACCACAGAAATTGTTACTTGTTTCAAATACTTTTCAATATATTTACTTTTAGCAATGTTGCGCATGGTATCCTATCACAGTAATCATTTTACAATGAAACCTTAAAAGTATTATTAGTGGGCAGCGACTACTCTTGCATGCTGGACTTCGCTAAACCAATGGTAGTCGCATTAAAGTAGTGTACACTGTGTAGTGAAGGAGATCCATAAACGTAATACCAAATATCGCAAAGATATAGAATACTCACGCATCCGCACACCTCAAAAAATTAAATTTCATAAGAAAATTCGTGCCAGCAACAGGTTTTAGTATGGAATTAACAAATAAAGGAGGACCCCAGTAAACAGAATAATCAACAATACATAATGGTAAAATTAACAGGCATATGAACTGCTTACATTTAATGGATGTCACCATATGACCCTATACTTGAGCAAAACAAAGCTAAATCATGTCAGTCCTTGAACGCTAAAACTAAAACGAAAGTTGGTTGTATTCTTAATCTCCACATTTTGCTAATGAATGGCATCGACTGTACATTGTCGGAATATAATCAGAACCCACACATTTAATATTACCAGCAGTAAAGTCAATTAATATCTGATTGATATCAAAGAGAAGAACATCATCCACACAAATCGGAAAATTGCAAGAGCCTACAAGTGCGAGAATTATAAAACAATCAGCTCAATCGCTCAAGTTTCCTAGTTACTGACAAGAATCATACACATAATAATTGTAAAAAAAAAAAACTGATGATGTGTTAAAATGACGATCAGTTTGGCTTTAGGGAAGATAAAAAAAACAGAGAGGTAATTATGACGTAGCGGTTGATAGTGGAAGCAAGACTGAGGAAAAACAAAAGCATACATTTATAGGATTTGGCGACCTGGAATAAGAATTCGACAGTGTCGAAAGATAGAAGAAGTTCGAAATTCTGAGAAAAATAGTGGTAAGGTATAGTGACAGATGGATAATGTACAATATGTACAAGAGCCAAGTTGGAACTGTAAGACTGGAAAAACCAAGAACTAAGTGCTCGGACTAAAAAAGGTATAAGACAGGGTGGTAGTTTTTCATTTCCTACTGTTCACTCTATGTATCGAAGAAGCAATTCTGGAAATATAAGAAAAGTTCAAGAGTGGAAATAAGGTCGAGGTGAAAGGATATCAATAATAACATACGCTGAAGATATTGCTATCCTCAAGGAAAGTGAAGGAGAATTACTGGATGTGCTAAATGGAATGAACAGTCTAATGCGTATAGATTATGGACAGAGAGTAAATCGAAGAAAGGCGAAAGTAATGAGAAGTAGCAGACATGAAAACAGCGAGAAACTTAATATCAGAATTAGTCATCACGAAGCAGAAGAAGGACTTCTCTCACCTAGGCAGCCAAATAACTCAGGTGGACATAAAAAGCACACTATCACTGGCAAAAAGGGGATCCTGGCCAAGTGAAATTTATTAGTATCAAACATAGGCCTTAACTGGAGGAAGACATTGCTGAGAATGTACGATTGGTAGCGGAACATGGGCTGTTGGATAACCAGAAAAGAAGAGAATCGAAGTATATGAGACGTAGTACTACAACAAGAACTTTGAAAAGTAGATGGACTGATGGGGTAAGGAAAGAGGAGGTTCTCTAGAGAATCGGCGAAGAAAGGAATCTATGGAAAACACAGACAAGAAGAAGAGGCAGGATGATAGGACATGCACGAATACATCCGGAAATAACATACATTGTACTAGAGAGAGCTGTAGGGGGTAAAAACAGCAGATGAAAACAGAGATTGGAGTACATCCAGCAAATAACTGAGGGTGTAGGTTGCAAGTGCTACTCTGATATGAAGAGGTTGGCACAAGAGAGGAATTCGTGGAGGACCGCATCAAACCAGTTTCTGACTGATTTGACGTGGGCCAACGTGATTAAAAAGGGTGCAAGACGGGGATGTAGTCTTTGATTCCTGCTGTTCATTCTATACCTATCAAGGTACCAATGACGGAAATAAAAGCAAAGTTCAGGAGTGGTATTAATGCTCAAGGTAAAAAAAAATCAAACCTATATAGCAAGCAGTGCCTTAAATTCTAAATACTTCGGTGAATAGGGATCCTGGTGACTGAAAATGTTATTTTAAATTATGTTGAATTAAAGAATTACAGCTGTTTGCACTGCTAAAACTTAAATTATTCAATCGCATCGCTGTTAGGCTTCTTTGGAGTAAAACTTTTGCTGTAGTCGTGCTTGTAACTTGCGGTAGCACATATTATTCTATGGTATCACTGATTTTGTGGTGGTGGTTGGTGGTGGTTGTTAGTGTTTAACGTCCAGTCGACAACGAGGTCATTAGAGACGGAGCGCAAGCTCGGGTTAGGGAAGGAAATCGGCCGTGCCCTTTCAAAGGAACCATCCCGGCATTTGCCTGAAACGATTTAGGGAAATCACGGAAAACCTAAATCTGGATGGCCGGAGACGGGATTGAACCGTCGTCCTCCCGAATGCGAGTCCAGTGTGCTAACCACTGCGCCACCTCGCTCGGTACTGATTTTGTAACAACAACAATAATAATAATAATAATAATAAATAAAAAAACCTGGTATTCTTACTAGAAAAAGCAGATAAGCAGTTGTTAGCATCCCACTCAGTAAATGAATCGACTTCATTTACTTCCGGCACGATGGACGTAGAAGAACTATGGGCAAATTTTAAACACACTGTAAATCACCCATTGGAGAAGTATGTGTCGAAAAAGTGGGTTACGGACGGAAAAGACCCACCGTGGTTTAACAGCGCAATTAGGAGAATGTTCAGGAAGCAAAGGCAGTTGCCAGTTGCACTCGCGGTACAAGAAAGATCGGGAGAATTAGGACAGGCAAAAGTTAGTAGAGATTAGTGCTGCTGTAAAAAGACCGATGCGCGAAGCATACAACCACTACCACCGTCGTACCTTAGCAAAAGATCTTGCTGAAAACCCGAGGAAATTCTGGTCTTACGTAAAATCGGAAGCAGGTCGAAGGCTTCCATCCAGTCACTCACTAATCAGTCTGGCCTGGCAACGGAAGACAGCAAGACGAAAGCTGAAATTTTAAATTCAGCATTTGAGAAATCTTTCAAGCAGGAGGATCGTACAAACATACCGCCGTTTAAGTCTCGTGCAGATTCCCGTATGGAGGACATAGTGATAGACACCTTGGGCTTGCAAAGCAGCTGAATGGGTTGAAAATAAATAAATCGCCAGGTCCTGATGGGATTCCAGTTCGGTTTTACAGAGAGTGCTCTACTGCATTGGCTCCTTACTTAGCTTGCATTTATCGCTAATCTCTTGTCCAACGTAAAGTCCCGAGCGACTGGAAAAAAGCGCAGGTGACGCCTGTATATAAGAAGGGTAAGACGGATCCTCAAAATTAAAGACCAATATCCTTAACATCGGTTTGTTGCAGGATTCTCGAACATATTCTCAGTTCGATTATAATGAATTTCCATGAGACAGAGAAGTTATTGTCCATGCATCAGCACGGCTTTAGAAACCATCGCTCCTGCGAAACGCAACTCGCCCTTTTTTCACATGATATCTTGCGAATCATGGATGAAGGATATCAGACGGATGCCATATTATTTGACTTCCGGAAAGCGTTTGACTCGGTGCCCCACTGCTGACTCCTAACTAAGTTACGAGCATATGGGATTGGTTCCCAAATACGTGAGTGGCTCGAAGAACCCAGTACGTTGTTCTCGATGGTGAGTGTTCATCGGAGGTGAGTGCCCAGGGAAGTATGGTAGGTCCACTGTTGTTTTCTATCTACATAAATGATCTTTTGCAGAGGGTGGATAGCAATGTGCGGCTGTTTGCTGATAATGCTGTGGTGACTGTAGGATAATACAAGATGACTTGGACAGGATTTGTGATTGCTGTAAAGAATGGCAGCTAACTCTAAATATAGATAAATGTAAATTAATTCGGATGAATAGGAAAAAAACACCGTAATGTGTGAATACTCAATTTGTAGTGTAGCGCTTGACACGTGGATTAAATATTTGAGCGTAACATTGCAGAGCGATATGAAGTGGGACAAACATGTAATGACAGTTGTGGGGAAGGCGGATAGTCGTCTTCGGTTTATTGGTAGAATTTTGGGAAGATGTGGTTCATCTGCAAAGGAGATCACTTATAAAACACTAATACGACCTATTCTTGAGTACCGCTCGAGCGTTTGGGATCCCTATCAGGTCGGATTGAGGGAGGACATAGAAGCAATTCAGAGGCGGGCTGCTAGATTTGTTACTGGTAGGTTTGATTATCACGCGAGTGTTACGGAAATGCTTCAGGAACTCGGGTGGGAGTCTCTGGAGGAAAGGAGGCGTTATTTCGTGAATTGATACTGAGGAAATTCAGAGAACCAGCATTTGAGGCTGACTGCAATACAATTTTACTGCCTCCAACTTATATTTCGCGGAAAGACCACAAGCATAAGATAAGAGAGATTAGGGCTCGTACAGAGGCATATAGGCAGTCATTTTTCCCTCGTTCTGTTTGGGAGTGGAACAGGGAGAGGAGATGCTAGTGGTGGTACGAGGTACCCTCCGCCACGCACCGTGTGGTGGATTGCGGAGTATGTGTGTAGATGTAGAAATATACTAAGACAGATGTGAATGGGAGCACATGAATTTTATTTTCAAACTATGCAACACATAAATTATATTTACTACTATGCTGAAAAACTTAATTATAATTATAACATTTCTTCCTAATAATGTAGAAGAAACCTTAATCTGAACAAGATACCAGTATGTACTGAGTTATTGGCTCTGCAGAATGTAGAATGTATGACTCAGCCTAAATAAAACCCGAAAAGAATGAATGTAGAACATGTTTGGCATGTACAGTGAATGTTATAGTTTACACAGCAAATATAACATCAATAGATTATGCGAGTCAAAGAATATTGTTTTTCTGACTAACTGATTTCACCACTGATGTGAAAATGAAGCGAACATAGACTCTTTCCGAATATGCTAAAGTACTTAGATTTTTCGAATACAGTATTTCTTCCTTGTTCTTTATGTCAAGTCTTTTGTTTTTCCTTACAGATCACAGGACAGGATCGACTGCAGGCAAAATGAATTTCAAAGAAAGTTGTCGAGCTGATTCAATTTTGCTATATAATATGTTGATTATGCCACTGCGAAGTAGTCTGCTGTAGTAAATGGGTGAATAAAAGAAATCGAAATTTTTACCACCCCATTTACCTTCTTCATGACACAAGGTAGTCTCCCTACTTCTTCAAACCAGTGCTGTCCTAGCTATGAAGGATTTAATATTTGGGGAGAATATTATCAAGGCAACTAAAACTGAATTGCGCAGTCACCACACTATTTTTTTAATTCGTGTGCAAAACACAAGTGGGGCTTTTGAGTCCTGGGAGGATATGATTATCGTATGTGATTGGATTAGCTGATATCTAATGTTTACGGAACAGGTATGACAAACTTATGGAGAGCTTGGCTGTTATGATGAAATATCACGGTACATATAGAAACACGACATTCTCTCGTCCAGACGTCGGAAAACGTTAAATACAGTAAATATTAAGTAAGTTCATCATTAAGTATTGTTATCTGTACGCACTTCAGAACGTCCTCCATTTTTCACAGACAGTGGCCAGTGTACTCCTTTGTTGTTCAGTGTAACATCTTTAGGTAGAGAGAAATTCTTTCGTCTTAGTCATAATACTAGAACTGTCTCTTTATGATGTGTCTCAAGTTATTTTACCTTTTCTTCCCCTCACCCTCACCTTCCAGTATCTTTCTTAGCTACCAGCCCCTTTCAAACATGTCTTCTGAATTATAAAATAGGTATTTTTCCGTATAAATTTCAATAAATGACGTACACATTGATGAATATTCTGTCAATTATGGCCACTATTTTAGTGTCTTACAGTGAACATTGTACAATGATCGAAGTTGATCTCCACAATCTATATCTCCTATAAACTGTAAACTCTAGCTAAATTGGGACAATGAACATGTACCCCTATACCTTCTTTTTGATTTCTACTGACAGTAGCTACTTCATTCTCTTGGAAATTTGGAAGAACGGGTCTTCTTATTCTACTGTCCTTCTACTTGAACATAGATATACCCACATCAGAAGTCTTATGGTCAAAATCACCTCGTCTTTATAATAAAGATGTACCAATAGTTCGTGTCCTATGCCACTTGTGGCGATGGTGGCAGAGCAAGTGTGGGCTATTAGTGATTTTCTGTATGGAAAAACGTTCCTATATGGATATTTCAATTCTCCGCCATTTTTTACAAGTCCACAGAAGTTTCATGGTATTAGATTCCTCTTAGGTGGCCTGATAATATGCAAGCCATTGTTTTTAACACAATAATTTGTTATGCAGGGACAACTTCCTTGCAGTGAAACGTTGGTGTGATGTGTAGCAAGAGTGTAATTGTTTAAGTAATGCACTGTATTAACTCTTAAAGATTTATAGTCTCATGTTTGTGTGTGTCTTTGGATGGAAAATTGGATATCTTTAATCTTGGGAGACTATCAGAAAAATACCTCAAAACTGCTAAAAATGCCCAAGAAATGTAAAGAACACTGTGCTG
Organism: Schistocerca gregaria; assembly: GCF_023897955.1. NCBI lineage: Eukaryota > Metazoa > Arthropoda > Insecta > Orthoptera > Acrididae > Schistocerca > Schistocerca gregaria. Next base: position 715,556,112 of record NC_064922.1, read on the forward strand.
GTAGATTGATGCCATATCACTCTTGTGTCAAAGTGCCTCAACCATTTTTTAGGTAAAAACTCTTATTAATTAAGATGAGAGTGATGTAACTACAGAGGCAGCAACATTTTGAACACAAGTAACAAATTATATTAATGAAGACTAGTGAAATTAATGTACTGGGTCATAAAGTGTAGGACAACACCCCGTCGTTTCTCACACTTCTACTGAAATGTCAAAGTGTCTGACATAAAGCATAATAATTCAGTGTGTCATACCACCTGTATAACACACACTTGGGGTAAAGGATTGGGGGGATGGAGAGTATGGGGAAGAGGAGGGGGGAAGTAGCAACTTAAAAGGACATTAACATCTGGGACTGGAATGAATGATAAAAAACGAATGGCCAATTTGTTTACATGAACTATGTCACTTTTTATATAATTGGCTCACTCCATGAGTGATTGGTTTACATAGATGATGTCATTGTTTATATTTGGAAGAGCACATATATGTGATTGGGGCCAAGTCAATTGAATATACTTTGCATATGGAGAACAATAGTCCTTTGCTCCAGTACTGGTACACCTCCACTACTATATGAATTTCAGGCCAATGTATACTTACTGTTTGCAGCTATCACAAGGGTCACATGTACTTTTGCCCCCACTACTCATATGCCCTCCAGCATATTGGATACAGATATTGAAAATAGTTCAAATGGCTCTGAGCACTATGGGACTTAACAGCTGTAGTCATCAGTCCCCTAGAACTTAAAACTACTTAAACCTAACTAACCTAAGGACATCACACACATCCATGCCTGAGGCAGATCTAAAGAACATCCAGTTAATTGAGATGGTCTTCCATAAATTTAGATCTAAAGAACATCCAGTTAACGACAGGTTCTCTATCTGCGATATCCACTACGACTGGCACAGGACATATTGGCTTATTGCCAGCCGCCATGAGGACTTTTTCTTGTACATGGCTAATACTTATATCGTGTTGTTAGGGAAAACTATCCGAAAAATATTAAATTTTACCAAGAGGTCACGTAGTATATCTTAAGCAATTTTTCAGCAAAGTGAAAACTAAGAAAACAAAACATTCTCACCATCCTAGTGAAGTGAGTGACAAGAGATGGCTAGAATGCATGAAGCACACATATCGAACTGTCTAACGTATCATTTTTTTTTCTGTGGGTGGATTATTCACCAAAAGAGTTGAATATCAGTAAGATAAATCGCCTGTGTGGTAAAGTATAACTGTTTCATGATGGATGACGGCTTTGCTTCAGGAGTGGGGCATGTATGCGCCTCTCATACCATTCCGACCAGTTGTGGAGGCTGAAGGACAGGACACGTTTCTACCAAGGCATCCAGCTCATCTACAGCCTCACACTGCTGTCCCATGGCTGTTAGGAGTCACTAAAGAAGAAGGAAGCTTCTTTGCAGGCGGTAAGACTTTGAACTTCACAGTGTATTTACGGTCTTTCACATGCGTTGCTGAGCAAATGGCTTGGTGATTGAAGTTCATATCGCACGAAATATGTTGGCGTATTCTGCCTTATTGCCATCACTTTTGACGGTGACAACATGGGGAATTTACAAGTTATGCCATTAATTGAACGAAGGAGTTTGCCATTAAATACAGTAGGAAGTGAAACTGACAACTGCACAATATGCATAACATTCAGCTAATGATGGGGAACTTTGGAATCGGTATTGAATTGGGTCCATTTCCTGCCCTACACAAAGAACCATCAAATGAAAAACAGTATGGATATTATGTCGTCTTTTACGAATTAATAAAGCCTTCTTTCGCCCCAACGCATTTCGCTTAATCTAAAGCATGTCCACTGGTCATCGTAACGATGAGCGTTTCGTTTACATATCGGTTTTAATAAACAATAAACAGTTCTCATTTTTAAAGTGACTGTTTTATAACCTATGTTTCTTGTCGCCTGAATTATTTCAAAGCATTCTTCTGTACACTTCTGTACTCCCATAATATCTGTGAAATTATGAGAGTGGCTGGGAGACCTTAAAAAAAGAAAGAACAACAAAGAACAAGACTTTAAAGAACAGTACTCACGTCTCATGCTTATGGTTGATAAGAGTATAATAACAGAGGGTTCAGTGCCAATCACACTAGTTACCACTCTTAGAGATTACAGTTAGATAAACGAGGTAGAATGAGTATAGGATCAATGTGACTGATAAGGATTTCCAGTGTCATATTACGCACTTGGGCGAACTAAATCTAGGTCATCCCCCTAGTCCTCTCGCCACTTGCATGTATATGTGGTGTCATCCAGGGGGCCCATTTCCCCTCCATTCCCTCTCTGCCCCTTCCAACCCTCCTGGGACGATGAGATTCAAGCATTCCCTCCCTATCCCCATCTTTTATAACTGAGGCACTTCAGTGGGTGGCTTCACTCCGGAACTGCAGAACGAGGAGAGGGGCAACAGGTATCTACGTGTTAATAAAAAATTATTGTAATTACGTTAAGTCACATCACTTGAGGTCTGTTTGTTAATAACAGAATTCAACGTACTTACTTTTCTTCAGTCGAGACATAGGCAGCCCAGATAAATGTGCAAGTTCTCTCATTTTTCGACAATTTTAAGCATTCTTCCAAATTTTTTCGTATTTTCCCTTATTTTCCACAATTTTACGTTTTTTCCGTATTTTTCCAGAACTTGGCCTAATTATGTGAGTACCGAGCCACTGCTTTCTATGCCACATGAAAATTGTGTAGCATCACGTCATGTCAGGACCTCGCGTGAAAGTTCTCGTCTACATCTACATCTACGTGATTACTCAGCTATTCACAATAAAGTACCTGGCAGAGTGTTCAATGAACCACCTTCAAGCTGTCTCTCTACCGTTCACTTTCGAACGGCGTGCGGGGAAACCAGAACTTAATTTTTTCTGTGCGAGCCCTGATTTCTCTTATTTTATCGTGATGATCATTTCTCCCTATGCAGGTGGATGCCAACAGAGTTTTTTCGCAATCGGTGGAGAAAACTGGTGATAGAAATTTCATGGGAAGTTCCCGGCGCAACGCAAAACGACTTTGTTTTAATGATTGCCGCTCCAATTCACGTAGCATGTCTGTGGCACCATGTCCCCTATTTCGCTGTAATACGAAACGAGCTGCCCTTCTTTGAAGTATTTCAATGACATCCGTCAGTCCCGCGTGATGCGAATGCCACACCGCACAGTAATACTCCACAATAGGGCGGACAAGCGTGATGTAAGCAGTCTCTTTAGCAAACCTGTTGCACCTTCTAAGTGTTCTGCCAATGAATCAAAGTCTTTGGCTTAAGCAACCAACAACATTATCTATGTGATCGTTCAAATTTAGGTAAAATGCAAATGCCGTGTGGCTGGGGCCTCCCGTCAGGTAGACCGGTCGCCTGGTGCAGTCTTTTGAGTTGACGCCACTGCGGCGACTTGCGTGTCGATGGGGATGAAACTAAAATGAGAAGGATAATACATCACTCAGCCGGGAATCGAACCCGGGCCCCTTCGTACGACACTCCGTCGCGCTGACCACTCGGTTACCGCGGGCGGACGTTCAAATTTAGGTAATTTGTAATCGTAATCCCTTAGTATTCAATTGAATCTGCAGCCTTCGTAATTGTGTGACTTATCGCGTACTCGAAATTTAGTGGATTTCTTTTAGTACTCATGTGAATAACTTCACACTTATCTTTATTCAGGGTCAATTGCCACTTTTCGCACCATACTGGTATATTATCTACGTCATTTTGCAGTTCGTTTTGGTCATCTGATGACTTTACAAGCCGGTAAATGACAGCATCATCAGCAAACAATCTAAGACGGCTACCCAGATTGTTTTCTATATCGTTAACATAGATCAGGAACATTAGAGAGCCTATAACACTTACTTGGGGGACGCCGGATATTACTTCTGTTTTACTCGATGACTTTCCGGCTATTACTAAGAACTGTGACCTTTCTGACAGGAAATCACGAGTCAGTCGCACAACTGAGGCGTTAATGCATAGGCACGCAATTGGGTTAGAACATGCTAGTGAGGAGCGGTGTCGAAAGCCTTCTGGAAATCTAAAAACATGGAATCAGTTTTACATCCCCTGACGATATCGCTCATTACTTCATGAACATATAGAGCTAGTTGTGTTTCGCAAGAACGATATTTTATGAATCCTAGCTGACTATGTGTAAATAAATCGTTTTCTGCCAGTATTTCATATTGTTCGAATATAGCATACGTTCTAAAACCCTACTGCAAATCGACGTTAGTGATATGAACCTGTAATTCAACGGATTACTCCTACTTTCCTTTTTGGGTATTGGTGTGACTCGAGCAATTTTCCAGTCTTTCTGTGAGCGAGCGGCTGTATATAATTGCTAAATATGGAGCTATTTTATGAGCATACTCTGAGAGGAACCTGACTGGTATACAATCTGGACTAGAAGCCTTGCCTTTATTAAGTGATTTAAGCTGCTGTGCTACACCGAGGATATCTACTTCTGCGTATCTCATCTTGGCAGTTGTTCTTGATTGGAATTCAGGAATATTTACTTCGTTTTCTTTGGTGAAGCAGTTTCGGAAAACCGAGTTTAATAACTGTGCTTTAGTGGTCTGTCATCAGTTACTTCACCGTTGCTATCACGCAGTGAAGGTATTGATTGCGTCTTGCCACTGGTGTGCTTCATGTATGACGAGAATCTCTTTGGATTCAGTGCCAGTCTCGTTGTGGAAATTATTAAAAGTATCTCGCATTAGAGTACGCGCTATTTTTCGATCTTCTGAAAAAGTTTTGCTAATCTTGGGGATTTTGCTTCCTTTTAAATTTGGCATGCTTCTTTCGCTGCTTCTGCTACAGCGACCCCTTTTGTGTACCATGGGGGATCAGTACCATCACTTCTCTCAATTGCTGTCGATACTATATCTTTGAAATAATTCCACAGCTTTTCTGCGCTTATATGGCCAGATCGGGAGGAACGAAGGCTGTCTCTTAAAACGGCGTAAGGAGCATTTTTATCAGCTTTTTTAAATAGATATACTTTACATTGCTTTTTGATAGTTGTAGGTGCTACGGCTTTCTGCCTAGCAGCAACTGCGTTGTGGTCGCTAATCCATGTATTCGTCACGGTGCTCCCTATTTGTCCAGGATTATTTGTTGCCAAGAGGTCAAGTATGCTTTCGCAACCATATACTCTTCGAGTGGGCTCATGAACTAATTGTGGTCAAACTAATTTTCTGAAAAAGCATTCAGTACAATTTTGGATGACGTTTTATGCCTGCCGCCGGCTTTAAACGTATAATTTTCCCAGCATATCGAGGGTAGATTGATGTAACCACCGACTATAACTGTATAAGATGGGTACCTGTTTTAAATGAGGCTCAAGTCTTCTTTGAACCTTTCAGCAACTATATCTTCTGTAATGAGATTTTCACTCTGCAGCGGAGTGTGCGCTGATATGAAACTTCCTGGCAGATTAAAACTGGAAGGTAAGAGACGGATACTGACAGAAGTAAAGCTGTGAGTACCGGGCGTGAGTCGTGCTTCGGTAGCTCAGATGGTAGAGCACTTGCCCGCGAAAGGCAAACGTCCCGAGTTTGAGTCTCGGTCCGGCCCACAGTTTTAATCTGCCAGGAAGTTTTATATCTTCTGTGTCGGGGGTTCGATAAAACGATCCAATTAATAGTTTAGTCCGATGGTCAAGTATAACCTCTAACCATACTATTTCGCAGGAACTATCTACTTCAATTTCATTAAAAGGCAAGCTACTTCTGATAGCAATAAATACTCCACCACCAACTGTATTTAATCTATCCTTTATGAACACTGTTAGATCGTTTAAAAAAATTCGGCTGAACTTATATCCGGTTTCTATACCTCTAACTATTTGAGCTCCAGCGCTTTCTATTAGGGCTTGGAGCTCTGGCTCTTTGCCAGCACAGTTACGACAATTTACAACTACAGTACAGACCATATCAATAACTAACCTTTTAGAGCACGCCTTTTCTGTGGTTCCCTAACTCACTAACTTAAAAACCCGCCCTGTCCCTTCCACACACCCCCTCCTACCCGTGTAGCTGCTTCCTGTGTGTGTTGGACTCCTGACCTATTAAGCAGAACCCGGAAACCCACCACCAGACGGCGCAAGTCAAGGAAGCTGCAGCCTACACGGTCACAGAACCTCCTGAGCCTCTGATTCAGACCCTCCACTCGGCTCTGCAGCAAAGGACCACAGTCAGTTCTATCGACGATGCTGCGGATGGTGAATTTCGCTTTAATCTCGCAAGCAAGACTGGCAGAGTTTACCATTACCGCTAGCCGCCCAAAACCAGAGAGAACCTCCTCCGTACCAAAGTTACACACATCACTGGTACCAACATGAGCCACGACCTGCAGTTGGCTGCACCCTGCACTCTTCATGGCATCTGGAAGCACCCTTTCCACATCCCGAATGAGTCCCCCCAGAATGCATTCGGTGTGCACACTGGCTTCCTTCCCCACCTTGCAAGCTATGTTCCTAAGGGGCCCCATCACGCGCCTAACGTTGGAGCTCCCAACTACTAGCATACTCACTCTCTGTGAATGCGCAGGCCTTGCGGGTTAAGAAGCTTCCTCTGGAACAGTGTGGACGACTGCATCCAGCTCAGTGACATCGTCAGCCACAGATAACGCCCATTACCTGTTCGTCAAACGAACTGGGGAGGCCCTACGATTGGCCCCTCAGAAAGTTTTTCGCTGCCTGCCAGACTTTAAAATGATCTCCCACTCGACCACAAATGAGGGGTCAACTTCAGTGCAGGCAGTACCCGGGGCGGACACAGAGTGGACCGATCAGGGGACACGTGGGACGTGCTCGACGTCCCTCGCATCCCCGCGTCCAACCCCTGACAGTGATGCCACTTGGCAGCAGCCTCAAGCTGTGTGATGGAAGGCAGTGCAGCCTGGAGCTACGAGCGAAGGGCCCCCAACTGAGCTTACATCTGTATACAGCAGTCACAGTTTCTATCCATTACTGCAGACGCTCCTGTTTGAGCTTGTAAAAATATGTAATAAACGAATGGTGTACTTGACTCATTAGCAGCAAGAATTCGAAGTGCTCTCTTACTAACGGTCTAAATGACACTGCGCTACACTAACCAAAACAAACAAAAACCTGTATGATATCAGGCTGGATAAGAATGGCAGTACTGTACGATACGCTGTTATTAACATAAAAGTTGTGTCGTGTCATGTCAATTTTACATCAACGTCGTGTCAATGACATGATGTCTCGGCCAATCACAGTTCAGCAGCACGTGTCCACACGTATCAGAATTATTTATCGTTGCTGAGCTGCCACTAGACCAGTAGTGTGCATGACATCATGGGTAATGTGTTAGAAATGAACCGTTTCCCTATTGGTGATAATAATGGTGTCACGATGTATTAAAGAAGTTATAGCAAATGCTATAAGCACTGCAGTTTTACCAATTTCCGCCCAAAGATGTGGAATGTGTAGGAAATACCACTTGATAGATAACCCTGCTAAGCCAACATTATCTGGCTAGACGCTTTGGTGTTATTTTTTACGTGTTAAAAGGAGCACGTTGCTGCAGTAATGATGTAATGGTAAATTTATGACGTCATAGTAAAATTCTGAGGTTTATCAATATCCAAGTGAAGTTTCCGAGTGTAAAAATTTAGCACACTGCTACAAAATACGCGCCTAGAGAGGTGACGAATATGTCCAGCGAAATGAGTCATTGCTATAGGATAGAGCACCATTTTTGCCACTACCATAGCTGCCGACCCCCGTGCCGCGAAGAACAGTTTCTGCCCAACACCCATCATCCCAATAGGATTTTCGGAGAAATTTGCACAATTTACGTGTAATCGCCTCCGATGCGACTGTGCTGGTTGGACTGTGCTGGTTGGGGGAAGAAAGCTGTTGCGAAAAAGGTTACACCAGGCAGAGTCATCCTACCCATGAGAAACAGTTCCAAACACATTCCCGGAAATACGTGGACTCCGGTCCTGATCAGCGTCAAACACTCCCCTCCCATTTTCTCTCTGGACCTCTTAGAACTAAGCTGCCCCAGCCATCATTCTTTCAAAACTAGCGCTTGTACACGGGTGGCATCAGTCTCCATCAGCCACAGCTACCAGGCAGAAGGAAAAGGTGTCTAACCTACCGCAACGTGATATGAACTATCGCTGTATTACAATGTGACATCACTGTAAGACTTGTAAATAATCCAAAGCGTATAGAAACGTCGCCGACGAACAAATAAAACTGTTCAATGAACATAGCGCACAGAAAAGCGTTATTTCTACATATGAAGTTATCGACTGGCTGAGGTCGCCACTTCTCTCGCTATACAATAAATGCGACTTTAGAGAGAGCTGCAGCGTTCGCATACCATATGTTGATAAGCCGATTCTCCAGACACACACATTTTATTTGAATTCATCTTCCAGAAACAGGGAGAAACTTACGAACAACACACGTGCAATGACTACACGCAGATCACCACCATATCTTCTCGAATACCACATCGCCTCCAGTGAACGCTGCTTCCATCACCACGTGGGTGTCCAGATAGTTTAGATGATTACACCTGTCGATGCAACGGTGCTCCTCGCATAAATGAAACGTCTAGCCCTGTGTATGAAGGCGACATGAAAAAAGTAGCCTGAGCTACTGAATTTACGCGTACGCTTTTATTAAGAAAAATACGTCGATATCTTGTGTCAAATAAAATGTATAAGTTTGGTAGCAAATACATTCCAACACGTACCCATCATCAAGTGCAATGTGTTGGACGCTAAGATTTTACCACGAATCCTCCTCTCTCATGGTTCTCATACATCGTCAGAACTGCAGAAGATCACAACACTGTCATTCAAGATGAAGCATACGTCGGATAATTTCACAGTCTATTTGATATACCGATGCTGCCAAGAGGAGTCCGTAGATAGGATATTACTAAATTTTTGTTTTAGTTCTCTTCTGTGATGGTCTGTGTAAGACATATTTTGGAAATAGCTGATAACTCTTGCATGTAAAGAATTCCTCTTACAGTTAACTAACCCATGGGTAATTTATTTTTGGAATATAACTTTAAGGTAATAATATAACGTTGCTATTAATCATAAGCGTAATTATCCTCAATAGGGAATGTGGCGAATTTCATGATTCTCAGCGCATGGTAAAATAGAAGTCCATTGTGAGAATAAAATTCAAGAAGCTTAAAGATATGATGGAATCTTACTTGTAAGACTACATACCAATGCATGCAACTATATCCATAGCCTTACAAGACGACATGTTCATCACGTTACTTCGCGTATGCATTATTCACGTCTATGTATTATAAGTGAATCACGTCACTTCCTTTAATACATCTCATCTATTAATGAAACCTGTTATGGGCCTCAGACCGACGATCAAAACACGCAAGCAGTCCTCTTTTTCTTTTGTCTCCTTTCATTTACTTAACAAATGTCGGAAAACGCGTCGAATCAATTCCCGAAACGTGGTATATAAGTGATAAATATTTACGGACTAGATTATTCATAATGGATAATCACTGATATCTGTGACAGAATACTGATATTAGCATGACGGTATGGAGCTGTGTCGCACTTGCAGATAGACACTAAAGGGCCAAAGAAACTGGTACAGGCATGCGTATTCAAATACAGCGGTGTGGAAACTGGCAGAATACGGCGCTGCGGTTGGCAACGCCTATTATAAGACAGCAAATGTCTGGAGCAGGTTTTACATGGGTTACTGCTGCTACAATGGCAGATTGTCAAGATTTTAGTGAGTTTTAACGTGATGTTACAGTTGGAGCGCCGGCCAGTGTGGCCGAGCGGTTCTAGGCGCTTCAGTCTGGAACTGCGCGACCGCTACGGCCGCAGGTTCGAATCCTGCCTTGGGCATGGCTGTGTGTAGTGTCCTTAGGTTAGTTAGATTTAAGTAGTTCTAAGTCCTAGGGGCTCATGACCTCAGATGTTAAGTCCCATAGTGCTCAGAGCCATTTGGACCTTTTACTATGCTGTAGATCTTAATATGACAGAAGCCGATAAAATATAACATCTGATGGACTAAGTAGCAAAAGATATGTATCAAACTCTTTTGGAATACGGAAAGCATCAAATCTTTGACATCGCTACCGCCAGAAAAAGATCCTCCAAGACACGGAACAACCACGACTGAAGAGAGTCGTTCAACGTGACATAAGTGCAACGCTTCCGAAAATTGCTGCAGATTTCGATGCCAGGCCATCAACAAGTGTCAAAGTGCGAACCATTCAACGAAACATCATCGTTGTGGGCTTTCGGAGTCGAAGGCCCAGACGTGTACCCTTGGTGACAGCACGACACAAAGCTATGCGCCTTGCCTGGGCCCGTCAACACCGACATTGGACTGTTGATAAATGGAAACATGTTGCCTTTCGGACGAGTCTCGTTTCAAATTGTATCGAGCGGACAGGGAGTACTGGTATGGAGACAACCTCATGAATCCATAGACCCTGCATGTCATAAGAGGACTGTTGTAGCTGGTAGAGGCTGTGTAATGGCGTGGGGCCTGTGCAGGTGGAGTGATGTGTGACCCCCGATATGTCTAGAAACGACTCTGACATGTGACACATACGTATGCATCCTACCTGATACCTTGCATCCATTCATGTCCATTGTGCATTCCGACAAAATTGGGCCATTCCAGGAGGACAATATGCCATCCCAAACATCCACAACTGCTACAGAGTGCCTCCAGGAAGACCCTCATGAGTTTAAACACTTCCGCTGGCCACAAAACTCCCCAGCATATCTGGGATGCCTTGCAACGCGCTATTCAGAAGTGATCTCCACACACTCTAACTCTTACGGATTTGTAGACAGCCCTACAGTATTCATGGTGTCACTTCCCTCCACCACTACTTCAGATATTAGTCGAGTCCATGCCACGTCGTGTTGCGACACTTCTGCGTGGGCTCGGGAGCCCTTCACGATGTTGGGCAAACAGCTGGTTTGATTCATCAGTGTAATATTATGAGTTGGAGAAGTGCGTGCTGAAAAGCAATGCCTCTGAATTTTAAATGTGAAAACCTTTTAAATAAAACAAACGTTATTAACATTCAGACCCTTATTTTTCAATTCCACATTTTTGCAGCCCTCTGTCGCTAGAAGACTCAGAATTGTAGCGTGTGACATAGCGTTGCCCAACAAAACTAAATAGGTGAGCAAACAGTGTGCTGTAATTGAGTTTCGAATTCTAAAAGTTCGTCCACACGTGGGCCACCATCTCCTTCAGCATAACAATGCCTGGCCACGCACGGGCCCTGCGACATCTGGAACAATCCAACGCCTTTGGTTCACTTTCACCGACCATCCTCCATACAGTCCTAACTTGGCCCCCTCCGACTTCCATATGTTTCCAGAACTTAAAGAATATCTTCGAGGACCTCACTTTGGTAGTGATCATGCGGTACAAAGTTATAAATGCAGTAAATAATCCCACTCGCCTGCTTGTGAAGCACTTCACGTTTATTGCCGTCACCAGATTTCTTTTAATCGCACTTAAACATTTACAGAAACACATTCACATCTATACTGTTACAAGAAAGAAAAAGAAAACAAAAAGTGACAGTTGAATGTATAATTCGGTTGCACAGCACGAGTGGAGCATGTAAGAGCGAGATCCTCGCTGCCTAGCTGTAACACGCTGTTAGCTGCTAGGAAAGAGAGTGAATATTATTGGCTGTCAGTGGTTAGTGGAGGGGGATGCGCAGAACGGCTGAAAACTGGGTCGTCTTCCTACATGACGTAGACTGTAGTGCTTGCACCACTGTTAGTTGGTCATCACGACCATTTCCACATATCTCAAAATGTGGTCTATAGATACAATTTCATATTTGTTTCCTGCAGGTGTTTTGTTGAAAGGAGCTAGAAATCAGTCGTGATCAACTGAAATAGTGCTAATGCTTCAGGTAACCTCGGCAGTGGGATTCTTGTCTGACATAGATCTACTTTCTGTGTGCACTAATTGGAGTTCCGCACATATTGGTCCATGTCTGCCTTACCATTCCTCCACCAGTACTTCTCTGCTACTCTCCTGTCTGCCTTACCATTCCTCCACCAGTACTTCTCTGCTACTCTCCTGTTAGTGGAACTACACCCCCAATGACCTTCTAATACGTGATTATGTGTCTCCCTTAATACTTTACCTCTCAGTGTTGTTGGTACCAACAACCATGTTCGCAATTTATTTTCTTGTACACTTGCCAATCCTGTCCAGAAAACTGCGACTATTTACAAGACTTAGCATTTGTCATCCACTCTTTATATTTGTCATTCATCTTCTGTGCTGCATGTCGTTCCTTCAGCTCGTTACCGTCTATCTGCAACACCACAAGGTTCCTACTCAATCCATCTACATTCCTGTGTTTCTTTTCAGCATTATGAATGATCTAAAAACTAAATTCACTCAACTGTACTGCACATCATGACTGCCTGCTAAACGGATCTTTCACCCCAGCAACCATTTCAGTGCTGCATGATCTGTTATCACTGGAAACGTCTTTCCATATCCATTAATAAGGCTCAACATTTCCTTTTCCATCATGGAGTAGTTCTTGTCGGCTGACTTTATCTGCCCTGTGCACATGCGAACAGATGTCCCATACCGTCAACCTCCTGACTTAATAGAATTGATTGCAAGGTAGGCCATATCACGTGGCAGGATTAATTCATTATTGGAATTTGTAAACCCTAAGGTAGGACTCACTGTCGAAGCTTCTTTCTGTTTCTCAAAAGCAAGCTGACACTCCGACCTTATCAACGTTCTACGTTTCTTTAGAAATTGAGTTAATGGTCTGACAATATCTGCAAATCCATTTACAAAGTCTCTACAACAATTCGAGATGCAAAGGAACGATTGGAATTCCTTTACAGAATCAGGTACAGAAAGTTTACGTACAGCAGTAACTAACTTTGTGGTATGTATTAACCCCATCCTTACTAATTACACTCCAGGAAATTGAAATAAGAACACCGTGAATTCATTGTCCCAGGAAGGGGAAACTTTATTGACACATTCCTGGGGTCAGATACATCACATGATCACACTGACAGAACCACAGGCACATAGACACAGGCAACAGAGCATGCACAATGTCGGCACTAGTACAGTGTATATCCACCTTTCGCAGCAATTCAGGCTGCTATTCTCCCATGGAGACGATCGTAGAGATGCTGGATGTAGTCCTGTGGAACGGCTTGCCATGCCATTTCCACCTGGTGCCTCAGTTGGACCAGCGTTCGTGCTGGACGTGCAGACCGCGTGAGACGACGCTTCATACAGTCCCAAACATGCTCAATGGGGGACAGATCCGGAGATCTTGCTGGCCAGGGTAGTTGACTTACACCTTCTAGAGCACGTTGGGTGGCACGGGATACATGCGGACGTGCATTGTCCTGTTGGAACAGCAAGTTCCCTTGCCGGTCTAGGAATGGTAGAACGATGGGTTCGATGACGGTTTGGATGTACCGTACACTATTCAGTGCCCCTCGACGGTCACCAGAGGTGTACGGCCAGTGTAGGAGATCGCTCCCCACACCATGATGCCGGGTGTTGGCCCTGTGTGCCTCGGTCGTATGCAGTCCTGATTGTGGCGCTCACCTGCACGGCGCCAAACACGCATACGACCATCATTGGCACCAAGGCAGAAGCGACTCTCATCGCTGAAGACGACACGTCTCCATTCGTCCCTCCATTCACGCCTGTCGCGACACCACTGGAGGCGGGCTGCACGATGTTGGGGCGTGAGCGGAAGACGGCCTAACGGTGTGCGGGACCGTAGCCCAGCTTCATGGAGACGGTTGCGAATGGTCCTCGCCGATACCCCAGGAGCAACAGTGTCCCTAATTTGCTGGGAAGTGGCGGTGCGGTCCCCTACGGCACTGTGTAGCATCCTACGGTCTTGGCGTGCATCCGTGCGTCGCTGCGGTCCGGTCCCAGGTCGACGGGCACGAGCACCTTCCGCCGACCACTGGCGACAACATCGATGAACTGTGGAGACCTCACGCCCCACGTGTTGAGCAATTCGGCGGTACGTCCACCCGGCCTCCCACATGCCCACTATACGCCCTCGCTCAAAGCCTGTCAACTGCACATACGGTTCACGTCCACGCTGTCGCGGCATGCTACCAGTGTTAAAGACTGCGATGGAGCTCCGTATGCCACGGCAAACTGGCTGACACTGACGGGGGCGGTGCACAAATGCTGCGCAGCTAGCGCCATTCGACGGCCAACACCGCGGTTCCTGGTGTGTCCGCTGTGCCGTGCATGTGATCATTGCTTGTACAGCCCTCTCGCAGTGTCCGGAGCAAGTATGGTGGGTCTGACACACCGGTGTCAATGTGTTCTTTTTTCCATTTCCAGGAGTGTATATTACTAAGGATACCACTTCTTGTAACACAAAATTTCTCTTCTCTGTACTCAACGTTGAACTTGCAGCAGAAATACCTCCATTAGGCATTGTATGCTCTGCTCCATGTCACTGCAAAGACGTTGTAATTTTCAGAAAAGGATTGTTCAGAAAAGAGTAGGCATCGATCAGTCGTGGCATTCACGTGTCTACAATCACAACAAAAATCTGTATTTTCGTGATCCATCTGCTGACTGTTCGTCTATGATGACGATTCCGCCCCTGCCCCCCTCCCATCTTCAGGGGCCATTACTTTCCTCAATAATCCCATCCTTCACTCGTGAGCAATGAATTTCTCTAGAATCGGTTGCAGGTATCTCATTCCCCCACATGGTTCGTGGTAAACTAGTGTTTCATTCCCTGTTGTATTCAGTGCTGTGTAAAATACGTTGCTGGTACACACCGTTTTGGAAGAAACAAATGATTGAATTCCAACAGTAATTCTTCCATCTATTCCTTATCAGTCTTCTGTTAACGTTCTGTTAACTGTCCCTTCTAAAGCAGTTTGAATGATGTTTGGCGATTGTTTGTGGCTGACACACATCTTTTTCCACTCTTCCACCTCCAGGTTATCCATATTAGTGGTTGACAACCCATTTGTTAATCTGAAATCCTCAACACTGAAATTATCCACCAACACAGGTACTATTTCTTCTCATTTAGCTCTTGTACGTATATAGCACTTCTTTTCGCTAAGCAACCTGTCTGATCTAGCAATTTTCTTACTCCCAGTGGTTTCGCCACACACAGAATCCCTACCAGTAAGCCAGACTTAACGTTAAGCCAAAGCACTTTCCTAGTATCCTTAGATACACAATTGTGTGAAATGAGACTTCGTGTGCCCGTTGTTTCAGTGGCTTGTCATATGCGATGGATTCCTCTTGTGACATTGCTACACTGGCAACAGTTTTGCCAACAGAAAAATTTTTCTGTCTGCCTCCACTGTACATTACCAAAGACCAATTTTCGTACATTCATAGTGGAAGGAATCCTACACCACAATCATTTCATGTAGCTCTAATTCTACATATTGTCTGACCTGAACCAAAATCATCAAAAATCTATGCCCATCAATTCCAATGGTGTGACATCATTATCCCTCACTCACATTCTATACTGTGACGAGTTCCACTGTTTAGATTCCACCAGGTTCTCACTGCCAACTCACAAAAGCGGCCCTGTGTCCAATAACATCCCGCAATTCTTCTTCCACACTCATCCTTCCACTGTATACCTAACCTAACCTAACCATCTCTGCATACGACTCTGTAGCACCTCATTTTACTGGGATTACCCACAGGTGGACCTTGAGTACCCTTTGGCGTTTGAAACTTTTTTCGTCGCTAGTTCCCTGCCTCTGAAACTACTGTTGCCACGTTGCTGACCTTCAACACTGTTTCCACTGTTCTGTGGCTGGTGATATTGCTTCTACACATGCTCATCTGCCATATACCCATAACACCTTCCACCTGATGAAGACACTGCCTGCGTTATTGGCAACCCAGTCGATACATCAATTTCCTCACATTCCACTGCCAATCTGAAAGCTAACTGCGAATCAGTTGAATGCTTTATTCACACTCTACTCGACATTTATGAATGGAATCTTCTTGAAAATGCTTAAACGACCCTCTGCTTAGCCCCCCATGAACTTACTTCATTCACAACATCCTGCTTCAACATGTATGTACAACCACTGTCCTTCCTTATTCTATCTGCAAGTTCTACCACTTCTCCATTCCAACTGTTCTCTAAAATGCCTGGCTCCGTTCTGCTCCATAATCCCTTGAACTAACCCACTTTCATATTCTTCAAATGTTTCAGCTCCCTTGAGAACCTGTGTATAGCCCCCATATCTTTTGCCTCTCCAGTTCATATTCATTTTGCTATCCTCAAACATTCTCCATCAGACCATCCTTACATCTCACACCAAAAACGCTTGCACATTCTCAATTGACTTACAAGAGAAGGGAGAAATCACAGATGACAAATATATATTTCACAATGTTCCCAACTGACCACAGAACGCCTTATAGTCTGCTATAAATTGTGCTGTCCGTTTCAGTAAAATACATATGCCTCTGACTGTGACACTCCTTGCGTCCCTGACTCTCCCAAAGCCTTGATCTTCTCATTACTGATATTTGAACACTAACAATCATAAAACACACAAATTAAAATACATTAACTTAATTCTTACGTCTTGCCAACTTGATTGCCAGCACTGTATAGCATGTGCCATAATGCTTACACACTACTACTACTGATTCTGTACATGGTGCTGAATGATCTTCCAAGTTATGCTGCATACATCAGATAGGTACTAGTGTATCTTGTCCCTCATTACCTCTAAAGTGTGACAAATCCACCAGCTTCTAACAAAATCCACCCTAGAAAAAGCATTGTAGTCAAGCATTTTCTCCATGGCAAAGATACTTCAACAACAATTAAATTTCTTGACTCACTGTACTAAAGACCACAGGTTCAGACATTCCACTGAAAAGGCAAATTTTAAGAGGCTGGTGGAGATGGGTTGGGGGGGAGGGTGCCTCATGAAAATTAACCAGGCTGTAATTCCATACGCTTTATTATGGTACCCCACAACAGCACTACACAGGAAGCCGCAACTTGGTAGAGGAATTTGATGGCCTCCCGCATGTTATTGTTCCGCAGTGCTGACAGGATGCACCATTGGCTATGCAGTGGCCTGTGACGTAGGTGCTTCCGTCATTGGCGACTAGAGCTCCAGGCAGCTTCGGGCAGCTGCACCCATGTGTATTGTGGCGCGACTCATGCACCCAACACTGTCCAAGAGGCGCAACACCGGTGAAATAGTGACACTGACCCACTGGCCACCAGTCACTGGCCGACGAGTTGCTTTCCAGGGCAACCAGGACCGACCTGGTGGCAGTCCCAGGTCCTGCCGTCTCACGCAGACCACCCTGATGCAGTATCAAACTGAGCTTCGTGAACAGCATTCCAGATGGCGAAAGGTGACGCAGCTCCTAAGTAACACAGCCATGATGTTAACAAAAGTGACTTAGTATAAAATATCTAGGTATTTGTATGCCTCAGAGCTGTGCTTGTTTGAGCTTTGCTATTCCTTTGCTGCACGTGTATTTCTACAGTAAAAATGCTTATTTTTTTACGATGACATAAGTACATATCTGAGGATTTTAAAGTCTGACATGTGCTGAAGCGACATCTGTGGAAGTATCACTTGAAAATGGCCCGAAGGCCGAAATCGCAATTGTGAAATAAATAATTTCAACAGTCAACCATGAATATGACATCCTTTGAAAAAAATCTACGTGACTGTGAACACTGACCATTGGAAATTAATCAATGACCTAAACGGCCGCCAGTGTGGAAAAGATTATGCTATCCACCACTTGGGTACTGCTGTGTCAACTGTTTCCACACCCTGCCATGCTGGCTTGCCTCGCAACATTGCGAAGCCTACATTAACTTTTGTTAAGCATAACACCTGTATTTGTGCGTGGATGGTGCTGGTGCAGTTCACTTCCAACTTCATGCATTTATGATCAAATATGGTCGTTGTGCAACAGCAATAAAATCATGTTCTCAGACTTGGCTCTGTACGAAGTTGCCACCCCCAGTGATGTGGCTCACGAATTGATTACACGAATAGTCTGCCACACACTTCTCTCATAAGCAAGTGCTTTGTTAGATCTTCATTCTTGTAATGCTTGTACATCCCATACTGATTTAGAAATGAAGTTTACTTTTGGTGAATTTATGACCAAATATGCAACGTATAATTCTATAATACCACTGTCAGTATGCCTGTTCGCTAGTTCGTGTGACCTGTATTGCCTCTGATTACCAATGTGTGTACTTCCGCACAGTTCAACAGTAATTACTTTCATTCTCTGCAAGCTGTTGGCTAGATGCAATCTCAGTCTTCTTAGTATTCCTAAATGTGTAAAACACGCACTGAAACTCATTTGTAGCATGGTATATGATCAGAATGACCACCTTAAGCAAATGATTTTTACAGATGGTTATTATTCAAATCAGTATCAAAATCTTATGGATAATCGTCATGATGACAGAACTTAGCAACATGATCTTTTGGTACTACCTTTCAAACGTTACTGGATCTACAATCCAGATACACTATTTTTGTGCAATATGCATACCCAAAGGCTACTGGGTCGTGTGTGGATCCAGTAATGGCAAGCAACGTTGTATGCGTAGTGCAACTCGGCATACACAAACGCACACTTAGTGGTAAGTATTTATTACTGAAGTATCAGTCCTGATGCCCCTAAGGAATGCGAGATATTATCCCGAACCCGATAACTATATGGAAAAACTTGATGTTACTTTAGCATATAGGGTATCCGTAATTTATGAATATCGTTTTAAGTGGAACTAAGACGTGTATAACTCAGATGCAGGAACTTATTCAAGTGCCTATACACCTTCTGAATGAAAATTATTATTGGATAGATAAAATTCAGTATTATACACCCATATGACAAACTGTGCTTAGTCTGTTGTTCGTACTGGTAGTTTTTAGGTTGTAGTGAAATAGAATAGATATATATTTATCTAGGTTGTCGTAAATACCCCGAATCAGCCCCTGCGGGAATTTCATCTGGGTCGCGGTACGGATCTCGCTATCTTGCCAGACAGCCTCACATTTAGGATTACTGGCCTGTGTTGGCTGTGTGGTAAATTAGGCATGGCCTCTCTGGACATACGCACTGGGTGCCCTTTGCAGTCCCGAGACACAGTGCAGAGATCAGGGTTGTAATCTCTTCGTCTGGCGGCAGATCTGAAAGCTCTCAAATTCTTGGAATCATAACCCAGGCATAGCTTTTCGTTTTCAGCCCAGTCGCTGAGCAAAATACCACGTTCGTTGTTGCAAGCATAGAACCAATGACCATCGTGACTCTTAACATCTCCAGCATAAATCGATGGGTGGACAGTGATCGGCACACCATCCACGGCACGCTTGGTGGCTTGTAAATATTATTTATAACGGTCTCCTCCATTTGTATCAAGACATACTGGATCTCATTTCCTGTATTTGTTGAAATGAGGCGAGCATGGTCGGTATTGCTCCTCACATAGGTGTGCACGCTGTGATGTGTAGCAGCAATAAGATTGTAGCCATAGATCCTACCTCTTTTACGCAGGTCATACATAGTTGAAGTATGTACTGCCTGCATTAGAAGAAAGTCAATATCATTATCTACAAGGAGTTTAGCATTATCTACAAGGAGATTTTAGATGGACTAATGCCTTCTCTATTTAAATGACATATTCGGAGTGAAGGGTGAAGTCTTTTAATTAGCTGGTCCTGAGAAGGCTTTTTTTATTTTGATTTGTCTGCATGTTTGTAGCTAGAAAATCCAATATTTGTTCTAGCTGCCAATTCCTACCAGCCAACTTAGCATTAACCAGAGTGCACGAGTAGTATTCTACTACGTACACGGGCCAGTTTACACCCCAGCTCTCTCTAAGGTCACATTTCTCGTATAGCCAGAGAGATGCCATGGGGCCATGATTTCATATGTAGAACTAATTTACTTTTTTGCCGCTCTGTAGATTATTTGGATGACGGCTACGTGTGTAACGGCACAGGCAACAAGAGTCTTGTATCTTAGGATTTTTTTAAACAAGAGGTGGAGCCCCTCCACGTCCACACAGGCATGATGGCCAACTCCAAAGGTCTACTGCCATCACTAGAGTGAGGTGTGGCAGGATGTGGGTACTGCGATACTAGCGTACGTCTGGTTAGGTTAACAATTAATACTCGCTCATCTGGAGGGAGACTGGTTCGGAGTCGAACGAAGGGAAGCGGTTTGAAGGGCAGAGGAAAAAAAAGTGCCAAGGGAAGAGCCAAGGGGAAAAATCCTCTGCGATAGTTAGGTGGGATGGTAAGAGCAGTAGAAGATGTCTTGCTGCCTGTGATAGGTCGTAGGGTGATGTTGGCGATTTGTTTGTGCGTCAATGGGCGAGCGGTTTCCGTGCTGTGGAATGTTGGTCGGCTCTAATAGCAGCTGGTAACTTCCAGTCAAAGTTGCTGATACGCAGAGGCTTGCCGACGTTTGTCGCTTGCTGGTGTATGTTAGCTTGCCATAGGTGGTTTTGCCCTAGCTAGTAGTGTCTTTTGCTTCCACCTATGGTTGTGATCGTAGTTTCCCAGAGTAAGTATGAAAGGAATGTTCGAGTGTCTCGAGTTACTGTATAGTCGTGTGACGTGTTTCTTGGATACTTCCTTGAGGTTTTCAAGGCGGTATTCTTTGTGAAGATCCACTGTGCGTGTGTATCGTGGAGCGTTGCTAATAATTCGTAGCACTTTGTTTTGTATGATCTGCAGGCGGCGCAGTCGTGTAGGAGCTCCATATCCCCAGTCGGGAGCTGTGTACGTCATCAGAGGTATAATCAGTGTCATGTATAAGGACCTTGACACCCTCCTATTCAGTGTGCTTTCCCTGTTGATCATTGGGTAGAGTTGTTTGAGCCTCGCGTGCGCTCTGTTGGCAACGTCTTCGATGTGGTCCCCCCGATGTAAGTTTCTGATCCAGCCAGACACCAAGATATCTGACTTTCTCTCAGAAACGTATTGGGTGTGTATATAGCTTTATCTGTCTACTGTGTTGATGTTTGCGCAGTAGTTACAGTATGCGTGTAAACAGAACTGCTTCGCACTTGTCGAAGTTAACTTTAACACGCCATCGTTCCAGCCAAGGCTCGGCAGTTCTGAGTGCCGTCTGTATTCTTGAATTAATGTTCGACGGTTTCCAATCTTGCGCAAGGATGGCTGTGTCACCCGCGTAGATGGCTAGCGTCGTGTTTTGAGTTGCTGGGAAGTCGTTAATGAACAGGTTGAACAAGATGGGCTCTAGGATGCTTCCTCGGGGTGCTCCAGCTTCGATACCGTGTTGTGTTGATTGTTTGCCCTGCACGTCAGTGTTGAAACATCTGTTCGTGAGATATGAGTGTATGAGACGTACGAGTCCGTCTGGGAAACCAGCTTTGCTTAGTTTGCGTATAAGGCCGTTGTGCCAGAGACGGTCGAAAGTTTTTTCGATGTCCAGGAACACGGCCCCTGTGTCTTTGTTCATGTTGTAGCCGTGTGTTATACACTCCTGGAAATGGAAAAAAGAACACATTGACACCGGTGTGTCAGACCCACCATACTTGCTCCGGACACTGAGACAGGGCTGTACAAGCAATGATCACACGCACGGCACAGCGGACACACCAGGAACCGCGGTGTTGGCCGTCGAATGGCGCTAGCTGCGCAGCATTTGTGTACCGCCGCCGTCAGTGTCAGCTAGTTTGCCGTGCCATTCGGAGCTCCATCGCAGTCTTTAACACTGGTAGCATGCCGCGACAGCGTGGACGTGAACCGTATGTGCAGTTGACGGACTTTGAGCGAGGGCGTGTAGTGGGCATGCGGGAGGCCGGGTGGACGTACCGCCGAATTGCTCAACACGTGGGGCGTGAGGTCTCCACACTACATCGATGTTGTCGCCAGTGGTCGGCGGAAGGTGCACGTGCCCGTCGACCTGGGACCGGACCGCAGCGACGCACGGATGCACGCCAAGACCGTAGAATCCTACGCAGTGCCGTAGGGGACCGCACCGCCACTTCCCAGCAAATTAGGGACACTGTTGCTCCTGGGGTATCGGCGAGGACCATTCGCAACCGTCTCCATGAAGCTGGTCTACGGACCCGCACACCGTTAGGCCGTCTTCCGCTCACGCCCCAACATCGTGCAGCCCGCCTCCAGTGGTGTCGCGACAGGCGTGAATGGAGGGACGAATGGAGACGTGTCGTCTTCAGCGATGAGAGTCGCTTCTGCCTTGGTGCCAATGATGGTCGTATGCGTGTTTGGCGCCGTGCAGGTGAGCGCCATAATCAGGACTGCATACGACCGAGGCACACAGGGCCAACACCCGGCATCATGGTGTGGGGAGCGATCTCCTACACTACCCGTACACCTCTGGTGATCGTCGAGGGGACACTGAATAGTGCATGGTACATCCAAACCGTCATCGAACCCATCGTTCTACCATTCCTAGACCGGCAAGGGAACTTGCTGTTCCAACAGGACAAAGCACATCCGCATGTATCCCGTGCCACCCAACGTGCTCTAGAAGGTGTAAGTCAACTACCCTGGCCAGCAAGATCTCCGGATCTGTCCCCATTGAGCATGTTTGGGTCTGGATGAAACGTCGTCTCACGCGGTCTGCACGTCCAGCACGAACGCTGGTCCAACTGAGGCGCCAGGTGGAAATGGCACGCCAAGCCGTTCCACAGGACTACATCCAGCATCTCTACGATCGTCTCCATGGGAAAATAGCAGTCTGCAGTGCTGCGAAAGGTGGATATACACTGTACTAGTGCCGACATTGTGCATTCTCTGTTACCTGTGTCTATGTGCCTGTGGTTCTGTCAGTGTGATCATGTGATGTATCTGACCCCAGGAATGTGTCAATAAAGTTTCCCCTTCCTGGGACAATGAATTCACGGTGTTCTTATTTCAATTTCCAGGAGTGTATGTTCGACTACTCGGAGGAGTTGTTGTGTTGTCGAGTGGTGATTCCTAAAGCCAAATTGCTCCGGTCTTAGGGTGTCATTGGCAATGCAGTGCCTAGTGATTACCTTCTCAACAATCTTGCTGAGCGAGCACAGCAGACTGATGGGTCGGTAATTTTGTGGGAGGAAGTGGTCTTTCCCTGGGTTCCTGAACATCAAGACCTTGGCCGCCTTCCAAAAGTCAGAGAAGTGTTGGTGTGCAAGGAATTCTACGGCTCTATCCGTGAACTCCTGGAGGACACGGTTTTGAATGCCATCAGGCCCATGGGCTTTCCTAGCGTTGGCATGCTTGATAGCCCATGTGCTTTTGGTTGTGCAACGTGTCTTTGGACGACACCAACCAACAAGTCCTGGACGAAGGCTTGGAGAAAACTATTGAACATAATTTGTTACCAAGAACTCTTTAAACTAATATATTCACCAACAACTCAAGGCTCAACGAAAAATAACGACTTAGAATTTAAACTTGAGCTTTCACCCTTTAAACAAAGGCATTAAATGTGAAACCCCAGAAGTGACACAATTTAGATATTCTTTAAAGTTTTCAAAAAAACTCACGGTTCATCGGAACATTTAATATTAATAATTTACGTCGGAAGTCATGCCGGGGCACACCGTAATTTTAAAATTACAATAAAGCAGTAGAGCGGCCCCACGTCAGTTCAGAGCACAAAACCGCAGACTATACAGCAGACTCCAGACCAAGCTCACCGTGACAACAAGCCCACAGAGGACAGGTAGTGCACTGCAACATACACAGCAAAGCTCTCTTAAGCGGTGAATACGATAAGTAAAACCAAAGCTCTTGCCTCGCTGCTAAAAGAAATCCAATAACTAATATTAAATCAATGTGAATGTTATCTCACCTCGTGTGACAACTTAAAGTTAACAAGTTCGAGCCGGCCGGTGTGGCCGAGCGGTTCTAGGCGCTTCAGCCTGGAACCGCACGACCGCTACGGTCGCAGGTTCGAAACCTGCCTCGGGCATGGATGTGTGTGATGTCCTTAGGTTAGTTAGGATAAAGTAGTTCTAAGTTCTAGGGGACTGATGACCTCAGATGTTAAGTCCCATAGTGCTCAGTCCGAGCGAGATATACACTTAATTCTTACCGGCCTACTATTATCTTAGATGCATAACCAATATCAACAGCAGCGCGGGGTAGCCGCGTGGTGTAGGATGCCATAACACGGTTCGCACGGTTCCCCCCGTCGGAGATTCGAGTCCTTCTTCGGGCATGGGTCTGTTTACTGTCCTTAGCGTAAGTTAGTTTAAGTTACAAAAAGTAGTGTGTTAGCCTCGGAACCAGTGACCTTAGTAGTTTGGTCCCATATGAACTTACCACAAATTTCAAATTTTTTTTCAATACGAGCACAATCTTAATAAATGTAGACGCAGCCCTCAAACTAGCATCCACAACTCAAGGTATTCCAGTGACCTTTTATTAGCTTAATGATCAATCAGAGGTTCTTCAGAATTTCAGTTGTCCCTATGGAATTGTTTTTAGAACAGTTTACCATCATTTAACCATCATTTTTCTCAAGGGTTGTTATGGTATCTAAGGGGAAACAAAAATCTTACTGACTGCTAGAAACAAGCTAGTGCCAGTAAATAAAGGGGATCTCTTTTCTAGAGGCTAACATAGAGACAAGATGCGCCATATAATTAGCCATAGGGTTCGAAGCCTTAAAAATAAAGCACCAAAACAACAGTGTGCACTTTATTTAAAATTGTGCGCCTAGAATTGAAAAAATTACCCTAAATATAAGTCAAGGTCTCCACGGGAGAGATGTGAGCTCGTGCCACAAAGCGTTTCAAAGTTACGTTAAATGGAAATGGGATAGCGCAGCACAATAAAAAATTGAAAAAGGCAAATCGAAGACCGGCGCCAACAACTTCAAGCGTAACCAACAACAGACAATGCAGAAAAGTCGCTGGACAACATACAAATGACGCTCACCATGAACATAAGGCAGCGAAACCGAGCTCTTTCCTCGACCAAGGAATCCAATGAAGGCGTTGGCTCAAGGCAAAATCCTGAGGTGAAGACGTTCCGGTCTTCTAGTGCAGAAGAGGACACGGCCGGTGGGATTCGCCGGATCGCTCCAAATTCTCCTGGAGGAACTGTGAGAACAAGTACAACCAGCAAGACACGTCAAGAGTCGCACCGCTCAAGTCGCCGAGCGCTAGGTATCGAACTCTGTGCAATGCTGATGTCCATAGTTTGGATTATTTACAGGTCTCGTAGTGATGCCGCATTCTAAAATTGCAAGAGTATATTCTGTCTGGAAGCACAGGCAGATCTCTTCCATCGTCAGTGTGCCTCCAGGATTGTACGGTTCACGTGTAAAAGGGGGCGGGAGGGGGTTATATAGCGGTTACTCAGCATGGCATCACTCCTGCCCAAGTTTGAACGAAGCCACAGACTACCGTTACCCGTTACCGAGTGGTGGAAACTGATTGGTATTTCTCCTACCCACATTTATTTTCATGGTTATTTTCTAGTCTTCTAGAAATGTCCCACACTTACCGGTACTGCAATAGTTTGATAGGTCATATACCACCCATTCTGGCTGGAAACCTCATCGGACCGAGACTGACGTTGTCCAGCCAAAGCGCTACTTTTTGAGAGCGCCATTGTTGGGGGAGCTCGATTCTAACAGATCCGAAGAAAAAGAAGGCAATGCTTGGCGCTTATCTGAAAATCGGCGACATATTTCCGGGGACGTGCTGGGGTCCATTTGCCATGGACAGGATGGCTCTGCCTGTAGTGTCTGCTATTTCAACGGAGACGGTAATGCATATTCGTGAGGGGGGTGGGGAGGGGGATGATGGGTGAGTGGCTAGTCTAGTGTTGGGCAGACATGTAGAGCGTTCTTCTTCATGGCCCGGAGGTCAGCGAGGGTGGCAGCCGCAGTGGCAAAGAGTCTTGTCTACCCTACAGCTGAGGCACTTTCCGCTGGAGATATTGGTCACCTCTCTAGGTGCATATTTTCTCTCTCTCTCTCTCTCTCTCTCTCTCTCCTCCCGAACAGGACTCTAAAGGTCCAAAGGTACCGACTGACCGCCGTGTCATCATGAGGCTATAAGCGTCACTGGATGGTGATACGGAGGGGCGTGTAGTCAGCAGACCGCTCTCATCAGTTTTCGTGACCGGAGCCCATAGTCTAGAAGCTCCTCAGCAGGCCGCACAAGAGCTGAGTGCCGCCTGTCTACCAACAGTGCATGGCGGACACGGACTGTCACTCATTCAAATGTTAGCCGAGTCCGACAGTGCTTAACTTCGGTGATCCGATGTGAAACGGCATTATCACTGCGGGAGCACAATGCCGTTGGCGCGTATTTTGCACCAGTGTGCTAGTTCTTATACACTCAGCATCTTTTCTTGCATATCGGTGAACTTCAGAATTCACCGACCTAGGTGGCGCAGTTGTTAGCACACTGGACTAGCATTCACGAGGACGACGATTCAATCCCGCGTCCGGCCGTCCTGATTTGGGACTTCTGTAATTTAAATAAATCGCTTCAGACAATGGCGGGATGGTCCCTTTGAAATGGCACTGCCGGCTTCCTTCATCATCCTTCCGTAATCCAATGGGACCGATGACCTCGCTCTTTGGTCTCCTCCCCAAAATCAATCAATCAAACCTCAGAATTTTGCTATAATGCACTAAATTTACCATGACAACACAACTTCCTAAAATGCGCTCGTTTTAACGCACAGACTAAGAGATCACGCAACCTACTAATGTAGTGCTGGCTTAGCAGGGTCTATCTACTGCCCTCCTAGACACAATTATCAATCAGAAAATGAGTCTCAAAGCTTGTTAAACCCTAGTGAAAAACAGTGACTCTAAACCTGATGGCAAATTAAGACGCTCATACACTTAATACAGGAATGCTGGATTTGGGATGGGTGATCGTGCACAGTTCCGAAAGGGTGGACTAAGAACGCCCTACCACGCCAGTGCTATTGTTGACCTACACCGTAAATTATTGACCCGACTATCTTGGTGAACCCCGCCATTAGGCGAATGGCTCTCTGATACTGGACGAGGGCTTCTTACTGTTGCTACTTTTCCTGTCACTGGTCGTCTGCTAAGATGCCCTTTATGCTATTACTGCCACTCAGCTCTTCTGATACGCTCTCCTTCACAGCTTTGCGAGGATCCCCTTAATTTGCTCACCTCCGTTCCTAACCACCGACTCCACTAAATTTAGTTGGTTCTTATGCGCTTATATACTGCCCTGGCTACCAGTGCCGAACTGCCAATAGTGGAAAATGGAAATACAGTCCGATATTCTCCACCTGTGCCGTCCCGAAATGCAACGTGTTTTTACTTTTCATGCACACAGAAATCATCCAAAAAAGCAAGTGAGTCCATCACCATGTTAAACGAAAAGAAATAAAGCCATATAGAGCATAGACAGAACAGTCACTGTGATCCGAGGTACACTCCTGGAAATGAAAAAAAGAACACATTGACACCGGTGTGTCAGACCCACCATACTTGCTCCGGACACTGCGAGAGGGCTGTACAAGCAATGATCACACGCACGGCACAGCGGACACACCAGGAACCGCGGTGTTGGCCGTCGAATGGCGCTAGCTGCGCAGCATTTGTGCACCGCCGCCGTCAGTGTTAGCCAGTTTGCCGTGGCATACGGAGCTCCATCGCAGTCTTTAACACTGGTAGCATGCCGCGACAGCGTGGACGTGAACCGTATGTGCAGTTGACGGACTTTGAGCGAGGGCGTATAGTGGGCATGCGGGAGGCCGGGTGGACGTACCGCCGAATTGCTCAACACGTGGGGCGTGAGGTCTCCACAGTACATCGATGTTGTCGCCAGTGGTCGGCGGAAGGTGCACGTGCCCGTCGACCTGGGACCGGACCGCAGCGACGCACGGATGCAAGCCAAGACTGTAGGACACTACGCAGTGCCGTAGGGGACCGCACCGCCACTTCCCAGCAAATTAGGGACACTGTTGCTCCTGGGGTATAGGCGAGGACCATTCGCAACCGTCTCCATGAAGCTGGCCTACGGTGCCGCACACCGTTAGGCCGTCTTCCGCTCACGCCCCAACATCGTGCAGCCCGCCTCCAGTGGTGTCGCGACAGGCGTGAATGGAGGGACACTGAATAGTGCACGGTACATCCAAACCGTCATCGAACCCATCGTTCTACCATTCCTAGACCGGCAAGGGAACTTGCTGTTCCAACAGGACAATGCACGTCCGCATGTATCCCGTGCCACCCAACGAGCTCTAGAAGGTGTAAGTCAACTACCCTGGCCAGCAAGATCTCCGGATCTGTCCCCCATTGAGCATGTTTGGGACTGGATGAAGCTTCGTCTCACGCGTGGTCTGCACGTCCAGCACGAACGCTGGTCCAACTGAGGCGCCAGGTGGAAATGGCATGGCAAGCCGTTCCACAGGACTACATCCACCATCTCTACAATGGTCTTCATGGGAGAATAGCAGCCTGCATTGCTGCGAAAGGTGGATATACACTGTACTAGTGGTGACATTGTGCATGCTCTGTTGCCTGTGTCTATGTGCCTGTGGTTCTGTCAGTGTGATCATGTGATGTATCTGACCCCAGGAATGTGTCAATAAAGTTTCCCCTTCCTGGGACAATGAATTCACGGTGTTCTTATTTCAATTTCCAGGAGCGTATTTTAATAAATGCTTTGCCTGTGAAAATTGAACCGTTGCAGCCGCTAACTGCAGCATCAATCTCATATTAAATGAAAGAGTGGAAGCTGTCATCAAGGCTAAGGGTGAGCAAACACCATATTGAATTCCAGCATTACCGATGGAGGGCGCCACGAACTTGAAAGTCATTTTCAGCTAGATGTCCGAATACTTTTGATCACATAGTGTATGTCAGTTGCTGATGCATGTCTAATGCGTAATATCTTCCTTCCCAAAATAGTATCATAATAACTTTTCTCCTCGTTCAAACTGTTCATAATAGTACATTACCGTTGGAAATATAATGTGTAGAATTTGGTTTGACGTCATTAGTGTTGTCTGGTGTCGTTATTTCTACCAATAGGGGAAAAGTGTTCTTTCGTAACACATGCACTATAATTGTCATACACACACACACAATATTGATGCAATGGTGGCTTAACAATGATACATAAATCGTATATGTTCAGGCAAATGCTGCTGCTCTGTGATTGGCTGTAAGCATAACGACATTAATGCGCTGCTGAAGCAACACGCTCTGTTGTGGCGAACGTCGCCATGACGCAGTGCGATGGTGTCGTGACGTAGAGAGCAGTGGCATGGATATCAAATGTAATTGCAGAAAATTGTGGAAAAATACGAAACATTTGGAGAAATAAGCAAAATTTTTGGGAAATGTGGAAAAATATGAAAAATGGGGAAAATAGTAAAAACTGTGCAAAAATGAGTATTTATGTAACTGCATTGGTATGGTCTCTTCTGGCGCTTCGAGCTCCAAATGTCGTAAATTTGATTTGTTATTAGCAAACAAACCTCAAGGGATGTGACTTAATGTAATTACATTAATTTTCTTCAACAAATAGACACATGCTAATTCTCTCGCTATGCTGCTCAACTCCAGAGTGAAGCCACTCACTGAAGTGCCCCAGTTGTAAAAGATGAAGATGGGGACGGGTGCTTGAATCTCGTTGGTCCGGGAGACAGGGGAGGGGTGATGGGAGAGAGGGGATGGAGGGGGTGAGGGTCTCCCTGATTACCTGGACTGTAGCACATACACGTGCTAATGGTTTCCTGGTTCCCTGTGGAGAGGGGCTGTGGAGGAACGTGACTTTGATAACAATCACCCAAGTTTTATGGGTAAACAAGTTTTCTTCATCTCACAAAGGCTTATATTATGCAAACAAATAGGTACATAACATATGTAGAATGTGAACAGTTGGGAATGTGGGTCTCACTGGAAGCGTGCAAGGGATAAGTCCCTGTAGTCGCGCAATTCATCTGTGTCCTCGGTGGCTCAGATCGTTAGGGCGTCTGCCACGTAAGGAGGGGATCCCGGGTCGAATCCCGGTCGGGCAACACATTTTCAGCTGTCCCCATCGAGGTATATCACCAACTCCTGTCGGCAGCTGGGGGTTTCGATTACTTATCATTTATTCTAGAGAAGCACGGTCATCAATGGTATCTGTTCTTTCGAGAACAGTTACTATCTTCATATAAATACAAGGTAGTTTGGAAGGTAGGAGACGGATACTGGCAGAAGTACAGCTATGAGTACCGGCCGTGAGTCGTGCTTCGGTAGCTCAGTTGGTAGAGCACTTGAACCGCGAAAGGCAAAGGTCCCGAGTTCGAGTCTCGGTCGGGCACACATTTTTAATCTGCCAGGAAGTTTCATATCAGCGCACACTCCGCTGCAGAGTGAAAATCTTATTCTACAAATGACTTGTTGGTTGTATTAATTGACATAAATGGACGAAAGAAGTGAACACGTTGAATGATACTCCCTACACTCCAGCAAGAGACCACTTCAAGAAGCAGTCAACTGATATAAAACTAATGCATAAGACCAGATCGGCAGTTTGAATTATATATTCTCAAATAAATGAGAGCTGGCGTAATTTGCATGCCTTGACTTCCTTTTACCTTACAGAACAACCCAGCTCATTAAAGCGTTCAGTAGGCAGAAGGCGGTAGAAGTAGTATTTTTGGCAATAGATAGAAGCGCATTCTATAGAGATCTGGAACATCATAGTAAGACAAATTTTGCAGTATATTAGCTCCATGGTGCTGTTTACAGTAAATAAAGAACATCTTTTGTAGTAAAACTGTAATTAACTGTACCAAAATACAAAGTAGAAAATAATTTCCATGTGAACGTTGCCTTCTTGAATTTAGAATAATGTCCCTTACTTTTAAGTGAATGTCATTGACTAGTTCCCACCTGGCATGCAGCAAAAAACTAAAAATTCTTAGAAATTCGTAAGATAACTGAACACACCTCTTACTAGTCACTTTTTCAACAAGTTATCGAATCATCTGGGTTCAAAAATTCTGTTGGCTATCCTGTTAACTGTAAAGCGCTACGTTTCATTTAGTCGGTACAGGTAGCTTACAGGCTCTTGATTATTAACGGAATTTGAAACATCAGATTCACTTTGTTATTTTATGTCTTTACTCAATGCAAGAACTGTTTAACTATGGTGTCTATAGAAAAAGATAATAAGAGAAAAAATGGAGAGTCGTGCAAACATCTTAAGCACTGCTTCGTTTCAATGAGGGGGAGGTGAGCGCTTATATGTGACCTTGTACCTATTAAATTTAGTTTGGTGGTGAGATTACCATCGTTCAAAAATATTTTATCCGTTTCAGTAACGCTAATACGAACATCTTATCACGATCTCCACTGTTTCGAGCAAGTAGAAGTATGGGTGGTTGCTCAGCTATTTCTGCACCTGGTCTGACTACCGGTTAAAGGTTTTCGTGTATTCAACATTTCAAAACTACTTGACCTCTTTTCTGGAGGAGAAATAGTCGTAAATTCTGTCTTGTTTGTTTTTGAAGTGATATTTCATATGAACTATATTTTACGTGTAGCATTCTGAATAAGGGTGAATACTATCCTTTTATTATAATATTTGAGGTTCCTTTCTATTGTCGCGCGGGATTAGCCGAGCGGTCTCAGGCGCTGCAGTCATGGACTGTGCGGCTGGTCCCGGCGGAGGTTCGAGTCCTCCCTCGGGCATGCGTGTGTGTGTTTGTCTTTAGGATAATTTAGGTTAAGTAGTGTGTAAGCTTAGTGACTGATGACCTTAGCAGTTAAGTCTGATAAGATTACACACATTTTTGAACTTTTTTTTCCTTTCTATTACGCGTCTCTGGCTTACCATAAAATTCTTGTAAATAATTTAACAAATCATCTTCTACTGCTTCGTATCAAATTCAAATTATTAGTATTCTCTATTATATTAATTACATACAGCACTATGACTACAAAAATCTTTTGGGATGAATACATACACTTAACCCAAACGAACTTTGGTAGTGTTTTTCAACCTACCTTAATATACATCCTATAAAAATACTTAACTTTTCTTTAGGAAAAGTTAGGAATTAAACACATGTTTTCATCTTACTTATGTTACATCCTGTTCTGGCTTTCAGTTATCCTCGAAAACGACACGATGAAGCAAGAGTTACAGCAGGAAAGCAATAGGCTGCTTCCTTTAGCGTTATCTTACGACACGTCGCAGCAGTCGGACTTTATAACAGAGAAAATTAACGACTTCTACTTCCCCTCTGGAGAGATTGCTCCAGATAAACTAACACAAGTAAGTAGATCTCCTTGCAACATTCAGTGACACCTTTTGGTGTGCCCTTATCAACTGAGCTGTGAATGTGTAAGTATGCAAGATAAGCTGTTTGGGAAACTTATAAATAAGTACTTTACTCCGTAGAACTACAGCTTTATCAGCGTTTTACTAGCTCCTTTATCAAGAGCGGGCAACGGCCTACCCGCAGTAGATACACCGGTTCCCGTCAGATCACCGAAGTTAAGCGCTGTCGGGCGTGGCCAGCTCTTGGATAGGTGACCATCCGGGCCGCCATGCGCTGTTGCCATTTTTCGGGGTGCACTCAGCCTCGTGATGCCAACTGAGAAGCTGTTGTTGTTGTGGTCTTCAGTCCTGAGACTGGTTTGATGCAGCTCTCCATGATCCTCTATCCTGTGCAAGCTTCTTCATCTCCCAGTACCTACTGCAACCTACATCCTTTTGAATCTGCTTAGTGTATTCATCTCTTGGTCTCCCTCTACGATTTTTACCCTCCACGCTGCCCTCCAATACTAAATTGGTGATCCCTTGATGCCTCAGAACAAGTCCTACCAACCGATCCCTTCTTCTGGTCAAGTTGTGCCACAAACTTCTCTTCTCCCCAATCCAATTCAGTTCTTCCTCATTAGTTATGTGATCTGCCCATCTAATCTTCAGCATTCTTCTGTAGCACCACATTTCGAAAGCTTCTATTCTCTTCTTGTCCAAACTATTTATCGTCCATGGTTCACTTCCATACATGGCTACACTCCATACAAATACTTTCAGAAATGACTTCCTGACACTTAAATCTATACTCGATGTTAACAAATTTCTTTTCTTCAGAAACGCTTTCCTCGCCATTGCCAGTCTACATTTTATATCCTCTCTACTTCGACCATCATCAGTTATTTTGCTCCCCAAATAGCAAAACTCCTTTACTACTTTAAGTGTCTCATTTCCTAATCTAATTCTCTCAGCATCACCCGACGTAATTCGAATACATTCCATTATCCTCGTTTTGCTTTTGTTGATGTTCATCTTATATCCTCCTTTCAAGACACTATCCATTCCGTTCAACTGCTCTTCCAAGTCCTTTGCTGTCTCTGACAGAATTACGATGTCATCAGCGAACCTCAAAGTTTTTATTTCTTCTCCATGGATTTTAATACTCCGAATTTTTCTATTGTTTCCTTCACTGCTTGCTCAATATACAGATTGAATAACATCGGGGAGAGACTACAACCCTGTCTCACTCCATTCCCAACCACGGCCTCCCTTTCATGTCCCTCGACTCTAATAACTGCCACCTGGTTTCTGTAAAAATTGTAAATAGCCTTTCGCTCCCTGTATTTTACCCCTGCCACCTTCAGAATTTGAAACAGAGTATTCCAGTCAAAATTGTCAAAAGCTTTCTCTAAGTCTACAAATGCTAGAAACGTAGGTTTGCCCTTCCTTAATCTAGCTTGTAAGATAAGTCGTAGGGTCAGTATTGCCTCACGTGTTCCAACATTTCTACGGAATACAAACTGATCTTCCCCGAGTTCGGCTTCTACTAGTTCTAATCATCTGTAAAGAATTCGCGTTAGGGTTTTGCAGTTGTGACTTATTAAACTGATATTTCGATAATTTTCACATCTGTCAACACCTGCTTTCTTTGGGATTGGAATTATTATATTCTTCTTGAAGTCTGAGGGTATTTCGCCTGTCTCATACATCTTGCTCACCAGATGGTAGAGTTTTGTCAGGACTGGCTCTCCCAAGGCCGTCAGTAGTTCCAATGGAATGTTGTCTACTCTGGGGGCCTTGTTTCGACTCAGGACTTTCAGTGCTCTGTCAAACTCTTCACGCAGTATCGTATCTCCCATTTCATCTTCATCTACATCCTCTTCCATTTCCGTAATACTGCCCTCAAATACATCGCCCTTGTATAGACCCTCTATATACTCCTTCCACCTTTCTGCTTTCCCTTCTTTGCTTAGAACTGGGTTTCCATCTGAGCTCTTGATGTTCATACAATTGGTTCTCTTCTTTCCAAAGGTCTCTTTAATTTTCCTGTAGGCCGTATCTATCTTACCCCTAGTGAGATAAGCCTCTACATCCTTACATTTGTCCTATAGCCATACGTGCATAGCCATTTTGCACTTCCTGTCGATCTCATTTTTGAGATGTCTGTAATCCTTTTTGCCTGCTTCATTTACTGCATTTTTATATTTTCTCCTTTCATCAATTAAATTCAGTATTTCTTCTGTTACCCAAGGATTTCTACTAGCTCTCGTCTTTTTACCTACTTGATCCTCTGCTGCCTTCACTACTTCACCCCATCAAAGCTACCCATTCTTCTTCTACTGTATTTCTTTCCCCCCATTCCTGTCAATTGCTCCTTTATGCTCTCCCTGGAACTCTGTACAACCACTGGTTCTTTTAGTTTATCCAGGTCCCATCTTCTTAAATTCCCACCTGTTTGCAGTTTCTTCAGTTTTAATCTACAGGTCATAACCAATAGATTGTGGTCAGAGTCCACATCTGCCCCTGGAAATGTCTTACAATTTAATACCTGGTTCCTAAATCTCTGTCTTACCATTATATAATCTATCTGAAGCCTGTCAGTATCTCCAGGCTTCTTCCATGTATACAGCCATCTTTTATGATTCTTGAACCAAGTGTTAGCTATGATTAAGTTGTGCTCTGTGCAGAATTCTACCAGGCGGCTTCCTCTTTCATTTCTTTGCGCCAGTCCATATTCACCTACTACGTTTCCTTCTCTCCCTTTTCCTACTACCGAATTCCAGTCACCCATGACTATTAAATTTTCGTCTCCCTTCACTATCTGAATAATTTCTTTTATTTGATCATACATTTCTTCAATTTCTTCGTCATCTGCAGAGCTAGATGGCAAATAAACTTGTACTACTGTAGTAGGTTTGGGCTTCGTGTCTATCTTGGCCACAATAATGCGTTCACTATGCTGTTTGTAGTAGCTTACCCGCATTCCTATTTTCCTATTCATTATTAAACCTACTCCTGCATTAGCCCTACTTGATTTTGTGTTTATAACCCTGTATTCACCTGACCAAAAGTCTTGTTCCTCCTGCCACCGAACTTCCCTAATTCCCACTATATCTAACTTTAACCTATCGATTTCCATTTTTAAATTTTCTAACCTACCTGCCCGGTTAAGTGATCTGACATTCCACGCTCCGATCCGTAGAACGCCAGTTTTCTTTCTCCTGATAACGACATCCTCTTGAGTAGTCCCCGCCCGGAGATCCGAATGGGGGACCATTTTACCTCCGGAATATTTTACCCAAGAGGACACCATCATCATTTAATCATACAGTAATGCTGCCTGCCCTCGGGAAAAATTACGGCTGTAGTTTCCCCTTGGTTTCAGCCGTTCGCAGTACCAACACAGCAAGGCCGTTTTGGTTATTGTTACAAGGCCAGATCAATCAATCATCCAGACTGTTGCCCCTGCAACTACTGAAAATTCTGCTGCCCCTCTTCAGGAACCACACGTTTGTCTGGCCTCTCAACAGATACCCCTCCGTTGTGGTTGCACCTACGGTACGGCTATCTGTATCGCTGAGGCACGCAAATCTCCCCACCAACGGCAAGGTCCATGGTTCATGGGTGGGGGATTGAGAAACTACTCGACCGAATAGTAGCTCCTTCGGTAAAAGAAAACCATCGTAACGACCGGGAGTGCGGTGTGCTGACCGTACGCCCCTCCTATCCGCATCCTCAGTGGGGATGACACGGCGGTCGGATGGTCCCGATGGGCCACTTGTGGCCTGAAGACGGAATCTACAAACACCAAATGCTTGTAGAATATTCTTGGAACCATACGTTTGTACTTAACAAAAATGGTTCAAATGGCTCTGAGCACTATGGGACTTAACTTCCGAGGTAATCAGTCCCCAAGAACTTAGAACTACTTAAACCTAACTAAACTAAGGACATCACACACATCCATACCCGAGGCAGGATTCGAACATGCGACCGTAGCGGTCGCACGGTTCCAGAGTGTAGTACCTAGAACCGCTCGGCCACTCCGGCCGGCTGTACTTAACACTTTACTGCAAAGAAAATAAACGATATATGAACTTGGCAAGAACTCTGTGTGTAAAAATGTGAAACATACGTTATTTTATCGAACATTTAATATGATGTATAGTATGTGTGGGTTATTAACAACTTATGGATGCAAGTTACAATAAATTAATGGGACAGAGAGTAAAAATAGACATAAAACTGAAAAAAAAACAGGTTCAACAGGTAGTAATTCCGCAGACTAGATAATGAGAATTTAGTGAACGCTTGAAAGTATAGAAAAGTAAATTAGGTTAAAGACATAGCAATTATTAAATAAATGTACTTTGGCAAACAAAAATGAGCTAGAATCCTCAACTTCGTCTTGAAGTCGACTTCAACTTGTGTTATAAACGAGTTAAAAATTAGTCGATCTCAGACAAAAGAAATAGGAATAAACGCCACTGGCCACTGCTCGCTACATACCACAACCGAAGTACGTTGTTTAAAACGTAGTGTCCAGCGTGGCCAAAGCCGAAGTACGCCTGCAGTGGGTCGTGATCAGCAGTGATGGAAGCCCTCACGAACTGGTCTAAGGACATTGGGTAGCCCTTAGAGCAGGCTAACACATTTGCCCCAACAGGGGGGTAGTCACCAGCACAAGGAAGTCAACGGCAGCTGACGCAACAGGGCGAAGGTATCAAGTTGCATACCGTCCTCAGTCCAGAAGGACGCCTGCAGCTACCAGAGGCAAAGTGTCTTCGGAGGGAGACTGGCAGCTTTATTGGCAGTGCAGTGGTCTTCGCCTCAAAATTAACAGCCGGAGAAGATGGTCCTACTCGGCATCACATACACACCCCAATACGGTCACGTACAGAGAACCTCGGCGAGCATCTGACAACATCTGAGAATGAGGGTCTCATTTCGTACTTACGAAAGCCTGCTGGCCTCTACATCTCCAGACGGTAGAACAGGCTATAGCGGCCAGGTGTTGCCACTGGGGAACGATGACTTCATTTTTGGGAATCTGCTACATGAGCCAATCAGGAGCTGAAGAATTGCCCTACTTCGCCCTTCAGAGGCCTTTCCCAGCCTTTAATGCTTTCGTCAGCTTCGTGAACAAGGGCTCTAACACGCCACCTGATGAAACAGTGTCCCGACTTCACGCTAACACTCGGTTCCCTCTGTATGTTATCGTTTTGCTGAGTGTCACAGGATCAGTTCATAGGGCCTGACTGAGTCGTGCTGGTACAGTACAGCGTAGAATATACGTGTCAGTCCTACAGCTCTAGTTACTGTTTACGGGGTATTGGGAGAATCAGGACTGAGAGAGAAGTCCCAAAAATTATCACCAAAACTATTATCAGCAATTAAAGTGCAATTTTTCAGATCGTTGAACTGGGAAAACGTATCTAATCTTCGTTATCCTTTTTTTATAATTACTGAGTTACACTGACGGCAAAAAGAAACGTAACACTAACAAGAAGTTGTGCAACATAAAAAAAAATTCGTAGGCGTGTTTACACCTGTGAAGGATGATGTCAAAATTTCATGTCAGTAGCATACAAATGCAGCTAGTTGTCCCACTACGAAGATGCAAATCAGGTTTGCTTTAAATACAAGCTGTAACTGTCGTGAGCACTAGTTACACTAGTGGCCATTAAAATTGCTACACCACGAAGATGACGTGCTACAGACTCGAAATTTAACCAATAGGAGGAAGATGCTGTGACATGCAAATGATTAGCTTTTCAGAGCATTCATACAAGGTTGGCGCCGGTGGCGACCCCAACAACGTGCTGACATGAGGGAAGTTTCCAGCCGATTCCTCATACACAAACAGCAGTTGACCGGCGTTTCCTGGTAAAACGTTGTTGTGATGCCTCGTGTAAGGAGGAGAAATGCGTATCATCACCTTTCCGACTTTGACAAAGGTCGGATTGTAGCCTATCGCGATTGCGGTTTATCGTAGCGCGACATTGCTGCTCGCCTTGGTCGAGATCTAATGACTGTCAGCAGAATATGGAATCTTTGGGTTCAGGAGGGTAATACGGAACGCCGTGCTGGATACCATCGGCCTCGTATCACTAGCAGTCGAGATGACAGGCATCTTATCCGCATGGCTGTAACGGATCGTGCAGCCACGTCTCGGTCCCTGAGTCAACAAATAGGGACGTTTGCAAGACAACAACCATTTGCACCAACAGTTCGACGACGTTTGCAGCAGCATGGACTATCAGCTCGGAGACCATGGCTGCGGTTATCCTTGACGCTGCATCACAGACAGGAGCCCCTGCGATGGTGTACTCAACGACAAACCTCGGTACACGAATGACAAAACGTCATTTTTTCGGATGAATACAGGTTCTCTTTACAGCATCATGATAGTCGCATCCGTGTTTGGTCACATCACAGTGAACGCACATTGGAAGCGTGTATTCGTCATCGCCATGTTGGCGTATCACCCGGCGTGATGGTATGGGGTGCCACTGCTTACACGTCTCGGTCACCTCTTGTTCGCATTGACGGCACTTTGAACAGTGGACGTTACATTTCAGATGTGTTACGACCCATGGCTCTACCCTTCATTCGATCCCTGCGAAACTCTACATATCAGCAGGCTAATGCACGACCGCATGTTGCAGGTCCTGTACGGGCCTTTCTTTGTTCGACTGCTGCCCTGCCAAGCACATGCTCCAGATCTCTCGCCAAATGAAAACGTCTGGTCAATGGTGGCCGAGCAACTGGCTCGTCACAGTACGCCAGGCACTACTCTTGATGAACTGTGGTATCGTGTTGAAGCTGCATGGGCAGCTGTACCTGTACACGCCATCCGAGATCTCTTTGACTCAATGCCCAGGCGTATCAAGGCCGTTACTACAGCCAGAGTGTGTTGCTCTGGGTACTGATTTCTGAGGATCTATGCACCCAAATTGAATGAAAATGCAATCACATGTCAGTTCTAGTATAGTATATTTGTCCAATTAATACCTGTTTATCATCTGCATTTCTTCTTGGTGTAGCAATTTTAATGGCCAGTAGTGTACCTTTGAGTTAGGATATTGTGAGCTGAGTTTCGTCAAGATTGCCTTTAAGGCAGCAAAGACGAAATTATCAACATCTCACTGAGTTTGAATGAGGTCGTGTAATTGGGTCACGAGAACTTAGATGTTCCTTTTGCGATATTACAGAAAGACTTGAGGAATGTAGCCATTGTACTTGACGGCTGGCGGCCGTGGTCAAGAGAATGTACAGTGGCAAGAAGATCGGGCTCCGAGCGGCCGTGCAGTACTACCGTGGAAGACCATCGTACTCGGCGTATGGATCTCGTGCATCGTACTGCAAATGCAGAGCAATCTGAGCAGCACGTGGCAACACGGTGACACAACAAACTGTTGCATATCGGTTACATCAAGGATAGCACTCAGCCAGACGCCCTGTAGCCTGCATTCCACTGACTCCAAACCACCGCCATTTACCACGAGAGCTTATTGGAGGTCTCCTGCGTTTGCCAATAAAAGCTGGTTCCGCCTCGATGCCGGCGATGACGGTTACACTTGTTATTGATGTACCAGCTTTTCACATTTCCAATGGTTTATCTCAGGCTTACATTAACCTGAGATAATGAGAAGTTAATCACTTACACATGTTACCTAGATAGATGTATGCCCTAGATATCATTACTCTACATTAATTATTTTTTGGTGTTGTGATTTTTTTCCGTCAATCAAAGGAAAAGTGTCCTGAAATGCTTATAGTAATTAATAAGTGTTTCAAATGAAACTTCGTCTGTGTAAACATTGGACGACTGAACAGTGGAAAAACGTTGTGCGTAGTGACGAATCACGTACACAATGTGGCGATCCGATGGCAGGGTATGGGTATGGCGAATGCCCAGTGAACGTCATCTCCCAGCGTATGAGCAGTAAAATTAGGAGGTGGAATGGACAGTGTCTTGAAAGGAGAATATAAGATGAACACCAACAAAAGCAAAACGAGGATAATCGAATGTAGTCGAATTAAGTCGGGTGATGCTGAGGGAATTAGATTAGGAAATGAGACACTTAAAGTAGTAAAGGAGTTTTGCTATTTGGGGAGCAAAATAACTGATGATGGTCGAAGTAGAGAGGATATAAAATGTAGACTGGCAATGGCAAGGAAAGCGTTTCTGAAGAAGAGAAATTTGTTAACATCGAGTATAGATTTAAGTGTCAGGAAGTCGTTTCTGAAAGTATTTATATGGAGTGTAGCCATGTATGGAAGTGAAACAAGGGCGATAAATAGTTTGGACAAGAAGAGAATAGAAGCTTTCGAAATGTGGTGCTACAGGAGAATGCTGAAGGTTAGATGGGTATATCACATAACTAATGAGGAAGTATTGAATCGGATTGGGGAGAAGAGAAGTTTGTGGCACAACTTGACCAGAAGAAGGGATCGGTTGGTAGAACATGTTCTGAGGCATCAAGGGATCGCCAATTTAGTATTGGAGCGCATCGTGGAGGATAAAAATCGTAGAGGGAGACCAAGAGATGAATACACTAAGCAGATTCAGAAGGATGTAAGTTGCACTAGGCACTGGGAGATGAAGAAGCTTGCACAGGATAGAATAGCATGGAGAGCTCCATCGAACCAGTCTCAGGACTGAAGACCACAACAACAACATGACAGATTCCTTAAAGAGGTGTAGCGAATTACTCATCCGCACTGAAGGGATCATTGGGATGCCTTGTCCGAAAGAACACAGACACACACACACACACACACACACACACACACACACACACACACACACACTCACGCACCGTATAATGGTTTTTCATCTCTATAATGCTTTAGTGACAATTAAATGAACCTGTAACGAAACGTGCCGCTCGTCTTTGGATCTTCTGCACATCCTTTCTCTCTCCTGTCTCGTACGGATCCCATACTGACAGGCGACATTTACGTATTCGTCGACGGCGTGTCTTGTAATCCACTTTCTTTGTTGATGGACTTTCCTGGGGTTCTTCCAATAGTCCGCCATCTGCCCTAATGGCGGTTAATTTTACGTGGTCGTTCCATTTCATGTTGTTCCTACGCAAACTCCCAGGTACTTTATGAAAAAAAAAAAACTGCTTCCAGTGATTGTTCCACAGTCGTGTAATCATATAATAAAGGGTGTTTCTGTAAATGTACTGGCAATACGTAACAGTTATTTATGTTGAGGATCAGTTGCCTCTCCCTGCACCAAGCTGCGATCCTCTGCAGGCCTTCTTGCGTTTCACTCTGGCTATCTACTCTGTATACAACTGCGTCATCTGCGAAAAGCCTCATGGAACTTCCGACGTCATCTACTAGGTCATTTATATATTATATATTGTGAAAATGAATGGTCCTATAACAATCCCCAGAGGCAAGCCAGAAGTTACCTTTACGTCCGAAGACTTCTTTAAGTTCAGAACAACATGCTGTGATCTGGTTACTCTTCAATCCAATCACGCTGTTGATCTTATATACTGTACGCTCGTGTGTTTCACATTAGGTAGCAGTGCGTAACTGTATCGAATGCCTTCCGGAACACGATGTGAATGATAAAAAGTGCTCTTAACGCCTTTCTAAGAGACGGTCTACACTCCTTTCGATCTGATCAGGTATGCATTGAGAAGATGTGGCATGATCGACGGCAGTTCAGAGATATATACCACACAGATTAACACTTGATGGTATAGATCCCTCATGGTATACTAAACGGGTCAGATCGCTGTTGCAGAAGCAGCGAAAAAAGCATGCCAAATTTAAAAGATCGTAAAATCCACAAGATTGGAAAAACTTTTGCAGAAAATCGAAAAATTGAGGGTACTTCAATGCGAGATGCTTTTAATAATTTCCACAATGAAATTCTGTCTCGAACCCATGCAGAAAACCCAAGGAGATTCTGGTCATATACGAAGCACTCCAGTGGCAAGACGCAATCCATACCTTCACTGCGCGATAACAACGGTGAAGTCACTGATGACAGTGCCACTAAAGCAGAGTTATTGAACACGATTTTCCGAAAGTCCTTCACCAAAGGAGACGAAGTGAATATTCCTGAATTCCAATCAAGAACAACTGCCAAGATGAGAAACAAAGAAGTAAACATCCTCGGTGTAGCAAAGCTGCTTAAATTACTTTAAAAAGGCAACGCGTCCGGTCCAGATTGTATACCAGTCAAGTATCTTTCAAAGTATACAAATACAATAGCTTCATATTTAGCAGTTATATACAACCGCTCACTCACACAAAGATCCGTACCTAAAGACTGAAGAACTGCTCAAGTCTCACCAATACTCAAAAAAGGAAGTAGGAGTAATCCGCTGAATTAGAGACCCATATCACTAACATCGATATCCATTAGTGTTGTGTTACATATACTGTTTCCGAACATTATGCATTACCTCTAAGAAAACGATTTATTGACACATAGTCAGCACTGATTCAGAAAATATCGTTCTTGTGAAACACAACTAGCTCTCCATACTCATGAGGTAATGAGCACTATCGACAGGGGGTGTCAAATTGATTTCTTATTTTTAGATTTCCAGAAGCCTTTCGACACCGTTCCTGATAAGCGTCTCCTAACCAAACTGCGTCCCTATCGAATATTGGCTCGGTTGTGCGACTGGACTCGTGATTTCCAGTCAGGAAGATCACAATTCGCAGTAATAGACGGAAAGTCGTCGAGAAAAACAGAAGTAATATCCGGTGTTCCCCAAGGAAGTGTTATAGGCCCTCTATTGTTCCTGATCTACAGGATGTCCCAGCTATCTTGTCCACCCAAAATATCTCTGGAACAATAACAGCTATCGGAAAACGACTTTCACCGGTATCAATGTAGGGCTGGGGCCCATGAATGTACATATTTGGAAACATTCTAAAACGAAAGCATATGGGTTTTTAACACAAACTTATGTTTTTTTAAATGGACCTCCTATATCTTTTCTTCGCAATCCATAGCATGACAAAGCACATACACAATGGCGTTGATTGCATCGCAATATTCCAATTACATCCCGAGATATTAAGACGCGAAGTTGACGCTTGATACATCCGAAATGCGCTGCTTGCGCACGTCCTCAGGCTCAGGCGTGAACCCCATGCTGCCAGTAATCGCGATGTGATTGATATGCGTAATCACACTTCCATACTTATCATGAGTTTGCATGGGCCGCAAATCATAAGCAAGGCGAAGTGGTAACTGTGGCAGTAGTGGGAACTACGTTGGACACTTGACTTGGTAGAGCCAGGCCCTGCGCGACGGCACAATGGGTCATATAGTGCATTAGATAAGCCTTGTTTTGGGTGTGCAGGATAAATAAGACAACCTGACGGGTGTACACCGATAGGTACTGATTCATATTGTGTAAGTAGATACGTAAAACGTGCAAGAGGGAAACCATTATGTGATTATGAGAGTTGATGGCAGCAGACCGTATTATTCGTTTCGGACCTCTTGATAAGTATGGAGGTGTGATTACACATGTCAATCAAATCGCATGGAGTTCACGCCTGAGCCTCAGGACGTGCGCTAGCAGCGCATATCGTGTGTTTCAAGCGTCAACTTCGCATCTCAATATCTCGGGATGTAATGGGAATATTGCGATGCAATCAACTCCATTGTGTATGTGCTTTGTCATGCTATGGATTGCTGAAGAAAAAATATAGGAGGTCCATTAAAAAAAACATAAGTTTGTGTTAAAAAACACATATGCTTTCGTTTTAGAATGTTTCCAAATATGTGCATTCATGGGCCCCAGCCCTACATTGATACCGGTGAAAGTCGTTTTCCAATAGCTGTTATAGTTCCAGAGACATTTTGGGTGGACAAGATAGTTGGGACACCCTGTATATTAACGACATAGGAGACAATCTGAGTAGGCGTCTTGGATTGTTTGCAGATGAAGCTGTTTTTTACCGTGTTGTAAAGTCATCAGATAACCAAAACGAATTGCAAAATTATTTAGATAACATATCTGTATGGTGCAAAAGTGGCAATTGGCCCTGAATAAAGAAAAGTGTGAAGTTATTCATATGAATACTAAAAAAAATCCGCTGAGGTTTCTATTACGCGGTGAGTCACACACATCTGA
The DNA here is from genome assembly GCF_023897955.1 of Schistocerca gregaria. Classification (NCBI taxonomy): domain Eukaryota; kingdom Metazoa; phylum Arthropoda; class Insecta; order Orthoptera; family Acrididae; genus Schistocerca; species Schistocerca gregaria. The sequence continues at coordinate 715,600,587 of NC_064922.1, forward strand.
AAACTGCAAATTCGACCGAAAACTTAGGGATTACAGTTACAAATAACCTAAATTGGAACGATCTTTTAGATAATGTTATGGTTAGAGCAAAGCAAAGACTGCGATTCGTGGGCAGAACAGTTAGAAGGTTTAACAGGTCTACTCGAGAGACTGCTTACACTACGCTCGTCAGCCCTATTCCGGAGTACTGCTGGGCGGTGTGGGATCCGCATCAGGTGGGTCTGGCGGATGACATCGAGAAAGTACAAGGAAGGGCAGCTTGTTTTGCATTATCACGAAACAGGGGGCAGAGTACCACAGACATGATACGTGGATTGGAGTGGCAATAATTAAAACAAAGGCGTTTTTCGTTCCTACGGGTTCCTTTCATGAAATTTAAATCACCAGTTTTCTCCTCCGAATGAGAAAATATTCTGTTGGCACCCACTTACACAGGAAGAAATGATCACCGCGATAAAATAAGGGAAATCATGGCTCGCAGAGAATAATTTAAGTGCTCGTTTTTCCCGCATGCCATTCGAGTATAGAACGGTGGAGAGAGAGCTTGATGGTGGTTCATTGAACCCTCTGTCAGGCACTATATTGTGAATATCAGAGTAACAACGTAGATGTAGATGTAGATTGTCAAGTTCGTCTAGACTGAAGTGACATCAATATTACATCGTTAGTGAACTCTCTTCTAGCTCTAACTGTTTCAATAAGATAGTAAATGACGTAATATATTGAAAATAAAACTTTAATTACCGTGTGAGGGTAGTTTGACAGCCGCTCTTACGATGCTATATACTTACATCGTTCATGTAGAAGGTTTGCCTCTCACCACAGACAGTGCCGTGGCCAACGTCCTTCAGTAAACGACCAAGAGCAGTAGGGTTCACATATAGTTGTCAGTTCAAACAGACAAGCAACACTGGGCGAAGTAACAGCATAAATCAATGTTGCACGTAAGACGAACATATACGTAAGCACAGCACGGCGAAATGTGGCGTTAATGGTGGGCTATGACAGAAGACGGCGGAGGCCTTTGCTAACAGCACGACATCGCCTGCAGGGCCTCACATGGACTCATGATCGTATCAGTTGGACCCAAGACTACTGGTAAACGGTTTCCTGGTCAGGTGAACCCCGATTTGAGTTGGTAAGGCCTGATGGTAGGGTTCAAGTGTAGCGCAGAGCCCACGTAGGCATGGACTCAGTCTGTCAATGAAAGGGGTGGTGGCTCTACACTGGTGTGGGCTGTGCTTACAAGAAGTGAACTGTGTCCTCTGTTCCAGCTGCACGGATCATTGGCCGAAAATGGTTATGTTCAGCTGCATGGAGACCATTTGCAGCCATTCATGGACTTCACGTTCCCCAAGAAGGATGTCATGTGAACGTGCCACAACTATACACAATTAGTTTAAAGAACATTCTGAATAAGTAGAAAGAATGATTTGGCCACCCGTATCATTAGACTTGAATCCTATCGAACATTCATGGGACATAACCAAGGTTTCAATTTTTGCACAACATCCAGCACCACCAACATTTTCGCAGTCGTGGACTGTTCTAGAGGCAGCATGACGCAACATTTCTGCAGGGGACTTCCAATGACTTGTTGAGTGCATGTCACCTCGATTTGCTGCACTTCCCGGTGCAAAATTAGGTCCGACACGATACTAGGAGGTATCGCATGACTTTTGTCACTTCAGTGTATTTTGTACGTGATACAAAAGTAGGAGTGATTTCATGAAGCAAAGATTCCAATGAACGAAGTGTATTAGGATAAGTTTTTTGTCGATTGGTGATGTCTTTCAGTAATTACTTAAGTGAAGTGTGTTAATGCAGAAGGAACAGGAATGACTCAGACTTGAGGGAACCGCTGATAATACAAAAGCAATACGTACGTGTAATTGTGCTCAAAACCAGGAATACAACCGTATCGCCATGTTTAGCCTTTGCACGTCGCGACAACGCACCTTCCGTCTCTGGACACTGCGCATTCAGTCCGACATAGTGGTACTCATTCCCGAAAGGACAATGATAGTTTTTTAAACATTAATAATCATTAATATTGACTTCTTGTAATGCGAAAGAGCCGGAAACCGTAATACTGGCACTGCATTTATACTGTACATGTTCGCAGCCACACTCCTGTTAGCTGTATCAGGGCAGAAACTGGTTCGCAAAGTCATTATTACTTCGGTTACCCACTGATGTATTTGGATATGTACAAACACAAAGCACCTCTCTCAGGTGACTTGGCAATAGCAATGCACTTTGCCGGGATCATCAACATACTCACCTGAGCACGTGACTTTGGGTGCACGTCTTAAGGGTTTTCTGTTCTAGTTCGAACTTATCTCGGACTTGTTTCCTGTCTCCACTGTGAACTGCCCAGTCCCTTCCTTAGTGTCCAGAATGTTATGAAGCAAACTTTGGCTTCATTGTCTGACATAATTTGTCCGTGCTATCTTCAGAGTCACCCCTTGGGGAACGTGTGTAAAGTTTGCTCGTAAGATTACGTCACAAGACCCCCTGCACCATCTAACTGAGCAATGATCAATATGGTGCAACTGCTCTGTTCAGTAACGGTCTCATTACAGAAAATCGGCCACTTGCCAGAATGTGCAGAAACATGCCGATGCATGCTCTTGTGCTTAGCCAGCTGTAACGAGACTTGTGTCTGTTTAATTTTAATTATTTGATCGGACATGAAATGTATTGTTCGAGTACTCTAAGTCGAATTTTCATGTAAGACAACACTTATTTCAGTGTAGTTATATAACAGAGTGCTGTGACGTGCAATATGATGCCATAAGGGAGCAAAATACAAGCTGTACAGCATTTTAGTTCGAATTGCGGTATGGTTGTAGTAGATTACACATGTTTTTCTTCTATCGACTTAGTAATGTCCTGAATATCTCATTGAATATGTTTCATTACATTCCCTTTCATTGGAAGTAATGTCACTCAACGATATGTCAAAGAGAATTCTGTGATACGTTCCATGTTAACAGAAGTATTTCATAACACAATGAGTAACAAATAAATAGAAGACGTAATTTGATACTTATTCAAATATTTAGTGATCGCTGCCACTAAAATTTTCATTGTTTTCTTTTTCAGTTATTTACGGATGCCTTCTTTGTCTGGAACACAGATGAAGCTATTAGGAATTACAAAGACACAGCTCCAGTCTATTATTACTTATTTTCATATAAAGGGAACCTGCGGATGCATCATGTGTATGGAATGAAAGAAGATTTAGGTAAGAAGATAAAGCACATCCTTTAACTGTTGAAGAAAAATAACAAGTGATGTGTCTTATGTTTAATTAATCTATTCTTTATACTAATGATCGTGAAGGTACTTGTTTAGAAGAACTTAAATTAATGTGGAAAATGCATTTAATATCAAATGTACTTAATTTAAAATGAATTCAGTTTCTTTTCTGTATAGATTCACATTACGAGGGAAATGACAATTTTAGTTGCTTTCCAAAGTGTCAGGATTCGTGCACCAAACAGGCAGGAATGCAGATATAGTACACCGAAATTTTTCTTATTTTCCAATAATGTATGTTATTATTATAAGTTTTGAAGTATGCACAGCAAAAAAATCAATTAGCACAGTAAAATTAGGCTTACATTAGTTTATGAGGAAGGCTCAGATCCGACTTCAAATACGTAGGTTGTTAAGACACTTCACGCTACAGAAAAGACGTTTCTTAGGAACACAGCGTAAATAGACGACGGAATTTTGTTTCTATTGAGTGCTGCGCCTCCCTTTGACAGATTTGTCGATGAATTAGTGTTGTCTGAGAGAAATATGTCTTCAAATATCGCGACAGTCAAGGGTTCAGTGAATTCGAAAGTAAAATTCTATGTACCGACTTGACAAAAAATCCTGGCCGGCCGCGGTGGTCTCGCGGTTCTAGGCGCGCAGTCCGGAACCGTGCGACTGCTACGGTCGCAGGTTCGAATCCTGCCTCGGGCATGGATATGTGTGATGTCCTTAGGTTCGTTAGGTTTAAGTAGTTCTAAGTTCTAGGGGACTACTGACCACCGCAGTTGAGTCCCATAGTGCTCAGAGCCATTTGAACCATTTGAACAAAAAATCCTAGGAAGTTCTGGTCTTACGTTAAATCAGTAAGTGGATCGAAACAGCATATCCACGCACTCTGGGATGATAATGGCATTGAGACAGAGGATGACACGCGTAAAGCTGAAATACTAAACACCTTTTTCCATAGCTGTTTCACAGAGGAAGACCGCACTGTAGTTCCTTCTCTAAATCCTCGCACGAACGAAAACATGACTGACATCGAAATAAGTGTCCAAGGAATAGAAAAGCAACTGAAATCGCTCAACAGAGGAAAGTCCACTGGACCTGACGGGATACCAATTCGATTCTACACAGAGTACGCGAAAGAACTTGCCCCCTTCTAACAGCCGTGTACCCCAAGTCTCTAGAGGAACGGAAGGTTCCAAATGATTGGAAAAGAGCACACGCAGTCCCAGTTTTCAAGAAGCGTCGTCGAGCAGATGCGCGAAACTGTAGGACTAACTCTCTGACATCTATCTGTTGTAGAATTTTAGAACATGTTTTTTGCTCGTGTATCATGTCGTTTCTGGAAACACAGAATCTACTCTGTAGGAATCAACATGGATTCCGGAAACAGCGATCGTGTGAGACCCAACTCGCTTCATGTGTTCTTGAGACCCAGAAAATATTAGATACAGGCTCCCTGGTAGATGCCATTTTCCTTGACTTCCGCATGGCGTTCGATACAGTTCTGCACTGTCGCTTGATAAACAAAATAAGAGCCTACGGAAAATCAGACCAGCTGCATGGCTGGATTGAAGAGTTTTCAGCAAACAGAACACAGCATGTTGTTCTCAATGGAGATACGTCTACAGACGTTAAAGTAACCTCTGGCGTGCCAGAGGGGAGTGTTATGGGACCATTGCTTTTCACAATATATATAAATGACCTAGTAGATAGTGTCGGAAATTCCATGCGGATTTTCGCGGATGATTCTGTAGTATACAGAGAAGTTGCAGCATTAGAAGATTGCACCGAAATGCAGGAAGATCTGCAACCGATAGGCACTTGGTGCAGGGAGTGGAAACTGACGCTTAACATAGACAAATGTAATGTATTGCGAATACGTAGAAAAAAGGATCCTTTATGGTGTGATTATGTGATAGCGGAACAAACACTGGTAGCAGTTACTTCTGTAAAATATCTGGGAGTATGCGTACGGAACGATTTGAAGTGGAATGATGATATAAAATTAATCGTTGATAAGGCGGGTGCCAGGCTGAGATTCATTGGAAGACTCCTTAGAAAATGTAGTCCATCAACAAAGGAGGCGGGTTACAAAACACTCGTTCGACATATACTTGAGTATTGCTCATTAGTGTGGGATCCGTACCAGGTCGGGTGGACAGAGGAGATAGAGAAGGTCCAAAGAAGAGCGGCGTGTTTCGTCACGGGGTTATTTGGTAAGCGTGATAGCGTTACAGAGATGTTTAGCAAACTCAAGTGGCAGACTCTGCAAGAGAGGCGCTCTGCATCGCGGTGTAGCTTGCTGTCCAGGTTTCGAGAGGGTGCGTTTCTGGATGAGGTACCGAATATATTACTTCCCCCTATTTATACCTCCCGAGGAGATCACGAATGTAAAGTTAGAGAGATTCGAGCGTGCACGGAGGCTTTCCGGCAGTCGTTCTTCCTGCGAACCATACGCGACTGGAACAGGAAAGGGAGGTAATGGCAGTGGCACGTAAAGTTGCCTCCGCCACACACCGTTGGGTGGCTTGCGTAGTTTAAATGTAGATGTAGAACAGCCAGTATACACTAGATGTTCGTAGATTGTTCCCTGATCACTTGTAACATCAATTGTTGGAATTTTTCCCTTTTGGTTAATTTAAAGTTTCTAACGCTACAACAACCGTAGACCAACTACTAGAATATTTTTATACAAAACTTAAATTCAGTCTTCACTAATTGCCTGCACAGTACAGAAATGTAAAACACAACACATTTCATGAACACATACAACGTTCTCCTATGGTATAATGGTGCAGACACTATTAGTGTTTTCTGCATCATATCTATACGCATAGGATATCTAAAGTGTTTTCGACCAGTTATCCTCTTAACCAGTATGCGCTACATAAAAGGGTAACATTGCTGTTTACGAACCTTAGTCAAGACTTCAGATAGTATCAGTGTTGATGCGGAATATGTATTTATAAAGATATAGGAGTATAGGATGTTAAGTACAGGATATTACAATCACGAAATTATCTTTTAAAGCTTAAAATATTTTTTAGAGACAAAACAGAATAAGACGCCAAGCACATACTGTTGTTGTCAAAAACCTGAAGCCACTGCTTTTTTAGTACTCGAGAAACAAATACAATTTAAAATTTCCCGTCTCCTCTGCCTTCAGTATATTGTCCCTCTAGGCGAAACTCTGATACTGTACATTTGTATCAGTGAAGTAGTTATCGATTATGTAAAACATACAGGGTGTTACAAAAAGGTGCGGCCAAACTTTCAGGAAGCATTCCTCACACACAAATAAAGAAAATATGTTATTTGGACATGTGTCCGGAAACGCTTACTTTCGATGTAAGAGCTCATTTTATTACTTCTCTTCAAATCACATTAATCATGGAATGGAAACACACAGAACAGAACGTACCAGAGTGACTTCAAACACTTTGTTACAGGAAATGTTCAAAATGTCCTCCGTTAGCGAGGATACCTCCACCCACCCTCCGTCGCATGGAATCCCTGATGCGCTGATGCATCCCTGGAGAATGGCGTATTGTGTCACAGCCGTCCACAATACGAGTACGAAGAGTTTCTACATTTGGTACCGGAGTTGCGTAGACAAGAGCTTTCAAATGCCCTCAGAAATGAAAGTCAAGAGGGTTGAGGTCAAGAGAGCGTGGAGGCCATGGAATTGGTCCGCCTCTACCAATCCATCGGTCACCGAATCTGTTGAGAAGCTTACGAACACTTCGACTGAAGGAGCTCCATCGTGCATGAACCACATGTTGTGTCGTACTTGTAAAGGCAAATGTTCTAGCAGCACAGGTAGAGTATCCCGTATGAAATCATGGCGGTGAATCGAGGAAGTACAGTACATACTGACGAAACTAAAATGAGCTCTAACATGGAAATTAAGCGTTTCCGGACACATGTCCACATAACATCTTTTCTTTATTTGTGTGTGCGCAATGTTTCCTGGAAGTTTGGCCGTACCTTATTGTAACACCCCGTATATGAATGAAAGTGATACCGTAAAAGGGATAAGCCCCCCCCCCCGTAAATGAGTAACATTCATAGTTAGAGGAATATTCATTGAAACCAGACATTTTGCATTGTAATTGGTTAAACGCAGCGTATGCACAGACAGTAATAACCTCTTTGGTGACAGACAACTGGTTTTGAGTAGACGGAACTCATTGCAGGAACAGACAAGACCGCAGTTGCTCTGTGAGGCATGATCAGTGGTGGTGGCAGACCGCAGGGCCTAGTGGAAGCACAGCTGACAATAAAGAAGGCTTTTATTCAATCAGGGTACACGCCTAGACATGACTCTGTGAGGCAGGACACGTCTCATTCTGTTGTCCTTGGCTAGCAGTCACGTACAGGCGGCGGCTTCCCTCCTGGTGAGAGGATGCTGCCTAGGATGCCCGCAATGCTGATGGCATATCCGTGAGGGTTTCAGTGGCCTCTGTAGGCCGCGGTCGTGACGTCGTAGTGGCAAACTACTGCTTCTTCAGCGACAGTGACCACTCGTGTTGGCATCCCCATATGTAATCACTTCGATATAGCCTACACTCGTTTCTGCTACCTCAGACTCCACAATTCCGCTGGATATCTGAGACAGTACTTCTACATTACTTATCTACACTCATTTCTGCTACCTCAGACTCCACAATTCCGCTGGATATTTGAGACAGTACTTCTACATTACTTATTCTAACTTAACACCAACATTATCCTGCGCCTTACGTAAAGTCTAAGGAACGTGTAATTCGTCACCATCTACAACTAATTTAATTTTCCCAGGATCGAAAAGTTCGAATACATTAAAGGCAGGGGACCGCTCTGAAGGAACAGGCAAACTACCCACAAGCTTGTTCCTCTCTCTTTCGGTTCCCTTTTTCTCCTCCTCTCTGCTCCCTTCCTTTTCCGTCTTTTCTTCCTCTCCATTGTCAACATATTCCTCATATCCCGAGGGCTTTTTTTTTTCGTACTGTCCTACATCTTCTCCCTATACTCGGGAGTTTTGTATTAAGCTATTTCCTTCACCTCATCAACTGTTTCGAATCTCTTAGACTGCAGCCCGCATCTCGTGGTCGTACGGTAGCGTTCTCGCTTACCACGCCCGGGTTCCCGGGTTCGATTCCCGGCGGGGTCAGGGATTTTCTCTGCCTCGTGATGGCTGTGTGTTGTGTGACGTCCTTAGGTTAGTTAGGTTTAAGTAGTTCTAAGTTCTAGGGGACTGATGACCATAGATGTTAAGTCCAATAGTGCTCAGAGCCATTTGAACCATTTGAACCTTAGACTGCTCTACCATCTTCGCTGACAACTTATCCACTTCGCCTCACAAAATTCTCAATACCTCAATACCTGTATCAGCCGCTTGTGGCATCGATAATTTTGCTCAATTGGTCTAAACACGACATGATTATCTGTTATCAGTTACACAATTATAAATAACACTATCCTAACGTATGACTATCTTCAGTGCTTAGATACTGAACCCTATTCCTTGCTCAGCGTGGAACACAATCAAACCATGAGAACACTCAACCATAACACTATAATAGTGCTTCAGTCACTTAACTACTCTCCCTGAGTGGTTGCTCGACTGCGCAGGTACAGCCGCGGGGTGTATATTTGCTTTCGATTTTGGAGGAACTTCATGAGAAGGTTTTCGGATCTTGTTATGTTGAACGATTATGATATCAATCTCAGCTTGAGAAACAATACAAGCAGCCTGTAATCATTAGTACATGACCAGATCCCTTCATCAAGGCTAACCATATTACTGGAATATGCCTGATAAAACACGTCAGGATATTTAGAGGATCATCCGTGACCATTTGAAATCCTACTGAATTTGGTTTTATAGTGCCTTCTCCATCGTATATATTACGAGAAAAAAGTCATTCATTTTGTGTGCTAAACATTAAAAAACATTATGTTCTGAGCATTTCCTTTCCGATTATTATTAGTGTACGTATTTTCTATCATAGTAACGAGTTGCGTATTATTTTCAGTTAATAAAATACAAGTATGTGAGCCGGCCGGAGTGGCCGTGCGGTTCTAGGCGCTACAGTCTGGACCGAGCGAGCGCTACGGTCGCAGGTTTGAATCCTGCCTCGGGCATGGATGTGTGTGATGTCCTTAGGTTAGTTAGGTTTAATTAGTTCTAAGCCCTAGGCGACTGATGACCTCAGAAGTTAAGTCGCATAGTGCTCAGAGCCATTTGAACCATTTGAACCAAGTATGTGAAACGGTAAACAAAAGAAATTCATGAATTCAGAAGGTAAAATGACGATTTAAAGCGTAAAACAATTATATGTAAAACAAATAATTAGAACTGTAATGAACGTTTAGACACCTCAATTAGCTGTGTAGGAAATGCTCTGACACCACATTCCGTACAGCCTGATTTTTATAAATCGTATTCCTGAAAAAAAAAAAGTTTTGATACGCTTGGATGTAAGTGGTTTTTTTAAATTTATATAGTAAAAAAAATTTTTTTCAAAATTAGTTAACGGTGGTGAGGTATTTTGCAAAATTTGAAATTAATACCAAACGTTAATTACATATCGACCTTCATATGAAAAACTTTTTTTACGTTACATCATCTCGAAAATATTCCCTCAAACCAAAATGCCAAATTACATTTCGGGATGGGTTTCACACCTTAAAAGTGAGAATGGGCCCAAAGAAATAAATGATTCAAATGGCTCTGGGCACTATGGGACTTAACTTCTAAGGTCATTAGTCCCCTAGAACTTAGAACAACTTAAACCTAACTAACCTAAGGACATCACACACGTCCATGCCGAAGGCAGGATTCGAACCTGCGACCGTAGCGGTCGCGCGGTTCCGGACTATAGTGCTTAGAACCGCTCGGCCACCCCGGCCGGCCCAAAGAAATAAATGCGTAGTGCACTATTTTGCTCCCTTAACACATCCGCAAAGTTTCACCAAGATCGTTTATTGACACTTGGGAATGTTTCCTTCTAAGTCCTTGCAGGAACTCAGTCGCAGCCCGATCTCGAACCAACGGCTTCTGCTGCCGATGCCCATTCGTCTCACTGCCACGCGTGTCACTTACGTCGTGAAGGTGCTGCTGTACTCCAGCGACGTGAGTGCTCCTGCCGCAAAATCTAGACATACTTACATCGCTCCAGGGCGCATTTGCTTCACTGAAACAGACCCCTAGTCAAATTACCCAACACCAGACGCTTGTTATGGTGTGGTGACAGAGACATGTTTATTCTGACGCACATGGCGTCACACTGCAGCTGCTGGCTGCGGCTCCTAATACAATTCTTCACGGCAGCGCTCTCACTTCTTGTTATTACTTTTGCAAAATATTGGTTAGTGACGCTACAAGACTGTAGGAAATTTGCGGACAGCACGTGGTTAGCTACGAAACATGTCTTGCACCTTTTGTTAGCATTGTCGAATAACTCGGGGACGATTCGGTTACAGCAGCGGTGCCTACTTCTATACACCGTATCATAAATAAAACACGAAGAAAATGAGACAGTACGGTACCACACCCACAGAGATTAAAATCATTACTATGTAGCCTACTTGCATAAGTAACGTGATGTGCAGGAATCGGAAATCGTTATCCGCAGTTCCCATCACATATGCCACCTACTTTACCGTGGAATTTTACAATATGTTACAGGTATCTGTCATGCAGAAGACTTGTTATACTTATTCTCAAACAACACATATCTTCCAATAATTGGCGAGAGGCCCGAGAACGACATGCAGATGGTTAAAGTCATGACTAAACTGTGGACGGACTTCGCAAGAACTGGGTAAGTACTCACAAGTCCTCTTTTACTGTTTCGCGCCATCTTCCACATTTTACCACTGATTTTGAAAGTTCACTCTCCCCTTGTCCATACTGGAGCTTTTGATAACACTTTTGTCAAATCAAGCGTACTGAACACCATTCTGCAGTAGCTGTTATAACCGATAACATCAAATGTCAAGTTACAGATTGCCAAATATCGGCCGTATTAGTAGCAATTCGAAGATAATGTTGTTGTTGTTGTTGTTGTTGTTGTTATGGTCTACAGTCCTCAGACTGGTTTGATGCAGCTCTCCATGCTACTGTATCCTGAGCAAGCTTCTTCATCTCCCAGTACCTACTGCAACCTACATCCTTCTTAATCTGCTTAGTGTATCCATCTCTTGGTCTCCCTCTACGATTTTTACCCTCCACGCTGCTCTCCAATGCTAAATTTGTGATCCCTTGATGCCTCAGAACAAGTCCTACCAACTGGTCCTTTCTTCTTGTCAAGTTGTGCCACAAAATCCTCTTCTCCCAAATTCTATTCAATACCTCCTCATTAGTTATGTGATCTACCCATCCAATCTTCAGCATTCTTCTGTAGCACCACATTTCGAAAGCTTCTATTCTCTTCTTGTCCAAACTATTTATTGTTCATTTTTCACTTCCATACATGGCTACACTCCATACATATACTTTCAGAAACGACTTCCTGACACTAAAATCTATACTCGATGTTAACAAATTTGTCTTCTTCAGAAACGTTTTCCTTGCAATTGACTGTCTACATTTTATATCTTCTCTACTTAGACCATCATCAGTTATTTTGCTCCCCAAGTAGTAAAACTCCTTTATTACTTTAAGTGTCTCATTTCCTAATCTAATTCCCTCAGTATCATCCGACTTAATTCGACTACATTCCATTATCTTCGTTTTGCTTTTGTTGATGTTCATCTTATATCCTCCTTTCAAGACACTGTCTATTCCGTTCAACTGCTCTTCCAAGTCCTTTGCTGTCTCTGACAGAATTACATTGTCATCGGCAAACCTCAAAGTTTTTGTTTCGTCTCCGTGGATTTTAATACCTACTCCGAACCTTTCTTTTGTTTCCTTTACTCCTTGCTCAATATACAGATTGAATAACATCTGGGAGAGGCTACAACCCTGTCTCACTCCCTTCCGAACCACTGCTTCCCTTTCATGCCCCTAGACTCTTGTAACTGCTATCTGGTTTCTGTACAAATTGTAAATGTCGTTTCGCTCCCTGCCACCATTAGAGTTTGAAAGAAAGTATTCCAGTAAACATTGTCAAAAGCTTTCTCTAATTCTACAAATGCTAGAAACGTAGGTTTGCGTTTCCTTAATCTTTCTTCTAAGGTAAGTCGTGAGGTCATTGCCTCAAGTGTTCTAATATTTCTACTGAAACCAAACTGATCTTCCCCATGGTCGGCTTCTCCCAGTTTTTCCATTCGTCTGTAAAGAATTCGTGTTAGTATTATGAAGATGTGACTTATTAAACTGATAGTTCGGTAATTTTCACATCTGTCAACACCTGCTTTCTTTGGGATTGGAATTATTATATTCTTCTTGAAGTCTGAGGGTATTTCGCCTGTCTCATACATCTTGCTCACCAGATGGTAGAGTTTTGTCAGGACTGGCCCTCACAAGGCCGTCAGTAGTTCTAATGGAATGTTGTCTACTCCGGGGGCCTTGTTTCGACTCAGAACTTTCCGTGCTCTGTCAAACTCTTCACGCAGTATCGTATCTCCCATTTCATCTTCCTCTACATCCTCTTGCATTTCCATAATATTGTCCTCAAGTACATGGCCCTTGTATAAACCCTATATGTACTCCTTCCACCTTTCTGCTTCCCCTTCTTTGCTTAGAACTGGGTTTCCATCTGAGCCCTTGATATTCATACAATTGGTTCTCTTCTTTCCAAAGGTCTCTTTAATTTTCCTTTAGGCAGTATCTATCTTATTCCTAGTGAGATAAGCCTCTACATCCTTACATTTGTCCTCTAGCCATCCCTGCTTAGCCATTTTGCACTTCCTGCTATGTCATTTTTGAGACGTTTGCATTTCTTTTCGCCTGCTTCATTTACTGCATTTTTATATTTTCTCCTTTCATCAATTAAGTTCAATATTTCTTCTGTTACCCAAGGATTTCTACTAGCCCTCTTCTTATTACCTACTTTATCCTCTGCTGCCGTCACTACGTCATGCCTCAGAGCTACCCATTCTTCTTCTACTGTATTTGTTCCCCCATTCCTGTCAATTGTTCCCTTATACTCTCCCTGAAACTCTGTACAGTTTATCCAGGTCTCAACTCCTTAAATTCCCACCTTTTTGTAGTTTCTTCAGTTTGAATCTACAGGTCATAACCAATAGATTGTGGTGAGAGTCCACATCTGCCCCTGGAAATGTCTTACAATTTAAAACCTGGTTCCTAAATGTCTGTCTTACCATTATATAATCTATCTGACACCTTCTAGTATTTCCAGGATTCTTCCATGTATACAACCTTCTTTTATGATTCTTGATCCATGTGTTAGCTATGATTAAGTAATGCTCTGTGAAAAATTCTACCAGACGGCTTCCTCTTTCATTTCCTACCCCCAATCCATATTCACCAACTACGTGTCCTTCTCTCCCTTTTCCTACTCTCGAATTCCAGTCACCCATGACTATTAGATTTTCGTCTCCTTTCACTATTTGAACAATTTCTTTTATCTCATCATACATTTCATCAATTTCTTCATCATCTGCAGAGCTAGTTGGCATATAAATTTGTGCAACTGTAGTAGGTGTGGGCTTCGTGTCTATCTTGCCCACAATAATGCGTTCACTATGCTGTTTGTAGTAGCTTACCCGCACTCCTACTTTTTTTTATTCACTATCAAACCTACTCTTGCATTATCCCTGTTTGATTTTGTATTTATAACCCTGTATTCACTTGACCAAAAGTCTTGTTCCTCCTGCCACCGACCTTCACTAATTCCCACTATATCTAACTTTAACCTATCCCTTTTTAAATTTTCTATCCTACCTGCCCAATTAAGGGATCTGACATTCCACGCTCTGATCCGTAGAACGCCAGTTTTCTTTCTCCTGATAACGACCTCCTCCTGAGTAGTCCCCGCCCGGAGATCCGAATGGGGGACTATTTTACCTCCGCAATATTTTACCAGAGAGGACGTCATCATCATTTACCCATACAGTAAAGCTGCATGCCCTCAGGAAAAATTACGGCTGTAGTTTCCCCTTGCTTTCAGCCGTTCTCAGTACCAGCACAGCAAGGCCGTTTTGGTTAGTGTTGCAAGGCCAGATAAGTCAATCATCGAGACTGTTGCCCCTGCAACTACTGAAAATGCTGCTGCCCCTCTTCAGGAACCACACGTTTATCTGGCCTCTCAACAGATACCCCTCCGTTGTGGTTGCACCTACGGTACGGCCATCTGTATCGCTGAGGCACGCAAGCCTCCCCACCAACGGTTCATGGGGAGGGGGGGTCGAAGATTATATGGCACCAAAATGTATGAGCCCTTATTTAACATTTACAAAATAGCTTATTTACAAGAACCACAAGACACAAGTTACGTAAATTTTAAATTTTTAAGGCAATAAAGTCACGCCCCTGAAACTATTCTTACCAACAAACTTTGTTAGAAAACTAAGTGACAGAACAACAACTATTGAACAGAAAGTTAACAGCACTCCACAGTCACTAAGAACTTTATCTAGATCTACATATACATCTTAATCAACATCAGCATTGCTACTCTGCAAAGCACACTTAAGTGCATGGCTAGGGATTCGCTGCTCAACATGATCAATAATTCTCTTTTACTACACTCTCGAACAGCGCGAGGAAAATACGAACACCTATATCTTTTCGCGCGACCTCTCTTATTTTAGTATGATGAACTTCTCTTGCTACGTAGGGTGATCGAAATTTCGAGCAAAAATCCCGCCGCAATCGGAAACGCCTTTGTTTTAATATTGGCAACCTCAAATCATGTATCATTTCTGTGACACTCTCTCCTTATTTCTCGATAATGCAAAACGCGCTGCCCTTCTTCGAGTTTTTCGATGGGCTCTGTTAATCCCATCTGGGAAAGCTCCTACATCGCGCAGCAGTACTCCAAAAGTGTTCTGCCAATAAAATGCAGTTTCTGATTCGGCTTCCTCACACCATTTTCTATGTTGTATTTCCAGTTCAAGTTGTTCGCATTTGTAATTCCTAGGTATTTAACTGAATTTATATCCTTATTATTTGATTGATTTATTGTGTAACCGAAGATTAAGGGATTCTTTTTAACAGTCATGTGGATGACTTCACACTTTTCATTATTTAGCATTAATTTCCAATTTGCGCACTATTCAGATATCCTTTCTAAATCGTTTTGCGATTATTTTTGATTTTTTGATGACTTTCTTTAGACGATAGACATCAACACGATCTGCAAACAATCTAAGACGGCTGCTCAGATTGCCTCCTAAATCGTTTATAAAGATAACGAACAGCAAAGGCCCTATAACACTGCTTTGGGGAACGCCAGAAATCCCTGCTGTTTTACTCGATGACTTTCCGTTGCTTACTACTAACTGTGACCTCTCTGAAAGGAAATCACGAACAGAGACGATATTCCATAAGCGCGCATTTTTATTACAGGACGCATGTGAGGTACAGTTTCAAAACCCTTCTGGAAATGTAGAAATACGGAATAAATTTGAAATTCCTTGTTAATAGCACTCAACTCTTCGTTTGAGTGGAAAGCTTCCCACAAGAACGGTGTTTTCTAAATCTGTGTTGAGTATGTGCAAACAGGCCGTTCTGTTAGAGGTGTTTTGTAATGTGCGAAATCCTGCTGCATATCGACGTAATTGATACAGCTTTCCAATCTTTGGATACGGATCTTGCGTCGAGGGAGCAGTTGTATACGATTATTAAGTATGGCGCTATCACATCATCATACTGTGAAAAGAACCTAATCGGCAAACGGTCAGAACCGGGAGACTTGCTTTTATTAAGGGAATTGAGATGCTTCAGTATTCCGAGGACATCTAGTTATAAGTTACTGTTGTTGGGAGCTCTTCTTGATTTGAATCCTGGAATATTCACTTCGTCTTTTTTGGTGATGGAAATTCGGAAGGTTGTGTCTAGTAACGCTGTTTTAGCAGCACTGTTAGCGATAGTACTTCCATTGTTATTGCACAGAGAAGGCATTGATTGAGTCTTGCCGCTAGCGAACTTTACATACAGACAGAATCTCTTTAGGTTTTCTGACAGGGTTCGTGACAAAGTCTGGTTGTGGAAACAGTTAAAAGCATCTCGCACTGAAGTCTGCAGTTAAGTATCGACCTTCTGTAACAGATCAGAAAACTAGGGATTTTGCGTTCGTTTAAATTTGGCATGCTTTTTTCGTTGTTTCTTCAGCAGTGTTCTCACCAGTTTTGTGTAGCATGGGGAATGAGCTCCGTTGTTTGTGAATTTGTTTGATCTAAATCTCTAAATTGCTGTCAACACTGGTGTCCAAAATTAAAGCGACAAGCCGCTATTTCCCCGTACTGTACTGTCAACAGATGTCCGCACGATCGTATTCTGCATGTAAGATGGCGCTTCGCTGAACGGAAAACCACGTCAACGGTGGCGTCAGGGCACCTATCAAACAGAGCAGTGTTTGCCGGGTAGCCCCACATCCACAATCGCTATCCCGTGCACACTGTTACCGAAGGTGCAGTATGGCACAGAGAAGAGACCGACCAGAGTCTCTCCTGTGGAGGGCCATTGGAAGAATGTGGCCCGATGACTTAACGTGAATCATTCTGTCGCTTCTCGGATTTGGCGACAGTTTATAGAGACTGAAACTGTATCCCGAAGACCAGAGCAGGGCCGACCACTTGCGACATCAGAAAGAAAGGACCGTTATCTGGCTGTAAGGGCACGACCTCACCGCCTTAGTACTGCACAGCGGCTGACATCTGACCCCGCAGCATTCACTATACTCGTATGGAGACAACCGGCGTAAAGAAGGATTCGACACAGTGGCCTTAATTGTCGGAGTCGTGCTGTATGTGTGCTTCCAACGCGTCTTCACTAAAGGGAACGTCTGGAGTGGACTCGTCAACATGCCACCTGGAAAGATGAACAGTGGGCGAATATTCTTTTCACAGATGAGTCCCGATTTGGTTTGGAGAGTGATTCTCGACGGATTCGCATCTGAACACGATTTCGAGACCCGAACGTTGTGGAAAGAGACCAGTTCAAATGGTTCAAATAGCTCTGAGCACTATGCGACTTAACATCTGTGGTCATCAGTACAGTAGAACTTAGAACTACTTAAACCTAACTAACCTAATGACATCACAAACATCCATGCCCGAGGCAGGATTCGAACCTGCGACCGTAGCGGTCACGCGGTTCGAGACTGTAGCGCCTAGAACCGCACGGCCGCACCGGCCGACTAAAGAGACTAGTATCGAGGAGGATCGCTAATGGTGTGGGCAGTCATTGTGTTGACCACTCGAACACCCCTTCATGAAACGGTACGGATGAATTGGAAAGGTTTAAGTTCTGTCCGGTATCGTGACGAGGTCTTGGGATCTCATGTACTGTTGGTGCGAGGTACTGTGCGCCCAGACTTCGTATTGGTGGTCGATAGCTCTCGACTTTATAGACATCGAGTGGCTGATGTTTTCTTCGAAACAGAAGATACTGCACGCTTGACGTGGTCTGCTCGCTCTTTCGATTCGAATCCCATAGAGCATGTCTGGGACGTAGTAGGGAGAGGCGATCCACAACGTTAACATCCACCATCCACTCTACAAGATTTGCGAGCAGATTCACAAGGACAATGGGCGTTGTTGCCTCGACATGGCGTTGGTGAGGTTATTCACAGCACCCTCCGTTGTTGTCAGGCCTGTGTTGTTGCCAGAGATGGTCACGTCGCATAGTGAACACATTAACGAGTTGCCGCAATGTATGTCCAAATCGCTTAAGCTTGGAAAAACGAAGAACATTTTCGTCTGCTTTTATGTATGTTGCAGTTGCTAACGTTCTGTATTCTTTACATTGTTCCTACTTTGCTGTCACCTGTTTATACAGTTTTGTGCCAAAATGAAAGCAAACTTGCAAAATTTCTGTTGGTTGCATTAATTTTTAATACAAGTGTATTTCTTTGAATTCGAGCCACATCTGGTCTACACTTACATTGTTAATTTGGAAGAAGTAGAGGCTTCTTTCAGGAAGGCATCAAGAGAATTATTATCTGCTTTTTTGAACAGATAGTTTTCGTTATTTATGGCGGATTTGGGAATTGAGGTATTCAGTCTCGCTACGACAATCCTGTGCTATCCGTTTTGATGCTCATTATTGCCTCAGGATTATTTGGTGCTAATAGATGATGTGTGTTTTCACAACCGTTCACGATTCTGTTCTCATGAACTAGCTATTAGAAATAATTTTCAGAGAATGCGCTTAGCGCAATATCAGTTGATGTGTTATGCGTACCTATGGACTTAAACACGTATGTTCGTCACCATATCAAGGGTAAATTGAAATCACCACCAACTCCCTCTCTCTATCACCCCCCACTCACCCCCCCCCCCCCCACACACACACACATACGCAAACAAAACCAATATACATAACCTTACAAGGTAATCAGTTAAAAAGCGACGACAACTGCATCGAATGGAACACTGCAACATCGGTTTATTTGTAGTTAATCTGACATGCTTACTCGGTGGAGGAGACGACCTACAAATTTGTTCTGTATTATTCTTATGAAAACCGTTTATTTATTTGACAGGATCGCTACAGTAATATATTAGTGAATTACTAGTTTCAATATTACGAATTTCCATCTTCTGATTCATAAAAACAGAAAATATGCCAACTTTACAGGCTTATAAAAGCAAAGTAGGTTCTACACAAAAACTCAGTGACAAACATTTACATTACAAAAAAAACAGTCAGCTGTATTTACATCACACAATGGTTTGCAACACTCTGTCACAACAAGCTCATACAGGGTGTTTCAAAAATGACCGGTATATTTGAAACGGCAATACAAACTAAACGAGCAGCGATAGAAATACACCGTTTGTTGCAATATGATTGGGACAACAGTACATTTTCAGGCAGACAAACTTTCGAAATTACAGTAGTTACAATTGTTAACAACAGATGGCGCTGCGGTCTGGGAAACTCAATAGTGCGATATTTTCCACATATCCACCATGCGTAGCAATAATATGGCGTAGTCTCTGAACGAAATTACCCGAAACCTTTGACAACGTGTCTGGCGGAATGGCTTCCCATGCAGATGAGATGTACTGCTTCTGCTGTTCAATTGTTTCTGGATTCTAGCGGTTCACCTGGTCTTTCAAGTGTCCCCACAGAAAGAAGTCACAGGGGTTCATGTCTGGCGAATAGGGAGGCCAATCCACGCCGCCTCCTGTATGTTTCGGATAGCCCAAAGCAATCACACAATCATCGAAATATTCATTCAGGAAATTAAAGACGTCGGCCGTGCGATGTGGCCGGGAACCATCTTGCATAAACCACGAGGTGTTTGCAGTGTCGTCTAAGGCAGTTTTTACCGCCACAAATTCACGAAGAATGTCCAGATAGCGTGATGCAGTAATCGTTTCGGATCTGGAAAACGGGCCAATGATTCCTTTGGAAGAAATGGCGGCCCAGACCAGTACTTTTGGAGGATGCAGGGACGATGGGACTGCAACATAGCGCTTTTCGGTTCCCCATATGCGCTAGTTCTGTTTATTGACGAAGCCGTCCAGGTAAAAATAAGCTTCGTCAGTAAACCAAATGCTGCCCACATGCATATCGTCGTCATCAATCCTGTGCACCATATCGTTAGCGAATGTCTCTCGTGCAGCAATGGTAGCGGCGCCGAGGGGTTGCCGCATTTGAATTTTGTATGGATAGAGGTGTAAACTCTGGCGCATGAGACGATACGTGGACGTTGGCGTCATTTGGACCAGAGCTGCAACACGGCGAACGGAAACCCGAGGCCGCTGTTGGATCACGTGCTGCACTAGCTGCGCGTTGCCCTCTGTGGTTGCCGTACGCGGTCGCCCTACCTTTCCAGCACGTTCATCCGTCACGTTCCCAGTCCGTTGAAATTTTTCAAACAGATCCTTTATTGTATCGCTTTTCGGTCCTTTGGTTACATTAAACCTCCGTTGAAAACTTCGTCTTGTTGCAACAACACTGTGTTCTAGGCGGTGGAATTCCGACACCAGAAAAATCCTCTGTTTTAAGGAATAAACCATGTTGTCCACAGCACACTTGCACGTTGTGAACAGCACACGCTTACAGCAGAAAGACGATGTACAGAATGGCGCACCCACAGACTGCGTTGCCTTCTATATCTTTGACATCACTTGCAACGCCATCTGTTGTTGAAAATTGTAACTACTGTAATTTCGAAAGTTTGTCCGCCTGAAAATGTACTGTTATCCCAAGCATATTGCAACAAACGGTGTATTTCTATCGCTGCTCGTTTAGTTTTTATTGCCGTTTCAAATATACCGGTCATTTTTGAAACACCCTGTACGATGTGTTGTAAGAAAGTACCTCTCATAAAATTCAGTTCATATGAACGGATGTAATGGAAAGTCTACATGTAATAATCAGGGTACCTGATAAGTAAAACCAAATAATGCCAAAATAAAGTTGAGGGACTAAAACAACATGCCAGATGTAGAACCATACTCTATGTAGAACTCAAAATTTGTAGGGCACGGACACAGTCTTCTTTTTACATCAGTCTCCTGACTGGGATGGTGCGATCAGCCCCGAATTCCGCTCAGTGCCAACGTCATCCCAGAGAAGCACCTGCAACATACGTCCTTAATTATTTGCTGGATGTATTCCAAACGCTCTTTTTCTCTACGGGTTTTAAGCTCTACAGCCCTCTCTAGTACCATGGAGGTTATTCCGTGAAGCCTTAAAAGATATTCTACCATCTTCTCCCTTATTCCTGTCAATGTTTTCAATATATTCCTTCCCTCGCCGATTCTGCGGGGAATCTCTTCATTCCGTACCTTCTAAATCCACCTAATTTTCAACAATTTTCTGTAGCATCAGATCTCAAATATTTCGATTCTCTTCTTTTTCGGTTTTCGTGCAGTCCACGTTTCACTACTTTACAATGCTGTGCTCGAAAATCATATTCGCAGCAATTTCTGCCTAAAATTAAGGACAATGCTATGTCTCATACAAGTGGACTTCTCTTGGCCGGGAATTAGTTTTTGACAGTGCTAGTCTGCTTCTTATGTCGTCCTTGCTCTGTCCGTCTGTGGTTATTTTGCAGTTAGGTAGCCGAATTTCTGAACTTCATGTCCTTGGTGACCATCAATTCTGTTGTTAAGTTTCTCGCTGTTCTCATTTCTGCTACTACTCATCACTTTCGCCATTTTTCGATTTACTCTCAATCCATATTCTGTACTCATTAAATTGTTCATTCCATTCAGCAGATCCTGTAATTCGTCTCTTTCACTGAGCTAGCAATGTCACCAGTGTATCTTACCACTGATACCCTTTCACCTTGAATTTTAATTCGACTCATTAACGTTTTTTTTATTTCCGTCATTGCATATTCGATGAATAGATTAAACATTAGGAGCGAAAGATTACATCTGTGTCTTAAACACTTTTTAATCTGAGCAGTTCGTTCTGGGTCTTCCACTCTTATCGCTTCCTCTTGTACATATTGTGCATCATCCGTCTTTCCCTTTATCTTACGCTTATTTTTCTCGGAATTTAGAACACCTTGCGCTATTTGACATTGTCGAACGCCTTTTGCAGGTCGACAAATCTTATGAACGTATCGTCATTTGTCTTTAGTTTTGCTTTAATTATGAACCACAACGTGAGAATTGTATCGTTGGTGCCTTTTTCTTCCAAAAAGTGATATGGATCGACATTTAACACACCGTCAATTGTCTTTTCCATCCTTGTGTGTAGTATTCCTGTCAGCAACATGAATGCATGAATGGTAAAGCTGATTGTGCGAAAACTTCTCGCACCTGTGACTTATTACTATCTTCAGAATTCTGTGGATGAAGTCTTTCCGAAAAGTCAGACAGTATATCGTCAGACCGACACATTCTACACGCCAGCGTGAATACTCGTTTTGTTGCCACTTCCCAGTGATTTTATAAATTGATTACCTTGATTATAATCTATGCCTTCTGCCGTATTCGAGCTTACGTCTTCGAGAGCTCTTTTAAATTCTGATATTAATACTGGATCACATGCTTCTTTCCTGTCCACTCTTATTTCTTTTTCTATCACGTCATCAGTCAAGTCTTCCCCCTCATACAGGCCTTCAGTATACTCTTTCCAACTTCCCACTGACTTCTCTGCATTTAACAGTGAATTGCCATTGCACTCTTACTTTTACCACATTTTCTTTTAATTTCACCGAAGATCGTTTTGACCTTTCTTTACGCTGAGTCAGTCCTTGCGACAATAATTTCTTTCTCTATGTCTTCACATTTTTCAAGTAGCTATTTCGCCTTAGCTTCCCTGCACTTCCTGTTTATTTCATTAGCAAGTGACTAGTTTTTCTGTGCTCCTGAATTCCCCTGAACATTTTTGTACTTCCTTCTTTCACCGATCACCTGAAGTATTTCTTCTGTTACCCATGGTTGCTTCATAGTTACCTTTTTTGTACCTATATTTTCTTTTCCAACTTTTGTGATTGCCTCTTTTACAGATGTTCATTGCTCTTCAACTGAACTGCCTACTGAAATTTTCCTTATCGCAGTCGCTATAGCCTCAAATAACTTCAAGCGTATCTCCTCATTCCTTAGTACTTCCATGCCTGCTGCTTTGCGCCTTCCTCTTCCTGATTAGTCTATTAATCTTCAACCTATTCTTCATCACCTCTAAATTTTGACCTGAGTCTATATCTGCTCGTGGGTATGCCCTACAGTCAAGTATCCGATTTCGGGATCTTTGTCTGACCATGATGTAATGTAACTGAAATCTTCCTGTATCATCTGTCGTTTTCCCAGTATACCTCTTCTTCTTGTGATTCCTGAACAGAGCACTGGCTATTACTTGCTGAAATCTACAGCACAACTGAATTAGTCCTTCTGCTCTCTCAGCGCTATTACCAGGCCCCTATCTCTTGTAGCCCTTCCTTCTACTCCTTCCTCTACAACCTCATTCCAATCGCCCATGACTATGATACTTTCATCTTCCTTTACGTAATGAATTAGCCGTTCAGTATCCTCATATACTGTATCTGTTCATCTTCTGCTTGTGACTTCGGCATATATACCTGGACTATCGTTGTAGGTGTTGGTTTGCTGTCGATACTAATGAGGATAACTATCATTGAACTGTTCACAGTAGCCCACTCTCTACCACACCTTTCCATTCATAGTGAATCCTACTTTTGGCGTACCATTTTCTGCTGCCTTTGATGTTTCCCTGTACTCACCTGAACAGAGATTTTTGTCTTCTTTCCATTTCACTTCACTGAATCCCACTATATCTAGATACATGCCGCATAATGTCGTTTAATGGCTAAATGTCATGTTGACTACAACGGTGTGTTGAAATATACGACCAGAAGGAAGCCCGAAAAGCATAACGTCGATTAGAAATAATGAAATATGGTCATACATTCTTACAACATGAAAATTAACGAATGTATTTGGCATCAATAGAATACATGTAATATTAACAGATTACGTTATACATGAAATACAATAAAATGCCTTTAGAGGTAAACTACACAACCGATATTTTCAAAGAAACAGGATTTGACCTTATTTTGTCGGTTTAGCTGCCAGCAAATTATGACGAAAGTAACAGTTGTATAACAGGAACCTGTAAAACAAGCTGCCACGTAATGTATAATTTTTATATCCATTTAAATAAATATACACCCGTATTACAGTACAAATAAAAATATAATTTTATTTCTTAAATTAATGTGCTATCACTGTATGAGTAAAACTGTAGTTGGTCTGCAAACCCCTAAACACCAGTTCTGAAAATACATGAGGGAAATTACCAAAGTTACACTTCGGGCTACTATATTACACAATTCGTTGATACTTCTCACCTCCCGAACATGAACAACAGAACATTATTTGATTTGTTTAGTAATAGTGACTGTATCTGTCGTGTACTGTTGAGCTTATTAGTTACATGTATATCAGTAGCATGTATTACAAGCACTTAACTCTATACCATTATTACAAGCAATTAAATCTACTATTACTGCTCGACTAAGCTTTATGGTGGATAATAGATTGTCTTTAATGATCTGTAAGCATTCATGAACACGTACGCTTTTATATGGATTGGTTGTATCAAAGAGTGCTGAAATGGGAGTGTTTGGTACAGAAACACTTTGTAAAAAATATGCGAGCCCGTAGCTATATTTTACATTGGTGGGGTTTTTAAAGACATTCTACTCTTTCCACTTTTTACCAATCATCTTGTATGACTCGTAGCTGGTGAATGATCTGTCGTACAGTGTGGGATGTAGTGATTTACTTGTATTAAGTATGTTAGTCAACAAACGTGAATGTGGTAAAGAAACGCTCTTCTCAGGTGTTTTTTCACATCATGTAATCAAAAAACTCGAGCTGTCTAATTCCTTTTTTATAGTGTTATGGAAGTTTTTAATTTGGTGTTTCTTAGCTTCAACTATATTATTTTCTGCGATATTTTTTCTTATTTATATAATAGTTGCCATTAATGATTATTATCACATTGCTTTAAGCTTCTGTCATTACATTTGACTTGTTATCTCGAAGATTTATTATTAATGTTATTTAGCAATCGGTTTTCGTTTTAGAGAGTACGTGAAATCTTCTTTGCGTTATTTAAAATTTTACTTGTTTTGATCACGGCATTAAATGCCTGGTCTTTCTGCATTTTGGCTTGCTTAGTGACACCAAGTGCATAGCTGATGCATTGCAGTGAGTTCTGCATTGGTAAGATAATGTCACAAGCCTAAATGCCACTAACGACAACCAGACACCTTGACATCCAGTCAGACACTTCATGATAATGTGACAGATGATGAAATTCACATACCATATAGAGTGGCAGCACCACTGAGAAGATGATACAAATCTGTGTACACTACTATCGACACATACGTTGAGCAGATCAAGAAACAATAGCAACATCCAGGATCTCATTGTATGCTGTTAGCAAATGAGCTCTAATGGCCATTTAATTGGGCACTATATTAGTTCATCAGGGTGAAGATCTATATAGAACACCAACCATAGGTGTGCATGAACAAAAGCTAGGTGTGAGATGGCCTGTGTAACACCTGAAGACACTATGAAACATCATTAATGAAGTAAACATCCATTATTCGAAGATAAACAGTCATCTTGGTAATGGGAGCTTTCAGTGGCAATGGGATGAAGATGGCACATGTCATGGCTTCAGCATGGAGTGTCACTCAGTGCAGCAAGAGCAGCCATGGAGTCAGCGCCCAGCGATGTCAAAGGGCGCTGGCGACACTGTACTGGCGTTTTCGCTCACGTTTTCCAGAGTTGCTAGCAGCCCTGTAAAGTGGATGACCAGGGCATGTACGATCACACTACAGATGAGGCCCCAAAAGGCAACATTCTAACTCTTCTCGAAGTGTGTGTAGACATGCTGAGTCATGCTGTAGCTTTCCAACAAGAGAAAGGCCATCAGCATCAGAGTCTGCCTACAGGGCACAGATGAGTGGTGGCGGCAGTAGGCCACTATAATGTCATATGATGGTCTGCTACCTTTACCCTTTGGTTATGCCTCCCAAAAGCCTGCTGGAAAGAGGCATCCACACCTATCCATCAGTCTTGACTTTGCTGGGGATGCTGTGGCTCACAGTGGTAGTGTCCCCATAGGGGGGACGTGTTGCTCTGTGAAAGATTATAGATGGCTAGACGTGCCAGAGTTAGACCAACATAGTTCTAACCACAGGCTGTGTGGCAGCAGATTAAGTAGATGCCAGACCGACACATACCCCTCCTCCATGTTGATCAGCTGCAGACTGCCATACTTCCACTGGAAGAGGAGCAACATTTATACAGGGGTGGTCTGTATGTTTTGTCACAGTGAGGTTGCCATGACATCACCTTGCTTGCATTTCTTGACCGTTCTTGTTGCATCTAAAACGTGATTCAATTGTGCTTTCAGAAGTGAAGGCAGACATAATGGCCAGAGTCAGTAAACTAAATCGTTGTCAGTGCATCGAGTTACGCCTTTTTACTCCACTCTGCAGGTCAACACAATGATGACATCTTCCTCTCTCTGTAATGCCATGCATTGATGATTTGGTCATGTAGCACTTATGGTGTGTAGCAGTTAAGTCTGCCATGTGTTTCTTTCTTGCTGGTGTTCCAGTTAGATGTTGTGTATTAACCTCCTTCGCCCAGCTCCTGCGTTTCGAAGGGAAGACTTTATAAATTTTACTCAATTACGTATAACCTATGATTCTGTGGCGCTGCAGAAAGATTGGGAGACTAAAGCAACATTGGCTGGATACCCTTCATGTAGAACTTACGCTGGTGGCTATCCAGTCTGATCAAGCTCAAGATCACACCAAGTCAAAGGAGCTGCCCCAATCCACTTTGAGACAAGTGCCAGAATGAAGAAGAATGAAAATCAGTTTGATGAGAGAACTATCAGATATTAAATTGACAGCACATCTCTTGATGCACATTAATTACTTGGTTCCTTGTTATTGAAATCTCAGTCTCGGCTATTAGATGTCACTATTTTCAGGTGTGTCAGAAATCTATGGGATAAACACCTATCTTTAACGTTGCCTACATAAAATTTCACATGCTGTTATGTCTGCTGAGCTCTAAGTCCACCATTAATGGCGTTCTAGGACTCAGTCAGTCCTATGTCCTGGAGTGGTGTTGCTTGTGGACATCATGTTGAAATGAAAGAGGCTCTATCATGAATAAAACTGAAGGTGTTAGTTTCATCTACGAGTTTGGGAAATAGTAAGTTCCACATAATGTAGAAATATACCATTTCAGACATTCTTATCCACAAAGCAACGAAGCACAAAAAAGAGGCACACACATTTTTAGCAAAGATATTGAGAATAAATTAGTCTTTAGGTGCGTTTCGATCATGATTACATACGAAATTCCGTACAGCTTAAAATGTAGGTGGGATTTAAGAATGCAGTTGATTGAAGAATGCAGAGTTCAGAGGTTGCCTGTGATGAGGTTATCCCTCGGTGTTCCAAGAAAAAGGGCATGGGTCCATTCGAAGTCTTCATCTGAGGAGCGTAGAAATCCATTTTCCCCGTTTTATTTTCTGCAAATTATTGATGACAAAATTCCTTGTCATGAGAAAACTGTTTTTTGAGCTGATGACGCTATTGCAAGTTAACAGCTAATTCGCATTTTTTAAATGTTAGCACGCCATTATACATAACGAAATTTATTTTGTAGTGGAAAATATTGTACCTGGAGGATAGTAGTAAGAATATATTGCGTTTTATGGTCGGTCTTTCAATACAGTGACCGATTTTTTGATAATGTGGTGAAATGAGCACTATAAACGGCCATAAGCTTCTTCTACTGTTTTTGGTGTTTTGAGATGTGAGACTGTGTTTTGTAAAACGTTTGTGAATATCATTTAAGTGCTGTAAAATACATTCAAGTTATTCAGAGAATGTATTTAATTCTTCTGTTAGTGTTTTATGAAGAGATTTGTATATACTTTTGAAACTAAGACAGACAGTTGGGCGGTTCAGCCATACTTTGTTGGTCGTGCACCATTTTATACTTTGAAGCAGTAGGTCTCCTGGCATAATACACTTGATATTTGTAAACAAACTGAGTTTCTTTAATATCTTAACCATTTTCCCTGTCTTGAAAATGGAAATTTCTGTTAGTTACCAATAGCTTCTGCTTCAAAATGTTTTTCAGTTGTAACTAGTTTTTGATAATACTTCTTCTTAATATTAATTCACTTATTAATTACTCATGTGTAGTACTGTATAATTCAAGACACATATTATTAAACACTGTATTCACAAAATTTTCTCGACTGTGACACTTTTCAATTTGAATAGCATGTGTGTTGTTAGGTAGATAATCATGTTGCACCTTGGAACACTTTTTCATTTTTGGAGAAAACTTACTTATCTGGAGTAACATTTGTAATTTCAGAAGAAGATTGTAGCGCACAGAAAGCAATGCTACCATTTCAAAATGGAATAAGACGTATTAAACTTCAATTAGGACTGACTAGAGGCGAAAGTCTGAAGTGTTCCATGGTACAACAGTACTTCCTATATGCGAGCTAAATGTCCTCGATCTTAATTAAATATCCTTTTTCTGTCTACAAGAACGGTTAATTGCTCTACTTACCGAAGACTTTCTACTTGTAGCAGTTCTCAAGAAGCATAGATTGTACTAGATAAGTGCGATTAGTTAGCAATGGATTAACACAGATGACTGTCTGAGCGCTAAGTACGAGTTGAGAGCTATCGGTAAACTGGGTTCTTTGAAGTTTTGTCAGGTGCTGAGTTAAGTTTTAGTTACATAGGTGTAGCTTGCTCAAAAATCAGTATTTCTTCCATATTTTAAAATCTTGTTTTTTCTGCCTAATTTCTTAAACATATGAGAATTATTTACGTTTCTTCAACATCACCCGTTTTACTGAATGTTTTGGTTCATATTTGGCAGAAATCCAACACCAACTGACGAGCTGGTGAATTGGCCGAGAGTGACTTCCGACGACCTGTTGGAATATCTGGATATAGGCCAGACACTGCAGGTGAAGAAAGGGCTCTTCCAAGAGCGAGTAGACTTCTGGAGATCGCTGCCTCTCAGAGAAACACAGCAGCAGAGCAAAGTCAGAGAGGAACTCTGATTTTAGATAAAATGGACGCCGATTTTACACTAAAATTTTCTTAGACAAGACTATGTACAAAATGTTTAATGTTCTGTTTGTTGTTCTCTTTGAATGTACATACCACTCTCTTCAAAGAATTATCAAATGCCTACAGAAAATGATAAATTTGTTAATGTTTGTTTATTTATAGGAAATACGAATTCTCTAAAGGTGAACTAATTCGACCTGATAGGCACTGTAATTATAATGATAACAGAGAACGTTGAATTATTCCCTGGAAAAAGTCAATGCTATGGATCCCATTGAAACTCTGCTACGAAAGTGTATGTTTTGATGTTCTGATGTAAGGATATTCTGTATTAAAAATAATGAAAATTCAAGGGAATTCGACTTCGAGGATTCGGTGCACTGTTTCACTGAGTGTTCAGTTTGTATAACTATAAGCTACTGGACTTTCCAACTGCAAAACTACCAGGAAAATGTGAAAGAATGGTACAACATTAAGGAATAGACACCGCACAGTCGCTATCTGCATGTGTTTTCTCTAGTGATCTTTATTGCAATTCATTACGCTTAAGTGTTGATATTGTTTACATTAGATAATTTAAAAACGCTCTCTTTCTAACGTTTCATTCTAATAATACATTTGGTATAAGAAATATTCTTATTTGACGCAATTACGTAGAGATTTTTAAATAATAATTGTTGTCAATATAATTTTAAGATTTTTTGTTCTTTTTCTTTTCTGATGTTTGCGCTTTTTTCTTTAACAACAATTTTCTTTTGTGTAAATTAGCGATATTTTGCGCCACTGCTTCCAATTTTCATCTGTGTGTTTTGTTAGTAAATCGGGAATTCAGAGTTGAATTTCGGTCACACTGGAGGCCCTTCTTAAGAAGACTATGCTACTATTGTGAGAAATTAATGTAGTTGAGTGGACTATCTGTTGTTCGCATCACGGCGTTACACTGTGTACCCGAAAACATATGGTGAAACGGCTTTGTGGTTGTCTCTGATATCGGATCCTGAAGCTCTGTCAGTGTTTACGATTAGTCCATATCTTTTTCCTGCATAAGATCACTGAATGTGTAACACTCTCATATGGGCTGATGTAATCCAACACAGTTCTTTACTTCCTTTGAAATGAGGCGCATTAGAATGGTTCTATTCATTGAAAATTTTTAATGTGCTGCTTAAGGCACAAGAAGAATGGTGGTATGGTTCAATAGCAAAAAAACTGTCAGTTTCTCATTCATATTTAATACTAGTCTATTGTCCATGTCTAATGATATAATCGTTATCAGGACATTAAACACAATCGCTTCCTACCATTAGATTTTATGAAATGTAATCTTTGAACTACTATTGTTACAGGTTATGTTGGTAGCTATGTTATCTGTACAGTATTACTAGAGACTGCCAGAAAAGTTCCTTGATTCCGTTGATGTATTCTGTGCTGCCCAGTTTTGTATTCAATGGTGACAAAATTCTGATACCTTTAACAAAGGATGTACTGAAGACAAGGACTACAGAAGAGACCTACGAGGATTATCGTGTACCACAGTATATTATACGTATACCTGTGGTGATATAGCGAACAAATCAACCAATATTGCGTTGATCAATGCCTTTACGTATTTAGAAACTTACTAATCTCTTCTGGTTAACAGGTAGTGTTAGTGTGGAGCAATAGATTCGA
The DNA here is from genome assembly GCF_023897955.1 of Schistocerca gregaria. Lineage (NCBI taxonomy): Eukaryota > Metazoa > Arthropoda > Insecta > Orthoptera > Acrididae > Schistocerca > Schistocerca gregaria. The sequence continues at coordinate 715,631,228 of NC_064922.1, forward strand.
TGTACATATTCTTTTTGGTTTTAGTTTGTATTTGTCCTCATGTCTGTGAAAGTAGAGAAGTGGTGCCCCCAAGGTTGGAAACGCTGACATATTGTATAGTGACTCCGAGGATGACAATCTCCATCCACTTCTGTATGACAAGCAATGAGACAACGTGAGCTTCTGCTGAAGGAGAACTGTGATAACATTAATACTGAATAGAATGTAGTCCTCGTTTCATGGTCCTCTGAGACGTCAAAAACCGCAAAATAATTATGAGAAGTCAAGGGTAACGTGTCTGGGTATAGTGGAAAGGATAGTGGAAATTATTCACCAGAATTTATGCTTTCAGTAGGCTACTTGTTTATATACGGCCTTCCACAGACATTCCACAATGAAGTCTGGTTTCTATATACACATTTTGTAGTCATGCAGTATGTAATTGTACCTGTAAATCCTCATTCTTTTAGGCACTGAAAAATTTTGTCGGAATCGTGGAGTACCTTGTGGCTGGGGGCATGAGCAGACACTGCGAAGAAGTAGCCGCGAAGTACTGGTAAGATGACGCGTATTTTCTGTTAGAGAAGTAGGCCTTCGTATGACGTGCTGCACTATTCAGAAACTAAGTACTAACGGAATGCTGTCATGGTATAGTTGCTTCGCTGAATATGTTAGTCAAGTCTACCTATCGAATCCAGGTAAAAACTGAAAGCCTATCACCTTTTTGAAAAATTACGCAAAATGTTCAGTTAAAATTTTGAAGCAAATTTAACGTGATTTTCAGTCATGATTCCCTGATAGCGCCATTAGACCCAGAAAATCTTGTATCAACAGAATTGTTTGCGCAAGTGCAACGAGAATTTCATTAACAAGTTTCTGGAAGAAACAGATTGAAAAGTTTTCATGAAGAATGTTGTAACATTAATGCATAATTCTTTAATAAGATTCATCTTGTAGACGACACTCACACAAGACAATGTAATTTCTGTCTCTATGATAAGAAACTAAGTCCTCAGAAGATAAACTTTCAAATCCTAACTAACAATGACGAATTTTATGTTGAAGAGGTTGTGTGACTACATGGTTGCTCCGAAATGCCTGTATCCGCAACTGCTACACGTCGACCTACAAGATAACTGTATATGCAATGGAAGACCGCATAAGAGTTCCTGGCGAAGTAAATCAAGTGCATTTCTTAGTGAAACGGGAAGTTAAAAGCGACCAGGTACCATGAGGAAATTCAGTGCTGATGTTAATGTGGTTGTAAATTCCGCCAATGGAAATCCTTTACTGCAATGAAAAGGCGAAAGTAATTTGTCACAGAAAGATATTCTAATATTTCAAAAGATTATTTATAAGAGAGGTAAAGCCAAGCAGGCAGTTGGCATCTGTCTCACATATGGCACCAGAATTATCAGTGGTAGGCCTATGTGACAATATCAAGTAATAGAATGAGGTAGTTCTTCCTACTTTTAATTCAGACATATTATATATACATATTTGTCTGAATTAAAAGATTGGGAAGTCAAGCGCAACTGGGTATCACCATATACTTGAGCACATTGTTCCGAAACTGATCAGAATGTTATTTGAAGAAACCCGCGACGTGACAATTACTGTGCATAAAAGTGACTTAAATTCAGTACAGTCTGCATGGAACGAAAGTGATACCCTGTGAAATGCAAAGATTCAGCGAAAAGCATGCAGCGGCCTCACCCAAGCATGTAGAACAGTATGTTGAAAACACAGATTAGCATCGCCAGTCCGAAAACTGGCACATCGTGCACATGGTACAAAAGAAGTTACACGATAAATCAGTCTAATCTAAAAGCCGTAAATTCAACTAAATACCTAGGAATTAGAATTACGAACAATTTAAATGTGAAGGAACACATAGAAAATGTTGTGGGAAGGCTAACCAAAGACTGCGTTTCATTGGCAGGACACTTAGAAAATGTAACAGACCAACTAAGGAGACTGCCTACACTACGCTTGTCCGTCCTCTTTTAGAATACGGTTGCGCGGTGTGGGATCCTTTCCAGATAGTACTGACTAAGTTCACCGAAAAAGTTCAAAGAAAGGCGGCATGTTTTGTCTTAACGCCAGTGTCACATAAATGATACAAGATTTGGGATGGACATCATTAAAATGAAGGCGTTTTTCGTTGCGAAGGAATCTTCTCACGAACTTCCAGTCACCAACTCTCTCCTCCGAATGCGAAAATATTTTTTTGACACCGACTTACATAGGGAGGAACGATCACAAAGATAAAATAAGGGAAATCAGAGCTCTTACGGAAAGATATAGGTGTTCATTCTTCCCGCGCGCTATATGAAGTTGAATAATCGAGAATTGTGAAGGTGGGTCGATGAACCCTCTGCCAGGCACTTAAATGTGATTTGCAGAGTATCCATGTAGATATAAATGTAGATGTAGAAGTGGCTTGCTGTGCGACCACGTTGCTTTCAGCTGGAAGTTTCACCGGGAACACCTGGGTGGTTTCTGCAGTCGGAAGTCCTTGAACTCTGCGAGACGTTCCATATGCGGCCACACAGAAACAAAGCGCCGCAACCAGGCAGAGAGTCCAGCTTGTCAGAACTCTTCGGTAGGTAACAGAAGACTGGCTCCTGAAAGGAGTGGCCAGGGATAGCCGACCACTTTCGGAGTTCACTCATTTTATTCACACAAAGTACATGAAAGTCTCACTGGAACATCTGTCATCGCGATTCACTTTGCTACTCATGATGCAACACTTAAAATTGAAGCAATCCGTATTACCTGACTTACACAGCCATTCAGTTTCTCCAGTAACTTAATATATCGGCAAATTCTACAATTTTATTAACAGTACAGGCCACTAGACACATATGTTCCACCTTGTAACTTCAAGGGCATTTTCGAACTGAACTCTTGTCACCCTACGTTTCAGCATGTCTTGGTAGCTGTATCAATCGATTTGCGGCCTTACTAAAACAGTCTCCCACAGAGTTATTTTTAAATTTCAATGTAGTTTGTAGGACTTGCAGAAAAAGTGCTCCATTGAACGAAAAGGGGGGAATAAGGGCACCACAATTAAGGTGAGGTCGGTAGAGGGGATGGGTTGGTTAGGCGTCCATAATTCATAACTAACTTACGAGTAGATCATGCATATTGAGGTGATACATCATACTTTCAATATTTTCATTTGCAGTGAAGTTTTTCTACATATTCACAGGGTAGAAAATTTCCAGTAGTTTGTTTAATTGGGACGTGTGTATTCTCCATGGAATTTTGAAGAAGTACTTTACATCACTGAAGTTACAAAGTTTCTGATGTGCCACACCTTTACTTTATTTTACTTTTTGCTTATTTTTTTCCCTCGGTATCTAGCACAAAACTGATGTGATGGGGTCTCCGTGTACTGCATAACCTCAACGTCAAATAAATCCTGAAAGCTCTTCCAGTTCTCTTTCAATGAGTGTCTTTCTCAGGCACAGTGTGACAACCGTGTATACTTCGATTTCTGCACTGCATTATAATTCAGATTTTTTTATCACAATTTGGGGTATGCCTCTTTCCTTTTATTTTTAAATTCTGACAGAAGTGCAATGAATGACAGTGAATAGTATAGTACTTTAAGGTTTTTTATTGTGACTGTAAACAATTTGTTTTAAGAATCTTTGAAAGAAGTTTTCATCTCTTCTGCAGAAAAAATCTTATATTTGCCGAAATACATGCAAGATGACACACTATCTTTAACATCTTTACATTGAAACTATCTCTTTATCTTGCTACGCCATACACTTGCATCTTTTGATAAAGAACTTCACACACAAAATACATGGGGTTGTTCAATGTAACATACTGAGTCAGCATTTATTTATTTACATGGTAAGTCAGTCTGTCTTAGGTGAATATCAATTTCTTGGTCAGAAGGTGGTGACACAGGCTATGAATATGACCTAACAGATTAAAAAACGTACCACGTGGAGAAGCGAACCAGGATTTGCTGTTTGAGAACCCCGTCAGATCGGTCCCAAAATTTCATTATCATCTATGTTTCCATCTATAATTTTTGACCACTTCATCCAAAGGATTATCCTCGACGTTTGTGCATATAGCGCAACTGGGAGGAGGGATTTGGTGGACGACCTCGACTTATCCTACCCCAAGGTACGCATGACTTCAACGGAACAGACTACAGTGAAACGAATATGTAGTCAAGGAGGACGAAATCGGTAAAGATGCAGCGAAGTGTGGTATCTTCTATTCCCCAGCTTTTATCTCATCTAGTACAGAATCCGATTTTTTAAGGATTTGGCAAATTTTATTTTACTATTTATCTCTGTGACTGGATGCCCTTCATCATGAAAGGTAACCTAAGTAATGTTGTAAATCGTTATCATACGGATAAAAATTCCGTCTCCTGCAACTAAATGTTTTATTTTTGTGTGACAGACATGGTTTGCCTAATGCTAGGCATCTTCAGTGCTTTATAACATTTAAAAAATATTTAATTTTACAAATTTTGATAGGCGATGTTTAACGATTTTTCGCAGCTCATTTAAATTATCCATCTGTTTACAAATATATGGTAGTGTTTCTTTTTTTTTTTTTACACTTTGATTCCCTTTTTACGTCCTTTTGAGGCATCCATGAGGCATTCCGTATGTACTAGACGTACATAGACTTGGGCTACACCATAACTACAGCCCTGTAATTAAGGTACACTACATAAATTATGTAGTAGATGGTAGAGCTACGGGTAGTATTGGTACACTTGGTAGAAAAAGAAACGTAAATGAATGTGTAACAGAGAAAAGGGAAGCCAACGACCTCTCTGTTTTGCACATAATTGGAACAGCACATCATCCAGTGTTAGTCTATTGTGTCTTTTACATCCTTAGAGAATATCAATTGCATTTTATAAGTAATAAAGATTAACTCACATGTAACTTCTGCGCTTTTATGTAACCAAAGGAATTACCTTTGATACAAATACGTTTTACATCCACAAACACAATATAAATCTATAAATTGTTATTATTTTGCCCTCTGTAGAAGGTTTATTGTGATCAAAGGCAAGAGTTTCCAGTTAACATTGATAAACGCAAAAGTTGTATACGAATAACAGGAACATGTTTTATGCAAGTTCAAAGAAGTATTGGTGCGATGCTTGATATATTTTTGTTCTGCGTTTTTTATTACTTTATTTTAAAGTTTTGTTGAGCAAATTGCGTTTTATAACGCTATTTTTTCTTTATTGGTTTCACGCTGCAAATAAACAGTTTTCGAATAAAACCTGAAATACACATTGGCAATTTCAGTTTTTCTATAAATACTGTTTATTCTTACGTAACAGATGGATAAGTATGTAGATGAAAAATGTCCCTTGAGTTATGCAGCCCTTTATATATCATAACACTGTTTCTAGACAGTTCACTACCTCTTAGTTTTAGAGGACTCAGATCGCATGTGCAGAGAAAGCGATCGTTATGAGGTGACGCTATACACGTAGGCAACATACCCAACTTTCAGGTAATGTAGATATGAGATTGACTAACAAAAGCTACTAGGAAAACTACTGTAACATAGGCTTACTTATGGTACTTTATGGTAGATCAAGGTAGTTTGACAACTTTACACGTAGTATATGTTTCCACTCGATCACGTTTAAGCATTTCACAGCTCTTAAACTACAATGTAGCAGACTGCACATAATAAACAGCTCACAATAAAGCTTGATTAAAGTTCCAACTTAGGAAAAACGGCTGCATACAGTGTGAATATTATGTTTCTTGAAGTTTTTCTAGTGGGTCGACTATTCCATCATTTTTTGGGAGCGTATTCAGGATGTTATTAATTCTTGTTCCGATATTTGAGCTGGGGACTGTCGCATTTTAACCTTTTGTGTTTCGAATTGTAAGTAGGCTGTTTAGGTTCTTATACTGGTAACGCCGTCGCCACGTAGCGCTCTGTATGAAAATCACTGGCTGTGCCGTGTGCAGTCTGTGGCTGGTTTGCATTGTTGTCTGCCATTGTAGTGTTGGGCAGCGGCAGCTGGATGCTAACAGCGCGTAGCGTTGCGCAGTTGGAGATGAGCCGCCAGCAGTGGTGGACGTGGGGAGAGAGATGGCGGAGTTTTGAAATTTGTAAGAATTGATGTCATGTCATGAACTGATATATATATATATATATATATATATATATATATATATATATATATATATATATATATATATATATATATATACTCCTGGAAATTTGAATGACAACCCAGCTAGGTGGCTCAGCGACACGGCAGTTGGCTTGCATCCGTGAGGATAGAAATTCAAATCCCTGTCTGGCCATCCGGATTAAAGTTCTCCGTGATCTCCCTCAGGTGCTTAGCAAATGCTGGAATACTTCCTCTGGGAAAAAAAAATTGCTCATTTCTTTCTACACTCCAGGAAATGGAAAAAAGAACACATTGACACCGGTGTGTCAGACCCACCATACTTGCTCCGGACACTGCGAGAGGGCTGTACAAGCAAGGATCACACGCACGGCACAGCGGACACACCAGGAACCGCGGTGTTGGCCGTCGAATGGCGCTAGCTGCGCACCATTTGTGCACCGCCGTCGTCAGTGTCAGCCAGTTTGCCGTGGCATACGGAGCTCCATCGCAGTCTTTAACACTGGTAGCATGCCGCGACAGCATGGACGTGAACCGTATGTGCAGTTAACGGACTTTGAGCGAGGGCGTATAGTGGGCATGCGGGAGGCTGGGTGGACGTACCGCCGAATTGCTCAACACGTGGGGCGTGAGGTCTCCACAGTACATCGATGTTGTCGCCAGTGGTCGGCGGAAGGTGCACGTGCCCGTCGACCTGGGACCGGACCGCAGCGACGCACGGATGCACGCCAAGACCGTAGGATCCTACGCAGTGCCGTAGGGGGACCGCACCGCCACTTCCCAGCAAACTAGGGACACTGTTGCTCCTGGGGTATCGGCGAGGACCATTCGCAACCGTCTCCTTGAAGCTGGGCTACGGTCCCGCACACCGTTAGGCCGTCTTCCGCTCACGCCTCAACATCGTGCAGCCCGCCTCCAGTGGTGTCGCGACAGGCGTGAATGGAGGGACGAATGGAGACGTGTCGTCTTCAGCGATGAGAGTCGCTTCTGCCTTGGTGCCAATGATGGTCGTATGCGTGTTTGGCGCCGTACAGGTGAGCGCCACAATCAGGACTGCATACGACCGAGGCACACAGGGCCAACACCCGGCATCATGGTGTGGGGAGCGATCTCCTACACTGGCCGTACACCTCTGGTGATCGTCGAGTGGACACTGAATAGTGCACGGTACATCCAAACCGTCATCGAACCCATCGTTCTACCATTCCTAGACCGGCAAGGGAACTTGCTGTTCCAACAGGACAACGCACGTCCGCATGTATCCCGTGCCACCCAACGTGCTCTAGAAGGTGTAAGTAAACTACCCTGGCCAGCAAGATCTCCGGATCTGTCCCCCATTGAGCATGTTTGGGACTGGATGAAGTGTCGTCTCATGCGGTCTGCATGTCCAGCATGAACGCTGGTCCAACTGAGGCGCCAGGTGGAAATGGCGTGGCAAGCCGTTCCACAGGACTACATCCAGCATCTCTACGGTAGTCTCCATGGGAGAATAGCAGCCTGCATTGCTGCGAAAGGTGGATATGCACTGTACTAGTGCCGACATTGTGCATGCTCTGTTGCCTGTGTCTATGTGCCTGTGGTTCTGTCAGTGTGATCATGTGATGTATCTGACCCCAGGAATGTGTCAATAAAGTTTCCCCTTCCTGGGACAATGAATTCACGGTGTTCTTATTTCAATTTCCAGGAGTGTATAATGACTATTAAGGTAAATACATTGTTTGTTCTCTATTAAAATCTTTCATTTGCTAACTGTGCCTATCACTAGTTAGTGATTTCCATAGTTTGAATCTTTTATTTAACTGTCAGTAGTGGCGCTCGCTGTATTGCAGTAGTTCGAGTAACGAAGATTTTTGTGAGGTAAGTGATTTGTTAAACATATAGGTTAATGTTAGTCAGGGACATCCTTTTGTAGGGATTATTGAAAGTCAGACTGCGTTGCGCTAAAAATATTGTGTGTCAGTTGAAGCACAATCTTGTATAATTTTTCTAAGGGGACGTTTCATATGTCGACCCTTAGCCGAGGATACCTCACTGGAATCTTCTGATTTTTTTCTTGTATTTTTTGTAGCCTTTGTTTATTGCTAGCGCGTAATTGTAGAGAGAATTTCCTCTGTAGTTGCAGTCTTTCATTGTTGTACAGTAAAACAGTTGTGGCATGCATGCAGAGTTGCACCAAGTATTTCGCAGTTGGGCTTGCAATTAACGAGATATTATTTTTAGTGCTATGTTAATGTGTTTTCTTATTTTTGCTCTTCAAATTGTTCTTTTCTGTGTTATCGTGTGAAATATTGTGACAATAATGGCGTGTGAAAAACGTAATACTAGGCTCCAAAGTAAACTGAGAAATGACAGTGAAGACGAAAGCAGTGAGCTAGCGCCACCATGTAATGAATTAACTAATGTGCAAAGTAGTAATTTGGTAATTGTGCATAGGGAAATGGAGTGGGTTGCAAATAATGGTGTAGGCAGTGAAACAATAAGTGAACAGGGAAGCATTATCGATCGATCGGTCGGCAACAGCTCGCCTCAGGATTCCGAAATGACAGGACACATTCTTGCAAATACTGTAGATTCAGATTTTGCGTCCTCACCGATTTCTCAAATAAGTCAAGTCACAATTTCTGTTTTTCAAACTGCGAATATTGCCGGTTCAAATGCATTGCCGAATAGCACTAAGGAACATGTTTCAGACACCAGTGCATCGTTATTACAATTAATGCAACAAATGGGACAAAAGCTTCAAAAGTTAGACACAATGGAACAAAATCAGAGACAAACACAGCAAAAGCTTCAAAAGTTACACACAATGGAACAAAATCTTCAAAAGTTAGACACAATGGAACAAAATTTTCAAATGTTAGACACAATGGAACAATAGCTTCAAAAGTTATACAACACGCTTGAACAAACACGTGAAGATTTAACTACTGAGTTACATAACATTGAATCGAAATGTGAAAAAGTCTGTAATGACGTAAAAACACAAATTTGTGAGCATTTTCAACCTATTTTTTCGCGGCATGAAAATCCATTACACAATCACGAAGCAGCCATAAAAGAACTGCAGACTATTGTTAATGAAAATCATGACACCTTGCAAGCTAAAATTGACTCAGTTGCATCTACCGATTCGGTTACGCAACTTGCAAAAACTCAGGAAAACTTAAAGGACACAGTAGATACGATTTCAACACAAATGGACACTCTGAAACTTGGTTCAGAAAAACACACAGAGGAAATAATTTCACTATCTGATAAAGTAGCCGAACTTTCAGATCAGTGCACTAACTTATCTACGAAGGTAGATGATGATCTGAATGACACAAAATCTGTAGCTTTCACTGACACTGAAGAGTATGAACAAATTAGAAAATTCAAACAGAATCAAAATCAAATCAACACACAGTAAAAAAGAGAAATGCGGGAAGTACAAGATCAGTTGGCTCAAGTAATACAAGAATTACATATTTCAGAGGACACTCGCGCTCCAGTACGGGAAGAGGGACATAGAAATACAGAACAACCACAAAATAATAACACAGGAAACTTCGGAAATTATGAAAGAAATTGGCAAGGTACACCGAATTTTGAGATGGAACCGCCGAAAGGACGTAACAATGACCGACATGCGACTCGCCGACATGATGATTTTGACTGTAAGCTGTTCATTACTGCATGTAAATTGAAAACATTTAAGAATTCTAGCAACGACATTCATCCAAAAGCGTGGCTTCATCAATTCTCTCATGGTTTTCCTCTCAACTGGTCATTAGAACACAGATTAGAATTTATGTGTGGCTACTTTGAGGATGAACCAGCTGTAAGAATGCGATCGGTCATTCACGATTGCCACAGTGAAGGAGAATTTTATCATGCCTTCCTCTCAGCATATTGGTCTCAAGCTACACAAGACCGAGTAAAACATGGCATCATAATGATGAAACATTTCGAACAATCTGAATTTTCCAGTCTTGTGAAATATTTTGAAGACATGTTGCACAAGAATCAGTACCTGTCAAACCCATACAGCCCCTCAGAACTCATCCGCATTTGCTTAATCAAATTACCGGAATATTTACGGCATATTATTTTGGCAGGACGTTGCAAAGACGACATTGAAGCTTTTCAGGGGCTCTTACAAGAATTAGAAATTGACACTGACAATCGCGGAACGCGAAAACAGGAGCACAACAATTACAGGTCACACCTGTCACATTTCCGCGATGACAGAAATAATACACGACATGGCTATTCGTACAACGTAAATCGGGACCAAAACAGACACCACCCATATGACAACCGTTGGCAGAGTAGTAATAATTACAGGGAAAGATCACCTCTCCACGGTAGTGACTATCACTGAGACAATCAGAGAAACAGACAATATGGGAACCAAAATAATTATTATCAAGGGAGACAGAATAACTTCAGACGCAACGGTCCAGCGCGCAGTTACGATTCAGGGAGAAATTCTCCACCACTTAACCGACAAGAAAGAAACTACAGGAACTACCGACATGACGACAGACGATATGATCGTAACGACAGACCTTAATTGCAGCAGAACTGGCAGGATTCAAACAGAGTAGGGCCCTCTCGACAAGGTGAATTTGTAGAAGTTAGGTCTCCAAATCCCAATAACGACGCGCGCCAACAAAGACACAATAGGCTGGCAGCAACAAAACGTACTTATGAAACTGACGAAGCAGCTGCCGTAGCTAGTAATTACGTAAAAATGGAAGACATTAGGGACATCTTACTCCAGGAACACGACGTAAAACATAACAACATTGCATATCCTGTGATTCACATTACAGTAAATGACGTAAAATTTACGGCAGTACTTGACTCTGGCTGTCCCATTTCAGTCATTAGTGAAACAGCCGTTAGCAAATGCAACAAATCGAAAGATTGCCCCACACTTCCGTTACGTAAGATTAAATTACAAGGTGCAATATTTGGGAAAAGTGTAGATGTACTCCAAAAAACCAACTTAGAACTCTCTTGTCAAAGCCACAGCTTCTCTATGAACTTTCTTATTGTTCCATTGTTGTCGACGGAAATTATATTGGGAGTAGACTTTTTCAATGAATACAAAGCAATCTTAAACTTTCACGATGCTGAAATAAGTTTAGAGAATGAAGGTAAGTCAATAGCTTTGAAATTTGAAGATTGGCTCTCAAATCATGACGAGGAAATTAATCGGCTTTACCTTCTGTTAGACAACAGTTCGGAATTTTCTACGGAACTAGACACTAACAATCACTCTGCAAATACTGACAGGGATGATATCGACGGCATATTTGAAACTAATGAGTTAATTCAGAATAAAATTCAAACAATTGAGAATTGTAATGACACTGATAGGCAGGACCTTTTTGAGATTTTACAAGCACATTCCACAGTTTTTACTCACAAAACAGGAACAATCAAGGGATTTCAGTACCAATTTCGTGTTCGTGAGCATACTAAATTTTGTGTTAGACCATACGTAATTCCAGCACATTATAGGGACCGTGTTAGAACAGAAATACAATCTATGCTTGACGAGGGCATTATTGAGCCTGCAGTAAGCTCATACAACAATCCATTACATGTTGTTGAGAAGAAAAATGGATCGATCAGGCTTGTCTTAGATTCGAGACAAATCAATACTATCATTATTCCTGAAACAGACAGGCCGCAAACGTTGGAAGAACTTCTTCAAAATTTTAATGGTGTAAAAGTGTTGTCTTCTATTGATCTCAGATCCAGCTTTTATCAGATCGAACTTCATCCAGAATGTGAAAATACTCAGCTTTCCTTTGTTTCGGCGTTTCTTATCACTTTCGGAAACTTCTTTTTGGTTTGAACATTTCTTCAGCAGCATTCATTCGTGGGCTAAATTCAATATTACATGATTTCTTAAAACCTCACATCACCTTATATGTGGATGATATTCTAATAGCAGAAGCCTCATGGGAACAACATAGTCGCATCCTCAACATTTTGTTACGTATTTTTGCAGAATCTGGAATTACAGTTAACTTGGAAAAGTCTGAATTCGGTAGGTCAAAGGTGAGGCTTTTGGGACATATTATTTCTTCTGAAGGCATTCAGCCGGATCCTGAAAAGTTAGAAGCAATCAGAGCCATTCCAGTTCCATCCACAAAGAAACAAGTCCGCAGTTTTCTAGGTCTCGTAAATTTTTACCGCCGTTTTCTGAATATGCGAATTCTAGTTATACCAAAACTTTGTTCTCTCACTGGAAAAAATACTATTTGGAACTGGGACGAACAAGCACATTTGGAATTCAATTCTTTGAAAGAATCGCTACTTAACGCGCCAATACTAGCTCATCCAGATCTCTCACAAGATTTTGGCCTTAGCACAGATTTTTCTAAAGTCGGTCTTGGTGCCCATTTATTTCAAGAAGCCACAGAAAATGACATTACTGTTCAGAAAACCATTGCTTTTGCTAGCCGAGTGCTAACAAAATCTGAAAAAAATTATTCCGTTACTTAATTAGAAGCTTTAGCTATCGTTTGGGCATTTAACAAATTCCGTTTCTTTCTTTATGGTAAGTACGTAAAAGTATACAGTGATCATCGTGCATTACAATTTCTTATGTCTTCAACATTAAATCATGACAGTTTAAAACGTTGGGCATTGTTTCTGCAAGAATTCCACTTCACAATAGTCTACTTTCCCGGCAAGGAGAACATTGTTGCGGACGCACTGTCACGCGCACCGGCTGGGCTCGAGAAAAGTAACACAGAAAGCAACCTCGATAAAAATTTCAGTATTCTTTACATTCAGAAAGTCGCCTTTGAAAACTTCATCACCACATCTTTAAAGGACATTGCTCATGAACAAGATAAAGATCCGATTTGGAAAGACATCAAAAGTAAATGGCATGAAAAGACACACACACAGATTCGGCATTATTATCTGGTTAGGAACAACATACTGTTCAAACGCTGTACTGTTGATGACAAGCTATGGGTACTTTGCATTCCAGACGATTTCGTTAATAAGCTTATTTGGTACATTCATTTCAGCTATGCACATTTTGGTCCACGAGAATGTTATCATGTTCTTCTAACGACTTGTTATTTTAACAATATGGAAAAGAGAATTCGAAGAGTCTTGTCTATTTGCAAACTTTCTCAAAAGGCGAAACCATCTACTGTCTCGCATCGTGCTCCATTGTTTCCTATCATTCCTTCTAAATTAAAAGAATTTGCTGCTTTTGATCTCTTGGGACCGCTTGTTAGAACATCTAATAGATTTTCGTACGTTATAGTCGCTTACTTCAAAATTTGTTTCTTTCACTCCGTTACGTAAAGCCACTGGACGGTCTGTATCCAACGCCTTTGTTAAAAATTTCTTACTTAAAGTTGGACACGTTAGTAAAGTAATTTCAGATAACGGACCGCAATTCAGATCTGCTGTTTGGTCGCGCATGCTTCGTAACCATAACATCAAATCTGTTTTTATTTCATTGTACTCACCACATTGTAACCTGTCTGAACGGATTATGAAAGAAATCAATAAGCTTTGCAGACTTTATTGTCACAGAAAGCATCAGCATTGGGACAGATATTTACACTTATTTCAAAACGTGCTGAATGAAATGCCTCACAACTCCACAGCTTTACCACCTGTTCTTGTACTGAAGAATAAAGAACCACCGAACAGAATCAGAGAGCTTGTACCTTTTCCGAATACGCGTAAACTTCGACACAAAGACATAATTGACTTTGCTATTAAAAATATAAATTCTGCTGCAGACAAAAGGAGAAAATTACACGGTAAAGCAAAAAGAAATAATATATTGGTCAGAAAGTTCTCAATAAAGCTCATTCATTGTCACATAAGAAGAAACACTTGAGTCACAAATTCTTTCTAGTTTACAATGGACCTTACAGAATCCGATGTATACCACATGATAATTGCGTTGAAGCTGAAACTCTTCTTACTAGGAAGAGTAAAGGTTTACACATCATTTCATATGTAAAACCGTTTATTTAAATATAATCTGCTTTTTGACTTTGTCTTTGCCATAAAACATTTCACTTCACATTTCTAGTATGTTTTGTCTCAGTGAGAAACTGTTAACATGCAACAATGTTTTGAAGTTAACTATCCAGTCTAGAACCTAGGGAACATTTTTAAACATAAATTACGAATGCATTGTTATAGTGAACAGAAGACACAGTGTTGTTATTTGTACATTCTTGCTTGTTAGTTGCACGATTACATAACGACTATAAGGCTTACATACTTAGAACATACACTGTTAATGAGATTTTAATGCAACATTTTGGTTTAGTTGAAAAGACATTCTTTATTTGAAGTAATTTCTGTGAGATTAAAGATGACTTAGCATTTGGTTTCTTTGATAGCTACACGATTATATCACGACGCTACTAATGTGTGACACAATTTACATTGTGCTTTTGATGTGTATCTGTTTTATATCTGCACCGTTTTTCTGAATTCTTCTGGAAAGGAAAACATGTTTTAGTAGTAACTTTGTGGTATAGCCACAACGAGACAGCCTTTTCTGTAGCACAACAATACGTTACTGTACAGTACTTACTTCATCACGGCAATAAGCGTAGTAACTACGATATCTATACGCAAAGCATTTCACTTTTGTTTATCATGAGGTAAGTACATTGACTTCTGCATAACTTAGCTTTCGGAGGACGATAACTACGACACTTCCACAGAGATTATCTTACAACAAGACGCACAGTTTAGCGCTACCGTACACGTATTTGAGTGATTAATTTTGTACTTAAACATTTATTTTTAAAGATATTTGAAGTACAATGATACAAGGGTTTTCCATGATACATTTCATTCCATTGCTGTAATCTGTGACGCATGAGGATATAATTACATTAAGATGACTCCAGACTTATGAATTTGTATTTGGTCTGTACTTTGTGAAATGTTCATATTTTTTCGGAACCATTGTGATGCTATGAGAGCTTTGAATGACATATTTGGTATGAGATCATAATTTTTAAAGTACGTTTGAGGTAGACGACACTTTTGACATGAGCAGGGATTTTTTTTAGGTTTTGAAATTATTGCAGAAAGCTATGACGTTTTTGGGATTTGACTGAGGTGTTATGATGTTATTATTACGACGACGATGTGAATTATGCTGCTGAGGTATGTTTAAGCTGATGCTATATGAGTTATTTGATTATGCTACGTATCTGTCATGATGAAATATTGAAGAAGTGTGGATGAATAAGGTAAGGAATAATGAGTAGTTGTTAGGGACTCTGGTTTGTGAAAAAGGTTGTTGGAAACCAAGAATCGTACTTTAAGAGTTATGAAATGTGTGTACATGCGTGAATGTATTACAATGCTGTCGAAAAATTTTTGGACACTCTTATATTTATAGGATTTTATTTTCTACACGTTTGTAACGCAAATTCTCAACCTGTGAGAATATTTTTACATGAGACTGTCACTGTAGCGGAAACTGCTGTCGTAAATATTTTGGTAAGAAAGGTAGGTGACCGTGACGTAATGCGTTGCGAGCGGCCAGGTGTGCCAGCCGCCTTGAGAAAAAGTCATTAGTGTGTGCCTTTCAGAGGCACAGGTGGAAAAAAAAGGAGGCCATTAACCTCGCTATTGACATTCCTTTGTAGAAAGCATCGCAAATACGACATGCCCAAACTTGAAAACATATGATTACACTGTGAAGCTCTTAATTTATGATATTTACTGAAATGAAATGATGAGAAACATTTTATATCTATTGTCTTTCTAGCTGAGAGATTGCTCATTTTGTTTAATATCCAGTTACTATCTGCACTGCAGCATTCGTTAAAATAAAATTTAATAGATGTACTAATATCACTATTTTCTGTCTACAGACCTAGTAAAGAATCATTTGATGATGTACTTTCTTAGAAAAGAGAGCACAAATAGACATTTCCCTTCACAGCAATTCCAAAAATATTTTTTTTACGATTTGGTAACTTATCTGCTAGCGTATGTTGTCGTGATGCATCACTCTAGCGTTAAGATGTGACATAGGTACGAAACATTTTTTCTGTAATATTTTTTCTGCTTCAGCTTTGTCATGTTTAGATATAAGTTATTTCATTTGCTGCTGCTGTTTGCCAGGCATAATGTTACTGAATTTGATTTTGTATTACTCTGTTAAGCCAGTTTTACTACGGATTTATTTTTCTTGTTTGCTGCGCATTGCCTTATATTAGTTTTAATATTGCTGCTTGCTTTGCTTACTTGCATTTTTTTTCATTGCTGTTTGTATTAATTGTTTTGTGCTGCTGCATTGTCTCGTCCCTTAGTTTAGCATCTGAGCTCAGTAGTTTTAAGTTAGCTTAAGAGGGGGTAGCCTATATAAAAGAATGAGTTGCGATGAATTGGAAGAAATGCACTGAGAGGTTATACAAAAAAATGTACAGACAGCAGGTGTAGGTAGGATTTTCTTGGAAATAAATGATGAAGTAAGATACTGGAAAATAAATAATGAGGTAAGAAATATGTGAACATATAAATACAAAAAGCATGCTTGGATAGGATTATATTTTTTTTTGTATGGCTGGAGCAAATGTTGAAATAAGAGGGACGATCTATGGAATGAAGTTTTGGGGTGGACTGCAGTAGCAAATGTTACCCTGAAAACAAACCCTGTCCTTTCCTTTTGTGTTATCCCACTATGTGTTTGTATACACTTGTGTATTTATTTTCTTCCTGTCTCTGTGTACTGTTTCATAAATTTCTTTCTCTTCTAATACTAAGCTACATTCACTGTGATGAGGAATACTGTTATCCTCAAATATAATTTGCATTAATAACATGTTATTTACTTCGTAAAGATGTTTACACATTATTTATTCTGTTTTGTTCTAATGCCCATGTGTGATGTTGATGTTTCAAAAGTTATTCTGATCTTTTATGTATTTACTTATGTCATAATTCCTGTAACACTGATGTATATGCTTATTTCTATTCTTTTGTAAAGCTCCTATTACTACAAATGTTATCTGTATTATTATGTTTTAATAATTCATTTTGTACCTTTGTTATTGTATTCTCATGTTATAAAATTGTAATTGACACCAGTTCATCAAATTAAGCAACTTGTAAATTACATTTCGCTGCACAAGTTTCTGTTGGTCATAGTATATGGACAATATGTGAGAAGTAGGGACTGATATTGTTTGCACGTGTGTTAATAATTCAGCAAGGGACTGGATAGCAGCATTGCTGGTTCTAAGGACATTTCAAACAAATTCTTCGTGAGTGGACAAGTGGTGGTTTATGGACTTGCTATATTGTCCACAAGACTCTTTGATGGTGATTGTGCACCTGCACAGTCGCAACAGTTGGCTGCTAGCCATCTCTACAAGGACTACAGTGGGTCTACACCTTTGATGACTCACCAGTACCATTATTTCTACAAGGACTGCAGTGGGTCTGCACCTCTGGTGGCCCACCAATAACATAATCTCTACCAGGACTACAGTGGGTCTGCTCTGTGATGACCAACCTACCAATATTTTTAAAAACTTCGACTGACTCTGTAGTGGGTTTGCTCTTTTGTGACCCATTACCTGTCTGCATGTCAAGAGTGAGCACTGTCTTTCCGTTGGAAGGACAACACTACTTCTTCAAGACTGCATGGAAATCCACTACTTCCGTGTGCATTTTCTTTTATTGCTCAGTCTTTGAGAAAAACACTGCTATTTTACTGTGATGAATGATCAGGACTGTCTATATGGACTGTGAGAAAATTTTAGCTTTTGACCAACATTGTATCAATAAGTGTGTGCATTTGATTTCTTTGTTATTGTAATCATAATTATGAAATTTTTTTCAAATCTGTATTGGCCAGGGCCCAAAACAATTTGTAAAATTTTTTGTGGGGAGCATGGGGGCTATGTAAGTAGGCTGTTTAGGTTCTTATATTGGTAACACTGCCGGCACATAGCGCTCTGTATGAAAATCACTGGCTGTGCCGTGTGCAGTCTGTGGCTCGTTTGCATTGTTGTGTGCCATTGTAAGGTTGGGCAGCGGTAGCTGGATGCTAACAGCGCATAGCGTTGCGCAGTTGGAGGTGAGCCGCCAGCAGTGGTGGACGTGGGGAGAAAGATGGCGGAGTTTTGAAATTTGTAGGAATTGATGTCATGTTAAGACAAATACATTGTTTGTTCTCTATTAAAATCTTTCATTTGCTAACAGTGCCTATCAGTAGTTAGTGACTTCCGTAGTTTGAATCTTTTATTTAGCTGTCAGTAGTGGCGCTCGCTGTATAGCAGTAGTTCGAGTAACGTAGATTTTTGGTGAGGTAAGTGATTTGTGAAAGGTATCGGTTAATGTTAGTCAGGGCCATTATTTTGTAGGGATTATTGAAAGTCAGACTGCGTTGAGCTAAAAATTTTGTGTGTCAGTTTAAGCACAATCTTGTATAATTTTTCTAAGGGGACGTTTCAGCATTTCTTAAGGTGCAATCTGGGTACGTCTAGGTTTTGCATAAAGGAACGTAGGAGACCGCACAGAAGCCCGACTCAAGCTCGCCGATGCGCCACCCACGGTCGTTAAACGGCTGTGCGAGTTCCATCTGGTTCAAATGGCTCTGAGCACTATGGGACTTCAATTCTGAGGTCATCAGGCTCCTAGAACGTAGAACTACTTAAACCTAACTAACCTAAGGACATCACACATATCCTTGCCCGAGGAAGAATTCGAACCTGCGGCCGTAGTGGTAGTGCGGTTCCAGACTGTAGCGCCTAGAACTGCTCAGCCACTCCGGCCGGTGTTCCATCTGGGTGTGGCGCAACCCACAGTCCGTAAAGTAGAGCGCTGCGCGTTACGCGGCACCATTAGGTCAATGACATGAAATATAATCAATGAAAAACAGTTAGAATGGAGGCACATTCAATATAAAGATGGAGTGACAGTTGAAACACCCACAACAATGACTGTGTCATGCCTATTGGCGTTCTGACTGCCCATGACGGCTACTGCTTACGAAACGCAGTAATCAGGCGCCGATTCGCAGTCCGGTATGTATTTACAATTGTTACAGTACATTAATTATTTTCATTTGTTATAACTTATTCATGAAATTGTAGGTTCCACAAATTTTCAAATATACCCTGTTTATACCAAGCGACTTTGCGCAGTGGTTAGCACACTAGGCTTGCTTTCAGGAGGTCGTCGCGTGAAACCCGTGTTCGGCCATCCTGATTTAGGTTTTCCATAATTTTCCTAAATCGCTTCAGGCTAAAGCCGGAATGGTTCCCTTGTAAGGACACGGCTCACTTCCTCATCCTTTCCTATTCCAGTGGGACTGACTTCTTCGCTGTTTGGTCCCCCCCCCCCCCCCCCCTCAAATCAACCAACCAATCGACCAACGCGGATTATGCACTGTGATTCCACGATGTTACAAACTTTCAGGGATAATTGAAAAGGACGAATTATCACTTTGAGATAAGATACTCTGCTCCATAAACGACCGAGTCTCAAGTCATCAGCGAAGATCGTTCTGGTGCCCCTGATAGTGGGATACATGCAGCGGTACTTTTATTGCTAAGATTGTAGGGTGGGTAACATTAAGGGGTAATGTTATAAATCAATACCAGAAAATCATCTACCAAATACGGGCTCTAAAATGCACCCTTTAAGGTACACTACTGGCCACTAAAATTGCTACACCAAGAAGAAATGCAGGTGACAAACGGGTTTTCATTGGGCGAATATATTATACTACAACTGACATGTGATTACATTTTCACGCAATTTGGGTGCATAGATCCTGAGTAATCAGTACCCAGAACAACCACCTCTGGCCGTAATAACGGCCTTGATACGCCTGGGCATTGAGTCAAACAAAGCTTGGATATCGTGTACAGCTACAGCTGCCCATGCAGCTTCAACACGATACCACAGTTCATCAAAAGTAGTGACTGACGTATTGTGACGAGCCAGTTGCTCAGCCACCATCAACCAGACGCTTTCAATTGGTGAGATATCTGGAGAATGTGCTGACCAGGGCAGCAATCGAACATTTTCTGTATCCAGAAAGGCCCTTACAGGACCTGCAACATGCGGTCGTGCATTATCCTGCTGAAATGTAGGGTTTCACGGGGATCGATTGAAGGATAGAGTCACGGGTCGTAACACATCTGAAATGTAACGTTCACTATTCAAAGTTCCGTCAACGCGAACAAGAGGTAACCGAGACGTGTAACGAATGGCACCCCACACCATCACGCCGTGTGATACGCCAGAATGGCTATGAAGAATACACGTTTCCAATGTGCGTTCACCGCGGTGTCGCCAAATGCGACCATCATGATGCTGTAAACAGAACCTGAATTCATCCGAAAAAATGACTTTTGCCATTCGTGCACCCAGGTTGGTCGTTGAGTACACCATCAAAGGCGCTCCTGTCTGTGATGCAGCGTTAAGGGTAACCGCAGCCATGGTCTCCGAGCTGATAGCCCATGCTGCTGCAAACGTCGTCGAACTGTTCGTGCAGATGATTGTTGTCTTGCAAACGTCCCCATCTGTTGACTCAGGGGTCGAGACGTGGCTGCACGATCCGTTACAGCCATGCGGATAAGATGTCTGTCAAATCGACTGCTAGTGATACGAGGCCGTTGGGATCCAGCACGGCGTTTCGTATTACTCTCATGACCCCACCGACTCCATATTCTGCTAACAGTCATTGGGTGTCGACCAAAGCGAGCAGCAATGTCGCGATACGACCATCCGCAATCTCGATAGGCTACAATCCGACCTTTATGAAAGTCGGAAACTTGATGGTACGCATTTCTCCTCCTTACATGAGGCATCACAACAGCGTTTCACCCGGCAACGACGGCCAACTGTTGTTTGTGTATGAGAAATCTGTTGGAAACTTTCCTCATGTCAGCACGTTGTAGGTGTCTCTACCTCGCGCCAACGTTGTGTGAATGCTATGTCGGTTAAATTTCGCGTCAGTAGCATGTCATCTTCGTGGTGTAGTAATTTTAATGACCAGTAGTGTATATGCGCAATTGTTCATCTTCGTTATTGTGAAACACAGATCTTCAATTGATCAAGTGTCCATAGCCTTAAGGTATGCGTTTTACAGCCCATATTTACTGACATCTTTTTCTTGTTTTGGTCCATACTTGCTAGTCCTAGGATATGGAAGCCAAAGAGTTTGAAGCAAAATAGATGTGTTCTACAGTACAAAAGGTGAATAAGTGACAATAGCTCTTGCGGTACGCACTTTAAAGTAGCAAATGCGCAGTATCGCCAGTCACCCAAGATTATATCAAAACGTTATGCGTTCCACTACTACACAAATTGAACTGCTAGCTGCGTAACGCATGGGAGCGCTTCTGCCGAAATTTAAAGCTCCACTTTGCATAATGGAATAAACGCGGTTTGAATCAGAGCTGCACGTTCCTGTCCGGTAACTTACGTTCCCGGTCAGCAGGTGAAAAAAATTGCAGTGTGGGCGCCGCTACCAATTGGCTCGTGTCTTACGGCCCGTTGCCCTGTGGCGCACGCACCAGCGAATGGAACCTAGCGTCCACCTCGTACCGCGAATGGAAATCGGATCTGCCGCGCTACGAGCCCAGAATGGATTGCGAACCTCCGTCACTTTGCGCGTTACTGGATCGCGGTGCGTCGCAGTAAGCCGAGGCGAGCAGCCAGGGATAGCGCTTAGGTGATATGTGAATTTTGTTATAACCTAACACGATCCTGTGTTTCGTCCTTGCGAGTACGAATTCCGTGGAAAAAGAGAAACTACAACAACTCGTAACCGGAAATACACTCCTCTAATTTGCGTAATGCTGTTGTTACAATTGCAAATGAATAGAACCCTCCTCGACTCTGGGACTTGCAGCTTAACATGTAAGCGAAATATGTTAATGGTGAGAATTATTCACTAGACAGTGTACTTTTTCCAAAGGAACGTAACAACAAGCCAGAGAGCACCAGCCAAGCGGAAAAAAGTGGATACGAAGCAACTTCCCCATAAACTCATTCTGTATTCGGAACGCTGTGCAAAGAGTAAACTTCTGTGTGTAGAGTAACCAATGCGGGTGGGATGAGAATGGCGGAATCCTTACGTCTCTTTTATGTTAACTTCGTATCGTTGTCATGAGAATCTGTTTAGAGAATTAACAATGATAGAGCTGCGAAAATGTAATTTTTTGGTGCATTTAGTTTCTTTCCTAGTTATACAAATAAAACAATTTCTGCGTCGGTCACTTTTTTATTTTGCGGCTGTGCGTTTCAACGGTTCACACCGTCATCTTCAGGTGGAGCATTGTTTATTTACATATCTGGTGATGGTGAAGAGTACAGACATCTTTTCACTGTATCAGGCCAAGGGAACGTAGATTACTTTTCTTCTTTTGCTAATGATAACTGTTTATTTGGATGAGGCGCTTTTTATGTTAAAAAACTCAAAAGCGCCTTTTCTAAATTAGTAATATTTATGTTAGCAAAAGAGGCAGTAACTGATTTATTTGTATTTATCAACAGTCGCAGCCATCATAACGCCGTCCCTTACGGACGAAATGTTCATTTCCTTGTCATGTAAATGCGTGCTTGAAGTTGTCATACCTAGCGTTACAGTTTGTTTATGGCCATCCTCTTACTCGGTAAACAGAAAGATCTAATATGTACTATAGATGTGAAATGTTGACAGTGTCAAATAACATTTTAATAAGAAGCATTAACATCAGGAAAGAAAAATGTGGATACAAGTGAACTATTACCTCTGAAGATGATAAACGGCACATATTTATGCAAGGGTTATAACTAAACAAACGTCAACATGAAAGATAATCGTAATGAGAGACTCTATTACAGGGATTCGGGAAATATTTTTGCTAATGAAATCAACAGAATAGGACAGAATTATTCAAAAGTCATGTTTTGGAGCTTCTTTACCAAATTTATAGGATGTATTGTTCTGTTATAGTAGCTAATCTGGCAGAGTGTCAAGTGTGCATCTACAGAGTATCTGAACAACGTGTACAAATACTGAAGATAGTTTACTCCGTCTGATGTGCTTAAGAAATGCCTTGTTGATACATGGCACACTAGCAAGAACAGACCCACCTCAATATCTGAGAAAACTCGACTTAAATAAATCATTTTATTAAACTTATATAGAGACAGTACGAGTTATCTTCAAATTTCAAGTGAGAATTTTTGGCATTAAATTAGATTATTTTTTCATGCACGCTGGGGCACTTCACACGAGTTTTTCAATGACATAAACTAAAGATACCATTTTTAAATTTGTCTCACTTTTCTTGCCGACGTACGATGTGTACAGAAATGTGTTACGTATCGTGCAACGCAACCGGCTGTGGGCTTTTATTTGTACTAGCAGAAGAAACGTGTCTGGAGTTGGACAAACAATTTTCTGTAAGCAGTGCACGATCTAATACATCAGCTTTCGCTCACTGAAAGCAGTAGGAGTTGGTAGTACACCTTTGATTTTAAGCGCAAATCGTACCACAAAATCAACCCTGAAGCTTGTTTCTCCACTGGTGGGGAACACCTAAGGACGAAAGCAATTTCGACACCATTTTGAGCTGCCAAGCAACATAACCCGATGAAATTGGACTATACAAAGAAAGCGTGGTAACTGTATAGCACAGAAGGTAACTGTGGGGAATGCGCAACGAGACGAATAGAAAGGACACTTTTATACAAATATAATAATTGCACTGGAATCGCCACGATTTCTGATGGCGCGGTTGACATTTCAAGGGGCGGGACATGATTCTTAATAGGGTTTGTGGTCACCACAGATGGAAATGCATGCTCTGCAACGTGTTCCCTGCTGGCCACAAGGTTGGTAAGGAGTTCTCGTGGTGGGGCGTTCCATTAATTCACCAGCGCTGCTGACAACTGCTGGACGGTCTTTCGTGCATGTAAGACACGCTGCAATACGTCTTTCCAACTGATTCCATACGTACTAGATGGGAGGTCAGTAGCGGGAACGAGCAAGTCAGACCATTCGTCGAATATTCTCTCGTTCCAAGAGCTGCTCCAGCTGCGCTGTTCGTTGCGGTCGCGCATTGTAATCTGTAAAAAAAAAGAAGCCAGGGCTGTTGCACTACTGAAAAGAGACTCACGAGGAAGTAATACAGTATCATATACGAATGCCAGACATTTGCCACGCAGGACTTTTCCACACTTGGCCCTTCGCCAGGTAGCTTCAGTAGCGATCCCTCAGGTAAGGGACGCCCTGCCTCGTACTTCTGCCCGCTTTCAAACCCCCGTCTCCGCATCTTAACAACCAGTATGTAAGGAACCTTCTTCTTCGACATCTTGGCGAAATACAGAGCTTCTTTTTCGAAATCGAAATACGCTACTGGCCATTAAAATTGCTACACCAACAAGACACGCAGATAATAAACGAGTATTCATTGGACAAATATATTGTACTAGAACTGACATGTGAGTACATTTACACGCAATTTGGGTGCATAGATCCTGAGAAATCAGTACCCAGAACAACCACCTTTGGGCGTAATAACGGCCTTGATACGCCTGGGCAGTGAGTCAAACAGAGCTTGGATGGCGTGTGTAGCTACAGCTGCCCATGCAGCATCTACACGATACCACAGTTCATCAAGAGTAGTGAGTGGCGTACTGTGACGAGCCAGTTGCTCGGCCACCATTGACCAGACGTTTTCATTTGGCGAGAGATCTGGAGCATGTGCTTGGCAGGGCAGCAGTCGAACAAAGAAAGGCCCGTACAGGACCTGCAACATGCGGTCGTGCATTAGCCTGCTGATATGTAGAGTTTCGCAGGGATCGAATGAAGGGTAGAGCCACGGGTCGTAACACATCTGAAATGTAACGTCCACTGTTCAAAGTGCCGTCAATGCGAACAAGAGGTGACCGAGACGTGTAAGCAGTGGCACCCCATACCATCACGCCGGGTGATACGCCAACATGGCGATGACGAATACACGCTTCCAATGTGCGTTCACTGTGATGTGACCAAACACCGATGCGACTATCATGATGCTGTAAACAGAACATGGATTCATCCGAAAAAAATGACGTTTTGTCATTCGTGCACCGAGGTTTGTCGTTGAGTACACCATCGCAGGGGCTCCTGTCTGTGATGCAGCGTCAACGGTAACCGCAACCATGGTCTACGAGCTGATAGTCCATGCTGCTGCAAACGTCGTCGAACTGTTCCTGCAAATGGTTGTTGTCTTGCAAACGTCCCCATCTATTGACTCTGCGATCGAGACGTGGCTGTACGATCCGTTACACCCATGCGGATAAGATGCCTGTCAAGTCGACTGCTAGTGATACGAGGCCGTTGGGATCCAGCACGGCGTTCCGTATTACCCTCCTGAACCCACCGATTCCATATTCTGCTAACAATCATTGGATCTCGATCAACGCGAGTAGCTATGTCGCGATACGATAAACCTCAATCTCCATAGGCTACAATCCGACCTTTATGAAAGTCGGCAACGTGATGGTACGCCTTTCTCCTTCTTACACGAGGCATTACAACAACGTTTCACCAGGCAACGCCGGTCAACTGCTGTTTGTGTATGAGAAATCGGTTGGAAACTTTCCTCGTGTCAGCCACCGGCGCCAACCTTGTGTGAATGCTCTGAAAAGCTAATCATTTGCATATCACAGCATCTTCTTCCTGTTGGTTAAATTTCACGTCTGTAGCACGTCATCTTCGTGTTGTAGCAATTTTAGTGACCAGTAGTGATTTTTTAACTTTTGTGAAACGAAAGCAATACCGACGATTATGTCAGTATGTAATTAGTTCTGCCATGTATAAATATAGATCCCTCTGTCGGTACGATAGCTTCGTTTCACGCAGACTCTTTGCGATAGAAACAGTCCATCGCCAAGGGAGCAACAAGAAAGGAACGATGTAAAGAGAACGCAAATGTACGCTGATAATTTCTATTTGGTCACTACATTTGTGCCTACTTTAATTACTATAACTCCATGCCCAAAAGACAATAAGCAAAGAAGAAATGGGTATGTGAATGCTTGAAAAGAAGAGCGACATACTCCATATTAATTTACTCTCTAAAATCCGATATCCCTTGTGGCGAAACATTAATTAATAAAGTGTAGCGGGACAAAGTTCTAAACATCACTGAAAATAGTTCACTAAATAGCGATAAGGACATCTATGATTGACATGTCATCTAAAGTAGACGTACAATTTTAAAACGTTAGAAATAAGGAAATGAAGTAATACAGAATGCTATGCTTGTAACGTACGTTGTTGTTCTACATTGTTTGGCTCTGGTATTTACAGGGTCACAGAGAACGCATCCTAGGTTCTGGAGGGAAAAGCCGTAATTGTAATGGTCTGCGCTACAACAGAAACCAGATGCATGACTTACGGAAAAATAATGTGTATTACAGCTTACAAGCGACACTGAAGCAGGTAGTTCCTGTGACTTAGTATGGGCAGAGGTTATATTCGAGAACCGGAATAATTTAATAACTGTCTCCTTTTACCGACCCCCGGTCTCATATGAAACAGTTGCTGAACAGTTGAAAGAAAACTTGAGTCTCATCACAAACAGGTACCCTACTCATACAGTTATAGTTGGCAGTGACTTATATCTACCTTCCGTATGTTAAACAAAATTCATTTGCAGGCCCTATTATAGATAGAAAACAACTTCCGTAATTGTACTAAATGCTTTTTAAAAAAATATTTTGATCAGTTAGTTCACGAGGCCATTCAAATTGTAAATGGTTATGAAAACACACTTGACCTCTTAGCCACAAATAATCCTGAGCATCACGACGGATACAGGGATTAGTGAACACACAGTCGTAGCGAGGCTCAATTCCGTAACGAAGAAATTCACCAAAACTAAACGCGAAATACGCGTATTTATAAAAGCAGCTAAAAATTCGGTTGACGTCTTTCTAAGAGACGGTCTCCCGCCCTTCCAAACTATGTAAGTGAAGACCATATGTAGCTTAAGTTCAAAGGAATAGTATTAACAGCACTCTAGAGATTCATACCAAATAAATTAGTAAGAGACGGAACTGATGCCACATGGTACACAAAACACGACAGAAAGCTGTTGCAAAATCACCGAAAAAGGCACGTATAATTTAGACGAACGCAAGATCTCCAAGATTGGCGAAGTTTTACTGAGGCTCGAAATTTGGTGCGGATTTCAATGCGAGGTGCATTTAATTGTTTCCACAACGAAGCTCTCTCTAAAAATGTGGGAGAAAATCCAATGAGATTCTGGTCCTATGTTAAGTAAACCAGCGGAAAGGCTCAGTACCTTTACTGAGCGACAGCGACGGTAATGTTACTGATGACAGTGCCACTAAAGTGGAGTTACTAAATGCAGTATTCGGAAATTCCTTCACCAAAGAAGACGAAGTAAATATTCTAGAATTCGAAATGAGAACCGTTGCAAACATACTATAGGAGGAGGATGAAGAGAGAAGGGACCCAACCCTTCGAAGCAGGTAAGATTGTGGCAAATGTCCGGCGTGGCTAATGTCCGCACACCTCATATACGTCGACGTGTGAGTGTACCGTGTTCAAAGATTTGGAGATTAGTACGTCCACGCAACATTTTGCCTCGCCATACCTTAAAACGTATACCACCGATGCCATCTCCCTGGATGCATTACATGTGCCCACCTGCCGCCAAATGAGGGTACGTCCGGAATCACTACTCAGACTGAACCTGGTCTCGTACAAGGAGAGCAGCTGACCCCATTCCTTGTAGGTCCAGTCCCTACGCTCCTGGCACCAACGCAGACAGTGCCGTCGCGGTGGTCTCGCGGTTCTAGGCGCTCAGTCGGGAACCGCGCGACTGCTACGGTCGTAGGTTCGAATCCTGCCTCGGGCATGGATGTGTGTGATGTCCTTAGGTTAGTTAGGTTTAATTAGTTCTAAGTTCTAGGCGACTGATGACCACAGATGTTAAGTCGCATAGTGCTTAGAGCCATTTGAACCATTTGAACAGTGCCGTTGATGTACAACGGAACACGGCATACTGGTCGTCAAGCAAAGAGACCACACCCATGCAGTAGCCGCACGAGTATGGAGGGTAGGATTGCGTGCATTACACTCCTGTTGAGTGTGGTTACAATTACAACCGCTCTTTGGAGATGGGTCCCTTCTTGCCTGTTACAGAATGTAAGGGTCATCAACTGTTTGTCATGGGCGAATCACCTTCTTTCCTTCAGACAGCGTTGCCTGCGGTTAGGAACGCTCCCCATGCACGTGGAACAATGTGAGCAATACAAAACACCTGGGTTACACTCGTCGTACACATTTATTCCAGTTTCCCAATGATTATTCCCCTTGCGAAGTCATCCAGATGTAGTCTTCGGGTCATATTGCAATGAAGAACAGGCCACACTGTCTTTCTCGCGCCTTCAACTTCCTCGTGTCGGAGGACGAGCTGAACGAGGCGCGACACTCACGTTGACCTCACCCCATGTAACGTCCAGTATTCTGTGCAACACTGGGAGACCTCTGACAACACGCTCTCGCATATTCATGCAGTTTCTCCGAGTTGTTGATATCTTATGTTGCTTTATCTATCTCGTTCTTAGTTTGGGAGAGCAGTAGAAACAAAAAAAAAAGAAATGAGCCCTAAAGAAATAATTAAAAGGGAAGGTAAATGTATGAAAAGGTTCCCATTCAGTAATGACGCTTTCCGCATTACAGTTCTTCTAATTTTAATCAAAAATTTATTTTAAATATGTTCACAGCTGTGTCTGAACAGAGCTCTTACATCAAGTTGATAAATTAAAGGCCTGACGAACGCAGACCAAGCTCTGTTGTACTTGATTATTTAACGACATGGTTGCATGACCACTGCGTTACCCACGACAGGTAATTACAAAGCGATCACCATTACATATTTGTGAAGTAAGATTTCCAATAGGCACACATTAAAATATAGAAAAACTATTCACTTTGTGATTCATAAAAAACATTTAAATCAATGTTGTATAATAAAAAATAACTTAAATTCTTACTACATCTAATACTACTGACTTACTAGTCAAACTATTGACTTTAAATGCATTATTAAGATCGAATAGTAGTTAACTAATTATGGGAATCAGTTGGATTATAGAATTAGATGCTCATGCTGATTTTCATAAAGTTTTATAAAGTGTGTGCATGTCGAGGAATCATAGTTTAGATACATCTTTTCATATTACTCAGTAAATTGTTTATAAATGTTAATAAATTTGTTTAATAGTAAAAGTAACTTTTCGTCATAATTTCTGTCATTATCAGCTTTTAAACTACATGTTACGTCTTTAATTAGGGTGTTTACTTGAACTATTAAGAATTTTTGAACTATAATGTTTGTAACTCCCCGTGAACCACGGACCTTGCCCCTGGTGAGACGGCTTGCATGCATGAGTGACACATGTAGCCGTACGTATGTACTAACACATGGCAGGGGTGTCCGTTGAGAAGTCAGCCAATCGTTTGGTTCCTGGGGCTGAGCTGATCTTGTAACATCAATCAAAACGGTCTTGTTGTGCTGGTACTGCCAACGGCTGAAAGCAGGAGGAAACTACAGCCGTAATTTTTTCCGAGGGCCTGCAGCTCTACTGTATAGTTAAATAATGATGGCGTCGTCTTGCGTACCGGAGGTGAAGAAGTCCCATATCCGGATCTCCGGATGGACATTACTCAGGAGAACGATGTCACGAGGAGAAACAAAATTGGTGTTCTACGGATCGGAGAGTGGAATGTTAGATCTCTTAACCTGGCAGGCAGATACGCAGCGAAATGGATACGCTCAAGTTAGATATGGTGCGAATTAGTGCAGTTTTATGTCAGCAGCAACAGGACTTCTCGTCAGGTGAATACAGGGTTACAAGTACAAAATCAAACAGGGGTAATGAAGGAGTAGGTTTAATAATGAATAAGAAAATAGGAATGCGGGTAAGCTATTATGAACCACATAGTGAACGCATTACTGTAGCCAAGGTACACATGAAGCCCACACTCACAAAAGTAGTAAAAGTTAATATATGAGCTAGCTCCGCAGATGATGAAGAGATTGAGATAAGAGAAATTACTCACATGTTTAAGGGACACGAAAACTTTATTGGTTCAAAAATGGTTAAAATGGCTCTGAGCACTATGGGACTTAACATCTGAGGTCATCAGTCCCCTAGAACGTAGAACTACTGAAACCCAACTAACGTAAGGAGATCACACAATCCATGCCCTAGGTAGGATTTGAAACTGCGACCGTAGCAGTCGCGCGGTTCCAGACTGAAGCGCCTAGAACCGCTCGGCCACCAACTGGCCGGACCTTAATTGTGATGGGGGACTGGAAATCGAGAGTAAGGAAATATAGCAGGTGAATATGGACTGGATGAAAAGAAAGGAAGAGGAAGCCACCTGGTAGAATTTTCCAAAAAGCATAATTCAATTATCGCTAATGCTTTAAGTATCATGAAAGAAGGTATCACACGCGAGAGAGACCTGAAGATACCAGAAGGTTTCAGACTGACTATGTAATAGTGAGACAGAGATTTTGGAAGTAGATTTTAAATTATAAGACATTTTCAGGGGCAAATGCGAACTGTGGTCAAAATTTATTGTTTATTAACTGCAAATTAAAACTGAAGAAAGGTCAAAAAAAGTACAAGATTAAGGAGATAGGATTTGGATAAGACGAAAGAACCAGAGGTTGTAAAGAGTTTCAGGGGGAGCATCAGGGAACGATTGATTAGAACAGGGAAAAGAATACAGTCGACGATGAATGGGTAGCTTTGAAATGTGAAATATACAAGCACCTGGGGATCCAATAGGTAAAAAGACAAAGCCTAGTAGAAATCCTTGAGTGACACAGTAGAGATACTGCAGTAAGAGCAAAAACTGCATCAAATGAAGCAGGTGAAAGGGAATAGTAATGTGTTATATATGAGATTGAGAGGAAGTGCAAAATGACTCAGCAGGAATGGCTAGCGGACAAATGTCAGGATCTAGAAGCATATATCATTAAGGAAAACTAGATATTGTCTAAAAGAAACTTAAAGAGGCCTTCGGAGAAAGAGGAAGTGGCGGTATGAATATCAAGAGCTTAGATGGGAAACTAGTAACAAGCAAAAAAAGGGAAAGCTGAAAGGTGGAAGGAATTTATAGAAGATCTGTATAAGAAATATGACCTTTCAGGCAGTATTATAGAAATGATACAGGACGTAGATGAAGGTGAGATGGGAGACATGGTACTGATAGAACAATTTGACAGAGTACTGAAACATCTAAGTCGAAACAATGCCCCAGAAATAGATGACATTTCATCAGAACTACTGGTAGCCTTGGGAGAGCCAGCCATGACAAAATTCTTCCATCTAGTGTGCAAGATATATAAGACAAGCCGAAGTACCCTCAGACTTCAAGAAGAATGTAATAATTCCAATTCTAAAGAAATCTGTTGTTGACAGATGTGAATATTACCGACCTGCAAGTTTAGTAAGTCATGGTTACAAAGTACTAACAAGAATTCTTTACAGAAGAATGAAATGACTGGTGGAAGGAGATCTCGGGGTATATCTATTTGGATTCTGGAGAAATGTGGGCACACACGAGGCAGTTCTGGCACTACAACTTAACTTAGAAAGTATGTTAATGAAAGGCAAACCTACATTTATAGCATCTGTAGACTTAGAGAAAGCTTTTGACAATGTTGATTAAAATATTCTGTTTGAAATTATGATGGTAGCAGGATTAAAAAGTGGAAAGCTATTTACATCTTGCGGAGAAACCAGACGGCAGTTTTAAAAGTTGAGGGGCTGGGAAGAAAAGCAATGATTGAGAAGGGAAAGAGACAGAGTTGTATCCTACCCCCGTTATCATTCAGTCTGTACATTGAGCAAGCACTAAAGCAAACCAAGCTTTGCCGATGACATTGTACTTCTCTCAGAGACAGCAAATTACTTGGAAGAGCAGTTGAACGGAATGAACATTGTCTTGAAAGGTGGACGTAAGATGAAAAAAATTTGACAGAGTACTGAAACACCTAAGTCGACGTGATACAAGGATAATGGAATGTAGTCGAATTAGATCAGGTTAAGCTGAGGGCATTCAATTAGAACCTGATACATGTGATGTAGTAGATGTGTTTGCCATTTGGGCAGTAATATAACGGAGGATGACAGAAACAGAGAGAATATAAAATGTAGACTGCCAATTGTAAGAAAGAAGTGTCTGAAGAAAAGGAATTTTTTAACACAGAATATTGATCTATGTGTTAGGAAGTCTTTCCTGAAATCATTTATCTGGAGAGTAGGGATGTATGGAAGCGGAACATGGATGAGAAACAGTTTTGACAAGAAGAGACTGGAAGATTTTGAATGTAGTGCTACAGCTGAACGCTGAGGATCATATGGGTAGATTCCACGCACATGTCGTCGAAGTGGCGTCAAATCGAAATACTTGCACCTGGCGAAAGGTCTACCCGACGGGAGGCCCTAGTCACACGACTTTTATTTATTTTTAGATTGGTAGATCAGGTAACTAATGAGATATACTAAATATAATTGAAAAGAAAAGAAATTTGTGGTACAAAAAATGTTCAAATGTGTGTGAAAATCTTATGGGACTTAACTGCTAAGGTCATCAGTCCCTGAGCTTACACACTACTTAACCTAAATTATCCTAAGGACAAACACACACACCCATGCCCGAGGAAGGACTCGAACGTCCGCTGGGACCAGCCGCACAGTCCATGACTGCGGCGCCCAAGACCGCTCGGCTTTGTGGTACGACCTGACTACAAAAACGCACAGGTTGATGACGTCAAGGGGTCACCATCTTAGTGTTGGAGTGAAGTTTGGGGAGGGGGGAAGGGGGGTAAAAATGGTAGAGGGCGACCAAGAGATGAATACAGTAGACAGATGCAAATGAAGTAAGTCGCAGAAGTTATTCGGAGATGAAGAGGCTTGCACTGGATAGATGCTGCATAAAAACCAATCTTTGGACTAGAGGCCATAACAACAAAAATATCTGTAAATGTTAATAACATTATGAATACCGTGTTTATACAAGAGTGGTTTGATTTCCAATGAGCCCGTCTCACTGTCAAGTTTAATAAGAGGTATTTATTTTCCTCATAGTGTGTCTGTAAGTCATTTTACGTATTTTCAATGGATACATCAATTTTTGCTACATGTTGTAAGTCATTCAAGGTTAAATCACTTGGGTCGCTTAGCAAACGTGCTGCGTCCCAGGACTCCCCATTCTAGCTGCTTCTCACTGCCCGCCCACTCATTCCCAAGCAGAAAGCTGCTTAATATAGGCTGGAAATACAAAGGCCCCTCCGGCCACAAACTGCTGCCATGGCTGTCTTAATTTTATTAATGTAAAAAGTCACATGGTTTCGAGTAAAGGAAAGAAACGTTAACTCTGAGGCAACACACAGCGCGTGATACCTGTCGTGCTTCAGGAAGGGAGCCTGTGTTCCGTATGAAGTAAGACATGTTAACAGCCTGCTGAGGAAATGGCCGTGCTTTAATGACCAGTGAGGCCAACATCCTCCGGTGCCAAGGTGACTAGCACATTCAGGCCTACAGCAAGGATGTTCTAGAACATTCTAGGATGTTCTGGACAGATTCCGGTCATAACGGAAACGCTTGGAAGAGTGGGCGGAGCGTAACGTTGCGATAAGCACTCACTCAAAAAGCCCCAGAAAAGTCAGTCTATAAGTGACTAACGCTCATGGCCAACGCAGTCAGTAATATAGGTTAGAAGCAGTCGGTACCGTGAGTGGAGCAGTGACTGGTGGAAGTAAGCAGTTACCAGAGCACAGTACCACAGCAGTAGCAGCGAGAGGAGTCACTACAGAGAACCACTTTGGGGCTGATGCAGCAAGAAGTAGCAGTCAGTACAAATTCGAAGAAGAAAATCTGATTTTCCTATAACTATCCAGCAACAGGTACTATCTTGAGAGAGAAACATGGTCTGTAAAGTTTGTCTCCAGTAGTAGCAATGATTAATAGTTACTACTTCCTGTGTCTTAGAATATAAAGAGGAAGAAGCGCTCTTTAGCACTTATCTCTTACTGCGCGTAAAGTATTTGTTCGTGTATTGTCTGAAGGAGTTTCAAGCAGAGAGCTCATCTTTGACAGCGAAAGTTAGAACTCAGAAACCGGGAACTGCTCGAAAGAACTAACACATAGGGTGATAGGGTGTACTCATTGATTTGCTAATAAAAAAGCCGTTGAAGCAAAAGATAGATTCCAAAGCCACAAAAAACAACTGCAGAATAAAACACCAGTAACTGAGTAAGAATATAAACACAAGGGGAAGCATGCCAAACAAAAAACTGGGCGCTGTATCATTTTAGAACTAGAGTAGAACACAATACACAAAGGAGGCAAACTTTTGCCTATTAATTAATGGAACACTTAAACAGAGCAGAGAAAGATAATGCAGAACTAAATACATAAATGAAAAAACAGAAGAAACATAGCCTCAAGAAGGAGTTGACCTAGATAAACAAAAGCTGGTAGGTGTGTTTCCACATCCATTTCACGCCAGTAACTTAAAAGTAATGCTAGTAGCGCCACTATGAGGATGCATATAAGTTTTGCTTTAAATACACGTCGTAACGGTTGTGAGAGTTAGTTACCTTCGATGTTAGCCGGAATGCCTTTAAGGCAACAAAGACGCCATTATCAACAGCTCATTCAGTTTGAACGAGGTCCTGTAATGGGGTACGAGCAGCTTGATGTTCCTTCTGTGGTATTGCTGAATGACTTAGTAAGGTGCGGTCGCAAGAAGACTCGGCTCCGGACAGCCACGTGGCACTATCGAGAGGGAAAGACCACCGAGTTCGCCGTACGGCTGTGATGCATCGTAGTCATCATATTACACCTGCAACAGCATTTCGAACAGCAGTTGGCGCCATAGTGACACAACGAACTGTTACAAATCGGTTACTTCAAGGACAGCTCCGAGCCAGAAGCATTGTAGCGTTCCACTTACCCCAAACCACCACCGTTTGCGACTTCAGTTGTCTCAAGCGACAGCTCATTGGAGTGCCGATTGGAAGTCTGTCGTGTGTTCTGACGAAAACCAGATCTGCCTCGGTGCCAGTGATGGCCGTGTGTTTGTTATAAGATGGCCAGATGAGGGCCTGCAACCAACCTGTCTGCTGCCTAGACGCACTGGACCTACACAAGGATTTAGAGGGTTGGGTTTTGAGGAACAGACCAAACAGCGACGTCATCGGTCTCATCGGATTAGGGAAGGACGGGGAAGGAAGTCGGCCGTGCCCTTTCAAAGGAACCATCCCGGCATTTGCCTGGAGTGATTTGTGGAAAACCTAAATCAGGATGGCCGGACGCGGGATTGAACCATCGTCCTCCCGAATGCGAGTCCAATGTGCTAACCACTGCGCAATCTCGCTCGGTCCCAGATGTAGAGATTGGTATGCAACTTTGTTCGACACTCCTGAGACTGTCCTAAGTACCCTGATGGCAAATCTGGTCGTGATTCTAGAGATTCGACCTGCTGTGCTGCCATTCATGAACAGCATTCTGGGGGTGTGTTTTCCAACAGGAAAACGCTTGCCCACATAACACACTTGCAACGCAACTTTCTGTGTGTTGCCTTTGCCTGCTCGATCATCACATCTGTCTCCAGTCGAACACGTATGAGACACCATCGGTCGATAACTCCAGCCTCATCCACAAACAGCATTAACCATCACTGTATTTAACGACCAAGTGCAACAAGAGCAGAACTCCGTCCCACAAACGGATATCCGACACCTGTACGACAAAATGCATGAATATTTCCGTGCCTGCATTCAACATTCTGTCGGTTATATGGTTATTCATGTACCAGCATTTCGCATTTGCAATGACTCTCTTCACGCTTACGTTAGCCTGTGATCTTGCATAGCTAATCACTTAAATATGCTTCCTAAAGAAACGAAAGACTTAGCGAAGATCACGAAAAGAATTTTGTATACAACTGTGACGAATGGAACATCCAGAACTGAGACAGGAAGTGATCACATTCCCTATCCGAATAACTTATTTTATTTCATCATACATTTCTTCAATTTCTTCATCTGCAGAACTAGTTGGCATATAAACTTGTACTACTGTAGTGGGCGTGGGCTTCGTGTCTATCTTGGCCACAATAATGCGTTCACTATGCTGTTTGTAGTAGCTTACCCGCATTCCTATTTTTTATTCATTATTAAACCTACTCCTGCATTACCCCTATTTGAGTTTGTATTTATAACGCTGTATACGCCTGACCAAAAGTCTTGTTCCTCCTGCCACTGAACTTCACTAATTCCTACTATATCTAACTTTAACCTATCAATTTTCCTTTTTAAATTTTCTAACCTACCTGCCCGATTAAGGGGTCTGACAATCCACGCTCCGATCCGTAGAACGCCAGTTTTCTTTTGCCTGATAAAGCCATAGTGTTTCTGAAATATTGGTCATGTGGAATGTCATGCTATTAATACTCTAACATAGGATATGTTTGTCTGATGTCAGACATACAACCACCCTGCAAGTTTCCTATCCCAATCACTACAATGGCAAACTTTACAATGACAAGACTACTTCCTTCTACTCTATTTTAGTGTCGTAGGAAGACATGGCCTGTGAATATCCACTGCAAATTGCGAGAAAATCTTCGCAAAACGATTTTGTAGAGGATGTAAACACGGTCGAAAATAATGAAGAAGTGGTCGGAATCGCGACTTCACAATTAGTACACTCCTGGAAATTGAAATAAGAACACCGTGAATTCATTGTCCCAGGAAGGGGAAACTTTATTGACACATTTCTGGGGTCAGATACATCACATGATCACACTGACAGAACCACAAGCACATAGACACAGGCAACAGAGCATGCACAATGTCGGCACTAGTACAGTGTATATCCAACTTTCGCAGCAATGCAGGCTGCTATTCTCCCATGGAGACGATCGTAGAGATGCTGGATGTAGTCCTGTGGAACGGCTTGCCATGCCATTTCCACCTGGCGGGTCAGTTGGACCAGCGCTCGTGCTGGACGTGCAGACCGCGTGAGACGACGCTTCATCCAGTCCCAAAAGTGCTCAATGGGGGACAGATCCGGATGTCTTGCTGGCCAGGGTAGTTGACTTACACCTTCTAGAGCACGTTAGGTGGCACGGGATACATGCGGACGTGCATTGTCCTGTTGGAACAGCAAGTTCCCTTGCCGGTCTAGGAATGGTAGAACGATGGGTTCGATGACGGTTTGAATGTAGCGTGCACTATTCAATGTCCCCTCGACGATCACCAGAGGTGTACGGCCAGTGTAGGAGATCGCTCCCCACACCATGATGCCGGGTGTTGGCCCTGTGTGCCTTGGTCGTGTGCAGTCCTGATTGTGGCGCTCACCTGCACGGCGCCAAACACGCATACGACCATCATTGGCACCAAGGCAGAAGCGACTCTCATCGCTGAAGGCGACACGTCTCCATTCGTTCCTCCATTCACGCCTGTCGCGACACCACTGGAGGCGGGTTGCACGATGTTGGGGCGTGAGCGGAAGACGGCCTAACGGTGTGCGGGACCGTTGCCCAGCTTCAAGGAGACGGTTGCGAATCGTCCTCGTCGATACCCCAGGAGCAACAGTGTCCCTAATTTGCTGGCAAGTGGCGGTGCGGTCCCCTACGGCACAGCGTAGGATCCTACGGTCTTGGCGTGCATCCGTGCGTCGCTGCGGTCCGGTCCCAGGTCGACGGGCACGTGCACCTTACGCCGACCACTGACGACAACATCGATGTACTGTGGAGACCTCACGCCCCACGTGTTGAGCAATTCGGCGGTACGTCCACCCGGCCTCCCGCATGCCCACTATACGCCCTCGCTCAAAGTCCGTCAACTGCACATACGTTTCACGTCCACGCTGTCGCGGCATGCTACCAGTGTTAAAGACTGCGATGGAGCTCCGTATGCCACGGCAAACTGGCTGACACTGACGGCGGCGGTGCACAAATGCTGCGCAGCTAGCGCCATTCGACGGCCAACACCGCGGTTCCTGGTGTGTCCGCTGTGCCGTGCGTGTGATCATTGCTTGTACAGCCCTCTCGCAGTGTCCGGAGCAAGTATGGTGGGTCTGACACACCGGTGTCAATGTGTTCTTTTTTCCATTTCCAGGAGTGTAATATGCATGCTTCAGCTCTGTATATATGTGTGGAGAGCTGTCGAACAGCAGATTGCTACGGTTAGAATCCGTAACGTACTAACTGTTTGTCTATAAATTTCGCTGCTGGGGATGCGCACTCTGTAAGTATGGAGAAGGGAAACTCTTACGAGCCGACCGCTGTGGTCGAGCGGTTCTAGGCGCTTCTCTCTGGAATCACGCGGCTGCTATGGTCGCAGCTTCGAAGCCTGCCTCGGGCATGGATGTGTGTGATGTCCTTAGGTTAGTTAGGTTTAAGCAGTTCTAAGTTCTAGGGGACTGATGATTTCAGATGTCCCGTAGTGCTCAGAGCCATTTGAAAATCTCTCGTTCCGGAATGCAAAGGATAACACCAGTTGTATGGAATTGTTAATTTTTGAGCTGTATTGCGTTTTTAGTTGCTGCTTGTGTAGCGCTGTACATATAGTTGTGTAATTAGGCTTTGTGACTAATTACGTAATTAGGTCCAATCTTTACTTCAGTTTCTCAAGCAAAATAAATAAAGTGCACTAACCTAACATTTCTCTCGTGTATGTGGGCAGTTTCCATGCGACAGGTGGTGTACTTAGGCTTTCTGTCTAGAAGGACTGCGGTTCATGTCCCGGGAAGGGCAGTTAAATTTTTAATTTCTCGCCATTTCCCCTGTGCAGGATGAGGTGAGATTCCAGCACAGGCGAGGGACAATTAAATTCCCTCCAAAATTCGAAATTTTCGACAAAATACGGATTTCCGCTTCAAAATTCGAAATTGCCATCAGTAAGGTAGGTGTGGTAGGTGGAGAGAGAGGGATGGAAAGGAGAGGGGCAGGGACCCACATGTTGGCTGGAGAAAACACATGACATTTGCGGGGTGGGTGACTGTGTGGGTGGGGGTGGAGGGTAGTTAATTGATCAGTTCACTTTCCTGTCAATTTGATATCGAAACTGCTCTCTTGCGTCCTTACCCTAGTACTCTCGTCAATAAGGAGGGAAGTAGAAGTGATTCAAAAAACTGCTGTCCAATATCCTTGACATCGGTCTGTTTTAGAATCTTAGAACTTACTCTGAGCTCAAACATAATAACATCTCTTGAAGAGAATGACCTCCCCCACGTCATCTTTCATTGTTTCAGATAACACTGATCATGTGAAACTCAATTTGTACTTTTCTCACTGATATATTGCAAGCCTTAGATCAAAGCAGTGTGGTAGATGCAGTATTTCTTGATTTCCGAGAATCATTTGACTCATTACCACACCTACGCTTATTGTCAAAAATTTGATCACAAGGGACAGAAGGTGCAATTTGTGACTGGTTGAATTCTTTTTGGCAGGGAGGATGCAGCATATTATCTTGAATCGTTACTCATCATCACATGTAGAAGTA
Organism: Schistocerca gregaria; assembly: GCF_023897955.1. Classification (NCBI taxonomy): domain Eukaryota; kingdom Metazoa; phylum Arthropoda; class Insecta; order Orthoptera; family Acrididae; genus Schistocerca; species Schistocerca gregaria. Next base: position 715,670,942 of record NC_064922.1, read on the forward strand.
ACTTTGGTTGTGTCCCAGGGATGTTTGCTGGGACCCTTGCTGTTCGTGTTGTACTTTTTGAAGATGTTGCACTGTCAGAAAAAGGTAAACAAATATTCAGTCAGATCTTGATAAGGTTGCTTTTTTTGTTTCTCTGGTTTTAAAGTGGTGCAAAAACTGGCAACTTGCTTTAAATGTTTAGGGATCTAAAATTGTGCACTTCACAAAACGAAAAAAACGCAGTATCCTAAGGATCATAATATCGATGAGCCACAGCTCTAATCCGCCAACTCATACAAATACATGGGTGTAGCATTTTGGAGGGATATGAAATGGAGCGATCACACAGCTTCAGTCGTGGGTAAAGCAGGTGGTAGACTTCGCTTTATTGGTACAATACTGGGGAAGTGCGTTCAACCTACGAAGGAAATTGCTTACAAATGACTCGTGCGACCGGTTATAGAATATTTGCTCAAGCGTGTGGGACCCATACCAAATAGGTCTAAAAGGGCATACTGAACGCATACAGAGAAGGGCTGCACGAATGGTCACAGGTTTGTTTGACCTGGTTGGGAAACTGAAGTAAAGATCGGCCCTAATTACGTAATTAAAGTGCTAGAGAGGTGCTAAGAAACTGAACTGGCAGAATCTTGAAGATAGATATAAACTATTCCGAGAAAGTTTACTAAAAGTTTCAATAACCGGCTTTAAATGATGATTTTATGAATATTCTACAAACACCTACGTATCGTTCACACAGGGATCCTAAGGACAAGATTAGAATAATTACAGAACGCAATGAGGTATTCAAACAATCATTCTTCCAGTGCTCCATACGCAAATGAAACGGGAAGATACTCGAAGAACTGATACAAAGGGACATACCCTCTTCTACACATTTCACGATGTTTTCCAGAGTACAAATGTAGATGAACTGGGAAAGACGGTTTAGTTTCAAGCACGTAGGGCAAGCAATCTGGGTTACCAACTTCTGATCAGTAAAGAACATAGATCCCAAATGGATCCGATCGTATGAGAGTAACCTGCATGCAAACTGATATTTTCTCGTAAAATAAATGCAATAAGCAATCTCTATTCCAGGGCAGCATAGTATATGTAACCTTTATGTAAAAATGATGCTACCGTTTCTATTATTTTATGAATTACCTTATGATCTGTATGAAGACCATCAGCCTGTCCAACCCACTCTGTGATTGTCGGCTGTCCTTCGCTCCTACAGCGCCTCGATTTGTTTCGGGACATCAACTGGCAACAATGTCGTCGACTTGTCGTCGCATGGCAACGTCGGAATCTCATTGCACAACCACTGTACTGCGATACCTCGTTTCCTCAGCCGTCATTCAAACCATAACGATCTGATTATTAACTCAGTACTACATTCAACACAACAGGACTTTCCAAAGAAACCTATGTATGTTGCAAGCAAAGAAACACAATGACTTTTGTTGAGCAATCTGTATTTTAAAAAATGAACAAATCCAACAATTTACGTAGGATCTATCTATGAATGCAAACGTTTGAACTGAAGAAAAGTATGTAAAATCATATCATACATTTTCAGTCATAAATCTTTTTATTTCTGCTAAATCATGTGAAATGTTCTAAAGTTAAAAAAAGTATCAGATTATAGGTAATAACCCTGATCGCACCGGTTTTTTCCGTGACCGTTGTCCTAATGGGGAGAGCGGTAACTTAAAAGTAGCCATACAAGCTAATAAAAGTTGTCTTCAAGCGCTATAATGTTATGTCATTCTTGCCGTTGCTAACTTACTTACGCATACACGCTCATCCAAATTGTATTCAAATGATTCTCACAATTGTAAAACTTTTTGCGAAACTGTTGATTCTTCCTAAAAGCTTACATATATGTACAGTGGTGAAAAACAATTTATCTCTACTGTAAATAAATGCTTGAAGTGTTATGCTTTGCCACTGTAAGTCCAAGCATTTAAGAGGGGGCTAGAGGGTTACCCCTTTTTTTGTTTAACTAACTTATTAAAAGCCTATTTGTTCCGGAACGTCTTTGATGGCACGCTTTTCTGGAGTGCTACTTGTAAAGTAACAAGCGAAAACTTTATTATCGTAATTTACATTTATGCTTAACGAAATTTCTATAACTGTTGGGGATGGGGGTTTTATATTTCTGGGTAAACTTGATAAATGTTACTTCAGTTCTCTTCTAACTTCCTTCTTACTCTCTGCCCTCTGAAATTGTACTGACAACATCCAAATATAGCCAGTCAGCATTTGCTGGCTTAGTAACTGCTTTATTTAATATACACTGAGGTGACAAAGGACATGGGATAGCGATATTGCATATATGCAGGTGGCAGTATTATCGCGTACACAGGTTACAAAAGGGCAGTGCAGTGGCGAAGCTGTCATTTGTACACAGGTGATTCATGTGAAAAGGTTCCCGTCGTGATTATGGCCTCACGACAGATCACGAACGCGGAATGGTGGTTGGAGCTAGACACATGGGACATTCCATTTCGGAAATATTTAGGGAATTCAATATTCCGAGAAGCACCGTCTGAAAATGCTGCCAAGAATACCATATTTCAGGCATCGCCTACTGTCACGAGTAAAGCATTGGCCGATGGCCTTCACTCAAAGACAGAGAGCGCTGGCGTTTCTGTAGAGTTGTTAGTGCTAACAGAAAAGCAATACTATTTGAAATAACCGCAGGAATCGATGTGGATCCTACGACGAACATATCCCTTAGGACAGTGCGGCGAAATTTGGCGTTAATGGGCTATGGCAGCAGACGATCGATGCGAATGCCTTTGCCAACAACACAGTATCGTCTGCAATGCCTCTCCTGGGCTCGTGACCATATCGGTTGGCCGCTATACGACTGGAAAACCGTGGCCTGGTCAAGTATATCCCCATTTCGTTTGGTGAGAGTTGATGGCAGGGTTAGAGTGTGGTGCAGATTCCACGAATCCCAGAACCCAGGTTGTCAACAAGGCACACTGCAAGCTGATGGTGGCTCCATAATTATGTTGGTGGTGTTTGTATGGAATGAACTGAATCCTCTGGTCCAGCTGGACCTATCATTGACTAGAAATGGTTACGTTCGGCTACTTGGAGACTTTTCCAGCCATTCATGGATTTCATATTTACAAACAAAGATTGAATTTTTATGCATGACGCATATCTTCGCGATTGGTTTGAAGAACATCCTGGACAATTCGAGTGAATGATTTGGCCACCAAATCGCGCGTCATGAATACCCTCGCTCATTGATGGGACATAATCGACAGGGCAGTTCGTGTGCAAAATCCTGCACCAGCAACAATTTGGCAATCCTGGAAGGAGGAGGCATGGCTGCGTATTTCTGCAAGGGACTTCCAACGACTTGTTGAGTCCATGCCACGTGGATATGCTGCACTACACCGGACAAAAGGGGGACTGGCAAGGTATTAGGAGGTGTCCATGACTTTTGTCACCGTAGCGTATTTAGCCATGTTAAATTTTAAAAGTGATTACCATCCTATCTCCTTGTCATATAAATAAATTTTATTGTTTTTTGGATGTTTTTCAGCGGCTAACTAACAAAAGTTTGAGGCGAATTGTTCGAAGGTGAACGACCGAACACTATTTGTGTTCTTTCGATAAATGCTTTTTAACAGAAGCTAGAATCCCGTAAGATATTTTTACTGATCATTTTCAATACTTTAAATAACCCTTCCACTAATAATTGTACGGGTTTGATTAGTCTCCTGCCATAGAACAATGACGCCAACCAATCTACTCAACAGCTTCATACAGCACCGCTTATAAGATATTAGATGATGATCCAGTACAGGTAAAATTTCAGACTACTGGTTTGGTAGTCTCCTGTACCTCTGTTCTCCATTATCAGTATAGTTTGTTTCCTTGTCGCGACAATTAGCTTACAGAAATTCAACACTCCGCTGCAGAGTGAAAACGTCGCCCTGGAAACTTCCCCCAAGCTGTAGAAAAGTTATGCCTCCACAATATCCTTTCTTTCAGGAAGGTAGCCCCGGAAGTTTCGTGAGAGAACTACTGTGAAGTTGGGAAGGTAGGACATGAGTGAGCTACTCGCCGAAGTAAAGTTATGAGGAGACGTTGTAAGCCGGGATTGGGTAGCTCGGTTGCGAGAGCAATTTCCCGGGAAAGGCAAAGGTTTCGAGTTCAAGTCTTCGTCCGGCACACAACTTTTGCTGCCAGTTGCAAGTTATAAGATATTTTGGTATGAACAGCCTAACATCGACGGTTGTAATATATTTCATAAACTACCGTGTACCTTTCCTCAGGCGGTAGTAAACTGTATCAGCGAAGTTTAACATAAGAATTAAAAGTAAGAAGGAAACGCTGTTGCCGTCTACGGAATGATAAAAGTCGGAAGAGCTGAATGATGTCCACGAGGCAAAAAAAAAATAATAATAATAATAATAAACGTAAGCAACAGAAGAAAAATGCAGAAGGGGCGTTTGAAAGTTGGATCATCACGAGCACATAAAACTTTAAAATAACAACGAAAAGGTAGAGATACGTTTCAACTGTGGACTTGTGTTGCTGATAATGTACACAATTACCACATCATTTTGTACTCTGCATGAACTTCCTGTTCCTCTAGTAAGGTGTTTTACAACTCTCCCCGAACATTTCTATGCGAGGCTCAGACATAAGATGGAAGATCTGCTAAAGGCAACTGCTAAGCATAAAATACGGCTTCTGATATTATAGTGGATAGCAGAAGAGTAACTGAATAAGTTAATACTAGACACACTTGGATCGTAGAGAGTCCGTTTCAGTCATTGTACGTTTCAGCTGTGTGATCTCGCAGTCCCAGTGAACGTTCCAGAACTTGGTAATTGTATTTACGCAGAGCGTCCCCTCTGGAGTGAGATTCCTCACGTAGCGGTGCGTGTTACAACCGCTTCCGTCGTCAGAATAATTAGGAAACGATAAGATTATTCAGCGGCAGAAGTTAACTACCGCTTCCGTTGGCCGAGCCGACACCTCTTTGACTTTCAGATGTTCACAAAGGGACTGGTAACGTATCCTGTAAATTTACAGGGGAAAGAAATATACTGTCAGGCTACGAAATGTGTACACAAATCATATCTTTCTCGCGCAACTGTAAATATAACAACGACCTTCAGCAGCTTTACGTAAACTGGTGATTTAGGGCGCTCAAGAGCGAAGTTATCAGAGAGCTGCGGGTTCAAGGTCAATAATCAGAAATCGGTGCGTGGGAGTCTATCCAGAAAAAATAGCAGTCAATAGAACAAATCGAAATTAATCTGAACATACTCTGCGAGATGGTGCAAGCGTGCGGCGTAGAAATCTTCGTCCGGGTATTCCTGGTTATGTTTTCTGTAGTTTCTTCAGATGACCTAAAGCGAACACCTGGATGGTCCATTAATTAGGACCCCAACCGATTTCTTGGCCTGCCGTTTTACAACCTAAGCAATTACTGCGTTAGAAAAACCTCGACGTTGAGCGTACATTGAAATCTAAACTTCTTCTCTTTTAACGAAATGTATTTAACACGACCTTATCTTCCAGTTCTACATGTTTATCTTAGTTCAAATGGTTCTATGTGACTTAACTTCTGAGGTCATCACTCCCCTAGAACTTAGAACTACTTAAACCTAACGAACCAAAGGACATCACACACCCCTGCCCGAGGCTGGATTCGAAACTGCGACCGTAGCGGTTCCAGACTGTAGCGCCTAGAACCTCCCGGCCACCCCGAACGGCTCATCTTAGTTTACTTTCACCTGAACAGCCCTTTCTTTTTGAAATGCGTTCATAAACACTCTTGTCACATCAATAACCTATGTCTTAGTGACTTTACAACTTTTCGCAAAAAAAAAAAAAAATGGTTCAAATGGCTCTGAGCACTATGGGACTTAACTTCTGAGGTCATCAGTCCCCTAGAACTTAGAAGTACTTAAACCTAACTAACCTAAGGATATCACACACAGCCATGCTCGAGGCAGGATTCGAACCTGCGACCGTAAGGTGTTGCAAACATTAATAAATGTGTGGAAGAACTACACATGGGGAGACTCTGGAAATGAGACCGCCTTCATTAGAATGCTTTCAATTCGGGTATTAAAATCCCCACCGATATGGAAATGAGCGTACAGGTTACGTGAGGTATTGCTGAATCGACGCATAAGATAAGCTCATGGTGTCTATGTTCAACACTCTGTGAAAAGCAAAGACTACCCTCATATATTCCAGTGCTCACAGACTGCCTCGTATTGTAGTCAACTGTAAGGCAATGTAGTAAGCCTAAACTATGTATTTAGTTTGTTCAGTACTGCTTGGCGCCCCCCCCCCCCTTCTTAACTCCATCAAAGCAGCAGTTTGAAATAGATTTCAGCACTATCTACTGCCACTAGCTGGTGCTGCTGCTCCCCGTACGTGGCGCACTGGAGCAGCATTTGTTACGGATTGCAACATGGAAGCAGACGACCATGGTTTGCTGTATAGTTTCTGTGGAGAGAAGAGTGAATGCGTTAGACATTCACAAGAGGTTAGTAGCCATCAAGTCACAGATCCGAGTTTTATTATGTACCACAGTTCAGGAACGGCAGGGACACTAATAAAAAACGTAAAAGCACTGGGAGTCCAGCAGCTGCACGCAAACCAAACAATGCCCAGCTAGTCAATGACTTGATAACAGGGCACAGGCGAATCACGTATGATGAAATAGAAAAGGCAACGGGTTTATCACGGGGAACACTCGACACCATTATTCACGGGAACTTGAAGATGATGAAAGTGTTTGGGCAATGGTTGCCACATTCCCTCACAATTAAGCAGAGAGAGAAGAGTTTCGAGATATGCCAACAGTTGGTGTAACAGAACAGTGCAGATCCAGCAGTGTTCTTTGAGAGAAACGCCAGTCTGTGGAGTGGAAGCATACTGGGAGCCCTCGTCCAAAGACGTCACGGCGGGTACTGTTCATATGGAAAGAAAATATGACTGTGTTCTGGGATCACGAAAGGAATCGGCTGTTAGATTGGCTTCCATGCTACACGAATCTCAACAGCGACCGGTACTGCAGTTCACTGCATCACCTCCGCCGTTACATTCAACAACGCCGCCACGAAAAATGGGAACGTTCCGTTCTGCTCCAAGAGGACAATGTGCGGCCACGTACCAGCCGCTAGATACACTACTGGCCATTAAAATTGCTACACAACGAAGATGACGTGCTACGGATGCGACATTTAACCGACAGGAAGAAGATGCTGCGATATGCAAATAATTAGCTTTTCAGAGCATTCACACAAGGTTGGCGCCGGTGGCGACACCTACAACGTGCTGACATGAGGAAAGTTTCCAACCGATTTCTCGTACACAAACAGCAGTTGACTGGCGTTGCCTGGTGAAACGCTGTTGTGATGCCTCATGTAAAGAGGAAAAATGCGTAATATCATGTTTCCGCCTTTGATAAAGGATTGTAGCCTATCTCGATTGCGGTTTATCGTATTTCGATGTTGCTGCTCGCGGTGGTAGAGATCGAATGACTGTCAGCAGAATATGGAATCGGTGGGTTCAGGAGGGTAATACGGTGCGCCGTGCTGGATCCCAACGGCCTCGTATCACTAGCAGTCGAGATGACAGGCATCTTATCCGCATGGCTGTAACGGATCGTGCAGCCACGTCTCGATGCCTGAGTGAACAGATGGGGACGTTTGCAAGACAACAACCATCTGCACGAACAGTTGGACGACGTTTGCAGCAGCATGGACTATCGGCTCGGAGACCATGGCTGCGGTTACCCTTGACGCTGCATCACAGATAGAAGGCCCTGCGATGGTGTACTCAACGAACCTGACTCCACGAATGGCAAAACGTCATTTTTTCAGATGAATCCAGGTTCTGTTTACAGCATCATGATGGTCGCATCCGTGTTTGGCGACATCACGGTGAACGCACATTGGAAGCGTGTATTCGTCATCGCCATACTGACGTATCATCCGGCGTGATGGTATGGGGTGCCATTGGTTACACGTCTCGGTCACCTCTCGATCGCATTGACGGCACTCTGAACAGTGGACGTTACATATCAGATGTGTTACGACCCATTGTTCTACCCTTCATTCGATCCCTGCGAAACCCTACATTTCAGCAGGATAATGCACGACCGCATGTTGCAGGTCCTGAACGGGATACAGAAAATGTTCGACTGCTGCCCTGGCCAGCACATTCTCCATATCTCTCACCACTTGAAAACGTCTGGTCTATGGTGGCCGAGCAACTGCCTCGTCGCAATACGCCAGTCATTACTCTTGATGAACTGTGGTATCGTGTTGAAGCTGCATGGACAGCTGTACCTGCACACCGCATCCAAGCTCTATTTGACTCAATGCCCAGGCGTGTCAAGGCCGTTATTACGGCCAGAGGTTGTTATTCTGGGTACCGATTTCTTAGGATCTATGCAACCAAATTGCGTGAAAATGTAATCACATATCAGTTCTAGTATAATATATTTGTCCAATGAATACCCGTTTATCATCTGCATCTCTTCTTGGTGTGGTAATTTCAGTGGACAGTAGTGTAGTTGCCACCGTGCCTGAACTAGAGTTTACTGTGCTGCCCCATCCTCCATATTTGCCAGTTCAGACTGATGGAGACCACCCTCTATTTGACGCACTGAAAGATGTATGCGGGGTAAGATGACCTGGAGAAGGCAGCAGGTCTATCAAGGGGGACTCTCCGCCCCATTATTCATGAGTATTTGAAGAGAAGAAGACACGTACACAATGTGTGCCGCATTTCCTCACTATTGCAGAGAAACAGAAGCGTGTGGAGATATGCCAACAATTCGTGCAACAGTACGGCGCAGATTAAGCAGAGTTCTTCGAGCGTCTGGTCGCCGTATGGTTCTTTCACAAGACTTCAGAAAAGAAACACGAGTCTAAGGATTGGAGCACAGCCCTCGTAGCAACAAGTCACGACCAGACTGTTCGTGGAGAAACAAATGACGACTATGTTCTGGTAGCTGGAGGGGGTGCTGCTGGTGGATTGGCTCCCTCCAAATACGACCGTCAACAGTGATCAGTTCTGCAGTTTACTGTACCATCTCCGCCACGGATACTGCGGCCGTGGCATTCTGCTCCAACGAGACAATGCACAGCCAGACCATTGCCACCGTGTCTGAACCAAGTTTACTGTGCTGCGACATCCTTCATATTCACCTGATCAAGCCCCTAGCAACTATGCCCTATCCGACACAATGAAAGAGATCTTGTGGAGCAAGAAGTTCACCACCAATGACGAACTTCATTCATACGTCCACCAGTGGCTCTGGGATACCCCAGAAGAATTGTTTTCCACGCCAATGGAAGCTGCCAGAACGATGGTAAAAGTGCGTGGATATTGGCAGGGAGTACCTGTAATATAATCTGTATTCGTTTTTCCAGTAAATGGCTCCTGAGAAAAATAAAAAAAAATAAAAAAATATAGTACCAAACATTTCTGAATGTCCCAAGTAAAAGTGGACGTCACCAGGTAATCAGTAACTGCTAAATACTCTCTAGCACTGTTTGTTGCGTTTGCTTATGCCGCTTTATCTTTCTCTATTTTAATTTGTAAAAATTATCTGTTGTTAACATTTTTTACATTTAACCCAAAGCCATACCTACTTATTTTAATGTACTTAAGTTAGAGGTAATGAGCGAAATTTCATTTGTACTTATTATACGAACAACGGAAATGTCTATCCGTTAGTAAATTGCAATACTTCACTCTGTCACAACTGAATGTCACCAACAAACATTAAACCAAGTAAACGTAAAGTTCTATACGTGACTAAATGAAGGCGTTATGTTCCCGTTAACATCGTAATCTAAAGAACGACTGGACTGCATAACTATGGTGAATTTTTTTATGTCTGTGAAATATAAATAACCCTGTCCCTCCGCCTAGATTTTTTATCGTATGTGGTCGCGAATGCGGACGTGTACGTGTAAGTGTGTGTACATTTCTTATTGTGTATGCAAATAGAGTAACTTTTCCTTACAGACTGAAGGGTTGCTGCACTTGGTCCTTTCGAAAAGGACACAAACCTACTTGCGGATAAAAAGCTACTTGCCAATAACGTTGTTAGCTAATTTCCGACCCTTTCAGGAACTAGATCAGTATATGAGACGAATTATTTGCCGTTAGAAACACCGGCAATTCTTTCAGCATTATCCGTCTCAAAATATTTGAAACAACCGCTCCGTAAAGTTACTCAGAGGGGCCGAGCAGACCATAACGCTTCAGGGGAAGATGACTGGCATATTCGAGCACTGATAACTCTGAAGGCGTTGACAACAAGTTGCAAAAATGCTTATTTTCTTATTTCATTTATTCCATTGAGACTTTTGTCTATATGACCTTACTGTCATCCCATTTAGATGTAGTCAGTTGGACACTGCAAGCATCGTTCTTGTGTTTGAAATTAGTTACACCCATTTTTTAAGATCATTTCTTCAGAACAAACCTTTCAACAACCATCTAGAATGGTCAGCAGGTATTAATACAAGCTAAAACACAGACCACGTGAAACACAATAGAGATATATTGAATTACTGACAAATTGAAATAGCAAATTACCAGTTCGAAATGATTTCAGTGGTTGTTGTAAGAACTTGAGTATTGTTCTTACTGAAAAGGAGCAAAAGCTTCCTTGGAACTGGACGTGTTTTGAACATAACTGCTGCATAAGTCTTTCCCTCGCAACTGTCACGAGGTTACGCCAGCTACAACTCTTAGATTCTTCTGTAATTAGCGGAGCATTTCTAAGGTTCCATGGGCTACAAGTAAAGACGGAGTAAGACCATGAAGCGTCCCTATACGTGGCGCTAACGAGTTGTTTGTTGTTATGTAAGTCCCCAGGCTTTCGTGCCCGTTATCACTGATGATAAAGCACGAGTCGTTAGGCTGCGTCACATCTTCTACAAACGTCTCCAATGATTCGACGTTTCGATCCCTGTCCTAAGATCTTCTTGTTTGGCACTGATGGCCTCCCATAACGTAGTAAGAGGCCACATAGGACTGTACATGGTTCTTGACAGATACGATAATGAGATATTCCGAAAGTCGTAGTGTCGAGACGTTAATAAACATTATATTGGTGACAAAGACTGCTGTATTTAGCTCGTCTTCAGGATTCCACTGACGCTCTTTTATGGCAGTACACTAGAAAAGTCCGTGTAGTGTTCACTTATAAAAAGCTATTTTCCTGCACTTTTTATAGGAGCAGTGTAGGTATTGGATAAAAATGTTCAGACTACTATTGGTGGGCCGTCGTCACTGGGTAAATACTGAAAGACGGGATTGGGGTAGGAGGGGTGAATTCAAAATATTGTGGTGGTTTTATCACCGTGACTGGTATCTGGTAGCTGGTTCTGTTCCTTACTCGCCGTGGCTCGGTAATTGCTTCCGTGATAGCGAGTAGCCTCGAAGACGGAAGACTGCAGTCATCGTCACTATTGAAATAGTACTCATTCATCGATATTTCTACTGTTTCAGGTACTGTCATAAATTTTACATACTCTGTCTAGCACGCGAATATTCTTATAATCCATAATCTGTTCACATACTTCTTGGTGCTCTGCTATCGCTGATTTCAAATTTTGTCTTAAACGTGATTAGTGTTAACGCTCTTATCACCTTCCTTCATTGTCCTTCCACTTTTGCCGACATATACTTTGCAGCATACACTCCTGAAACGTGGAGATGGTCGGGTACGTCCGTCGTAGGTCGGAAGAAGTCTTTTATCTTACGCTGACTGAAGATTGTGCCCCATTTTTGCTTATGCGGTCGGTTATTGTAGTCTCACTAGGTACGTTTACAGAATACCTAACAGGTTTTACGGTCTTCTTGTTTGCACTATTATCAATACCGTTTCGTTTAAGAAAAGGTCATCATAGCCGTTTGCCTACGATGTTTACGTAAGCAAATCTAACTCTGAGAGCAAGCTCTTACTGTCACTGCTGTTGCTGAATGCACGCGAAGATAGAGTTTTTCTGTCGCTTCACTGTCTCCACAAAAAATGCTAATAAATTATAAACGAACCTATGCTTGAGGGCAAAATCAGCTTTACTGACTTTATGTATTGCAAGCAACGTTCCTATCTGTTCAGTCTTTCACTGAAGTTTATCCTTCGCTCAGCACTACCCAGGAAATACGCAACAACGCCGTAGTTTGTGCATTACTACGCCTGTAGTATTAAATTAATTTATTCCTGTACTGCTTTATACAGAAAACATCTAATACCTGGATAAAGTTCAAGGTTAACATTTACGAAATGAAATAGTACCGAAAAATAATGTTAGCATATTCCTTCGTAAGAAGTCCCATGCAAGACGCAGAGAACGTATAGCTTCGTTCCTTCGTCGTATTTGGATCGCACTGCATTATCACTATTTCAATGCACATTTCCAAATCACAGTTTCCTAATTAGAACTTGTATAAACACATACTTGCGGTAGCTGTAATTACTTTTTAATTGAAATTAGCGAAACTGTGATCAAATGTATACGAAATTACAGGATAGTATACCTAGTTTTTCGCTAATACTTGCAATATATATGTGAACTTCGTTGGTTTCTTTTGTATATGACATTAAAATGAAGTAACTCTCAAACGTTCGATGTGCCCAATTTCAAAGATGACACACAAGTTTCAAGAACTTTACAGGGAGTCTGGATATTTCAGTAAGACAAAGATAATTGATAACTTACATGTTCTACAACACAATTTCATCTTTAAAACCAATACTTTACTTATATTTTCTACCGGAAAGAGAATAACATCGTGTAGGATTGTCAGTGGCTGAAATTATTCATTCCTGTTAATGTTACAGGTTAAGGAAGTTAGGGGAACCACTTTACAACTATGTTGCTTAACCGCTGGTGAATCTTCCAGGGTGTACAGCTGCAGCCACCCAACTCTTTCGTCCGTGACGTTTCGTCCAGAGGTGCTTTGTACATCTTCAGGAATGCTCCTGATTCCGCTGAGTGTTGCTGACTGAAGAGTAGGGCGTGGGAGAGCCACACAAGTGCTGTGAAAAAGGGGCATGGTGAAAGGTAACACGTCAGTGGTAGAGAGAATTCTAGTCAGCTGCGAGACCACGGAGCTGTAATTAGGGGAGTTGCGATAACGTCACGAACTTACAGTCGACGTCCACCATGCCAGTGGTTCCGAACATTAGGTTATGAGGAACGTGCTTTCAAAAAAAAAGAAATATAAATAGCATTTTGTGTCATTTACGGGTGTATTAATCATTCTGATCATAGTCTAAGGAATCACATTTCATTTGTAAGCGGACTCTTCAACCGACATTTTCTCTTTTGTAGATCTGTTTGTGTTGTTTACTATTACTGCAGTCGTTTTATTTCTATCATTTGACTTGAGATTTCCTATGAATCTAACTCAAAAAGCTCTCTGAGTCAACGCTGTGAGAAAGAAAGTTTGGAAACCGACGAAACACAGCAAAACTATATTCTCAGAATTGATGCAAAGAAGACAAAAATCGAAGATTTACTTATTTGTTTTTATTAACCCAAAGATCGTCTCAGAGTAATACAGGGTTTGCCAGGGTAATCAATCAATAGGCCAAAATACAACACACAGCGTACAGAATGTACTTAAAGAGAATAGGACAGGCTACTGGGGTAGGACAGGCGGCAGGCCGTGCCTTGATTGGGAACCATCACGGCATTTTCCTTAGCTATCTACGAACAGCACGGAAAATTCGGATCACGATGGTCCACTAGAGCAGCTCCATCCTCCCGAATATGAGGCCAGTGTCCTAAGAGCTGCACTGCCTCACTCAGGATGGTAGTTCTCTGTCGTATTATGTTACCCCATTTACGGACAAATTGTTCCAGGAAACTTACAACATAAAACATAGTTCCTTCTTTGCTGCCAACACACAGTGCACACCAGCTGATGACTCCAGAACTGTTTGTGGTCATAATTTTAGCCAGTCCGTATTTTTCTGGATTACGAGAACAACCATTTCATATCAGATACATGTGTTCCTGGTTATTCGAAACATGCAACAAAAAGAAAGTTACATTAAGGAGGTCAATTGCGTTATTACTGGCTCACAATGTCTTTTTGACTATAGGCAAATGCCGGGATGGTTCCTTTGAAATGGCACTGCTGATTTCCTTCCCCATCTTTGCCTAATCTGATGGGACCGATGACCAACCGTGTTATGCACGAAAGCAGTAGAACTGTTTCTATTTAAAACAACTGTTGCGTGCACACCACAGACATTAAGAACACGATGCTGATGGTTTGGGGCACCTAAAACTGCGGTGTCGGCTTCAAAGCGCCATACAGTGTAAGTCTATAGTGCCTCTCCCTTACTCCATAGGCAAAACATAACTGTAAACCTGTCGTTAGTCGAAAATAAAACTTATCTATCGAGTATTTAGCGATACCGTAGGGTACTTACATTGTCAAGTTGTAACGTCCCCTTAGAAAAATTAATGAATTACTGTGCTGATAAACATCTTATGTTATTTTATTTTCAAACAGCTGAGCAAAACTGAACGTACTCACACATTCACTAAAATGACACACAATATTTTTAGCGCAACGCAATCTGACTTTCAGTAATCCCTACAAATGAATGGCCCTGACTAACAATAACCTATACCTTTCATGAATTCTTACCTCACAAAAATCTTCGTTACTCGAATTACTGCAATACAGCGTGAGCCACTACAGCCAGCTAAATAAAAGATTCAAACTACTGAAGGCACTAACTACTGATAGGCGTAGTTAGCAAAGGAAAGATTTTGATAGAGAACAAACAATGTACTTACCTTAATAGTGTTCAAAGGTCCTAATATATATATATCAGTTCACGACATCCAGTCTTACAAATTTATTGTCTCTGTTCAGATCATCCGCTCTCAATACTCCGCCATCTCACTCCCAGCATCCACCACTGCTGGTGGCTCACCTCCAACTACGCAACGCTACGCGCTGTTAACATCCAGCTGCCCAACAGTACAATGGTAGACAACAATGCAAACCAGCCACAGACTACACACAGCACAGCCAGTGATTTTCATACAGAGCGCTACGTGGAGTTACCAATAAAAAAAACTTAAAACAGCCTACTTACAAAGTTTCATAGCTTGTTTTTTCCTTTTAAAATTATAGACGGGTGAGTCTGAAATAATGTTACAAACTTTCAGGATATTTGCTGCTTTGCAACACATCTCATCTTCAGGACAAATTGCATTTATCCTTCTGCATCTTCTCTGATAGTGTGTAACATCACGAGGGAATCACTCTCCAATTCGACGTCTTTGCATAGACGTAGATAATAGTTCGTCAATCTACATAAAATTTTGCTTTCGGAAAATTTCTCTTCATGGTGTCCTGACTAAGTTCATGCTTTTGTGGGCATTGTGTTGGATCTAGTTGAATATGTCTATTCGAGAAAGACAGAAAGCTCATCGCTGACATTCCAAATAAAATATACCTCACATGTGACAATTACTGACTTCCCAGCGTTTCTGGTGATAGTACGACTGCCATTCAAAAGCAGTGCGACATTTTTTTCTCGACCAATTTCGATTGGAAAAATGAGAAATATGTTGTGGGTCGTTGTGGAATATTGCAGCTTCAGTCCCTATACTTTCTCGAAGTTCCCATCGATAACAGCACTACACATAGCCTTTTAAATGGCGACAGTAACGGTGTCGCGTTACCAGAAGAGAGCTGCGACTGAGGTTTTGTTGGCGGAATACCAGAGCGTCGCGGATATTCATAGGCGTTTGCAGAATGTCTACAGAAACCTGACAGTGAACAAAAGCGCGGTGAGTCATTGGGCGAAGCATCTGTTATCATCGTAGCAAGGTCACGCAAAGTTGTCCAACCTCCAGCGTGCCGGCCGTACAGACATTCTCATTCGAGGTAATCTTCGCATCACAATCAAACAACTCGCTGCTCAGCTGGACGTCTTTCTTGGTAGTGTTGACAGACTAGTCCCTCATGGTGCACCGATCAGCTCTGAAGTATACTGTTCTATACTCGGAAATTAAAGACACGGCTTCAGAGCGCCCGTCGGCAGAAAAATGCAAACGAACTTCTCCTTCTCTGTAACAACACGAGACCTCACGCAAGTCTGCCCATCCAAGAGGAGCTCACAACACTTCAATGGACTCTTCTTCCTCATACTCCCTGCAGCCCAAATCTCGCAGTTTCCGTCTTATATCCGTTTGGCCCTATTAAAGTGCGGAAAGCAGTACACGGACGGAGGAGGTTATTGATACCAGTAGAGTGTGTAAGGTGCCTCTTACGTGAAGAAGACATTTTTACCAGTTTCACTAAATTATTTTCTCTTATTCATGTATTTACGATAGTTAGGAAGTGCTGCAGTACGCAGTCGGCCATGAGTCGGAGAGCATTTCCCACGCTAGGTGACGAAGCGACCATAAGTCGCACGGGTGGGGCTCGGCGCTGGACCGTAGCAACAAGCGTTAGCCTGGGAAATATACATGACGGGAAGTACCGCTATGTTGGCGCCAAAGTCACCGATTTTGTTTATTTATATTTAATAATGAAAGTCATTTATGACAACATGAATACTAGGAGAAGCCTCTGGATGTTTAAAACTATTAATCATAATTTTGCCTCGTTAAAATTCACACCCGTTCATTAACAAATGCAAATATTAGTAAGTACGAACTTGATCGGAAATCCACGAACTGTGACAAAACTAGTACGACATACGGACTGCGCGCCAAAGTCAGCAGTCAGCGTTAAGAGCTCTTCCTGTCTTGTTCGATGGTAGCTATGCTCTCGCTTACGAGTAGTTTGTGACATGAGTGTCTCATTATTGATCTAATAGGAATAAAAGTGATATTACGGCATTATGAAAGTTAATTTCGAGTAAAGAGATATCCCAAAGTTGATCGACAGCAATTTCAGATAATTAGCTTCGACCGACAGAGACATCCAATGCGCCAATGAAGAATCTGCACGGAACATTTACGAGAGCTGCACCGCGCACAGGTAGGAGGAAATCTGACGACACGACCCACCAAGGCGGATCAAGGAAGGTCCTGCTTACACTCGCAAATTCTGGGTGGAAATGCTGACTGGTTATACTGTACGTCACATATACCACCCTCTACGAACTCGCGGCTAAGCTGAATAATAATAGTATCAGTTTAGAAGCGAGGGTATCTTGCAAGAGGTACCAACAACTCATACAGACCCTCCCAGCAAGGTGGTGCAATACTGTGGCGTTGAATGGAGATAATGCTGAAAAATATGTTTTGTAGCTAAAAGAGTGAGGAATAACATGGTCTATTGGAATCCTCAAAAAAACAAACCTGCTTTCAGAAAAAAATGTTTACATTATTTATTGAACAATGCTCGTAACTCTGCTAATACTTGCTTATGACAAACTAAGTAACGAACACTGCTTGCGCAGCACATGTGGCGTAAACAAGCGTCAGCTGCTGCTTCCAGACACACCAAATGTTGGCGCTTCCGAGAGGCGAGTATTTTTGGATGCAGACGTGCGGGGCTGGCGGCCAGCTGCGTGCGTGAACGCCAGCGCCAGCTGCAGGCGGTTGCGGCACTTACTGTACCTGCCGGGTGCTTACAGCGCGCCGAGCGGCGGAGCGCGGGACCTCTGTAGGCGGCCCCCGCACCTCGTACAGCCGTGTGTGGTCTCCGGCAGGGCAAACACGCCACCGAGCAGGATATTGCCGCTGCGAATTGCTCGCTCGAGGACCACCTATGGAGGCTCGAGACGCGCCACGGCACTTCCGCATCACTCTGGCTCTGACGCGTAGCAAGTTACCTCGCAAAGACATTTTCCAAAAGAATTATGTGCTAATTGAGACATGTACTAATTATAGTATAATCTGAAAGGTAATCTGCTCAACGCCGAGAATTGCACACTGAGGAAGATCCTCGACACACGGCAAGCTGCGTGCAACTATGGTAGTGGTAGAATGAGGAATAACAGTGTCTTATACAGGGTGTAAACGGTATAAGGCGCCAAAATTAAACAGATGGCACATCTCGCAATGCTTGACAAAAACATGTTTGCGTATTTCCTACGGTTGTCCCAGAAAAAAAATAGTTCGTCTCAGGATAATGGTTTTGGAAAAGTAGATACTTGCACGTGCACGTACGTAAGAAATCGGTTCCTGTTATTGCCCGCTGCGCGTATTGACATAGCGAACGTAAAACGTAAACACACAGGCAACTGAGGCCTGAGTGGCTGCGTCATTGTAATACACCGAGCGACGACAGTGGGCGCGTAACCTGTGCAGATGTTATTGCAACTCTGTTAACTGTTAGGATAGAAAGGAGATTTACTATAGCTGAACTATGCGATATGCATTTAATTTATGGCGAGGCGAAAGTGTTGCGAGGACAGCTGTACGAATTTATCGAGAACGCTTCCTGCACGAAAGACATTTGCTGCTGTGCACCAAAGGTTTGTGTCATTGTAATTTCTCTACTTGTATGGGAGTATTATGCATTTATATCTTAAGAAAGTACAGTAGTTATCTGCACCTTTGTAAATTATCGTCCGTATGGGAAACTATCTTCTGTTCTGATATGCTTTCCGTTTTTGTTATATTGTGACAGAATACAACTGACGAGTACGTATTTAATTTCCTTAGATTGAGTGATACTGGCTCTTTACTGCCCTGCACAGAAGGCAGAGGCTCACAACGCGCCGATCGCACATTGAAGCTCAGGAAAGAATTCTGGACCGCATTCAGGAGGATCCTTCTCAGAGTACTAGAAGCATCGCCCGCCACAAGGGTATATCGCACAGTCTTATATAGCAAAAAAAAAAAAAAAAAAAAAAAAATGGTTCAAATAGCTCTGAGCACTATGGGACTCAACTGCTGTGGTCATCAGTCCCCTATAACTTAGAACTACTTAAACCTAACTAACCTAAGGACATCACACACATCCATGCCCGAGGCAGGATTCGAACCTGCGACCGCAGCAGTCGCGCGGTTCCTGACTGAGCGCCTAGAACCGGTAGACCGTTCATAGCACTTTGCAAGAGGAGCGTCTGCAGCCTTACCACATTTAACTCGTACAAGCATTGGAAGTACAAGATTTCCCTCCGTGACGTGAATTCTCAGAGTGGTTTTTGTTACACAGTGCGCAGCATGATTTTATCACAGATGAAGCGTGTTTCACTCGCGACGGAATAACTAATTTCCATAACATGCACACGTGGAGTGTACACAATCCTCGCCACGTAGTGGCAACACATTTTCAGCGACGATTTTCCGGAAATCTGGGGCGGGTATGCTCGATAATTACATTATTGGGCCCTATGTTTTAACTGCACGTAGGACTGGTAACTATTACCGAACGTTTTTAGAGGAAACATTGTTACCAACGTTATTAGAAGACATTCCGTTAGGCATACGTCATAACATGTGGTTCCTCCACGATGGTGCTCCACCCCACATTGCTCACAGAGTACTCAGATTTTTGGATAGTCAATTTCCAGGACGATGGATCGGGTGTTCGGGTCCACGTCGATGGCCAGCACGCAGCCCTGATTTAAATCCACCTGATTTTTTTTTTTTTTTTGGGCCATATGAAGGAACGTGTTTATGCTGAGCCAGTAAATAATGTGGACGAATTGACGCAGATTTTAGATCCTCCCAATACCATAAATGCCAATGTGCATGTGTGTGAAAGAGTGTGACGAAACTGGGTTCGCCGTAATGAACCATGTGTAGAAGCGAATGGTGGTCATTTCGAACATTTATTGTAGTATTGGTGTAAGAGGAAATGAAGTAATGGGTTCGTTATGGCACTGCCGTAAAAAGGTGAAACAGTTGATTGTAATTAATGTAATCTATCTACTTGTGATTGATTGCATTTGTACTAATGGAAATACATTGCGTTTGATATCAACTTGCCGTTGCTACTACGACCTTTGCTATCGACTTGTTGAGAAACAGACTGGTTGTATTAAATTCACGTAAAGTGAATTATATATTCTTGACAACCTAAAAACCGTTTACATTCCTTTATTCAGTACCACCTGATTATCACACCACGTCGTTGTACACGTCTAATGATTTCAACCCTCTGGTCGGCTCGTTGCCTTTCTCTGGCCGCCCCGTCATTGTAGACAATAAGCTCGGTACGCCATGTACTGTCGGTTGACTACGTAAACAGAAATGCGTATACTATCTATCCTACGAACATTAGTTTTTAATAATACAAAAATAAAGTACATGATACAAGAAAATGTCATTAGACTTTTTTCTCAAGCACACTGAGATGTACCATCTGTATAATTTTGGCGCCTTATACCGTTTACACCCTTTATATTAATTTAATTCCAGCCTTATGTTGTTGAGGCACCAACTCAGTAGAACTGGGTAATGTATAATCCGAGAGATTAGCATTTAGCAAAGGGCTTTGACTGGGGTCTACATTGGCTCCTTCGTTGTTTGAAGTTTATGTGTAAGAAATATTAAAGACTGGAGAAGTAAATTTAGTCCAATGGGAATTTCAGTCGGAGATGATAAACCATATTCTCCCCTATGTCTCGCTGATGACCAGGTCATATGGAAGATAGTAACGAGAATATGCTGGGGAATCTGTTTGCACAACATTTCATCTGAGGTTTAAAAGTGAACACGAAAAAACCAGACAGTATGACATTGAATGACGATGGAAAAGATGATATTGAGGTATCGACTGCCATCCGGCTGGTCGCACTTAAAAACACTATGGCATTAGACATAACAGCCTTAAATTAATGAAACCACATCTTCAGAATCGTAAGAAAGTTGTTTGTGTAGGGAAAGAAATGTCGAGTATAGAACAAGTCAAGGTAGGTGTTCCGCAGGGATCTGTGTCGGGCCCCTTTTTGTTCCTGATAATGATAAATGATCTGCCATCATTTATCAAGTCCACCACTGTGTTTTATGCAGATGATACAACATTTCTTCATGCTAGTGATGATTTCAATAGCCTTAAAACTTGTGCAGCAAAGACAATTCACCAAGCACAGTATTGGTTCAAGGCAAATGGATTCCTGCTGAAAGAAAACAAAACACAGCAGATGGTTTGTAGTCTTAGAGACAATCTTCTGTCAGATGATCCAAGTTATGTCAAATTTTTGGGGGTATACATAGATGATAAATCATCTTGGGGTCAATATGTACAATATATTAGTGGTAAGTTGTCAAGAGTTATTTGCTTGAAAGGCGAGTTATGGATTGTGTTTGTGAAAAATTTGTTAGAACATACGGAATTATTTTGTGGGGGACCTCTAGCTGTGTACATGACATATTAATACTTAAAAAAAAGCTATTGGGATAATTACTGGTTCTGCATACAAGGCACCCTGTAAAACATTGTTCTGTGAACAGAAAATCATGACTGTTATAAACTTGTACATATACTACGTTCTAATTTATACAAAGAAGAAATTACCAGATACAAAAAGCAGAGAAAATGTACATAGCCACAAAACAAGAAGGAATAGGTGCCTATATATTCCTTACCACAGATTGTCAAAGTCACTCCACATCTATGAAATCATGGGGTACAAATTATTTAATAATCTTCCTCAATCTGTTCAAGAATTGCCTGAACAATTATTGAGACAAACAATTCATGACTGGCTAGGCCTCCACTCATTCTATAACATAAGAGAATTTATCAACTGTAATACAATTCTATAATGTTAACAACAAACCTGTTGTTAATTTCAAACTATCAATTGTATTTTAGTATGTATATGCCGATTATTGCTGTAATGGACGAATGACAATAAAATTATAATTATTATTAAGACGCGAGCCAGCAGTCACACAGCTGCGTTTCCTACGGCCGCCACTGCGGCATAAGGACGCTGCCACGGAACGCTTACGCCGGTGCCAACGATATGCAAGCGATCCCTGTTCGCAGTTTCTGCAGCGGGTCTGCTTACGTTCAATCATCTATGCACAGTGCCCATGTGAAAACTTTCAAAGAGGACAGGACTCGTCATCATTGCACTGAAGACTGATTGAATTGAAAACTTTCTTAACTTCCTATCTATATACAAGGGGAGACAATTACCGATCTGTATGAAATAAAATAATCATAACTTCTCAACGGTTTGCGTTAGAACGTGCAGACTGCACTGTTGGCAGTGGATCATGATGAGAATTAGTTTGCATTGTAAGGTTTGGTTTAGTGACAAAGCTCCCTTTCATTTGGATGGGTTCGTCATTATGTAAAACTGGCGCATTTGAGGGACAGAATCCGCATCTCGTGGTCGAGAAGTCTCCCCACCCTCTACAGATGACTGTGTGGTGTGCATAGACCAGCCACGGAATAATCGGTGCGATATTGCTTGATGGCACGTCGATTACCGAATGGTACGTGAAGGTTTTCGAAGATGGTTTCCCGTTAACCAAAGTGACCCTGATTTCAACAAGATGGGTTCATACAAGACGGATCTCGACCCCATCGAAGCAGGAGAGTGTTTCGTGACCTGGAGGAGCACTTTGGAGAAGGCATTGTGGCTCTTGGGTACCCAGAGACCACTGGCATGGGCCTCGATTGGCAGCCGTATTTTCGAGATGTGAACGCATGCGACTCCATTTCGTGGTACTATATTAAAGACATTGTGTCTATCAATAACCCCGAAACTGTGTATTCAATGAACTGTGGATGAAGCCCGACCAACAGGCATTGATCAAAAATGATAGTGCATTGAGAATGGCTAGTTTCTAGCTGAAATCTAGATCTGAAAATAAAATTTAAAAAGGACGACTGACAGCAGAAATCTATTATTTACAACCCCGAAACCATTGCTGAGCTGAAAACATCATGGACAGCATTAACTTTCTGACACTTAAGCGAATTTTACAGAATTTCGCTAATCGTCTGCGCCACTTCATCGTCAATCATGGCAGGCTTATCGAACATCTCACAGCCTAAATCCGAATATCTGTAGTGACATTTACAAGTTGAATAAAGTGTGTGCGCGTCATAGATTGTAACTAAATTACGTTTTGTTTCATATAATTCTATAATTGCAGCCCTCTGTCTCAACATTCAAATCTACTGTTCGTAATTGATGCTGAAACTACAGCAAACAAAGTAATATATTACATTTATTATTTGATATTAGATGTAGACTAAATTAATATCTGAATTCTGTCCCCATGAACCTGATCTATTCCTCACTCCTGTATAAACCAAGTAATCATAAAGTCTGCAAGGGAAACTACAATAGATTTAGATGCTGAAAATTTATTTTGTTGTTCTTTTAAATATCTAAACGTAAATACATCTTTGAATGGACAGAGTGAATAAGTTATTAGAAATAAGAGTGGACAAGGGATATTTGTTTTTCAGCAACTGAAATTAGTCTCTTAGAGTAACAACGCAGCAAACTAAATTAAAATTTTTATGTAGAAAACAGTAGTGGAGAACATATCAAAATGCGTCAGAAGATTGGGAAATAAGAAAGAGAGAAAACGATCAGCTATTAGTCATGAGTGTGGACTACCAGACACGGAGATTTAGGTACATCAGAAATGGAGACATCAGAAAAATTATGCAAGTGGAAGGGAATATGATGAATGCTGCTGAGAAGAGAAGGAAACCTGATGTGAGGTCTTGACTGTCTAGAAAAGGCTGACACATGTCAAACAAGCTACGGCCTCCAGGGTTATTCAAGGAGGAGATTGGAAAGACCAGTAACTATGGAGATTAAGCAGCGAGAAACTACATTAGCTACAAACACGTCGCAATTTATATATTAGAAACTTCCATCGAGACACTGTGTTGTCAATCAGTATTAAATCCCAAACTCTTCCAAAGTATGGCAGTGTGACAGTATGATGTGGCATGGTTTGTGCAAGTAATGTTGTTATGAATGACTATATTCAAAAACAGAAAATAAGAATTTACTTCTTCTTCTCTGACATAGATTCAACGCCGTTGCCCACTGTTCCCCTCGATGAGCGACACCTTCACTCCACGTGAGATGTATCACATGGAGGCAGCCAGCAGTACATCAGTGGAATAGCAACCTTGTTGGTCCTCTCATACAGGACCAACAAGATCTTTCATAGTTGATGCCTGATGCCCTCCTCACACGCTGAAGGTCGGACATTCTCTCACCGAGAATGTTTTCTGAGAGTTTGTCATCGTTATGGCGAGTCGTGTTTATTTTCCCTCATCTATGTAAGTCCTATGTGTCTTTGATGTGTTCATTTCTCGATTGCGTTCGAGTGTGAAAATGTCTGCATCCCTGTACTCAGTCCAAACACAGGCCAGTAGAGCATCCACTCCATACAGACATACAATGATGCAATGTGACTTTCCCTAGATTTCGTTCGAGGGCCCAAACGTAATAATATTTCTCTTCGAGGCAATAAGTATATTTGCATCCGGCAGTAAGACTGTGGGGTTTTTTCTCATAGTTTATAAGTTTAGCACTGTCACGGTGACATAAAATGTTTAGGTTGGTCACATGCAGGGACAGGCGTATGATGACGACATTGACAGATAGAAGTTCAAAAACACACACACAGTCACACCCAAATATCTTACTGCAATAAAAATTGGAAACAGCCAATGAGTACATCCACCGAAGCCACCATCTTTGTCTCGTAGTCTACTTTTCTACCTTAGGGCTGTTGTTGTTGTTGTGGTCTTCAGTCCTGAGACTTGTTTGATGCAGCTCTCCATGCTACTCTATCCTGTGCAAGCTTCTTCATCTCCCAGTACCTACTGCAACCTACATCCTTCTGAATCTGCTTAGTGTAGTCATCTCTTGGTCTCCCTCTACTATTTTTACCCTCCATGCTGCCATCAAAAACTAAATTGGTGATCCCTTGACACCTCAGAGCATGTCCTACCAACCGATCCCTTCTTCTTGTCAAGTTGTGCCACAAACTCCTCTCCAATCCTCTTCAGTACTTCCTCATTAGTTATGTGATCTACCCATCCAATCTTCAGCATTCTTCTATAGCACCACATTTCAAAAGCTTCTATTCTCTTCTTGTCCAAACTATTTATCGTCCATGTTTCACTTCCATACATGGCTACACTCCACACAAATACTTACAGAAAAGACTTCCTCACACTTAAATCTATACTCGATGTTAACAAATTTCTCTTCTTCAGAAACGCTTTCCTTGCCATTGCCAGTCTACATTTTATATCGTCTCTACTTCGACCATCATCAGTTGTTTTGCCCCCCAAATAGCAAAACTCATTTACTACTTTAAGTGTCTCATTTCCTAATCTAATTCCCTCAGCATCACCCGACTTAATTCGAATAAATTCCATTATCCTCGTTTTGCTTTTGTTGATGTTCTTCATACATCCTCCTTTCAAGACACTATCAATTCCGTTCAACTGCTCTTCCAAGTCCTTTGATGTCTCTGACAGGATTACAATGTCATCGGCGAACCTCATAGTTTTTATTTCTTCTCCATGGATTTTAATTCCTACTCCGAATTTTTCTTTTGTTTCCTTCACTGCTTGCTCAATATACAGATTGAATAACATCTGGGGGAGACTACAACCCTGTCTCACTCCCTTCCCAACCACTGCTTCCCTTTCATGTCCCTCGACTCTTATAACTGCCATCTGGTTTCTGTACAAATTGTAGCCTTACGCTCCCTGTATTTTACCCCTGCTACCTTCAGAATTTGAAAGAGTATTCCAATCAACATTGTCAAAATCTTTCTCTAAGTCTACAAATGCTAGAAACTTAGGTTTGCCCTTCCTTAACCTAGCTTCTAAGGTAAGTCGTAGGGACAGTATTGCCTCACGTGTTCCAACATTTCTACGGAATCCAAACTGATCTTCCCCGAGGTCGGCTTTTACTACTTATTCCATTCGTCTGTAAAGAATTCGCGTTAGTATTTTGCAGCTGTGACTTATTAAACTGATGTTCGGTAATTTTCACATCTGACAACACCTTCTTTCTTTGGGATTGGAATTATTATATTCTTCTTGAAGTCTGATGGTATTTCACCTGTCTCATACATCTTGCTCACCAGATGGTAGAGTTTTGTCAGGACCGGCTCTCCCAAGGCCGTCAGTAGTTCGAATCAAATGTTGTCTACTCCGGGGGCCTTGTTTCGATTCAGGTCTTTCAGTGCTCTGTCAAACTCTTCACGCAGTATCGTATCTCCCATTTCATCTTCATCTACATACTCTTCCATTTCCATAATATTGTCCTCAAGTACATCGCCCTTGTATAGACCCTCTATATACTCCTTCCACCTTTGTGCTTTCCCTTCTTTGCTTAGAACTGGGTTTTCATCTGAGCTCTTGATGCTCATACAAGTGATTCTCTTATCTCCAAAGGTCTCTTTAATTTTCCTGTAGGCAGTATCTACCTTACCCATGTTGAGATAAGCCTCTACATCCTTACATTTGTCCTCTAGCCATCCCTGCTTAGCCATTTTGCACTTCCTGTCGATCTCATTTTTGAGACGTCTGTATTCCTTTTTGCCTGCTTCATTTACTGAATTTTTATATTTTCTCCTTTCATCAATTAAATTCAATATTTCTTCTGTTACCCAAGGATTTCTAGTAGCCCTCGTCTTTTTACCTACTTGATCCTCTGCTGCCTTCACTACTTCATCCCTCAAAGCTACCCATTCTTCTTCCACCGTATTTCTTTCCCCCATTCCTGTCAATTGCTCCCTTACGTTCTTCCTGAAACTCTCTACAACCTCTGGTTCTTTTAGTTTATCCAGGTTCCATCTCCTTAAATTCCCACCCTTTTGCAGTTTTTTTTGTTTTGATCTACCAATAGATTGTGGTCAGAGTCCACATCTGCCCCTGGAAATGTCTTACAATTTGAAACCTCGTTCCTAAATCTCTGTCTTACCATTATATAATCTATCTCAAACCTGTCAGTATCTCCAGGCCTATTCCATGCGTACAGCCTTCTTTCATGATTCTTGAGCCAAGTGTTAGCTATGATTAAGTTGTGCTCTGTGCAGAATTCTACCAGGCGGCTTCCTCTTTCATTTCTTTGCCCCAGTCCATATTCACTTACTACGTTTCCTTCTCTCCCTTTTCCTACTACCGAATTCCAGTCACCCATGACTATTAAATTTTCGTCACCCTTCACTATCTGAATAATTTCTTTTATTTGGTCATACATTTCTTCAATTTCTTCGTCATCTGCAGAGCTAGTTGGCATATAAACTTGTACTACTGTAGTAGGTGTGGGCTTCGTATCTACCTTGGCCACAATAATGCGTTCACTATGCTGTTTGTAGTAGCTTACCCGCATTCCTATTTTCCTATTCATTATTAAACCTACTCCTGCATTACCCCTATTTGATTTTGTGTTTATAACCCTGTAGTCACCTGACCAAAAGTCTTGTTCCTCCTGCCACCGAACTTCCCTAATTCCCACTATATCTAACTTTAACCTATCCATTTCCCTTTTTAAATTTTCTAACCTACCTGCCCGATTAAGGGATCTGACATTTCACGCTCCGATTCGTAGAACGCCAGTTTTCTTTGTCCTGATAACGAAATCCTCTTCAGTAGTCCCCGCCCGGAGATCCGAATGGGGGACTATTTTACCTCCGGAATATTTTACCCAAGAGGACGCTATCATCATTTAATCATACAGTAAAGCTGCATGCCCTCGGGGAAAATTACGGCCGTAGTTTCTCTTTGCTTTCAGCCGTTCGCAGTACCAGCACAGCAAGGCCGTTATGGTTATTGTTACAAGGCCAGATCAGTCAATCATCCAGACTGTTGCCCGTGCAACTACTGAAAAGGCCGCTGCCCCTCTTCAGGAACCACACATTTGTCTGGCCTCTCAACAGATACCCCTTCGTTGTGGTTGCACGTACGGTACGGCTATCTGTATCGCTGAGGCACGCAAGCCTCCACCAACGGCAAGTTCCATGGTTCATGGGGGGGGGGGGGGCACCCTAGGTCTATCATCTTTGTTTTCATAGTTCAATCTCTGTACATCGTAACTGCCATTGTGTCGCCTTAGTTTGATCTCTACGCTCCAAAGATGTTACAAGAGTAGTTCTACATTTGAATGTCGTAGTCTGCCATCTTCGTTCCCAGCTAGATTCTACCTCGGAGCCACCCTCTTTGTTTTCATACTCTGATCTCTGAGCCCCCAAAGTCATGAGATGTAGTAGATATAAATATAAAAAGAACTTGCATAGTACGTTTCCTTTCATCCTATTATGTCGTACAGGATGTTCTTCTGGGGTAACAGAGCAAAAGTTTTAGTGTGCAAAAGTGTGTGATAAGAGTCATTTGTGGTGTAAATTCAATAACATAATGCAGAAACCTGTTCAAGGAACTTTGTATTCTAAGCGCTAGTTCTCAGTATATTTATTCTTTAATTAAGTTTGTTGCAAGTAATGTGTCCCTATTTCCAGCCAATAACTCAATAGGTAGTATCAATACCAGAAATAAGAACAATCTATATAAAGACCTAAGATCACTTACCTTCGTCCAAATAGTCGTCCAATATTCAGGAACATACATTTGTAATATATTAACAACAACCATTAAAAACTTGGTTTTAAATAAAGCACAATTTAGAGTTTGAAAGACTTTTTGATACAACTCCTTCTACTCTACAGATGCACATCTTAACAGGGACTGTTAGTCCAACTTAAGTAAAAATATATGTTAGATTTCAGTGTTGACAGCACTTGGTCGACAACAGTCAAGATTAGATATTTTGTGTGTGACAGATTTATTAAAAATGTATAACTATGTTTCAATCTGACAGGGTATCAATACTGTAAATATTAGCAGTTCCACTTTACTGTGATGTATTCATATGTATTGACAATCTCCTAACAAATGATCTGTGAGTATTACATTCAATTGTTTTACATTTTTGTCCGTAGCACGTGGTCGGGTGGTAGCGTTCTCGCTTCCCGCGCCCGGGTTCGATTCCCGGCGGGGTCAGGGATTTTCTCTGCATTCTGACGACTGGGTGTTGTGTGATGTCCTTAGGTTAATTAGGTTTAAGTAATTGAACCATTTTTTAAAAATATTTTTTATGCTACATTTTCCAAGTTGTTCTACACCCACGAGAAGAATCTCACTTTTGGGTCTCTGGAATGAAAACTGAGTATAATCCAGTCTAACCCAATCTAATCTAATTGTTTTGGCAGTTCAGTCTCGGACCCTGCTGCTCCACCATCTTTGTTCTCTTAGTTCAAATATCGTAACCAATGAATTTATTGCTTGTGACTAGGTGAATGCATGTTGTCTAGTTTTTGAACTTCACGCAGGCTCTCACCCCTCCACATCACTGTGCTCCCTTTACCACCTAGAATGAAACATTCGTCATTTTTTTATGATAATGCTAATTTTCCCGTACATTGCTCTGGACGAAATTAGACAATGAATAGGCGATTTACCTTCATCATTTAGTACCTATTCTAAGTGCTAAATGGCACAACAACGCTCTTGGACTTGTCTCAAGGTCGATTCTAACTCATCCTAGACTGGATAAAAGCAATACACTATCCACCAGATTCCAGTGACTGGGGTGTTGTGTATTCAGTTATCGAAGGCTGCCTCCTTGGTAGTGGTACCCGCACAGTGCCGAACTCTGTGCTGCATCATATGTCCAACACGCTGTACAAGGCTCACGTGGCTGAGTCTGATCGGCAGGTCACAGCATATATGGCAATTAGATCCTGCGTCACCGGCACTGGAACCTGCTGAGCGCCGGGCACCACGTGTTGGCACAATATATGCGGCGGCGATCTGGTGCCTGCCACGTTGGTTCATTTTCTGTTTATGATATAGCTATTGTGATTAGTATGTACCTAAGGATACGTGTGTTAACACTGCAGGCATCGCAAACAGATCGTAGTTTCATTTCGTGTTTTAACGTTTTGCAAGGGAAAAGATTTGAACCTAAAGTTAATTTTGCTCCGAAATCAATAACCGATTTTTGTTATGCCACATTTGAAAGTATCTGTGTGCGAAATGTAAGCACTTTATTTACTTATTACAGTCTACAGTTTTTTGTTATTCCAAGTATAATGTGTCGAAGTTTGATGATAGCCTTGTTCAAAATGTTGGCACTTCTGTTCTGGAAAAAAATGTTAAGGAACGAATTTTCATCACCCCTACGTTCATTACAAGTTTTGCAATAATGGCTCAGCTCACCAAGCACCATTTTAGGGGGGACAAGAAAATGCATTATTTCTACACTTCAAAACTACACTACTGGCCATCAAAATTGCTACACCACGAAGATGACATGCCACAGGCGCGAAATTTAACCGACAGGAAGAAGATGCTGTGATATGAAAATGATTAGCTTTTCAGAGCATTCACACAAGGCTAGCGCCGGTGGCGACACCTACAACTTGCTGACATAAGAAAAGTTTCCAGCCGATTTCTTATACACAAACATCAGTCGACCGGCGTTGCCTGGTGAAACATTGTTGTGATGGCTCGTGTAAGGAGGAGAAATGCGTACCATCAAGTTTCCGACTTCGATAAAGGTCGGATTCTAGCCTATCGCGATTGTGGTTTATCGTATTGCGACATTGCTGCTCGCGTTGTTCGAGATCCAATGACTGTCAGCAGAATATGGAATCGGTGGGTTCAGGAGGGTAATACGGAACGCCGTGCTGGATCCCAACGACCTGGTATCACTAGCAGTCGAGATGACAGGCATCTTATCCGCATGGCTGTAACGGATCGTGCAGCCACGTCTCGATGCCTGAGTGAACAGATGGGGATGTTCGCAAGACAACGACCATCTGCAACAACAGTTGGACGACGTTTGCAGCAGCATTGACTATCAGCTCGGAGACCATGGCTGCGCTTACCCTCGAGACTGCATCACAGACAGGAGCGCCTGCGATGGTGTACTCAACGACGAACCTGGGTGTACGAATGGCAAAACGTCATTTTTTCGGATGACTCCATGTTCTGTTTACAGCATCATGATTGTCGCATCCGTGTTTGGCGATATCGCAGTGAACGCAAATTGGAAGCGAGTATTCGTCATCGCCGTACTGGCGTATCACCCGTTGTGATCGTATGGGGTGCCATTGGTTACACGCCTCGGTCACCCCTTGTTCGCATTGATGGCACTTTTGAACAGTGGATGTTACATTTCAGATGTGTTACGACACGTGGCTCTACCCTTCATTCGATCCCTGCAAAACCCTACATTTCAGCAGGATAATGCACGACCGCATGTTGCAGGTCCTGTACGGGCCTTTCGGATACAGAAGATGTTCGACTGCTGCCCTGCCCAGCACATTCTCCAGATCTCTCACCAATTGTTAACATCTGGTCAATGGTGGCCGAGCAACTGGTTCGTCACAATGCGCCAGTCACTACTCTTGATGAACTGTGGTATCATGTTGGAGCTGCATGGGCAGATGTACCTGTACACGCCATCCAAGCTCTGTTTGACTCAATGCCCAGGGGTATCAAGGTCGTTATTACGGCCAGAGCTGGTTATTATGGGTACTGATTCCTCAGGATCTATGCACCCAACTTGCTTGAAAATGTAATCACATGTCAGTTATAGTATAATATATTTGTCCAATGAATACCCGTTTATCATTTGCATTTCTTCTTGGTGTAGCAATTTTAATAGCCAGTAATGTATAATCGATGACACTGACTGGCTCTACAGGTTGCTCATGGTTGCTATCCTGAAGAAGAGTGCAACAATTATTGATCGGATGGGATCCAGGGCTCTCTAACGAGCTTACAGACTGTATCTCCCTTCCTTTTCTCAGTCAGCTACTAAATAATATCAAGAGCTAACACTGAGATAAAATCTATGACATGTTTAGCTACTGACGTAACTCTTAAGCTCAAAAAACCATAATAAAAAATGACAGGTTTGGAGAGATTTTTAATGCTGCTCGACATAAATGACATATTCTCTTAATACGTGGATTGTGATTGTTCAGTTATTACAGTGTTTGGGTGCTATGTTTTTAATCACCTTATGGACTATATATATATATATATATATATATATATATATATATATATATATATATATATATATATATATATATTGGCCTATATAACAGATATGACATATATATGATGTCAGTTATCAATCTTAACCAGTGCTATGGGGTAGCCTTTTGAGGAACTAAAACGTGGACATTAAGCAGTTCAAACACAGAATCTTTTTAAATGTGAGACTGCAGAAGAATGCTGAAGATTATATGCATAGATCGAGTAACTAATGAGGAGGGAAAAAATTATGGCGCAACACAATTAAAACAAGGGATCAGATGATAGCACAAGTCCTCAAGCATCAAGGAATTCTCGTCTTAGTAATGGAAGGGCGCGCGAGGGATAAAATTTGTAGAGGCAGACTGAGGGTTGAATACAGTTAGCTTGTTCAAATGGGCGTAGGATACAGCAGTTATTCGGAGATGAAAAGGCCAGCAGGACGTAGTATCGGGGAATGCTACATCAAACACTGGGACAAAAGATCATAACAAAAAGTGGTGCTAGACGATTTTGTTGTTATCCTACTATTGCCATTTTTACGATGTACCGTGTGAGAAGAGTTTTTCAGATTTTCTTCAATAGTGTGAAGTGAATCTCCTAAGGAATCGAAGTCACCTGGGGACTGAAGAAAATGTTACCTTCGTCTTCAGGTAATCAGATGAATGCACCAGTGATCAGTAGATGCACTAGTTGAAGCTGATAGGTAAATTTCGCACCTCATCATGACATATAGTACTGTAGGTATTGCCAAACTAAACGTTACTCAAAATTAGGTAGGAGTTAGGTACATCATAGATAAATTTATGTGTCATTTAGAGTGAGAAAACATTCCACGTCATAAGAGCAACAATCCTTGCTGACTGATTGGAGGAATGAAGCGTGTTGGCTGGCCACTCAACGTATGGAGACAGAAAGTTTTGCATAACGCTAGGGAAGCGTCGCATTTTTTGTGTGGGACAGTAGAAGAGATCGCGCAGCAGCAGCAGCACAAAAGGAGCTCTTCAGAGCTACTGACTTTGTGTTCGAGAAGCAGTGGCGCTGCAGCGTAAGACGCAGTCGTTTGCTAGGAACTGTGCTTTGCAGGCTCCCTGAGGGCCTCCCCGGAGAGCACAATCGCGGAGTGTTTGGGGGTGCGCGACGCCTTCTGTGTGCCTGCTTGCGCCGATCCTTTTAAGCGCGATCCATTTCCGACGGCCGAGAAGGAGCTCTTGGGAGCATTAAGGGACTTACCGCACCAATTAATTGAAGTCGTTGGCGAAAGCAAGGGGCTTATGCCGGTAAATGGCCTAGTGCGACGACGGGAACTGAGCTGACGGCTCGCTACGGTACAGTACCGTTAACAGGTTGCCCCGTGAGATCGCGCATTTTGACGGTGACTCGAGTGCTATGTTTTTAGTCACCTTATCGACTACGAAATCGGCTTCAAATGGAGTCTCCACAGTCAACACACGTTTACCACGACTCTGCTGTCGCAATTCACACTGAAATAAATCGCTCCCTCTCCTTAGAAACTCCTCAGTGCAAAGACACCATGATGGCTGAGGTGGTCATTTAGCGCAGGAACAACCGTAATACGAGGGTCACTCCAAAAGAAACACACACTATTTTTTAATCCATCTTTTATTCTACATGTTTGAAAGTTCTACAGTTTGTAGATACATCCTTTAGGAACAGTATTTTCATTTCTTCACATAATTTCCATGCAGGTATGTAAGGCGGGTGTTTCAGTGTTGTCCGAGTTTTTTTTATCGCTTCCATCGTTTTTTGATTGACATGTGGCCGTGCATTGTCGTGCAACAGCAAAACATCCTGCTTTTGCCGATGTGGTCGAACACAACTCAGTCGAGCTTGAAGTTTCTTCAGTGTCGTCACATATGCATCAGAATTTATGGTGGTTCCACTTGGCATGATGTCCACAAGCAAGAGTCCTTCGGGATCGAAAAACTCTGTAGCCATAACTTTTCCAGCAGAAGGTGCGCTTTTAAATTTTTTTTTCTTGGGTGAATTTCCATGATGCCACTCCATTGATTGCCTCTTCGTCTCTGGTGAAAAATGATGGAGCCATGTTTTATCGCCTGTCGCAATTTTTCCAAGAAATTCATCTCCACCATTCTCGTAATGTTCCAAAAGTTCGCTGCATACCGTTTTCCTTGTTTCTTTGTGAGCTGCTGCCGGAATCCTGGGAACCCACCTGGCACAAACCTCTTTTAACGCCAACACTTTCAGTATTCTGCAAACACTTTCTTCCCCTTTCCCAACGTGGCGTGACAATTCGTTCACTGTGATGCATCTGTCAGCAGTCACCAATTCTTTAACTCTCTGCACATTGTCTGGAGTGTGTGCAGTACGAGGCCTGTCGCTGCGAATAGAATCCTCAATATTGCCGTGTCCGCTTTCATCACGTAACCTGTTTGCCCACCGACTAACTGTACTGCGTAGTGTGCATTTCTTTTGGAGTGACAGTCTTATGTCCACCTCTATCGCTATTATAGGGAAGGTTTCCAGTTTATTTTGGATATACAAAGACTGTCACCATTCGGCATTGCAGTATGGTAACAGAATACCAGCCGAAAAAGGAAGACGTCATACGTATAGCTGAAGGTTTTAAATTCTCCGTTGCTTGTGTCACGTAAATACCGTACATTGGAACATAATTCTTGCTGTGCCGTGACTTTCAGTTTCAAGCGCAGAACATTATAATGTAACTGCCTCCCTCCACAGAGGTGAAAAAAAAATCATGAAATACCTCCTAATAACATGTCGGACCTCCTTTTACCCGGCGTAATGCAGCATTTAGAAGTGACATGGACTCAACAAGTCGTTGGAAGTCGACTGCAGGAATAATGAGCCCATGCTGTCTCTATAGCGGAAGCGTTGCCGGTGCAATATTATGTGCACGAACTGATCTTTCGGTTTCGGCGGGCAAATTTTCTATGGGATTCATTTCGGGCGATCAGGGTGGGCAATCTGGACGGTCGAATTGTCCAGAATGTTCTTCAAACCGATCGCGAACGATTGCAGCGCTGTGACATGGCGCATTGTCATTCATGAAAATGTCATCGTTCGTTGGGAACATGAAGTCCATAAGAGGCTGCAAATGTTCTGCAAGTACAACCACAGGACGCAGTCCATTCAATGTAAATACAGCCCACCCGATTATGGAGCCACCAACAGCTTGCACAGTGGATTGTTGACAACTTGGGTCAATAGCTTCGTGGGGTCTGCACCACACTCGGACCCTATCAGCAGGTCTTGCCTGTTAGTGACAAGTCTACGCAAACGCCACCGCTTTCTGTGGCCTGAAGTGAATGCCATCGTCCTCAGCGTTGTCCGTGGTTAGAGGTAATGCCTGAAAATTGGTATTCTCGCCACAATCTTCACACTTTGTCGTGGAATACTGGATTACCCAACGATTTCCGAAACGGATTGTCCCCAGCGTCTAGCTCCAAGCAGCATTTCGCGCTCAAAGTCTGTTAATTCCCGTCGTGTGGCCATAACCATGTCTGTAACCTTTTCATATGACTCAGCTGAGTACGAATGAAAGCTCCGCCAATGCACTGCCCTTTTGTACCTAGTGGATGCGACCTTACCGCCGTCTGTATATGTGCTTATCTCAGGCCCATGACTTTTGTCACTTTGCTGTGTGTTTAAATCAGACTTAAGATTGTCCACGTGTGGGTAAAAAGAGAATTTCAAAAGACAGATTTTGTTAAGAACAAAATTGTTGGCATCTATTCACACATTGTGAATAACTGCTGCCTGTGCCTTCAACTAACTGAGGAGGTACGCATCATCAGCCCTACTATCCATTTCACAACGACTGACCCCTCATTTTGAGCTCATATGCTGGTTACACCGCATTATGAAAATGGTTCAAATGGCTCTGAGCACTATAGGACTTATTTTATGAGATCATCAGTCCCCTAGAACCTAGAACTACTTAAACCTGTCGAACCTAAGGACGTGACACACATTCATGCCCGAGGCAGGATTCGAACCTGCGACCGAAGCGGTCTCGCGGTTCCGGCCTATAGCGCCTAGAACCTCTCGGCCACTCTGGCCGGCACACCGCATTATGATCATCGGTGTGCTGTACCTTCCTGTTATCATGGAAATATCTTCTTTTATTTCTTGTATGAATATTACTTTTTAGTTGAAAAATGCGGGCTATACAAGGTGTGCAAACCTTAAGGACGAAAGTATCTTTTACATGACGTTTATGCCAAGTAACATATTTTTCGATGGAACGTGGACCGCGGACAGAAAACACTTAAAGTTCAGTGCAGAAGTTACCTGTAAGAAAAAATCAATGATATGAACAGAAATGACACTGAATGCCGGACCGAGACTCGAACTCGGGGCCTTTGCCTTTCGCGTGCAAGTGCTCTACCAGCTGAGCTACCCAAGCACGACTCACGACCCATACTCACAGCTTTAATACCGCCAGTATACCTCGTCTCCTACCTTCCAAACTTCACAGAAGCTCTTCTGCGAACCTTGCAGGACTAGCACTCCCGAAAGAAAGTTTGGAAGGTAGGAGACGAGGTATACTGGCGGAATTAAAGCAGTGAGGACGGGTTGTGGGTCATGCTTGGGTAGTAGCTCAATTGGTAGAGTACTTGCCCGCGAGAGACAAAGGTCCCGAATTCGAGCCTCGGTCCAGCACACAGTTTTAATCTGCCAGGAAGTTTCATACCAGCGCACACTCCGCTGCAGAGTGAAACTCTCATTCTGGAGAAATGACACTCTTGTTCAAACACAACTCACGGCGATTTGTAATGGTCCTCTGAACGTTAGAAAAGGAGAGCGTGTGGTCACTTCGGACGGCAGTGCATGCTCTACAAAGCACTCCCATGATAACCACAGTGTTGGTAAGGAGTTCTTATGGTAGAGAGTTATATTCTTCCTATACTGCTGGGGTGGAGTTGGTGCATATCGACGTGCTGCAGTCCATCTTCCCAATGCATCCCACACGCACTTTATGCGATTTAAATCGGGGAGCGGGCAAGGCACTCCTTTCGCCGAATATCCTGTCATTCCTAGAGTTTCTCCACCTGCGCTGCTGGCAGCGATCGCGCATTGTCATACAGAAAAAGTAAGTCAGGGCCTAGCCCGCCCGGTTAGCCGAGCGGACGCCGACACGGCAGCTCCGCGTGTTCGGCCAGAGAGCCGGTTGGCCCCTGTAATAAAAGAAACTGAATGGAAGGATCAACCACCGAACTTGAACAGGATGTCTTGCGACGTCCGCAACGACCAAACACAATGATCAACAACAGAAAAAAAAGCGGTGTAACGCTCGACTTTCCGGAGCGGGAAGGAGAGCCTGGTCCCCGGCACGAATCCGCCCGGCGGACTTGTGTCGAGAGGTCCGATGAGCCGGTCTGTCTGTGGATGGTTTTTAGGCAGTTTTCCATCTGCCTCGGTGAATGCGGGCTGGTTCCCCTTATTCCGCCTCAGCTACACTATGTCGGCGATTGCTGCGCAAACAAGTTCTCTACGTACACTTACACCGCCAGTATTCTACCTCCTAAACATAGGGGTTACATTCGTCTGGTGTGAGACGTTCCCTGGGGGGGGAGGGGGGGGAGGGGGTCCCACGGGGGCCGAACCGCACAATAACGCTGGGTTCGGTGTGGGGCGGCGGAGGGGTGAAGTGGACTGCGGTAGTCGTCGTGGGGTTGTGGACCACGGCGGCTGCAGCGGGGACGGAGCCTCTCCGTCGTTTCTAGGTTCCCTGTTAACATACGACATACAACATACACCAAGTCAGGGCCTAATGCATACATGAAAAGATACAAGTGAGAAAAGAGTAGAGTGTCACATCACTCTGACTGGTGAGTGTACCGAGTTCCAAGATTTGAAGATCATTAAGCGCATGCAACATTATGCCTCCCCGCACCATAGCACTAGGATCTCCATGACGATCATAGCCGATAATGTTCCTGGGGCCATTACGAGTTGTCACCTATAGCCTTATGAGGGTACGTCCGGAAACACTGCTGAGATTGAGTCTGTTCTCATTCGAAAAGAGCATAAGACCCCACTCCTCGGTTGGTCCAGTGCCGCCGATGTGCAGGTGTCAACGGAACACGACTTACTGGTTGTCATGCAGAGAGACCACACCGATGCAGTCGCCGCGCTCCCTGAGAGTGCGTGTCGTGCAGTCTTGATAAATGTGGTTACAATTTGACGCGCGTTTGATCAGAGTTCATTCTTGACTGTTATACAGGGTGTTACAAAAAGGTACGGCCAAAACATTCCACACACGCCAAGAAAGAAAATATGTTATGTGCACATGTGTCCGAAATTGTTTACTTTCCATGTTAGAGCTCATTTTATTACTTCTCTTGAAATCACATTAATCATGGAATGGAAACACACGCAACAGAACGTACCAGCGTGACTTCAAACACTTTGTTACAGGAAATGTTCAAAATGTCCTCCGTTAGCGAGGATACATGCATCCACCCTTCGTCGCATGGAATCCCTGATGCGCTGATGCAGCCCTGGAGAATGGCGTATTGTATCACAGCCGTCCACAATACGAGCACGAAGAGTCTCTACATTTGGTACCGGGGTTGCGTAGACAAGAGCTTTCAAATGCCCCCATCCATAAATGAAAGCCAAGAGGGTTAAGGTCAGGAGAACGTAGAGGCCATGGAATTGGTCCGTCTCTACCAATCCATCGGTCACCGAATCTGTTGTTGAGAAGAGTACAAACACTTCGACTGAAATGTGCAGGAGCTCCACCGTGCATGAACCACATGTTGTGTTGTACTAGTAAAGGCACATGTTCTAGCAGCACAGGTAGAGTATTCCGTATGAAATCATGATAACGTGCTCCACTGAGCGTAGGTGGAAGAACATGGGGCCCAATCAGGACATCACCAACAATGCCTGCCCAAACGTTCACAGAAAATCTGTGTTGATGACGAGATTGCACAGTTTCGTGCGGATTCTCGTCAGCCCACACATGTTGATTGTGAAAATTTACAATTTGATCACGTTGGAATGAAGCCTAATCCGTAAAGAGAACATTTGCACTGAAATGAGGACACATTGTTGCATGAACCATTCGCAGAAGTGTACCGGTGGAGGCCAATCAGCTGCTGATAGTGCCTGCACACGCTGTACATGGTACAGAAACAACTGATTCTCCCGTAGCACTCCCCATACAGCGACGTGGTCAACGTTACCTTGTACAGCAGCAATTTCTCTGACGCTGACATTCGGGTTATCGTCAACTGCACGAAGAATTGCCTCGACCATTGCAGGTGTCCTCGTCGTTCTAGGTCCTCCCCAGTGGCGAGTAATTGGCTGGGATCTTCCGTGCTCCCTAAGACAACGATCAGTTGCTTCGAACGTCTTCCTGTCGGGACACCTTCGTTCTGGAAATCTGTCTCGATACAAACGTACCGCGCCACGGCTATTGCCCTGTGCTAATCCATACATCAAATGGGCATCTGCCAACTCCGCATTTGTAAACATTGCACTGATTGCAAAACCACGTTCGTAATGAACGCTAACCTGTTGATACTACGTAATGATGTGCTTGATGCTAGTACTGTAGAGCAATGAGTCGCATGTCAACACAAGCACCGAAGCCAACATTACCTTTCTTCAATTGGGCCAATTGGCGGTGAATCGAGGAAGTACAGTACATACTGACGAATCTAAAATGAGCTCTAACATAGAAATTAAGCGTTTCCGAACACATGTCTACATAACATATTTTCTTCAATACTCTGAGGAATGTTTCCTGAAAGTTTAGCCGTACCTTTCTGTAACACCCTGTATAAATCAGCGGTCACCTGCTGCTGCAAATGACCGTGGTCGACCACACTCTCTCCTTGGGGCAGTAAAGCATGAGGTTCGGAACGCTCTGCATGTGCGTGAAACAACGCTGTGTGCAATGCAAAACTTCTTGGCTAAACTCGTCATACATCGACGTTCTTCCGGTTACTGTCCCCCGTGTGGCGCTATTCATATTTAGTCTCCGTGCCATGCTGTAACGAAGAATACCATGACAGCTCACCGTAATCGCTACTTGATTGGCATACACTGACTATGTTCAAGTGGCTCTGAGCGTTATGGGACTTAACAGAAGATGTCATCATTCGCCTAGAACTTAGAACTACTTAAACCTAACTAACCTAAGGACGTCACATACATCCATGGCCGCGGCAGGATTTGAATCTGCGACCATAGCCGTCGCGCGGTTCCGCACTGAAGCACCTAGAACCGCTCGGCAGCGCGGCCGGTTACACTGAATTTCCGCGTACCTTCAACTGCATCATGTTTCGAATCAAGTCCCACTTGGCACTATAGTCACCCTGATCTCATGCCATGTGTTGCCCAACTTTCTGCCGGCCGGAGTGACCGAGCGGTTCTGGGCGCTAAATTCTGGTGCCGCGCGACCGCTACGGTCGCAGGTTCGAATCCTGCCTCGGCCATGGATGTTTGTGATGCCCTTAGGTTAGCTAGGTTTAAGTAGTTCTAAGTTGTAGGGGACTGATGACCTTATCATGAAATTTGCCATCTTTTACAGTCGAAATTTCGACTTTGCTTATTACGTAACTCACAGGAAAGTGATTACTGAATTACGCTATATCATCACGATAGTTCAAATGGCTCTGAGCACTATGGGACATAACTTCTGAGATAATCAGCCCCCTAGAAATTAGAACTACTTAACCCTATCTAACCTAAGGACATCACACACATCCATGCCCGAGGCAGGATTCGAACCTGCGTCCGTAATGGTCGCACGTTTCCAGACTGTAGCGCCTAGAACCGCTCCATCGCTCCGGCTGGCGGCTTGCAACAAAACAAAGCATTCTCACGTAATTTTATCACCATTAACACACAGTCATTATAATGACAGTAATTTTGGTCACTTAATGAGCTGGCGAGCGTTAATTTTCTTCAGTTGACTAATTAAACTTATAGTATGTTCTAAATTTAACTAACTACTGTAACTCCGTGCCGCCAAATTTTATATTCTTTTCACTTTATAAACGATGTTTTACTTCTCGTCGTCATTGCTTCAAGTAGAGAGTACTGGCGGTGATAACTGCATCTAAATTTCACGGATTTCATTTATTCTTCGGAGTAGATGCCTTTCCCGCACAAAAGGGATCTTTGTGTACAAGGACCACTGTAGTCTAATTAACCAGAAGTGTAGTGGGTTGTTATACCTAGAACATTCTCCTGTCTGAAGTCACAACATTTCATGTCCAAGCAACAATGAGACCCTTCACGATTTATCTCTGGCAACAAGCTGCTACACAATTTTACTAAAGTTACTCACTTGTATTTAAGTAGTTCACATATTGTTAACGAAATCTGTAGCGACAAAGTGCTATCATGTACAAAAGATTGAAAATATTCTAATTCCTTGATATCGCATAATGTGTTACAACTAACTAGTTGACTTGTTTAAGTGGTAGAAAAAGGAAAGAAAAATACACTCGTTAGCAACAACTAATTCTTACACCTTGCAACCAATATCCCCGTTAGTACTTACTACGTGCTACGCACCCATGCATTGTACGTATTTAGATCTGGTGCCAGCATATTCTGATTTAAAGTAGATTTAGGTTTCTCAGTAAGACAGTTTATTCCCAAATGTGGAATATCGACGCATGTTGCCTCGAGGTTACCAGATATCACAGCTGCTCCGTTGCCTGCGGAAGTTGTGATGGTAGCATCTGTGAACAGGACAGAATACGCGACTGTGCAGAGTATTACAGCAATAAAATAACACAGCACAATAAGAAATTGTAGTGTAATTTAATACATTCCTTCTTTAACATGCATTTTTAAACCTTTCACGCCTTTTTTCTATTCACTTTTACATGCTGTCG
The DNA here is from genome assembly GCF_023897955.1 of Schistocerca gregaria. NCBI lineage: Eukaryota > Metazoa > Arthropoda > Insecta > Orthoptera > Acrididae > Schistocerca > Schistocerca gregaria. The sequence goes on from NC_064922.1 coordinate 715,712,818, forward strand.
TCCTTTTCTGTGGGGCTTCTCCTGTCACGTCCCTTTGTCCACTGCGGTTTCCCTTGAGTAATTAAGACTACTTCATTCTATTTCTAGGGTGGTTCCTGAACCATACAACCATTTTAGTACAAATATCTCTATACTTCCTTTTTTTACAATTACTGCTGATTAACACGACTGACGTTGTCACACAATACATTGCATCTGTTGCATGTATTCAGGTTTTACATCTACTTGTAACTTCCTTCCTCCCATCAACTATAAAAACACCATCGCTCCCAATACACTAGCATACTACGTGTCAGCAACATAATTTCTACTTAATGTCCTTTTGTCAAGTCATACCTTTATCCATAAAATAACAGTGAGCTCATACTTCTTTGTTCAGAGCGAGCCACCTTGCAACGTCCCTCGGCGCTTCACTGGACACAAAATTAAACCATATCTTTATCCACAATACAGTGGTGCTCTAGTACGTCTTCGAGAAGAGCAGGCCACCTTGTGATGCCTCTTGTTCCTTCTAAGAGAGACCAAAACCCTCTGCTATGAGACCATAAACAAAACTGCCCGCCACTCCCTGGTGAGGCCACACACAACATGCAAAAACATTTCATCTTCCCCTTTTAAGATGCTGTTCCAAGAGCTGTCTTCCCTAACAAAGGACACTCACGTAACTCTTCTACGACAGTTACCTCATGGTTTCTACCTTTTACACGTACCCTGAAAAAAATTTAAGTTTCAAAATGGTCTGATGCCCATTTCTCCGGCCAAACATACTTTCCTCTAACTAGCTATTACCGTGGCACTAAGCAGTCTCTCTCTTCTCAGTGTTCTCACATCAGATTCAAGTATTGTCCCAGTAAGATTGGAAAGTGAGTAGCGTACTGTCTATGTGCTGTATTCCTTAGTATTGAAGAAAAGCCACAGTTCCATATGCAGTTAAACATTTATAAGTGACATCATCCTTGTCTTGTCCATATTCGGTCCACCTGTACTCTTACCTCTTCTTTCCACATCTTACACAGTTATTACCTCCCAAATATTATCAAATATTATCTATATACTATATTTACAGTGTTGTGTAAGATTTCATACACAATGGTAAGGAGAGATGGGCTAAAGAGTGGTGCGAAAATAGTTGTTGCAGGAGAGCTGGACAGGGGCAGAAATGATTAGCGACAAACAGCAAACAGAAGATTTACTTAACTTTTATTTCACCAAGTGAATGAAGGCTCATTAGAAATATTGCAGAAAGGAATAAAGTCCAGCTATCGTAATGTCAACGAGGATAAGACTCTCTGAACTAAGTACAAACGATGCTGTCGTAATCAAGTGGCTCCAAGTTCATATGGGCTGTCTGGCTGCTGACAGCCATCCTACTGTGGCAGAAGAGGGCAGTCATAGATCAGAGCCACTGGAAGCATGTCTCAGTGGGTGCGCACCATTGGGTACGCCAGATCCCATGAGACCGAAGTCGAATGTTCAGGTTGCACGTCCAGACCACGCCAAATGCAATGACGTCGCACCAACTGCTAAGTGCTGACGACACCCAAGTGACCCTGGTTCAGCAAACGAAGCGCGTCAGGCTGGTGACATTGGCGAATTGCAGAGCGACGAATCCGTCTGGCTGAATGCGGCCAACAACTGAGGATGAAGTACAACAGAATCCTCAAATCAGGATCCCCTGCTGTGGTCCAGGCACTTTTCCTTTGTTTAAGTGGAAAGCTCTGCAATCACCAGTGTCTTGTATCATTGTAGCAACTAGAAGCAGAGGACTCGTCGAATGTGGAATCATGGCCAACAGGGAGATAACAACTTGCAATGGCATTGGAATTTTTATAAGTGGTCCTATGCACAATCTCATATTGGTAATTGAAAAAAAAAGAGCCCACCGTTGCAGCTTCTGCGCTATGCGAGTTGGGACTAAGAAAGGGTAAACAAAGATTGTAGAGGTTTATGGTTAGTCACCAAGTAAGTTTCCTACTAAAAAAAATAGCGGTGAAACAGTGATATACAATGGCGAGAGGCTTCTTTTCAGTTTGTGAATAACTGCACTGAGCTTCGTTCAACAACTTCGAAGTAAAGGTAATTAGCCTGTCAACAGCAACAAATTTATGCGACTAAAGCGCACCGATGTTGTGAGAGAAGCATCCATAGCCAAGACCACAGGTTTGACTGTGTAACAATGAAAAAAGCTTCGATCACTAAGCAAAGCATCTCTCAGTTTTTGGAAAGCATATTGACACTTTTGCAACCAAACAAAGGGAATATTCTTCCTGCACAACCAAATGCAAGAGAGCTCCTATTTGAATGACGTTAGCAATAAGACGGGTGTAATGTGTGAGCTTCCCTAAAACAGACTGCAATTACCACACATTGCATGGGGATGTAAGGTCACGGATAGCAAGCAAATGTGGCTCAAGTTAGGTGTGAAAAAACATACATTTGTCTATGTTACGTTTCAGACCAGCTACAGGCAGTATTTGAAACAGAGTGCGAAGGCTGCTAAAGTGTTCATCATAGAGAGTAAAGCAATTTTTGTAGTCAGCTGCTCCAGCAAGCGCTGAAATGGAGCTGGTGTGGAAGCACTGCCAAACGGCAACCTCAAAAATTTGAAGAGACCCAGATGGATGTTAATGACGAAGACCTCTTGCGACTGCTCATCCAGAGGAATTTGCAAAAACGTCTCGCAAATCCATTTTGAAAGCGTAACGACGAGGACCTACTTTATCCATCTTTTCTTCAGGTTATCGCAAAGGATAACTGACAATAATGTTTGAAAATTAATAGTTTTCGTAAAATCGGAGCATAAGCGCCTGCCTGTCGGCTGCTTCACAGTAACAGGGGAGTGGGGGAGGGGGGGACGCCCATTGACTGGCATTAATGGGTGCTATCGTCTGTTCCCGAAGAGCATAAGGAAGATGACGAACTCTAACAAAACGTGCCTATGCATTGTTCTTCACTGTGACATGGTCAACAAAATTATTGGTTTTACCTAAGCCCTGAGAAAACGTATCCTGAAATTCTGCGCGTAACTTACCAACACTGTTCCGAGAATGAAAGGAATAAAAAATAAGTACCAAACAAAAGAGTCTAGACTAAAAATATTAACACTGCCTTGGGAGGAAGCTTGTATATATCATTGTCTTCGTCACATTTCGGAAATATGCAGGAAAGCTACAAGTGCCTAAGGCATCAGTGTCTTGGCGGTTATTTCTGTCAACGTATGAGTGATGTGCACAACTTAGGTTTACCAAGAAATTCGTAAGTGCTGCGGTTGAGCAAAGTCACTGAAGCTCCAGTCTGAAATTGCAGGCGGAGTTAATGTCCAGCAATATTCAGAGAAACAAAAGGCTTGATGTCTTCACCTAGCTGTGCAGATGACTTGGGAGCATTTTCTGAATAATTATTACTCCGTAGTTTTGGACTAACGACACTGTGGGACTCGGAAGGCACACTACAGTTTATTTGTGACTTAGACTTAAGTGAGGGAGTAGCAGAAGGGGGCTGCCTTATGCTAATTCACATGTATGTGTCCCCGTCTGCTGCGAAAAAAGCAAGTCATTTCACGCGAAGGGCAAGATCGGCTAGCATACGCCATATTGCAGCGAGCGAACAACTTCACTCCATGTGCCAGACACAACACATGTTTAAATGATGGCTGTGGATGTACCCGGCCGGACCACTGTTTGCACGCCAGCTTTGACGCCTATTTGTCGCAGCTATCTAGAGAACAAACAAGCGCTACCTCAAAATTGTTTGCGGCAGTTCTGCACGAATTCTGGTAGTCTAGAACTGCAGTACCTATTGCAACGGAGGATGCAGGTATTTAAGAATCTTTCCTCAAATTCGAGAGTCAGCTGCATTGCACGTGATGCCATCATGAATCATTTCATCACTGTAATATTTGTCACAGTCACGTCTGAATCTACATTGTCTAGTACGGCCTTGCAATTCAGTCACCAACTGACGGTATGTCTGCCCTCGCTAACGTATTTTAATGGACAGCCGCGACTTGTTCACTGTCAAAAAAATGACTCTGAACACTATTGGACCTAACTTGTGAGGTCATCAGTCCCCTAGAACTACTTAAACCTAACTAACCTATGGACATCACACACATCCATGCCCGAGGCAGGATTCGAACCTGCGACCGTAGCGGTCTCGCGGTTTCAGACTGTAGCGCCTAGAACCGCTCGGCAACTCCGGCCGGCTGTTCACTGTCCTCATAATACTTTTAAGCACCAGAAATTGGTCATCATATAACCTAGATCAGGGCGAGATGTAGGAAATAACTTGACACACAGTGTACAAATAGTCACTCTCGTTGTGGCCAAGGAATAACAATATTGGTCAGTACCTGGTATGTGATGCGCTGTGATGAGTGTGTTGAATTGTGCAAGGTACCCTGCCCAGTCCTCCTCCGCCTCGCAACTCACGAAATGGTGGCACATCTGCAGGCAGTGACGCTGCCGTTGTTTCCGTCGTCCTGTGTGTAGTCATCTGCGCCATCATGAAGCGATTTATCACATCAAGCATTCTGAAACTGAATAAACTTAGACCAACTTCAGGCGGCGAAGAGGGCGATTGTGGCTTGACAATTATAGTAACTAAACAAAATGCAAAATAACAAGACAGGTAAGCACAAAGAAACTTAAAGGGGTGCAAAAGCAGCAACCGGGGAACTCAAAACGAAAAGAGCACAAGCAAGGCAAACACTGGGTACCCAGAAGAGAATCAAACACATCAAAAACCAATCGAAAACGCCACAGGACAGAAAGAAAGCAACTACGCTGGACTGCCGCACGTAGGAACGACAGGTTTGTTGTGTACAACTTCGTACAGTGTGGTAAGGAGAGGTGGGCTACAGGCGCGGCAGTTGTCGTCGTAGGAAATGTGGACAGGAGCAGAAATGATTAGCGACCAAGAAAACACAATAAACAGAAGATTTGCTAACTTGTATTTGTCCAAGTAGATGATGACGTATTGCAAACACTGCAGCAAGAAATAGAGTCCAACTATCACAGTGTCAACAAGGGTGAGCCTCTCTGAACTAAGCAGGAACAATGTTGCCGTAGCAAATTGTCTCCAAGCGCAAGTGGGCTATCTGGCTGCCGCCTGTCGCACTGTATTACGATGCCAGAGGACACTCGCAGCTGACAGTCACTGGAGGCATGGCTCAACTCACCACTGTGCCCGCCAGATCCCACATGACTGCTACCGGTGTCAGACGCAAACTTGCTATGCCCTTACGTACTTTACCATGACCATGGGGTGGTATCGATACATGATACCTCATACAATCTCTCCACGCTACTTGTCCCTCAAGCATCCAACTTAATCTATAAATTGCTTGAAGTGGCTCATGTGGTAAAGCCATGGAGACTACCCCGTTTTTATTGACTCAGTTTCGACAGTGCCCATGTGTACAATCCTCCGTACTCTCATGGAATCATTATAGGCTGCAAAGAATTTGTGGCGCAACGTTTTTTGTTTGTTGGACAAACAATGGGGTTTGACCAACATCTTTTGCCTGAGTAAGAACTTTTCCACGTGTACCTACTGGTCTACCTTCAGTCCCGCGTGCCGAATGCTCCACAGCGCCTCCGCCACAGTGACTCTATGTTGCCAGTGCATCCTTGGAGGAATGTCTACTAGCTCACGTTCCATGTCAGGTGGATGTTTGTTTTTTAGAGCAGTTATAGGAGGCAACAAGGTGGTGCTATGTGGAAGTCTATTAATCACATTCTGGAGCTCTTTCAGGAAGACATCCAATGTGGTATGCTTCATTCCATATCACAACCTGCAAGGGTTTTCATTGCCCTCACTGTGGGATTCAAGTTGGTGTGATAATGTGAGATAAATATTGTCTTTATTTACGCCTCTATAAGTCTTTTTTCAGATCTCATTTCTGTACTGTGGGCCATGCAATCCAGTGATACTACCTCAGCTAGGGCGTCTCTGAATGACACTCTGGTAAGGAGAAAGCCGATTTATCTTTGCAGAGCTGTCAGAGGGACTAACTTCGACGTCAATTCACAAAGCCATTATCTACTTCAACCCTCATGGTGTGGTCAATAAGAGACTTACTAAATCGGTGCCTGTTGTTTGTCTTGGTTTCTACTGGATAATGGAATAAAGAGAAGCTTGCACTGCCACAGTTGTGGTATTACCCTTTTGGCGTTTTTGGAAATGGCCATCACACTTTGGAGCTGTCTTTCAAAAAATGGTTCAAATGGCTCTGAGCACTATGGGACTCAACATCTGAGGTCATCAGTCCCCTAGAACTTAGAACTACTTAAACCTAACTAACCTAAGGACATCACACACATCCATGCCCGAGGCAGGATTCAAACCTGCGACCGTAGCAGTCACGCTGTTCCAAACTGAAGCGCCTAGAACCTCACAGGCCACACCGGTCTTTCGAAGTTTTTGAAAAGCAATACACTCTTGAAATTCATAAAACATTTTTAAGCCCCGAAATGAGCACATCTCATGTGTATGTGCCATATTGTTTTGTTCGCTACTTTTTCTGGTTCACACACAAACCACAGTGAATCGTTCAAGTTCGTCCTGTGGGAAAGAATTCCTTTTTTCCGTAGGTATTGCTCCGTAAACCTGGATTCAGTACAGTCCTTCCACCTCCCTTTCAATTTCAGCAACTTGGGATCTTTAGCCTGCTCACTCCGAATGTTTTGTATGGTCAAAGTTATACAGTTCTCGAATGAAACTTTTCGCAGATAAAACAGTGAAAAGTACTTTTCTTCTACCTCATTTGTTGTATTTTCTGTTATGAAGGGTAGTTATTGAGATACGAATCTGGGCTGACATCGGTCAGACTGGGCATGTAAACAGTGGTGAAGTCTTATTCTTGAAAGATTGTGTCTCAGTATGACTGTCTCTATATAAACGACACGGGAGACAATCTCAGCATCCGTCTTAGGCTGTTTGCAGATGACGCTGTCGTTTTTCGACTATTTAAGTCATCAGAAGATTAAAAGAAATTGATAAACGATTTAGAAAAGGTTACTAAATTGTGCGAAAATTGGCAGTTGACCCTAAATAACGAAAAGTGTGAGGTCATAGACATGAATGTTAAAAGATTCGTTAAAAAGTTCGGTTACACAATAAATCAGTCAAATCTAAAAGCCGTAAATTCAACTAAATACCTATGAGTTACAATTATGTACAACTTAAATTGGAAGGAACACGTAGAAAATATTGTGGGGTAGGCTAACCAAAGATTGCGTTTTATTGGCAGGACACTTAGAAAATGTAACAGACAATACTAAGGAGACTGCCTACACTACACTTGTTCGTTCTCTTTCACACTCCTGCTGAGCGGTGGGAGACCGTTGCCAGATGGGACTGACGGAGTACACTCTAAAAGTTTTGTATAATCGCGAAATATGGGAGAGAGTATTACTGAAATGATATAGGATTTGAACTGGACACCATTAAAACAAAGGCGTTTTTCGTTGCAGAGGAACCTTCTCGCGAAATTCCATTCTCCTCCGAATACGAAAATATTTTTTGACACCGACCTAGATAGGGAGAGATGATCACCACGATAAAATAGGGGAAATCAGAGCTCGTACCGAAAAATAGAGATGTTCGTTCTTTCCGCGCGCTATACGAGATTGGAATCATAGAGAACTGTGAGGTGGTTCGATGAACCCTCTGCCAGGCACTTAAATGTGATATGGAGAGTATCCATGTAGAAGTAGATGTGTCACCTTAACAGTTAGTAGGAGCTCAAAGGCTTTGTGGTCTGTGTAAACCAAACAGGAAATATCCAAATTTATTGAATCCTCGTACAACTGACAGTGCTTCCAAATAGGCAACAGCGTGGTTCTTTTCGGTTCTGCATAACCCTCTGCTACCATATGCGATCGGTTTATTTATCTGTTGTCCTATCTGCTCGTATTCTTAGAAAATCATAACTTCCAAACCAGGTTGTGCACCGTCTATGGCTTTGCAAAACTCTTGGGAAAAGTCAGAGTGAGACAGAATGTGTACCGTTATAAGTGCTAATTGTTGAGCGTAGAACTCGTGGTCCGCGCAGTCATCCAACACCCATGGTGTTTTCTTCCCCATTAGTTCACATGGACACGGAATAGCTAAGGTAGTTAAATATAAGAATTTTTTATGGGAATTCACTACTCCAAGATATCCCCACAACTGTTTCGTGTCGGTTGGTGTTGCATTTTTCGCAATTGCATCCATCCTGTAAGGATTGAGATTGATGCCTTCTGCTGATGTGTCCTAAGAAATTTACTCGAATGCTCCCGAAGCAGGGTGTTGGCATTCAACCCAAGGCCTATTCCTTTAGCCTGTTCAATACTTTGCCCAGTAGTACATTGTGAATTTCTCACGATCTCTCAGCGATTAGTATGTCATCAACATAACAAGTGACCTTTTCTCTTAACTCATTGCTCAGAATCTCCACGAGACCTCTAATGAAGGCCACATATGAGACGTTCAATCCGAAAGAATGTCTTCTGAATTGGAAACACATTCCAAACGCTGTGAATGCAGTGTATTTGCCGCAGTCTAGGTCGAGTTCTATCTGCCAAAAGCTCTACCAGGAATCAAGTCAAGAGAACACGGTCACACCGTGGAACTTCTGTAATAATTCCTCAAGTCTCCCTAGTCGGTCTGTCTCTGAAACTATAAAGAATCTATATGCCGGAAGTCGAGCACCAACCGGGTGCTACCGTCCTGATTTGGCCACTTCGATAACTCAATCTGCCATCATTTTCTGTAGCTCAAAGAATATTTCTTCACGGTAAATAAAAAAATTTTTCGCGGGCTAGCTTGACTGTTTGTTCCGGCCCAGTTCTGGCCCAGTTCGCTCTTTAGTTGCGACCCGCGTTGTGAGCATATGTTCAAGTGTGTGAAGATCTCTTGGTGTCTATGTTCTAGAGACGTGGAGCTTGTGTACCTGGAGTGTCCGTTTGTGTGGCGTGCCGAATTTTCAGGAAATTTGGGCACATTTTATCAGCAACATGATGGCTCGTTCATAAGCAGAATTTGTTCTAAGAGTAAATGTTTTCCCTCCTATTGAGTGGCTCTTCACTGGTTATTTTCACTAATCCAAGCGATGATGTTTCATACTTCTTTTAGACAAACAATGATGTCTCTGAACAATTTGTTCTATAACCAGAATTAATGCTTTCTAGTAACTTACCTTGAAGAAAGCACTAAAATCTGAAAATTAATTTCTTTAAACAATTGTTTTAAATTAAGGATTAATATTATTGTTATTTACCACTGAGCAGACGGTTGTGTGAGTCTTTAATATTTGATCTCAAACAGGGTTAATGTCTTTTACAATTGTATCTAGGAAAATATCAATGTTTTGTATTAACTTGCCTGAACACAACGATAAATAAATGCAATTAAAAAGTAGTTGAGTCACAAATGATGTTCAATACTCTGTTGCTCCAGTCCTTCCGATCTCAAGACAACCAGGCAAGGAAGCCATGTACCAGCACGGATATAAGCTGCTACTGGAAAATAAAGAAACCATTGCAGACGTGCAAGAGAGGACTTCAGTTTATTTTCATTGTAGTCCATTGCCTATCAGTGCTAGTTCCAGCCATTGCCTATCTGTGTTCTCGAGGTCTTCCAAGATTTTCAGTTTAGCATCTGTTTCGTAGTGTGTTCTTCTTTCTCTGACTGACTCCCTTTGCCTCCAAAATGACACTTATCACGTGCCTCGATTTGATCAGCATTGCGATTCATGCACTGCAGTTTCAGACAGCTTGCCGGATTTTGTGCTTTAATAGCCTGTTCATGAAATGGAATTTTAACTTTGTTCTCCCTAGTGTCAGCTCACCTAGATCAAGTATTGTTCTTTATTTTGAAAGATACTCCATGCCTATTATTACGTAGGTCGTTAGTTTTTGAACGAAAAATAGATTCGCTGTCAGTTTATGTCATTATCAATCTAATTCCAGATTTTCTCCTGCGATATCTCACTGTAACTACGCTCCACTACCCTCCTTGCTTCCGGCTTCTGGATCGGGAGAGTCGGTGGGTTGACTGATAGCCAACACCTCACGAATAGGCTAGCTGATATCATTGATAGCTGGCTTCCAATACCGATTACAGCCTTGGATGTTATTTCTCTTACTTCTGTGACAATGGGGTAGATTTCTTGTTGGATTATTTTCATTCTTCTCGAATAGTATTTCCCTGATATCTTCATATCCAATCATGTTAGTGTGAATGGCTCTTATACTGGTGCCAAGTGCATTTACTGTTTTTCCCATTGCACAGCCTAGTCAGTCTTTCTGTCCACCTTTCCCTGATGCTCATGTCCCGTGTTTGACAGTTTGATACTCAATTTGAGCCCTGGTTTTGTTATCGTTCGGTGACTGCCACCTCTGTTCAAAGTGTGTTCGATAATAGCAGTCTTGTTTCCCGTATGTGCGTTATTCTCATCTAGATTTCTACTATTTTGTTTTGTATTGTTGCGGCCTGTTCCCAGCGCCTCTCCAGTTTTCGCCTCTTTTATTCCCATTATTGCCATCTCTAGTATTGTCTGTCTTCCTGATTCCTTTTTTCACGCGCCCCCAGTTCGTTAAATGCGAATCTCTGTTCCCTGAGCAGGCCGGAGTGGCCGAGCGGTTCTAGGCGCTACAGTCTGGAAGTTCGCGACCGCTACGGTCGCAGGTTCGAATCCTGCCTTGGGCATGGATGTGTGAGATGTTCTTAGGTTAGTTAGGTTTAAGTAGTTGTAAGTTCTAGGGGACTGATGACCTCAGAAGTTAAGTCCCATAGTGCTCTGAGCCATCTGAACATTTCTGTTCTCTGAGTATTCCTTTAAATACTTTTGCATCGTTCCCACATCTACCTGCGAGTATTTGTTGGTAAGAGACTGGTAGTTTCATGAAAAAAAAGGCGTATGGTATCACCAGGACTGCGCAGATCGTCTAAGCCATCTGTTCGAAGAATTTTTCGGATCTGCGAAATCCTCAGCTTTGCAGGTCCCTAGACATCATTAGCTCCTATTTTACTTGGTCTTGTATCTCCTTGGACCAGTACATATTAGAAAATACGTCTTGGATTTCCTGGTAAGGCGCACATGCCCTTGCAAAACTTCGCATGCTCTCTACAGTGGCTCCCTCCAACTTTGTAAATACAAACTCAAGTTTATACATGAGAGGCCATTGTGGTGGTGAAGACAAATCGAACCAACCTAAAAAAAAGTTTGGGCGGAGCGTATCCCCTCTTCTTTGTAATGCTGGAACTTACTACGCCAGGATATGAAATGTCTAAAATCAAACGTTTCATGTTTACTTTTGGACTGGTCGTGACACCACATGTCTCCCCTTCCTACCCCGTCGTGGTACAAGCTGGCCGAGCCACATTCTCTCCTATCTTTTTTGATACTCTGTAATGGGCTACAATTATGCTTGTCAGACTTGCCGCTGCTGCACCACACGCGCGCCATCTGCATTGTCTCAGCACGGAGGGAAGCCACCTGGCCTACGCTACCCTCAAGCGGTTGCTCTTCTCGAACTTCACCAGCGGATGCTCTTGTGATTCCCTGATAGCTGAGTGGGAACATTACCAAGTTGTCTTGAATTCGAACTAGGTTAGTCGATGGGCGCCGTCTGAGCATCACCTTCTACCTCTCTTCCGGTGAGTGTACTCTGCCATGTCGTAGACTTACCTTCTGCAGACAGTTGTTTTACTTCACTTTCTACTCGTTCTTTGAAAACAGAAAACTCAGCTTTCAATACTTCATTATTTACATATTCAGGCTTTCGTAACTGAATTTCCTCTTTCTTTTTGATTCGTGTCTGTAATTTTGTTAGTACATTTTTGACGATCTTTGTGGTATTGAGTGTTCCCTAACGTATTTCGGGAGAAATAATTTTCGCTTCATTCATGGTTCTCTTTTTTTTCAGCCAATCTTGCACGAGCTTTGTGCACAGTGCTTTTACTTCGCCCTTCAGTTGGTGTATCGCACAGCTACTAACCCTTTTGACCTCGAAAAGTGTTTCAGTACTTACTTTTTTGATCTCGTTCCATTTTCCGGTATTGATCATTTTGACACTGACACGCTTTTCTTCTTCGGTCCATTTCACAATTCTCAGCACGTCTGCACCTAAACTCCGTCCATATCCATGTCGCCTCCATACAAGAAGCTACGGCCCACTGTCGTTTCATGCCTATGTGAACCAGTTGGATTGTTGCGTGCTGATACACACGACAGTGGCCCATCATAACTGTGAACTGGAGCTTTCTGCTCGTGTGGACAGCTGACTTCATGATTTCGGATTCAATCTTCTGATTCAATGTGCCCTTGCTTATCATCTTTACAAGGCAATTGACCCCCAACTGTCTGATCACACTTCTGGTCTTCACTACGTCCCAGTTGATCAATATTCTATGTACCAGTTTCACACTCTGTCAGAAACTCTTCGTTTTGGTCTTCCCGTAGACCTTCCTCATTGTCAAGTTTGTCTCCATTTCATTACTGTTGCCTACGTTTTCCTGCTTTGCTACCACGTGAGCCTTATATCTGCAAAACGTGAGTCCATGAAACAACTATTTTTTGTTCCAGCTGCCTAAGTAACTCAAATAGAACGTAGAATAAAGTTCAAATTACGCGACGAATTCAAATCTCTGTAATTATCAATCAAATATTTATCCACACACATGCCTCAACAAACAAGAGAATTGTGGAGCTTCGTGGTAGCGTGCAGTATAGCGTCCAAGTCCACACTACAAAATAATCTTATAAGGCAGAACACAAAGAATCGGAAAAAAACAGTCTACAGCCTGCGGGTTGAGGTGTAACCAACACATACAACATAAAATACAAAGTCAACTAATACTAATAATAAAGATACTGTGTGACTTTACAGGTTCTTTGACGTACGGTACACAAACACAAAAGCTTTGCAAGCAAGCTTGGTCATAACTTTTCAACAAACTGTGCACTGAAAGTGTACTAATTCATGTTTTGGTCAACTGATTTTGCTGTCTATTAGAGATGTCTAGGGACGAATCTTGGCAAGATTAGCCTTTTCTACATTCCTCCAATCGTTTGCTTTGTTATGGTTATCTATGTGTGTAATTTTGTACCTCTATACCGTACAGATTCGAGGTATGCAAACTAAGTGTGCCTATCAGAGTATTAATCACACAACGGAATTTTAAACGCTGTCTTGAAGGGTAACCCTGACACTCATAAATGGAGGAGATGTTTAAAGCACAATTTATACAATATATAAAACATGAACTGTTCCGCGATTAAAGTACCGTGCAACAGGAAATTATCCGGTGGATTGTTCCAGTAAATGAGAGGATAATCAAATACTCAATCCAGTCAGCTACTGATACAGATCAGGTACTTCCTCTGAACGTTATTTAATAATCATAAAACATATCAAAAATCAAATGATGAAGGACAAACTATGCTTATAATGAAAAGACAAATTCTAGTCTTGACTATAAAGTTTATCTGAAAATAAACCCATTCAATCAAAATCAAATGATTCAAATGGCTCTAAGCACTATGGGACTAACATCTGAGGTCATCAGTCCCCTAGAACTTAGAACTACTTAAACCTAACTAACCTAAGGACATCACACACATCCATGCCCGAGTCAGGATTCGAAGCTGCGACCGTAGCGGTCGCGCAGTTCCAGGCTGTAGCGCCTAGAACCGCTCGGTCATCCCGGCCGGCTCCCATTCAGTCAACACGAAAAATAAAGGAGTTACAAAAGTCCACAGTCAATAAAAACATGAAGTGGCTGCAATAACCCAGTTATGAAAAATGCTATTTGAGAATTCCACAAGCAATGACTGACTTCGCGTCCGTACTGAAAACTAGAACAATTTACTCAAATCGTCTGATGTGAAACCTCAGTGGAGAAACTTTTGCAAGTGGCACCATTAATTTACACTACCGGCCCTGAATGCCGGAGGAGGTGGCTATTTCATCATATCAAACAATGCGCGGGTGGAGAGCAGTGACGTCTCTCGAGTACCATGCACCATGGACAAGGCTACGGCTCCACAACGGTGTCAGTGCACTGAAACCTGAACTCTCAGACAGCAGACTACTACCCAGAAACTGCTAGTTTCAAACTCTGTCTAAATCGCTTCACTGCCAGCAACAAACATAAGGTGAGAGCTCTAGCCAGAGGTGGAATCCAGGAAAGTCACAATCGCAAGTGCATAACAAAGCTGCCCAGATAATTGTAAGTCAGTCGCAACACGAGAACTCCCAGTCTAAGGGTTGAAGTTCATAATCGTCTTAAGCTAACGGGAAACTTCAGTATGCTATCCATCCCCTGCAACGGAAATTCTGTCTAGCCCGCGGCCTCTGAGACAAGTCTTACCAATTGGGGGGCTGAGAAAGAAGTTCTCCTCTGCAAAACTGCTGGCTCTCCAGCTCATCTCTGGTTATCTTTCCGCTACGTACGGGCGGGCGAATCACAATCTTAGTACCCTCTGTTCGTACTACCACTCTCTTCTTTAAAAGGTTCCAGCCAACCGCAAACTCAAGTTTGGTTTCTCCTGCGGAATGTTGTAGAACGAACTCCTTCTTCCAGCTCTTCATACAAATATACCAATCACAAACGTCCGTCGCGGGAAACAGAGCGGAAGGGACACCGTGCGCTGTCCGACACATTCGAGGCTGTTTCTGCATCGTTTACATGGTTCGCAGTCCCACCAACTCGGCGTCAACCAACCACCGGCAGTCATCGTGTAGTTAAAGCCTTCGCATGTCGTTATGGCCGTATCCTTGTGACAGTGCGACTCTCCGGCATCACCCGGGTCGATGACCACAATCGTAGCTATGCCGCTGCAATAGTAGCTATACGACTGCGTGTCCCTAGAGGTCGCCTGGGGGTACGGTTTCTCCCCAGAAATGGCTTTAAGCGATCTGACGCTGTCCAACTACCTACCGTGCATCCCGTTGCACCAACGTCTGACCGCACAGCAACGAACAAATCAGTATCCCTTCTCTCAACTGACTTTTAGACAGCCACGTTACATTAAATCCGATCACCCAACGTGGAACTGAAATTCAGTTAATAGTACCAAGGTGCACTTGACAATGTTAATCGTATTCTATTTTTCATAATAAAATGGCACCACTCCGATTAAAAAACATCAAAACACAATCTCTGGACATGTCACAGTGTGGGCTGAAAGCATTTTAAGGGGGAAAATCTAATCACTTTACAAAATCAACATCTGAACCATCCAATTCTTTCTCCAGCCTGTAATTTTCCAAATTCGAGGGAGGTATTTTTTCGAATTCCAATATATATCTTTTTCCTGTAAACTATTTATTGTTTGGCTTTAACAATTAGTTCTTTTTCTTCCGGCAATTCTTCTAGTTGAGAGGATTTGATGGTCTTAATTTTGCCTCTTATCTCCTGGATAACAATATTGTTGAAACATTGCACATCCATGGCGTACATTGACAACTTTTCTGCTCCACATTCTTTCACAATTCTTAAATGTTTTACTCTATCAATTTTAAACTCGACAGACGGCTGTTGTGTTGCCAGGTGCACAATCTATCACGTAGAGACAAACCCTTTTAAAGGAAATCCAAACACTAGTTTGGCTTCCTTTAATATGACAAACATGTTTGAATCCTTCATTTTCGACCAGTACTTCAACTTATAGCAATTTACCATTGCTAAGTACAGTAAACATTGGTATCTTCTGTTCTCCATTTCTACACAGATTTCATCATGGACTACAATGAAAATAAACTGAAGTCCTCTCTTGCACGTCTGCAATGGTTTCTTCATTTTCCAGTAGCAGCTTATATCCGTGCTGGTTCATGGCTTCCTTGCCTGGTTGTCTTGAGATCGGAAGGACTGGAGCAACAGAGTATTGAACATCATTTGTGACTCAACTACTTTTTAATTGCGTTTATTTATCGTTGTGTTCAGGCAAGTTAATACAAAACATTGATATTTTCCTAGATACAATTGTAAAAGACATTAACCCTGTTTGAGATCAAATATTAAAGACTCACACAACCGTCTGCTCAGTGGTAAATAACAATAATATTAATCCTTAATTTAAAACAATTGTTTAAAGAAATTAATTTTCAGATTTTAGTGCTTTCTTCAAGGTAAGTTACTAGAAAGCATTAATTCTGGTTATAGAACAAATTGTTCAGGGACATCATTGTTTGTCTAAAAGAAGTATGAAACATCACCGCTTGGATTAGAGAAAATAACCAGTGAAGGGCCACTCAATGGAAGGGAAAACATTTACTCTTAGAACAAATTCTGCTTATGAACGAGCCACCATGTGGCTGATAAAATGTGCCCACATTTCCTGAACATTCGGCACGCCACACAAACGGACACCCCAAGTACACAAGCTCCACGTCTCTAGAACATAGACACCAAGAGATCTTCACACACTTGAACATATGCTGACAACGCAGGTCGCAACTAAAGAGCGAACTGGGCCAGAACTGGGCCGGAACAAACAGTCAAGCTAGCCCGCATCCAAGTTTATTACAGATCCACGCAATAAGCGCACTGATGGAACCGCTCCCGAAAGTGCAGAGGAAGCGGGAATTATTTCACTGACCAAATGAAGAGTGCTATGAAATTCTACAAGAAGGGAGCTAGTGCGAAAAATCGTAATGGAAGCCTGCAACTACTGGTTTAGCGCCACACTCTCCCACACCACAAGACAGCACACTGTCATAATTATGTTAAGACAACAGGAAGGTATAGTAACCTTTTCACAACTTAACACAGCAAAACATACAAAATCAAAGGTAGATATTAAACAAGGGTGAATTCCCCACCCACATTAAATTCCGTTTCAGTTTTCTTTTATGTACATATAACACATCAGATGATTTTAAAGAGGTAGAATTCTCTAATAGGGAATGGCTTAAGTCTACATGACACATTAACTCTTTTTCTTAAGACCTGCGGAATAACGTTATTTATTACAACCAGTGAAAATTTGACAGTATCTGTATTGGAGAACACTGTTCTGAATTACAAAAAAGCGTTTTGAACCTCATACTGACATATCCACTACCACGAAAGACTGATCAGTTGTATGTATCAAGCTCCTTTTATACTGTCGAGGGACACCGCGAGCACATATAGGTATTTGATGTTGGGACTGCACCTTGTTCTGTACGTTCTAAGATTGTGATATCTGATGATGGCAGTATCCGGAACGGTGCAGTAAAGAAATTCACAACGCGATGAAGACAGTTTCGTTCACAAATCCCAATTAAATGCTGGATGATGAAAGTCCCCTGGAATACATTATGATTGGTGGACTTACGCACCAGCGATCGAAGTTTCTCTCTAAAGTTTTCGGTTACATCAGAAAGTGAGTCAGGTCGTCGTTAGAACGATCAAGTTATAAAGTGATGCACACCCCTGAAGCCAACTGTTGCCCAAACGATCCCACACGCAACTTCAGTTATTATGTCGGTAGGTATGACTTCTCACCTACTCTGACTAATACACACCCCCAGTTTCCATTTGCTTCCCCTTCGATATGCGCTTAAATTTTCCTCAAGAAGCTCACAGCTGTTCATTTTACGTTTATCCCTCATTCTGTACCTACTATTATGTGAGCTTCACTGATTTGTAGGAGTGCTGCAGTCTATAGGGTGTTGCGAATGCTTCGGCTTGTAAGCTTTAGAATTTTAATACTCTCACCTGCGAGGCGCGGTTCTCTGGATCTTGCACTAATGCTTCTGTGTCTCCTACAGCTGTTGTTCTCAGTACTACATCGCTTGTAGTGTGCAGAAGTGTGGTGTTAACGCTCTCGCAGTAGAGATTACCATTTTCGGCGGCATCATGTACGCGCGCCGGCCGGATGTCTAGAACAGGAGTACACACCGTGGACGGGCGGAAGAGGCTGTATTAATTTCTATTTCTCCACAACATGCTACAGTCTTCAACAACAGAAGCAGTTCCAGCAACACGGTTTCGTCGTCGGCTCCGAGTTTCGTCGTATGCACAGCATTGAAGTAAGACTGTTCATTGGTAGGAAGTATTAACGGCTAACCCAGCAGCACAGCTGAATGTGATTTAATTGATAAGATTTATTTAAATAATAATCAGTTAATATCAGGGCGATTGTGTCCTCATTGCTCCCAGACAATGTTACCAAGCAGAATCCTTCTTCCTTTTTTCCCTAATATGCTAACTGAGTGTCATAAGAAACAAATTGAATAGTTACAGCCAGTTTAATAATGAATAATCTCTCTTTTAAGAATGTTAGCCTCGGTCTACTTTCAATTAACTGTTGTACAACAGAGGCTTCAGTATATGACTAAAGTAAAGCAATTTTATTTTTCAAGTTTGAGAATCAATCACTGGAAAAATCCAAATCTAAAGAAATGCACAAATTAAGAGTGCGGAAGTTTTATTTATTTTATGTACAGCTTGGAGCACATGGCTATTAGGTTTGGTATCTTTTCTAGTATTTCATTCTCTTCAAGTCAGTAAAAAAGGCTCAGTTTTTGAGACAATAATATGAAATCCAATTTGCAAAATAAGTAACGACAAAGTAAAAAGTGCTTCCTTTTTTCCTAAATTTCTTTCTTGACGTTATGCTGAGGTCACTGAATGTCATTGTTCACGTAACGAAGTTCAGTATTAACATACAATTTATTTGCATATTTTCAAATCATTCCTCGATTACCTTTTTCAAAATTTAATGCCAAACATAACGGAAGAGTGACTTCTCAGTTTTCTTTATCATTACATACTCACTTAAAATTAGTTTCCAAAAAAAAGTGGCAACCTTTTGTTGCCACGTCAATGTTTAATAATACATATTTTTCTTTCCCATCATCTTGTACAGGATTTTGATGTGAATTCGCCTAGTGGGCTGGCGACCGTTAATCACTTCCTTTTCGTTCATTAGTGTAACTTTTGGATTCATGATCAGTGGTACCCCTTTCAGTACAGTGTTGTTCGTGAGTGAATGCACAAAATAACTTTCATTTTAGAAATTATAGCCCTATTCGGTTTAATTACTTTTGTTTATAGTAAACTTTCCATCAGAAGGGTCGGTTGTACACTTGTCTCCTACTTATCGCTATCACTTCTTCGGGAAAGATAGCCTTATACAATTAGAAAAAAATCCATTAGGCATACACGCGATCCACGGTCATATTTTATATCGCAAGCAAGATAGGCCGATTACTAAGATGGAGGTTACAGTAGTACATTCGATGTCTCTGGCACAGCACTCTCAAGAGACCTTCAAACACATCCATTCGTAGCAGCATCCTGTAGCATCACTGTGGTAATAGAGGTTTTCAGGTGTTTGCGAACGGAAGCTAACACATACTGTCCCTGAGCACAGCATACAGAGTGAGGCTGCATTGCGTCTGGTGCAGTATTTTACAGTGGTAAACAAATAGCTTCAAACTAAGCTTGTTGATGCTCTTTTAGTATGTGCGTCTGAGATGTTACAATTATTGTCGAAAGCCTTTTACAACTGAAGCAATTTTCTTCCAGATCGAGTCATCTATTATAATAAAAAACCTGGTAGAATATTTACTGTCTTCTATGAAGCTCTTTTGACGTTATGGACACAAAAAAATTAGACAAAAACGTTAATTTAAGATAAATGCAGAGAACATACACGCCAATTAACAGATAAAACTAATGTGACATGATATTACTTCTATATACTAACTATAATTTTAAATGGTTATTTACTGTCAAATAAGTTACGCACAACACTCGTAACTTCAGAAACCTCTCAAAAACATTCATTTGGAAGCGTCCGAAAGCCGCGCGGGATTAGCCGAGCGGTCTGGGGCGCTGCAGTCCTGGACTGTGCGGCTGGGCCCGGTGGAGGTTCCAGTCTACCCTCTGGCATGGGTGTGTGTGTTAGTCCTTAGGATAATATAGGTTAAGTTGTGTGTAAGCTTAGGAACTGATGACCTTAGCAGTTAAGTCCCATAACATTTCACACACATTTGAACATTTTGATGCGTCCGAAAAATTCTCAGAAATGAACCGTCCTTTCACATAAATATACAATAAAATTACGGAACGATTTGATAAAGGGTACTATTTCTAAAATTACCTAAAATAGCACAAATTACGATTACAATTTACGATATAGTAGCGGAATTTCGGGGCAGTAACAAATGTTCGAAAATAAACAAAATATCACAATTCAGAAGGGTATTGTCACAATCAATGACAGATTGCGCGACAAATGCAAGAGCAGTAAGATATTGGAATCTAGAATTTCGAATCGACCCTGTCTTACAATACAAATATTTTGGACCTTGTAGGTACGAATGTGCCTGACCTTGTAGACAGCGTCACTATAGAGACGGGCATTACTGATCATGATATCATAGTGACTGTGTTTACTAAGGTAAATAAAACACTCAAGAAGGATAGGAGAGTGTTTCTACTAGAAAGACCAGATAAGCATTTGATATCATCTCAGTTAGACAATGGAGTAACATAATTTAGTTCCAGTATGATGGACGTAGAGGACTTACGGACAAACTTTAAACCGACTGTAAACCATACTCTGGGGAAGTACGTGCCTCAAATTACGACAGACAAAAGTTGCTAGGGATTACTTCGACTGTAAAAAAATCTGTGCGTGAAGCATACAAGAACTACTACCGCCATACTTCAGCAAAATATTTTGTCGAGAACACGAGAAAATTCTGATCCCACGTAAAACCGTGTCTAAGGCTTCCAACCAGTCACTCTTTGAGCAGCAATAGAAAAGCAAAGTTTGAAATTTTGCGTTTAACAAATCGTCCACGCAGGAGGATCGTACAAACACATCTTCGTTTGACCATCGCACAGACTCCTGTCGACCCCATAGTAATAAGCATCCCTGACGTACAGCAACAACTGAAAGGGATGGAAACAAATAATAAGATACTGCAGTGGCCGGGTTATTCCGAATTACGATGCAATGTTCCTTTAGACATGCAAGCGTATCCAAATGAACAGGCACTGCGGTGACTACAGCCGTCAAGAAATACATGATACGTAATCGCAGTAGCGAATATTGACAACCATAAGCTGTTTAATGGAATGGCGACAGTAAAACTTTGTGTCGGACAAGGACCAGAACCCGAATTTCGCGCTTACTGCGTTCGGTCGCCTTACCATTAGACTATCCGAGCACGATTCACTGCCAGGCCTAAACTTCCATATCTCGTTAACCGTGCATGTATGTCCAAAGGGACAGTGCCTCGTAATTCGAAATAACACAGACACTGCACTATAGCATTTATC
This sequence comes from Schistocerca gregaria, assembly GCF_023897955.1. NCBI lineage: Eukaryota > Metazoa > Arthropoda > Insecta > Orthoptera > Acrididae > Schistocerca > Schistocerca gregaria. The sequence goes on from NC_064922.1 coordinate 715,734,088, forward strand.
CGCCGACGCCGAACACTTTGACTTTCGAGTAAAATGTCTCACCTATACAGGAATGTACGAGTGCAGGTAATGGTCTCATGGTTGACGACATACGGAATTTTGAGTCTAGGCGTGAGTCGTACTCGGATAGCCTTAAGGTAACTGGCACGGTAGCTCAGAGTGTTCGGTCAGAGGGCTGCTTGCACTCTGTCATTAAAAAAAACTGAGTTAAGGAATCAACGTTGAAGTTGAACAGATGTCTTGTGACGTCGGCTCAGACCAAACGCAATTAGCTATATCGAAGAAAATGAAAAAAAAGAAAAGAAAATGGTAAGGTGACCTCTCGCGATTAGCAAGAAATCAGGGTTCGAGTTCAGGTTCGGCACAAACTTTCATTGTCGTTATTCCATTACACAGCTGATGGTTTCCCGTAAATACAATTTCACACTAAACACTGTCATCGTTATACCTGGTATCCTAATGTGTTTCCAAGGCTAAACATTTATTTTCGAAACAACAGATGCATAATTTTGTAAGTACTGTCTAAGATATTGATGTATAAAGGTGCAATTCTAATACTTTCGATATTCTGGATCGTACACGCTACATATATTTTTCTTTGTTCAGTCTTGCAGTGACGATGCTTGAAATAACCGAAACCGGACAAGAATAAATTTAAATATATAGAGATCATGGTGAAAAATGTTTATCTTTTACGGTAAATGTGTTTCTTGACGAACAAATAAATCACGGCATGCCAGCTAATGGTCTTTGAGATCAACAAGTGTTCAAATGGTTCAAATGGCTCTGAGCACTATGGGACTTAACTTCTGAGGTCATCAGTCCCCTAGAACTTACAACTACTTAAACCTAACTAACCTAAGGACATCACACACATCCATGCCCGAGGCAGGATTCGAACCTGCAACCGTAGCGGTCGCGCGGTTCCATACTGTAGCGCCTAGAACCGTTCGGCCACCTCGGCCGGCCTCAACAAGTGTAATCTACTTTACAGTGAGAGTCGGCGACCAGCTTTCGGTAACTTACTCGAGAAAAAGCATTGTTTTACCACTAAAAGACGTTTCAGCAGCATACATAGTCATCATCAGCATATCTGTGGACGTTGCCGAGCGCTCGGGCGCGTCTGTGGCTGCGCCAGCTGCTGTGGCCGTGTGGTGGCGCCGTTCCAGTACCGGGCGTAGCCGCAGCCTCGTATCTCGCCTCTTTTCCAGCAGTTACTTCACCAGCACTCCGGCTCTCTTTCCAGCGGCCGGAACAAGTATATTGTAAGCAGCAACGGTCTTATCACGATTTCATGATTTCAGTAAGGCATTTGACACCGTCCCGCATTGCCGTTTAATGAAAAAAATTTTAGCTTATGGAGTATCGGAGAAGACTTGCGATTGGATTCAAGACATTCTTGCAGACAGAACTCAACTAGTCGCTCTTAACGGAACAAAATTGACAGATTTAAAGGTAATATCCGGAGTACCTCAGGGAAATGTGATAAGACCGTTGCTGCTTACAATATATATAAATGATCTAGTAAATAGCGTCGGATTCTGTTTAAGACTATTCGCAAATGATACAGTTGTCTATTCCAAAGTAGCAACGCTAGAAGATAATAAGAATTTGCAGAACGACGTGCACAGAATTGATGAATGGCGCTGGCTCTTGCAGCTGACTCTGAACGTAAATAAATGTAACATATTGCGCATACATAGGAAAAGAAATTCACTACCGTACAGCTACACTATTGATAACAAACAGCTGGAGACAGCATCCGCCGTAAAATATCTAGGCGTAACTCTCCAGAGGGACCTTAAGTGGAATGACCATATAAAACAGATAGTGGGAAACTCAGACACCAGGCTTAGATTCATCGGAAGAATCTTAAGGATATGTAACTCATCCACGAAATAAGTTGCCTATAAGTCGCTTGTTCGCCCTGTCCTTCAGTATTGTTCGTCTATCTGGGATCCCTATAAGGTAGGACTGATAGAGGAGACAGAGAAGATCCAACGAAGAGAGGCGCATTTCCTCGCGGGATCGTTTAGCTGGCGAGAGAGCGTTACGGAGATGCCAAGCAAACTCCACTGGCAGACGTTCAAGAAAGGCGTTGTGCATCACAGAGAGATTTACTACTGAAATTTCGGGACAGCGCTTTACAGGAGGAGTCGGACAACTCATTACTTCCCCCCACATATATCTTGCGTATGGACCATGAGGAGAAAATTCGAGAAATTAGAGGCAGTACAGCTGCTAACCGACAATCAATCTTCCCACGCATTATTCGCGGGTGGAACCGTGTTGGAGGATTGAGGTAGTGGCACCGAAAGTACCCTCCGCCACACACCATTAGGTGGCTTGCGGAGTATGATGTAGATGTTAGTTGTAGATGTAGCATTTCACTGTCATTTGCCCACTCACTCCGCCTGCCATAGACCACACAAGTTATTAGAACTGTGTTTCTGAAGAGGAGCACTGAAAATATTCCACTCATTGTTATCTGAGAAAAGGCGGGACATCCATTTATGGCGGCATTTTATTACGCAGGAGAACATTATAAAACTTACGCCAAAATAGTTTATCACATGCTCAGACTACTGTTAGAAACTTTCTGCGCAGAATGGGGATAGTGACCAATCCAAAACACAATCAAAAATGTATGAAAGAGCAACGGCTACTAACTTATTCCAACAGCATGGAAGGTAACATATAAACAATGTCGACCAAAGCAATAGTAATGCGTAAACATGTTATCACATCACAAAACAGAAGTGAAGATTACGTGAAGTAATTAGTGAAAGCTTAGGCGGTGGGTCTTGGTCAGTCCACAGTGAAATAGCTGTTGCCCTTCATATGACAACCTTGCATTATTTGTGGTAGAAGGACGAGTAACATATGCCACAGTTCATCATCGTGTCTATGAGTCTATAAATTTGAACAGGAAGCCTACAGAAGATAGATTTGAATACTCTCAAAGGTATGTTGCTTAGGTATCAAAAGTAAAGGAGTCAGGGCAACAGGTAAAATTACAACTTACACAGATGTACCAGTTCTACACCGTATCATATAGGCATCAAGAGACGGAGTTCAAGAACCTAACGGTGAACTTCAATCTTTAATCATGACAGAAAAATTCATCATAGAACGTTGGTACACGGGAGACAGAAGTACAACATGTTGTATTTCCCTCATATAAATGAGCAAGACGTTACTGTAGGGCTTCCTTAAAGAGGGGAGGATCATACGTGTTTGTGAAGAAAGCAACACGTTCCAAAGTCATGACCTTACAACTGATGGTGAATATAAATACTCCGAAATATAAGATAACTATGTAAAAGAGATTTCAGTTAGAAAAGAATGTGTACGCCCATCACCTAGGAGACGTACCACGCATTTCGATGGTACTGGCTTCATCCGTCTCTAGGAATATTCTCACTTATCTCCGTGAGCTTTCCCTACAAACCACGGCCTAACCCTGAAGCAGCATATACACTGATGAGCCAAAACATTATGGCCAAGAGTGATGGTCCACCACAGGAACGCAGTAGGTCAGCGATTCCACGTGACTTGGATTCGACAAGTCCTTGGTAGGTTTCTGAAGGCACGTGGCACCATGTGTCTACGCACATGTCACGCAACGCCCATAAATTACATACGGCTTGCACCCGATAGCGTCCCAAGTAGATCCAAATTTGTCGAAATTGCTAGCAAAGACATCAATGTGAGTTCACTATAATACTCCACAAACCACTGTAGCGCGATTATGGCTTGTGACACTGACAGTTGTCCTGCTGGAAGGTGCCATCGCCATTTGGGAGGACTTAGAGGAAGAAGGGGTGCATCTGGTCCGCTGTAATGTTTACGTGCTCTACAGGTGTCATTGTGCCTTCGATTGCAACAATAGAACCCGTGGAAGATCAAGTGAATGTCCTTCATAACATAATACTGTCCCCAACGGCCCGCGTCCGTGCCGAAGTGCATGTTTCGAACAGCCGTTCGCCTCCAATGACTGAATATCCGGAAACGTCCGTCGACGTGGTGTAACAGCTGACGTCTTGGCTGTTGAGGGTCATGTCAGAACAAAGGAAGCCTAGGGTCATTGCCACCATTTGACTGTAAGTTTTTAGTTTCCATTTATTTCACAATGAAAATTTTTGCTAGAAAGGCATTCTCAAGGGCTCATGTGAAAAACAGTCAGTAAATATTCCAAAATATCTGACTCACAACGACAAAATATTCTTCAGACATATTGAATGTTTACCAATTTTTTTCATGTATGTTCCTGAAAACGGCTCTACAGCCAAAATTGTGGTGCTGATATAAATGATTAATAAAAATTTATAGTCAAATTGTAGCAATGAATTCATTAAAACTATTTATAATTGAAAATCACCGCACAGCTATGTCCTCAAGTCCAAATAAATAAATACATAAATGGGAACTGTACACATGTGCAACTCAAGATGTGGCTGGTATTCCCGAATTAAAATAATTAACCAAATCTGACATCTCTGTTTCCATATATACCTCCCACCTTCTTTCTTCATTTTTCTCTTATACAGTAGCAGATCTCCGACTTCTTTATAATCTTTCACTTCTTGTTCAAGATTTCGTTCATCTTACTTCTACAATCGTCAACCACTTTTGCTCTCCCTATCTTATTGATAACGTTCCTCCTTTGTTTCATTGTGAATATTAAGAGCTGCACGTCTATGGGGACCCTAGCAAACAGCTCAGCTTTCCCCCATTAATTGGAAATAATATCATAGTGTGCAGTGGGAAGTTAAGAAATCTAAAATTACAGATAGCTGGAAATAAAAAAAATCAATGTGATATTGAAAAATAATTAGAAAAGGAACGAGTTGATGGAAAATTCAAGAATGCAACATGGTAGGAAATTGACGAAAAAATTCCAAAAAAGTTAAAGATCAAAATAAATTAAAAAAAACATTCAGAAAATTCAAGATCCTGGGACTAGCTCAGCTGTAGTGCATAGCCCTTTCCTTTACGCCTTCGCCATTCCACCTCTCACCTTTCTCTCCCGTGCCCTGCCTTATCTTCCAGTCACAATATGGTATGTTACAGTCCTTTAAGACGAAACAGACAATCACACAGTAGCACCAGAGCAACGAACTTAGGTGTGACCAAATGCATCAGAAACATTTCAACATAATTCATCCTCAAAATATCCACGGGTGTACTGCCGGTCTACAGTGTCCAACGGGCACAATATTTCGGCGATCAAACATGTCGCCATCATCAGGTGAACTGACGGACTGAGCTCCTGTGAACGTGCCGGCACGGAGATCCGTACGCTATGGCTGCTCAGGGGGAACTGGGTTCGGTCGCGGCGGCGGCCGATTTAAATACCCTCCGCCCGCGGCGCGCTCCCTCCGCCGTCCGCGCCCCGCGCCACGGTCTCGCGGTGGAACAGATTGCGACGGCGTCTGAGATGACGTCGGTGTGATGGCTCTGTCCGCCGTGGTCGTCACAACTATGCGTTTGCTCGATTTACTCTTGATTATCCCAATCGCTGGTTCCCAAGCCTTGCTAAGATTATAGCCACAGTCACGGTTTATGAGGTCGTCATTGGTGCGAATTTCGATGGCCTCTCTAACAACGCTGTCCCAGTATCTCGACGTCTGTACCAGAATCCTCGTGCGGTCATACTCCATAGCGTGATTTTCTGACAAACAATGTTCAGCGACCGCCGACTTGCTCGGATACATTAGTCGAGTGTGCCTCTGGTGTTCACGGCATCGATCCTCGACAGTACGCATCGTCTGACCAATATACGACTTCCCACATTGACACGGAATCTGGTACACGCCAGCCTTCCTCAAACCGAGGTCATCTTTGGCGCTCCCCACCAGTGCACGAGTTTTATTCGGAGGACAAAACACAGTTCTGACACGGTGTTTCTTCAGAATGCGGGCGATTTTCCCCGAGAGTGCGCCTGTGTATGGAATAAATGCAGTGCCTACCTCCTCCCTCGTGACTTCATCCATATCAACAGGTTGTGCTGCAGTGGTTGGGCGGAGAGCACGTTGGATCTGCCACTCTGAGTACCCATTTTTTCGAAACACAGTTCTCAGATGTTCCAATTCCTGGGGTAGACTGTCTGTGTCAGAGATAGTGCGCGCCCTATGTACTAGAGTTTTAAGTACCCCATTCCTCTGTGAAGGGTGGTGGCAGCTGTCTGCGTGTAAATACAGATCAGTGTGTGTTGTCTTTCGATACACCCCATGACCTAGGGTGCCGCCAGCCCTTCTCCTGACCAAGATGTCAAGGAAAGGTAATTTACCCTCCTTTTCAGTCTCCATAGTGAATTTGATGTTGGGGTGTATGGAGTTTAGATGTGTAAGGCACGTTCACAGGAGCTCAGTCCGTCAGTTCACCTGATGATGGCGACATGTTTGATCGCCGAAATATTGTGCCCGTTGGACACTGTAGACCGGCAGTACACCCGTGGATATTTTGATTATCAAATACGCCGGGAGAAACTCAAGAATCACATAATTCATCCTATTCAAAACTACATATCCAAAAAAATAATTTAAATGGTATATCTTGTCTTATTTCTACATCTACAATACGTCAACAAAAAACACACACTCTCACAAATACACACACACACACACACACACACACACACACACACACACACATATATATATATATATATATATATATATATATATATATATATATATAGTGAGTCACCTAGCATTACCGCTGGATAAATTTCGTAAACCACATCAAATACTGACAAATCGATTCCACAGACCGAACGTGAGGAGAGGGGCTAGTGTAATTGGTTAATACAAACCATAAAAAAATGAACGGAAGTATGTTTTTTAACATTAACCTACGTTTTTTTTAAATGGAACCCCATTAGTTTTGTTAGCACATCTGAGCATATAAACAAATACGTAATCAGTACCATTTGTTGCATTGTAAAATGTTAATTAGATCAGGAGATATTGTAACCTAAGTTGACGCTTGAGTACCACTCCTCTTCTGTTCGATCGTGTGTATCGGAGAGCACCGAATTACGTAGGGTTTCAAAGGGAAGGGTGATGGACCTTGGGTACAGAAGAGACTGGAACACCACATTACGTCCACATGCTAACACCTTTTTATTGGTCTTTTTCACTGACGCACATGTACATTACCATGAGGGGTGAGGTACTCGTACACACGTGGTTTCCGTTTTCCATTACGGAGTGGAATAGAGTGTGTCCCAACATGTCAGGCCAATAGATGTTCAATGTGGTGACCATCATTTGCTGCACACAATTGCAATCTCTGGCGTAATAAATGTCGTACACGCCGCAGTACATCTGGTGTAATGTCGCCGCAGGCTGCCACGATATGTTTTTTCATATCCTCTGGGGCTGTAGGCACATCACGGTACACATTCTCTTTTAACGTACCCCACAGAAATAAGTCCAGAGGTTTAAGATCATGAGAACGGGCTGGCCAATTCATACGTCCTCCACGTCCTATGAAACGCCCGTCGAACATCCTGTCAAGGGTCAGCCTAGTGTTAATTGCGGAATGTGCATGTGCACCATCATGCTGATACCACATACGTCGACGCGTTTGCAGTGGGACATTTTCGAGCAACGTCGGCAGATCATTCTGTAGAAACGCGATGTATGTTGCAGCTGGTTGGACCCCCTGCAATGAAGTGAGGACCAATGAGGTGGTCTCCAATGATTCCGCACCACACATTTACAGTCCACGGTCGCTGTCGCTGTGCCTGTCTGAGCCAGTGAGGCTTGTCCACGGACCAGTATTGCATGTTCCGTAGATTCACTGCCCTGTGGTTTGTGAAACCCGCTTCATCGGTAAACAGGTAGAACTGCAACGCATTCTCTGTTAATGCCCATTGACAGAATTGCACTCGATGATTAAAGTCATCACCATGTAATTGCTGATGTAGCGACCCATGAAACGGGTGAAAGCGGTGACGATACAGTATGCGCATGACACTACTTTGACTCAGTCCACCGGCTCTCGCAATGTCCCGTGTGCTCATGTGTGGATTCATGGCAACAGCAGCTAACACACCAACTGCACCCGCTTCTCCTGTGACGAGCCTGTTACGGACCCGTTTGCGTGCTACGACCATACCTGTTGCATACAGTTGGCGGTAGATGTTTTGCAATGTGCGGCACGTTGGATGCTCTGTGCCCGGGTACCGTTCTGCATACACCCTGCAGGCTTCAGCTGCATTTCGTCGACACTCGCCATAGATGAGTATCATCTCCGCATTTTCAGTTCGAATACACCATGGTCACAGTTCCTACAACACTACACTATCACAGACGTCTGGTAACACGGTGTACTACAGTTGCAGAATAACAATAGCAGCAAGAGCTACATGCGGACACTGCGACAGCTAGACCAAACAACAACAGTGAACTACAGCCACACTCGTAAACACGGAAGTCATCGTAAACATGTCCCTGCAGATACTGCTCGCCGACCGTGGCCCGTGTTTGTTACAACACGCAACTGAACGTTGGAGGTTTCAAGCATCAACTTTAGGTTACAATATCTCCGATTGTAATTAACATTTTACAATGCAACAAACGGCACTGATTACGTATTTGTTTATATGTTCAGATGCGCTAACAAAACTAACGTGGTTCCATTTAAAAAAACGTAGGTTTGTGTTAAAAAGCATACTACCGTGCATTTTTGTATGGTTTGTATTAAACAATTACACTAGCCCCTCTCCTCACGTTCGTTCTGTGGAATCGTTTCGTCAGTATTTGACGTGGTTTACGAAATATATCCAGCGGTAACGTTAGGTGACTCACCCCATATACAATGTTTATAATATGAATGTATAGCTTATGAAGCACTAATGAATGAGCAAAATTGGAGTTCTGAACCATGCGTAATTTAAGGTACAACATATGCCCAGATTAATTATGTTCCATGAGTAAATTGTTCTATGATGGTTTTCAAGCGTGGTAATGTTACTTCAGTGCCTAAAGAGGTACGTCAGAAATTTAAAAAAAGGCAATCTTTTAATCAAGTGTCACATTGTACGTGCAGCAGGCAAGCACACAAACAAACAGGCATCCTGCTTATTACCAGCCTATGGCACATGTAATTAACTTTTTTGCACTACACTCGGTATGACATGCAATGGGATTTCTAATTAAATATTTCCACATCTAAATTGTTCTTTGACACTTGTCAAATGTTATAATAGTATCTTCACTTATTTGTTATTTATAGAATGAACTGACATTATCATTTCAGTATTGCTTCGCCTTAGCAAGCACCATTGTAAGGGGTATAAGGCCATTGTATCATTTTCTGCAGTTGAAAATATAAATTATGAACAACATAATAATGATATTTTGCATTAGACTCAGGTGTACTAGAGGTCATGTAGTAAACGAATTTTTCAGTACTATTGCATTATTTACCATTTGTAGCCATACCGCCAACGATCTCTAAAGTGTTTACAGACAGTATTTCTTCTAATCAACTACTAAGTAACACAAAAATCTGTTGAAAATACCTGCTGTAAAAACCCAGACACACATACATACAGACACGCATACAACATTGTGAAAAGACCAATGAACAGACTAAGCACAATTTTATGAAGAAAAGAAGAAGGTATTCTGACGAAATTTTTGTAATGTAATTAACACTTAAATGGCATATTTTCGTAATATACAACGAGAAGTTACTAAATATTTACAGTCAGCGTAACACAGTCAAAAATTTAATGGAACAAGAGAGCAAAACAAATAAATGATACAGACGATGATGCAACAATACAGAAATGAAAACCCGATATCAGGAAATGAAAATCTTTGTCCCCAAAATAAAATGACCTATCATCATAAGTAACTATTTTGAGCGCATAACACATACTGGTTCCTTATAGCAATATACAAGTATCAATACAGATCCATGATCACAAATGTATATCAAGACTTTGCACTAAAATGAAATTGTAATACTTCTCAAAATATGCAAAAATTCTAGCACAAAACTATTATGATTTAGTGTTGTAAAGAAACTGTGCTATAACATTCATTGTTTGAATAGCGTCGATACTCATGAGACTTACAGGTTTAGTAGCATGTGCTAACGATCAAATTTTCATTGTTGTATCACAATTTGCAAGGACAATGGGTATTCAAATTAAATATATCGACTTCTAAATGATCTGTATGAGTTATTAAAATACATATGGCTCACTTATTGGCACTACTGAAATAAATTACATTTACTGATGAGTATAAATTGATCTTTGAGCTACACATTAATACCATCCACGAAACTTTTGAAAATACATAAACTTCCTGCTATAACACTGTAAAAAGCACATGAGAACTACCGCTGATATATCAGCTTAAAGAGCACTTGATGGCTACAAAAGTAAACAATGTTATTCTAAATATGTCAAAAACTCGTCTCTAAAGCCGATATCAAAGTCAGCCAAACATTGTAGTGACCCCGTGCTACAGTATTAAGTTCACCTTGCGGTTAAAAAAGAAGTTATCCTCTCCTGTCACACTCCGGGAACTGCATATAAAATAGCATACTGAACAGTAGTAACATATATTAACTTAAAAAAATGAAAGTTGCTGTACTTTAAGAGTCACCCAAACACTATAAGACTCATTGCTAGGATATTAACTTCATCTTGCAGGACAAAACATTTGCCACCTTTTACTTTCTCTTGCTGAAACAATCACAACTTGCCAGAATACGTCTCAACTTGCTTAGGCGATATCATTATTACACCTGCTCACACCTGAAACGCACACTGATGTCGATGCCCATCCATAGGTTCTGACAGCCATTGCACGTAAAGAATACTGCTTAAGATCCAGTAGCTGACATCCACTGCATTTTGGGAACACTTGACTTGATAAGTCTCCAATTGTTACCTAATAGCTTTCAGTTTTTAAAACACATCACAGCCTGCAAGACAAGACTCAATGTGCTTAGTCGACATTATGATTAGATGTACTGTCATTTGCACGTGCACATTTATGAACATTAAGCTGGAACTTAGGTCAGCAGTTGTGCTTCTCCTATATCATGTAATGTTCAGAATTAGTTTATACGTATCCAGATTGACATTTACACTCTGCAGCGGAGTGTACGCTGATATGAAACTTCCTGGAAGCTTAAATCTGTGTGCCGAACCAATACTTGAAATCGGGACCTCTGCATTTCGCGGGCAGGTGCTCTAATGACTGAGCTAGCCAGGCACGATTCACGCCCCGTCCTCACAGCTTTAGTTCGGCCAGTACCTCGTCATCTACCTTTCAGACTTCACAGAAGCTCTTCTGCAAACATTGCAGAGCTAGAATTTCTGGAAGAAAGGATATTACGGACTCAACTTAGCCACAGCTTAGCTGACGTTTCCACAATGAGATTTTCACTCAAACGGCAAACCTCCCGAGTCCGAGTTGCAATCAGGCACACAGTTTCAATCTGCCAGGAAGTTTCACTTCAGCGTATACTCCGGCGCAAAGTGAAAATCTCGTTCTGGAAACATCCCCCAGGCTGTGGCTAGGCCATATTCTTTTGTTCCAGAAGTGCTAGTTCTGCAAGGTTCTCAAAAGAGCTCCTGTGAAGTTTGGAGGGTAGGAGAAGAGATACTGGCAGAAATGAAGCAGTGAGGATGGGTCGTGAGTCGTGCCTGGGTAGCTCAGTCGGTAGAGCACTTGCCCGTGAAAGGCAAGTCTCCCAAGAAGTTTCGTTTTACTTGTAATTTGACGAATTTAATGCCTGGTAATAGTGTATGATACAGAGATCGAACTATACTCGTCCAATAGACTGTAATTTATTGTAGTAATACCAGCAAGTGATCGGTAGGTATTTCAATAAATAACACAGACCATTCAGTGGAGGGAATATCTTAATTTTAAGATTTATTGTGCATACAAAGTGTGGTACAAGAACTAAAGCCTGGTCGTCAATAAATGCTGCTCAACCAATAAGTTTTATCATTAGTCCCAGTATTCAAACAATTTATATCTTTAAAAGCTATTACAGAACGGTTAATTTATGATAGTAGTGCCACAAGTCTACTGCGGCATAGTTTGAGTAATAAGCAATTTTATTTTGGCGCAATATTTTTCCTTGCCTATTACGAAAATATGCAGTCTAAGCGACACATTGGAAGAAAAATAACTGTTCACAATACCTTCCACATTCCTTCTTAAAGTTGTATTTAATCTACATTTAATTGCATTTAATGTACTTGTTTGTGTTTTCGCTATGTTTTGCGTGAAGGTGATTTTACATAAAGTAATTCGATTAGATTTAGGTGTTATTTAGCAACTGTTTATTGCAGTCTTTAAAAGCTTTAGAGAGAGTTGGCACCATATTTCCGGTCGGCAGATATTGCAGCAGTCTTAAAAATTTCGTTTTGTACATAATCTCTATACAGTCTACATTAATTGCAAATAGGTATTAGGTTGTCCCCCCCCCCCCCCCCCCCCCCCATGAACCATGGACTTTGCCGTTGGTGGGGAGGCTTGCGTGCCCCAGCGATACAGATAGCCGTACCGTAGGTGCAACCACAACGGAGGGGTATCTGTTGAGAGGCCAGACAAACGTGTGGTTCCTGAAGAGGGGCAGCAGCCTTTTCAGTAGTTGCAGGGGCAACAGTCTGGATGATTGACTGATCTGGCCTTGTAACAATAACCAAAACGGTCATGCTGTGCTGGTACTGCGAACGGCTGAAAGCAAGGGGAAACTACAGCTGTAGTTTTTCCCGAGAGCATGCAGCTTTACTGTATGATTAAATGATGATGGCATCCTCTTGGGTAAAATATTCCGGAGGTAAAACAGTCCCCCATTCGGAACTCCGGGCGGGGACTACTCAAGAGGATGTCGTTATCAGGAGAAAGAAAACAGGCGCTCTACAGGTCGGAGCGTGGAATGTCAGATCACTTAATCGGGCAGGTAGGTTAGAAAATTTAAAAAGGGAAATGGATAGGTTAAGTTAGATATCGTGGGAATCAGTGAAGTTCGGTGGCAGGAGGAACAAGACTTCTGGTCAGGTGACTACTGGGTTATAAACACAAAATCGAATAGGGGTAATGCAGGAGTAGGTTTAATAATGATTAGAAAAATAGGAATGCTTGTAAGCTACTACAAAAAGCATAGTGAACGCATTATTGTGGCCAAGATAGATACGAAGCCCACACCTACTACAGTAGTACAAGTTTATATGCCAACTAGCTCTGCAGATGACGAAGAAATTGAAGAAATGTATGATGAAATAAAAGAAATTATTCAGATAGTGAAGGGTGATGATAATTTAATAGTCATGGGTGACTGGAATTCGGTAGTAGGAAAATACAGAGAAGGAAACGTAGTAGGTGAATATGGATTGGGGGGAAAAATGAAAGAGGAAGCCGCCTGGTAGAATTTTGCACAGAGCACAACTTAATCATAGCTAACAATTGGTTCAAGAATCATAAAAGAAGGCTGTATACATGGAAGAAGCCTGGAGATACTGACAGGTTTCAGATAGATTATATAATGGTAAGACAGAGATTTAGGAACCAGGTTTTAAATTGTAAGACATTTCCAGGGGCAGATGTGGACTCTAACCACAGTCTATTGGTTATGACCTGTACATTTAAACTGAAGAAACTGCAAAAAGGTGGGAATTTAAGCAGATGGGACCTGGATAAACGGAAAGAACCAGAGGTTGTACAGAGTTTCAGGGAGAGCATAAGAGAACAATTGACAGGAATGGGGGAAAGAAATACAGTTGAAGAAGAATGGGTAGCTTTGAGGAATGAAGTAGTGAAGACAGCAAAGGATCAAGTAGGTAAAAAGACGAGGGCTACTAGAAATCCTTGGGTAGCAGAAGGAACATTGAATTTAATTGATGAAAGGAGAAAATATAAAAATGCAGTAAATGAAGCAGGCAAAAAGGAATACAAATGTCTCAAAAATGAGATCGACAGGAAGTGCTAAATGGCTAATCAGGGATGGCTAGAGGACAAATGTAAGGATGTAGAGGCTTATCTCACTAGGGGTAAGATAGATACTGCCTACAGGAAAATTAAAGAGACTTTTGGAGATAAGAGAACCACTTGTACGAACATCAAGAGCTCAGATGGAAACACAGTTCTAAGCAAAGAAGGGAAAGCGGAAAGGTGGAAGGAGTATATAGAGGGTCTATACAAGGACGATGTATTTGAGGACAATATTATGGTAATGGAAGAGGATGTAGGTGAAGATGAAATGGGAGATACGATACTGCGTGAAGACCTCAGTCGAAACAAGGCCCCGGGAGTAGACAACATTCCACTGGAACTACTGACAGCCTTCGGAGAGCCAGTCCTGACAAAAATCTACCATCTGGTGAGCAAGATGTATGAGACAGCGGAAATTCCCTCAGACTTCAAGTAGAATATAATAATTCCAATCCCAAAGAAAACAGGTGTTGACAGATGTGAAAATTACATATGTTTAATAAGTCACAGCTGCAGAATACTAACGTGAATTCTTCACAGACGAATGGAAAAACTAGTAGAAGCCGACCTCGGGGAAGATCAGTTTGGATTCCGTAGAAATGCTGGAACACGTGAGGCAATACTGACCCTACGACTTATCTTAGAAGCTAGATTAAGGAAGAGCAAACCTACGTTTCTAGCATTTGTAAACTTAGAGAAAGCTTTTGACAACGTTGACTGGAATACTCTCTTTCAAATTCTAAAGGTGGCAGGGGTAAAATACAGGGAGCGAAAGGCTACTTACAATTTGTACAGAAACCAGATGGCAGTTATAAGAGTCGAGGGATATGAAAGGGAAGCAGCGGTTGGGAAAGGAGTAAGACAGGGTTGTAGCCTCTCCCCGATGTTACTCAATCTGTATATTGAGCAAGCAGTAAAGGAAACAAAAGAAAAATTCGGAGAAGAAATAAAAACTTTGAGGTTTGCCGATGACATCGTAATTCTGTCAGAGACAGCAAAGGACTTGGAAGAGCAGTTGAACGGAATGGACAGTGTCTTGAAAGGAGTATATAAGATGAACATCAACAAAAGCAAAACGAGGATAACGGAATGAAGTCGAGTGAAGCTGAGGGAATTAGATTAGGAAATGAGACACTTGAAGTAGTAAAGGAGTTTTGCTATTTGGGGAGCAAAATAACTAATGATGGTCGAAGTAGAGAGGATATAAAATGTAGACTGGCAATGGCAAGGAAAGCGTTTCTGTAGAAGAGAAATTTGTTAACATCGAGCATACATCTAAGAGTCAGGAACTCGTTTCTGAAAGTATTTGTATGGAGTGTAGACATGTATGGAAGTGAAACATGGACGATAAATAGTTTGGACAAGAATAGAATAGAAGCTTTCGAAATGTGGTGCTACAGATGAATGCTGAAGATTAAATGGGTGGATCACATAACTAATGAGGAAATATTGAACAGGATTGGGGAGAACAGAAGTTTGTGGCTCAACTTGACCAGAAGAAGGGATCGGTTGGTAAGACATGTTCTGAGGCATCAAGGGATCACCAATTTTGCATTTGAGGGCAGCGTGGAGGGTAAAAATCGTAGAGGGAGACCAAGAGATGAATACACTAAGCAGATTCAGAAGGATGTAGGTTGCAGTAGGTACTGGGAGATGAAGAAGCTTGCACAGGATAGAGTAGCATGGAGAGCTGTATCAAACCAGTCTCAGGACTGAAGACCACAACAACAACATTAGGTTGTTAATAAACAAAAGTTAACGGTGACGCAATATCTTCATTCTCCCTGAAATGGTGCTGGCTGAAGTGAAGCAGCATTGAAATCTCAACATATTTTACGTATTGAAGGCAAGGATATACCACTCTGCCAGACTGCCTTTATGTGTGTTTGCATGCCTGATTAGCATAGTATTTTAGAGAACACTTATTTCTTTCAGTTAATAGCTTCGTCAGGTTAGTTTTACTACACTGCTAAAATAAAGCCTGAAGATGAAGTATATCTACTTTTTAGCATCGTATTTTTTAGACACATTTGTTTAGGAATGAAAAAAGCACTGGAGCACTTAACATGAGAGTCACAGCATGTCTTAGTTTCTAGTTTGACTACTTTGTCTGTCTGTCTGTCTGTCTGTCTCTCTCTCTCTCTCTCTCTCTCTCTCTCTCTCTGTGTGTGTGTGTGTGTGTGTGTGTGTGTGTGTGTGTGTGTGTGTGCGTGTGCGTGTGCGTGTGGGTGGGTGGGTGGGTGTGTGTGGGGGGGGTGTTGTTGATATATTTTAGATGTGGAAACATGCAGCCTTTTTGGATAAATACTTCTGAACATGGTGCAAAAAAGTCAGATCCTTGACATACTTTTGAGATATGACTGGAGAAGCACAGATTGTAGACGTCGGGATGGGTGAAGGGGGAACGGGGTGGTTACTAATCAGATCTGAGTTAGTTCCACCATCTTCGATTTTTTGAGTTTCTAAATGTTTTAAAACGTTTTTGAACTTTTGTGGACTTTTTTTCTAATTTACTGCCATCTTCCACTTATCTGTTTCCTACCAGCGCCATCTTTCTGTTTTGGATATTCCTTCCAGCGCAATATTGCGCTTTTTAAATTTAGTGCCATCTGCCACCTCGATGTTTTTTAAATTTCCTTCACACCCAGCCATTACAACACTGACAGCAGCGACAACTAGCAGCGGTAACTTGGACTATGTGCTGGAGTTCTTATGTATATGCTAATATCACCCTCCTTACATACCTCATTGCTTCGTTCACCAGCCGACTTTTCTGATTTCTGTGCCTCACAGTGTATGTATTAAAATACTGCCCTTTGCCTCCATTAAATGACAATTACTTTTATTTCGTGTACGTGCCTTGGCCTCGCTGTATCACCACTTTCATTAGAGCTCTTTCCCTCACAGCCCCTTTACTGTAAGTAGTGGAGTCAAGCTTCTTGTTCCCATTGCGCTACCAGTAGCAGCTTTATAGACGGGATTTAATTTCCCTTATTCTTTAATCCTCTACTATTTTCAATTCGAGCTCTGTCTTTCTGCCTCAGACATACTCTTCTATCTGCGTTTTCATATATTAGTGAGTGCAATCTACAACTCTTCCTCTGGCCTTATCTTTTTTAATGATATATATACGTACTTCGAATTCAAATTGTGGTGTACATGCGCCTGAACTCCTATTGTTTTATGGCACGTTGTGTTTTACGTATACCTTGACGCTGGTTGCAAGTGCTACTTCTTTACTGACATTTTGTCCTTCGTACCATTTTTAACACTGATGATGACTATTCTATAGTTTAAATTCATATTGTTCACGACTGGTCGCTGTTCTCCCTTCTTGAAAACCCAACCGTCACTGCACAATGGGCTTGAAACCTGGTTGTCGTCAAGGGAAGGCAGGATTCGGTTACGATTGTGGACGGGGCCGTAAATCAGTTATTATTGGTTGCCTTTTACAAATACACACAATTTATTTTAAACCTGTAATTAAAGTCTCAACAATAAAAAATAAAAAATACCACACGGTATTGATGAAGGAATAAACAACAAAGTAAATATTAGTGTTTTCAGTGAGTTACAATTTAGCAAATCACCATTTAATACAGATATAACAGATAATGTTTTAAAAGCAAGCCACTGTGATGTGGGCAGAAGACCTTACACCCCAGGAATGGCAATAAATTAAGAACTGTTTAAGAATTTGCTGCAACTTACAAATTACAGGTATTGAAATATTAAAGGCAAGTCACCACAAACACAGCAGACGGCATCAGACGCCAGGAATGCCGGTAAATAAGGTTTTTCGGCTAACTGCTAAAATACAGATGCCAAATTTGAATTTTGAGGCAAATGACCACAATCACGGATGAAGGCCTTACAAGCCAAGAACGGCAATAAAACAACAACAAAATCTTGAAACCTGCTGTAAAACAGCAAATACAATAGAAAATGTTAATTAAAAACAAGCAACTGATCCAGACGGTGCTCCAGGAATCGACCTCTGAGAAGGACCGGCAACAAACACTTTCGTGAGCAATGAGATAGGCAGCCAAGAGATGCATTCACTTCACAAGATGGTTACTCAGACTAGCGGCAGTCTAACGAATGAGTAATGATAATATTGCTCAAGCTACCTGACGTTAAACCAAATGCAACGATGGAACAGTACGCCAAAGCCAGAACTGGTGGTCTGCACTACGTCCCCAGAATACTGTGTTTAGAGCGCCCGGAACGAGAAAGGCATCACTACCACCAGAGTAGAAGAATCACCAGCCGGCCTCTGGTTAAACTTAACAAATTGTAACAAGTTGAACGCAGTAAATAGTATCAAGAAGCCGAGAAAGGCTAATCAGATCCGCCTTCCCCAAGCACTCCACTCGCTGCTCTTCGCCTTGTCGACAGTACGAACCCAAGTCACTGGAGAATCGCGGGATGTCACAATGGTGGAGGTTTCTCTGCTTGAATTGAAACGCACTCAACTTACAGCTTGCTGGATCCGGTTTACGACGAGGTCGTGCACCCTCATGAGCACAACCCTTCCATCGGGCAGCCCATGCGTGCCACCAGCGATCGCGCACTGCACGGACCTGGCTCTTCCTGAGTCCCCAACCAAACTGGCCCACTCACACGACCCGGGAAAACAACGACGACGCCCCAAAGATAGGGAAACAGTTACTACATATCGACAACTGCCGCTGCTGCCACTGGCGGACGTGCAACTCTTGCGAAACCCAGTGGAGCCAGTCAACACGAGAAGAAGACAAACAACCACAACCATGCCAACTGAACGATGCTATCTGGCCTCCACCAGAGGGCGGAAACTTGCGAGCCGCAGTACGGCTCAGGGATCTTATGGATCCCAACATAAATCTACGACTAGGTCTTTCATCTTCATTACTTTGGCCAAGTAGTGTAGTTTGTCACCTTCTGGTGACAAACAGACCCTAACTATTTGAAACAGTTAACGCAGAACAGGGAATCAGCGATCATAAAGCGGTTACGGCATCGATTATTTCGGCCGTAAATAGAAATATTAAAAAGGTAGGAAGATTTTTCTGTTTAGCAAAAGTGACAAAACGCAGATTACAGAGTAAAAAGGATCAGCACAAAAGTTTTCCTCAGGTACAGATCGTGTTGAGGATCAGTGGACAACGTTCAAAACCATCGTACAATATGGGTTAGATGAGTATGTGCCAAGCAAGATCGTAAGAGATGGAAAAGAGCCACCGTGGTACAATAACTGAGTTAGAAAACGGCTGCGGAAGCAAAGGGAATTTCACAGCAAACATAAACACAGCCAAAGCCTTGCGGACAAACAAAAATTACGCGAAGCGAAATGTGGTGTGAGGAGGGCTATGCGAGAGGCGTTCAATGAATTCGAAAGTAAACTTCTATGTGCTGACTTGGCAGAAAATTTTAAGAAATTTTGGTCTTATGTCAAAGCGGTAGGTGGATCAAAACAAAATGTCCAGACACTCTGTGACCAAAATGGTACTGAAACAGAGGATGACAGACTAAAGGCCGAAATACTAAATGTCTTTTTCCAAAGCTGTTTCACAGAGGAAGACTGCACTGTAGTTCATTCTCTAGATTGTCGCACAGATGACAAAATGGTAGATATCGAAATAGTCGAATGAGGGATAGAGAAACAATTAAAATCGCTCAAAAGAGGAAAGGCCGCTGGACCTGATGGGATACCAGTTCGATTTTACACAGAGTACGCGAAAGAACTTGCCCCCCCCCCCCCCCCCTTCTTGCAGCGTAGATCTCTAGAAGAGCGTAGCGTTCCAAAGGATTGGAAAAGGGCACAGGTCATCCACGTCTTCAAGAAGGGACGTCAAACAGATATGCAGAACTATAGACCTATATTTCTAACGTCGATCAGTTGTAGAATTTTGGAACACGTATTATGTTCGAGTATAAAGACTTTTCTGGAGAGTAGAAATCTACTCTGTAGGAATTAGCATGGGTTTCGAAAAAGACGGTCGTGTGAAAACCAGCTCGCGCTATTCGTCCACGAGACTCAGAGGGCCATGGACACGGGTTCACGGGTGGATGCCGTGTTTCTTGACTTCCGCAAGCCGTTCGATACAGTTCCCCACAGTCGTTTAGTGAACAAAGAAAGAGCATATGGACTATCAGACCAATTGTGTGATTGGATTGATGAGTTCCTAGATAACAGAACGCAGCATGTCATTCTCAACGGAGAGAAGTCTTCCGAAGTAAGAGTGATTTCAGGTGTGCCGCAGAGGAGTGTCATAGGACCGTTGCCATTCACAATATACATAAATGACCTGGTGGATGACATCGGAAGTTCACTGAGGCTTTTTGCAGATGATGCTGTGGTGTATCGAGAGATTGTAACAATGGAAAATAGTACTGAAATGAAGGAGGATCTGCAGCGAATTGACGCATGGTGCAGGGAATGGCAATTGAATCTCAATGTAGACAAGTGTAATGTGCTGCGAATACATATAAAGACAGATCCCTTATCATTTAGCTACAAAATACCAGGTCAGCAACTGGAAGCAGTTAATTCCATAAATTATCTGGGAGTACGTATTAGGAGTGATTTAAAATGGAATGATCGTATAAAGTTGATCGTCGGTAAAGCGGATGCCAGACTGAGATTTATTGGAAGAATCCTAAGGAAATGCAATCCGAAAACAAAGGAAGTAGGTTACAGTACGCTTGTTCGCCCACTGCTTGAATATTGCTCACCAGTGTGGGATCCGTACCAGATAGGGTTGATAGAAGACGTAGAGAAGATCCAACGGAGAGCAGCGCGCTTCGTTACAGGATCATTTAGTAATCGCGAAAGCGTTACGGAGATGATAGATAAACTCCAGTGGAAGACTGCAGGAGAGACGCTCAGTAGCTCGGTACGGGCTTTTGTTAAAGTTTCGAGAACATACCTTCACCGAAGAGTCAAGCAGTATGTTGCTCCCTCCTACGTATATCTCGCGAAGAGATCATGAGGATAAAATCAGAGAGATTAGAGCCCACACAGAAGCATACCGACAATCCTTCTTTCCACGAACAATACGAGACTGGAATAGAAGGGAGAACCGATAGAATACACAAGGTACCTTCCGCCACACAGCGTCGGGTGGCTTGCGGGGTATGGATGTAGATGTAGATGTAAATAGCCATCTTGCCCCTAGAACTATTGTTATTCCGATACACGACCATCCTGTTGCCATTAACGTTTTGCCTATTTCCGACATGCCTGGTTCCTAAAATTGCGATTGGCCTGTCTCTCTTCCTCTGTCAATTTTACGCTCTTTCTAAGTGATTAATAAACTTTCCCATATCATTTCTGGGAGCTGTAATAATTTTCTGTCTCCAGTTCAAGCGTAATTTCCTGCTCAGACAAATATAATCTGGTTTAGCTCAAAATTATAAGTCAAATAAACAAATTAGTCTCCCAGTTAGGAGCAAATTTCCTTACAATTTTTCTCCGAGGGTGTACTTCTCTCCGACCCAAAAGCTATTTTGCAACTTTATTTGATTTTGCCTGTCCACGTATTTATTGACCAACACAGTGAGGTGGCGAAGGCCACGGGATACCTCTTAATGCCGTGTCGGACCTCCTTCTACCTAGAGTAGTGCCTCAGCTCGACGTGGCGTGGACTCAAATCGTTGAAAGTGTCCTGCAGAAATACTGAGCCATGCTGCCTTTACGCCGCCCATACATGCAAAAGAGTTTCCGGTGCAGGACTGACCTCTCGATTATGTGTCATAAATTTTCGATGGGATTCATGCAAGGCGATCTTGGTGACCAAATCATTCACTCGAATTGTTCAGAGTGTTGCTCAAACCAGTTGTGGTGGTCCGCTGACATAGCACATTGTCATCCATAAAAAATCCATCGTTGTTTGGAAACGTGAAGCCCATGAATGGATGCAAATGGTCTCGAAGTTGCCGAATATAGCCATTTCCATACAGTAATCTGTTCAGTTGGACCAGAGGATCCAATCCATTCCATATAAACACAGCTAACCACCACCTTGCATAGTGTCGTGTTGTAGTGTTATTTAAATATCGATAAACTATCGATTAATCTATACTGTCTGTAATATCATCATTGTCGGTTGTTTAGTTTAAATATCGATGGTCATATCGTTTAAATGTAATTCTTATTAACTGGCGAGCGAAAAATTGTCGGGTCCTGTTATCTCCATGGTGTGTGAAGTGCAGAGCGAAAGCAACGAATATGGTGGCGCCTTAGGCAGTCTATGCTGTTTATAAACGTGTATTGGTAATCGATTGGCCACTATCGAGAGCGGTAGTGAGAGAGGGAATTTACTTGTATGTCTTCCAGTGGTGATAACCCACGGTCGTGCGCGTTTCTTACCTATCAGCTAGATGCTTATGGTGAAAATTACACACGTAAACAACATGGGTTCAGAAATGCTCCTTATACTGATTGTCGTTTTCAAATGTGTGAGCATACTTACTTGTAGCAAGGAATACAAATGTAAAAATGGTTGTAGTAATACAACGTAGTTATTAGAGGGAAAAAACGACATTTTAATAATAATTAATATAGCACAGGAAAATAAGCTAGTCGTGGCGTTACAGTTATTGTGTTGCTGTCTTCCGTGTAAACAAAAAAGTGCTCTGGTGTGTGCGATTTGTACGGAAGTGCTTCCACTATGTTAGCGAATCGGAACAGAATTAAAACTTCTAGTGCTTATAAAATGGGGTCAATATTAATGCTTATCTTTTGCCAGTAAAAGCTAACCATAGCAAGTTGTAAATATAAGCCCTATTAATCGAATCTGAATTTTCCAGTGGTAATGGAGAACCCTCAGCTGTCATTTAATGGAAGCTGTTGTATCATAACAGTGAAGCTGACGAAACACTATTCTCCTAGGATCTGTCAAGTGCAGACTTTGAGTGGCCCGGGAATATTATAGGAATACATAGGTATGCTGGGTAAAGCTATCAGCACTGCTGTCTCTCCCCACACCTTTCCTTACTCTTCATTACTATAGTGGTCTTTATACCCGCCCCATATGCTTCCCTCGGTGAACGGCGAAACAACCAAGAAAACGTCCACAAGTTATACATCTTATGTCGACTCCATTAAGATCACGATTGCTGCCGACCTCGGCGATGTATCACCTGAAGCACTACAGTAGAGTGATGGCCCTATTGTTTTTTATTGTGTGAAAACTCAACTAAGACACATCCCTGGTCTCTTCAATGCGCTTTCACTAAACCTTGTTACTCCCGTGTGCAGTTTATACCATATCCGCTGCAATTCATCAGCAAGCATGACGCCTAAAGTAGTATTCTTGCATGGCGTACCAGTAAACATTTCCCTTCTCGAATACCTACTCCTCCCACTTTTGTTCTTCCTCTTTCTTTCCTGATTTCCCCTTGTTTCTAAGTTGCTGAAATTAAACTCAGGATCGACAAGTAATATATTGCCCCGATTTTTATGAGAATTACTTTTTTTCTAAAGGGTGAGTCACGAGGTTTTTCCCCTCTTTCACGTCTATTCATCGTGGTGACATTCGTCTTCTTCTTCTTCCTTCCCTACTTTCCCCTGTGCTCCTAAGACGCTGAAGCTCAGCTTATCATCCACAAGTAATATATTGGCCCGATTTTTATGAGAATTATTTTGTTATGTGTGAAAGTAATTTTTCACATAAAAAGACGCTTAAAAATATTTCTTTCACAATATTTAACAAAATTTAGGACATATAGGCACTTTATTTTAACATTACATTTTTTTAGGTCGTCAATAAAATCTTAGTATAGGCTGTAGTAGTGCTTACAGAGAGTGCTGCAGTTAAGAAGAAAAAACGCCTGAAATCTTCAGGTTTAGACATTCACCCTATTTTGTCCTCTGCATGAACTTAACAGTACAGTACTGTATCAAAGTAGAAGCATTTTTCGTAAATTTATTGAAAACAAAAGCTATTGTGACTGTTTTTCATAGCTGTACTCTAGCCAGTTACAAACTGCGAAATGCTCAAAAAGAGCAAGCAAAAAAGAACTGATACTGATAAAAGAAGTGTCGACTCGATGGAACAGCTCATACTGTATGCTCAAAACACTTTTGGAAATTTGACGTGAAACGGCTCTGTGCACTATGGGACTTAAAATCTATGGTCATTAGTCCCCTAGAACTTAGAACTACTTAAACCGAACTAACCTAAGGACATCACACAACACCCAGTCATCACGAGGCAGACAAAAAAATCCCTGACCCCGCCGGGAATCGATCCCGGGAACCCGGGAGCGGGAAGGCTACCGCACGACCACGAGCAGCGGACAAAATTCGAAGTGAGCTTCCAGTTGCGAGCAATGAAAGTTCAAGAGCACCGCCTTCCCTCACAACAGAAAATTACTTAGCTGTACAAGAGGTAATAGGTCTTCTTCAACCTGTTGAAGTAGCA
Source organism: Schistocerca gregaria (assembly GCF_023897955.1). Lineage (NCBI taxonomy): Eukaryota > Metazoa > Arthropoda > Insecta > Orthoptera > Acrididae > Schistocerca > Schistocerca gregaria. The sequence goes on from NC_064922.1 coordinate 715,758,479, forward strand.
GCAACAACAATCTCAGGGGAGTCAAATGTCACTGCTTCCTTAATTTTACTTCTTATATGAGGTATCATGGCAAGGAAAGCATTTCTGAAGAAGAGAAATTTGTTAACATCGAATATAGATTTATGTATCAGGAAGTCGTTTCTGAAAGTATTTGTTTGGAGTGTAGCCATGTATGGAAGTGAAACATGGACGATAACTAGTTTGGACAAGAAGAGAATAGAAGCTTTCGAAATGTGGTGCTACAGAAGAATACTGAAGATAAGGTGGATAGATCACATAACTAATGAGGTGGTATTGAATAGGATTGGGGAGAAGAGAAGTTTGTGGCACAACTTGACTAGAAGAAGGGATCGGTTGGTAGGACATGTTTTGAGGCATCAAGGGATCACAAATTTAGCATTGGAGGGCAGCGTGGAGGGTAAAAATCGTAGAGGGAGACCGAGAGATGAGTACACTAAGCAGATTCAGAAGGATGTAGGTTGCAGTAGGTACTAGGAGATGAAGCAGCTTGCACAGGATAGAGTAGCATGGAGAGCTGCATCAAACCAGTTTCAGGACTGAAGACAACAACAACAACAACATATGAGGTATTTCTGAAACGTTGTCAGACTTGGAAAACATCTTAACAACTAACGAAGCATGAAGTGTTCTGCATTCCTTGATTAAATCAGTCAATGAAAGACTGAAACCATTTAATACACGGACTTTTATATGCTTGCGACGTTATCTGATCGTAGGTTTAAAAAACTTGGTTTCAGGTCCTTTCAAGAGCCAGACAACACTGCACAATTTTCTCAGAAAGAATATACTACTGTCATCACGTCACCACCAACCTGAAATAGAAGCATTCATGAGCAGTCATAATACGTTTACTGATGCACCTAACAGTCTGAAATCGAATGATCTGCTTTTTTTGCCCGACCTGCAACACCGTAACATCGATGTCGAAAGTAGTCAAAGGGGTGTAAAAAAAATAATAATAATAACTTCCAGCACATGGCAGAACGTTCCAGATAGTGTCTCCCAGTCAATAGTGCATATTCTAGCCAAAAAAAATTTAAAATCATTCCAAAAAACCGACTGTTGGTGATTATGAAAGGTTCCAGTACTGCCCGACATTAAAAATAGGTACAACATTCTTCGTTATTTTTGTCAGAGCAACATATTTTTTGTAATAATAACTCAATTTCTCTTAATACACCGAAGCCGGATACCAGTGTAGCAAAGAAGGACAATTTATTTATTTGATTGATCACATGTGCACTCCCACAAAATAAATCTCTATATCCAATTTGGTGAGATCTGCGAAATGAATGAATGTATGGTCGCCTGCTAACCACAGATAGTAAATGTGCAATATATGATCATCTTTGAGATGGTCATTTGGTCACCTTTGGTGGAACCAAAGACATGAAATTTACCTGAGCTTTGAGCGCCTGAAATGTGGCTGACCAATGTGGTAGCAAGGTGCTCCCCCATCTCGGCGGAGGTGCGAGATGACCCTGAAGAATGGCCATGTTTCAGCACTATGGCGCTGGATCTCATGTCGGTGAGACCTGTCTTAGGTATGCTCCGTAAAGACAAAAGACAAAGACAAAAGAGTGAAGAGAATGGTATGCATGTGGAATACTTAAGAGTAGTTGGAACAATTATTTCTCTATTTCAGGAACTTTTGGGGGGAGAATTAAATGACAGGCAGGTAATATTAAGGGGATCGTAGTAATCTTCGGAAGTGACCAACGGTCACAATGAAAAACGTATAGTAATAAGTTGGAATACTTGCGAGTGTTAGTACTAAGTTGAAATACTTCCGAGTGCTAAAGTTAAGCTGAATTTCTGGCGTGGGTAGGCTACTATAAGTGGGAAATATTTCAGAAATGGCGTGTGCAGGACTTGAAATTAGAGACAAGCACTTTCACGTGGTGAGTACTGTGTGAGTCTCATTCTGTGTATGAGACAAAGGATAAAGAGAAGTACTCGTCCAAGATATCAGTTGAGGACTCGCGTATGTGACGAATATGATCTTAATATTACTTTGCGTGTTATGTTTCCGTGCGACGCTAGATTCAAACTCTAATACTCTGAGAGAGGAGAAAGATGAGTCAGCCGTCTATCCAGCAACGCCACTTCGCTTGCGTTGCACAGGAAGACGTGCATATATCCTCCAGAGTTCGTAGTAGGAAAGAAAAGTTACGAAGTGGGGCAGTGTCGTGTGAAACTCGAATGAATACTAATTGAAGTGGGAAAGCTGAAAGTGATGTGATTCTAACGTTGTGACTATTTTTTGTGTTGTGTTCTATGTTGCCATTGTGATGTATTTCATGTAATTTAAGTATGTGTTGTTTGCATGGGAGAGTAACAAGGTAGGTTCAGAGGTAGTGGGTTATACATACTCTTTTTTGTACCGCTCGGTCTGGAGTAAGTTTTCGTGATGATGGGGCTGAGAGTCGAAGTGTGAGATGTAGCAAAAGATCCATCATCCTATTCAGAAAGTACACTGTAGCGTTAGATAATTACGAGACCATAAGATAGAGAATCACCAATATAAAGCCATGCCCACTGGGCGGAGTTTCTCATGTGTAATTGTTGTATAAAATGTAATGGTGTGTTTAGGTTATCTTTGAACCATAAAAGAATTTATCTGAATAAAAAAGATAGTGAAAAGAAAAAGATTGGCGGCCTTGTTCTTCAAATAGTATGGAGTCATGATATCTAGAATTTATAATGTGTGCGCCATTCATATTCAGTGCGATGGCCACGTGTTGATCAAAGCCGTTGGGTAAGAAAGAAAATGTGATATCGCCAGTGCGTAGTGAACAATCAGAGTTTTGTAAATTACTAATAGTCAGATGTGCGTTATCCGTTTCCGTTGCGTAATATGAAAACAGGAGAATAATTTGTAGCTTAACTGTGAGCACTAGAACTCATAATCAGTCATTGATGTTACTCGTAAATGAGAATAAATCCACTCGCCTGGCAGACCACTGATCTTGCAGGATTGACTGCTTGATGCCACAGAATGAGCAAGGCATGTGGATGCCTCTCAGTATAAGCCAATTTAAGTCAATCGGTGAAAACTACGTTCAGCAGGAATAGTGCCTATTCTATTGTTGTTTACTACACTCGACAATCTACTGTCATGCTGATGTAAGCTACTCAGTAAAACATTAACTTGTATCGTCAGCTTCAAACAATACACACTTACTTCTTTCGGCAGAAGAAACACATGTTTATTTTTAGATACTGATTCCACAGCGGTAACATTCTGCTCCATTTTGATAACACATCGCTTAATTTATCTTCCATCTGGTTGGTTTCATCATCCACCCATTTAATCCTCTATCTTAATCCGCTTTTTACATCTTCTGAAGATTTTTTTTTACATTTTATCTCAACTTGCGAAATTTTGTCCTAGATTTTATCTCCTAACATATGCGTAACTTATTCAGATAATTTGTATCAGGTCAGAAGCCTCGTGTGTAAGTTTATCTTCAATTTCAGGTATGAGACTTCTGAACTCGCTAGCCAAACTATTTACGTTACCAGACTGATGTCTTATGTCACTAGTTAAACTACGTATGTTACCAGACTGTTGTTTGAGCTCACTAGCGGAACTGCGTATGTTATAGATTTGTTTGAGCTCATCAGCGAAATTATTTACGTTACCATACTCCATACTCTTGTTTGAGCTCACTGACGTAACTACTTATATCATCTGACTGTTGATTGAGCTCACTAGCGACACTACTTATGTTACCAGACTGTTGGGAAATGTTTCATCTGATATTCTTCTTTACGGCATAAAATTTTTTTCTTCATTTCAAAACATTAATGCTGCAAATATTTCTTGCATGATTTCCGGTTTACGCTCCTCCTGTACCATTCACTTTTTTTAACTGACTTTACACTAAACACAGGAAATTTAACATCGACTTCCATCGCCTTAGTCTGTTTCACCCTGATTAGAAAATCTGAATCGAAACAAGAGATGCAACATTCATTAAGTTCTCTTTACTGACTAATCTGAATTTTGGACAGTTATTTCCTAAAGCGCCCGAATTTTAAAAAAATATCGAATAAAAACACATGGATGAAAGCTGTCATCAGGAAGTCCTCACAGGAACAAAAATACTTCAGCTAACTAAGAAAGAGTCATAGCGAACCAAACTTCGTAGATTTCCATCGCAGTTACAAAAGGTCTATTGGAGGTTAATGCTTACAGCGAAAAATTCCTCAAATATAACTCAAGCATTTTTTGATCGAAAATTACACAGTCTGTTAATATCCACTGGAGCAGATGTTTGTTCCAGCCTGCGAGATACATCTCTTCAAATTAAAGAGCATGCTTGGCAGAGGATAAACATCACAAGCGAATTGCTATGGACCTGTCATCGGCTTCCGCAAAGTGGGTGTACTGGGATTTATGATGATATTCAGCAGTACACGCAACCATAAAGTGAAGTCAGAAAAAATAAACGAAAGTATTTTTAGAAAGGTTTTTCGCCCTGTTTTCATCTCGTTCTACCGATTCGTATTTTCGCGTTAAATCTCTTCCTGAATAGGGAGCATTTAATTCTGAGCTACCTTTTTGCTCTCTTTTTGTCAGTGGATTAATATTAATCACCCAAAAGGCCGTTCCGGAAACGCGTTTAATTTATTATTATCACGTATTGGACGTCCCGAGATGTCAAAAATGGATTTATTCACACCGTAACGCATTATAAACGGCTCCCGATTCGGAGTATCGGCATTTGTCGAACTGGGGAAGTTTTGTTGATTGAACTCTCCGTGGCGTGTTCATAAATCCTCGAGATCTTTTATGCGGCGCGGAATAATGTTTGGCCGTATCGCTGCCGGATGTACCAATTCGCAATGTAACACATATGTTTTTGGTGCTACCGATGCAGCCATAAGTGACAATCAGGCGAGGCAACTGTTACGTACAAGGAATGCGAACGGTGGTGTGACGAAAAGTGTGATGTTTCTTGCTACACAAGAAAAGATTCTGTCGATGCAGTACAGTAATGCGTTTATGCTGCTGACAACGACGGGGGAGAAATAAGAATGCAAAATCCGACACCGCCATGTAACCTAATTCTCTCGAATGGCACTGTTAGACTACCACAACTCATCTTCAGCACCCTGCAGGCAAACATCTACAAAGGGGTCGAATGTTCTCACTACAAGCGTACACTGATACTGAGACTTGGTCTGGCATACGCTCTGATGACCAGGAACTATTCGACACTGCCTCCCGTTCCGAATGCTAGCAATGTGTGTTTACCACTATCATTCTAATTACCTATTTCTGAGTAGAGTACTACAGCAGTGAGATGTTTTAGTAACCTCTTCCACAAAGGCGAGTCCATAGGCCGAGTCTCTCGAAATCCGTGTCAGATAAAATGTCAGAGTCTGAGAAGAAGACGAAAACGAAGCAAGACAATCTGCTGTGAGAGACGTTCAGTACATTAGTAAGGAACGAAACTTGCACTTGCATCTCTAAGTCATACTCACGTTACCTCCCTACAAGTACTATACGTCACTACTGAAGAAAATGGAGAACAGGAAGGTGTTAATAGCTGGAAAGATTTTTTTATTGTTTTAGTACACGCCATAATCAGTATTACTTTCGTTGTGAAGCACTGAAAAATATTAATTTGTATTAAGTTTTGTTCTACGAAAGAAGATGATAATCATCAGAATGATCATATGGTAAATTGTCTTACCTTCTAGTATTCAGAGCATATCCTTGTACGATACTGGTAACCGATGTGACTGAAAGTTAATTATAGCTTCAATTGAATTGGTAGGTGGAAAGGTGTAGATCAATGGTCAACTTAACCTGTTCTAGCCGACACAGAATTTAGCGACAACAGCCGGAGGACATTCACGGTAAGGTTTCATGTTTCAGCACTAAAGTGATCCGGTACTTTGTAATATAGAATGTCGTCTTATTGCCATTGAAAATAAACTATACGTTCCCACGTAGACTTCTACTCACCAAGAAAAATCGAAGAAATTTGTAGGTTCTGCAATTTACTGAGACGTGTTTTCGTACATAAGGTCGGTAACGCCTTATAGCGGATTGATAATCAGCCCACCCTGGTGATGGCAGAAATTTTAGTTACCAGTGTTTTACCGTCAAGGCCCTCTGTTGTGTTACTGATGACCACTACGTAGCGAGTTATCTTTCCGAGTAGTCCCCCTAGACAACCCTCCACAAACAGAATAGCATCAAGCGACGTGGCTGATGAACACGGCGGTCTAAATGAAGAAGCTGAAGATAAGTCCACAAACGTCTGTTCCCCTATCGGGCGCTACTCTGGCAAGGTCTCCACTATAGTGGGCAGCTGTCTAACACTCTCTGTGAGTGTGTGTAGCAGCTTCGTTTAGGGTTGCCCACACTGTAGCTCAACGTATTCGGCTACAAGGCTGTCTGCTATCTGGAATAATAATCATAACAAACAATCTGAGTGAAGTATTTAACAATAAACTTGAAGGGGTGTCATGTGACGTCCGCCGACATCAAATGTCAAGAACAATGACGAACAAAATAAAGAAGAAAAAGGAACACTAAGAGGTATCATCTTTGAACAGTAATCAAAACGTTCTTGGTCTCGTTCGACACTCCTTAAATTTTGAATAAAATCATCAGCAATTTCGGCCGAAGACTTCCAGCATAACATAACAGCGTCGCACTGCCAACGGCCTTGTCAAAGGGGGCGGATGAGCGGACAGAGTTTCAGGAAAATCTCTTACATTTGGGGTGGGAAACAACCCTAATGGCAGAAGAATCGACAGTGATAAACGGTACCAGGATGCAGAAGGCAATGGCAAACCACTGCATGAAATACACAGGAAATCAGAAGGACATGTGACTTGTAAATGGAAAAGTGTCATGATGGTCGCTCCACTGGCGAAAGATCCCGGACCAGCCCCCCTTCAGGATCTCCGGGACGACTGCCAAGAGGGAGATGATCACGAGAAAAGATTGAATAATCAACGAAAGGATGACGTTCTGCGAAAATAAGCGTGAAATGTAAGGAGTTTTAACGTGGTAGGGAAGCCAAAAAAGTCTGAAAAGGGAAATGTAAAGGCTCAATCTACATATGGTGCGGGTCGGAGAAGTGAAATGGAAAGAAGGCAGGGATACCTGGTCAGATGATTATAGCATAATATGAACAGCAGCACAAAATGGTATAACAGGAGTAGGATTCGTTGTAACGGGTAGGTAAGGCAGAGAGTGAGCTACTGCGAGCAGTTATAGGGTTATTCTCATCAGAGTCGACAGCAGACCAACATCGACAACAATAGATCGGGTATACAGGCCGACGTCGCAACCAGAAGATGAAGAGACAGAGAAAGTATATGAGAATATTGAACAGGTAGGTCAGTACGTAAAGGGAGATGAAAATCTAATAATAATGGGATTTGAAATGCCATTGTTGGAACAGGATTAGAAGAATGAGAGATGGGTGAACATGGGTTTGGTAGCAAGAATGATAGAGGAGAAAGACTAACTGAGATTTGCAACAAATTTCAGGTAGTAATAGCGAATACTCATTTCAAGAATCAAGAGAGGAGACGGTTTACCTGGAAAATGCAGGGAAATGTGGGACGATTTCAGTTAGATTATATCTTGATCAAACAGAGATCCCGAAATCACGTATTTAATTGTAAGGCGTACTCAGGAGCAGATATGACCCACATCATAATTTAGCAATGATAAAGTGTAGGCTGAAGTGACTAGTCGGGAAGAATCATTGCACAAAGACATTGGACAGGGGAGCTCTAAGGAATGAAGCGATGTTCTTCAAGTTCTCTAGGACTATAGATACTGCGATAATGAATACTTCAGTGGACAGGTCAGTTGAAGAGGAAGGGCAGTCACAAAAGTTGGAAAGAAAAACATAGGTAACTGTCAAGAAACCATAGATAACAGAAGAAATACTTCAGTTGACCGACGAAAGAAGGAAGAATAAAAATGTTCAGGGAAATTCAGGAGTACAGAAACACAAGTGCCTTAGGAATGAAACAGGTAGAAAATGCAGGGAACTTAAGTCGAAATGGCTGCGTGGAGAAGGAAGAAGACAAAAAATAAATGATTCTCGGAAAGAATGGGTCAGCACACAGCAAATTCAAAATAGCCTTTGGTGAAATTAAGAGCAAGGGCGGTAACATTAAGTGTGCAGCGGGAATTCGACTGTTAAATGCAGAGAAAAGAGCGAATAGATGGAAGCCGAACAATGAAGGACTCTATGATTGGGAGGACTTGTCTGAAGACGTGACAGAAGAAGAAACAGGAGTCGGTAGCAAAGAGGTACAGGATTGAGCATTAGAATCAGAATTTAACAGTGCTTTGAAAGATTTAAGATCAAATAAAGCAGAAGGGATAGAGATAGCATTCCATCGGAATTTTTAAGATCGTTGGAGGAAGTGACAACAAAACGACTAATCATGTTGGTGTGCAGAACTCATGAGACGAGCGATATACGGGTTCACTTTCGGAAAAAACATCATCCATACACTTCCGAAGACTGCAAGTGTCGCAGGTGCGAAAATTAGAGCCAAACTGATCGTCATCTAAAAGCTCCTCCGTTTCCTTTCCCGTTCTTCTGTGTATTATTCTTGTCAACAGCTTGGATACCTGGGCTGTTGACTGTTCGACAGTTCTCTCACTTATCGGCCATTGCTATATTCTGAATCGTGTGGATGACATTTCACCGATAGTCTAATTGCTGTATTTGGAATCGTGTGGATGATATTCTTCCGAAAGTCTGAGGGTACGTCGCCATTCTCACGTGTTCTTCACTCAAACACTGTTTGGTTGCCACTTTTCCCAATGTTTCTACGCTTTCAGATGGAGTATTATCTATCCCTTCCCCCTTATATGAATTCAAGTCTTCTAGAACTCTTTTTGATTGTGATTCGAATACTGGATGCCTTATATCTTCCACATCGGCTCCAATTCCTTCTTGCATCACGTCGTCAGATCTGTCCTCCCTTCATAGAGGCTACTCTTTCCACCTATATGCTCTCTGCTCTGCCTTTAACAGTGGAATTCACGTTCCACTCCTAATGTTATCAACCTTTCTTTTAATATAATTATTTTGAAATTTCTGTATCCTGACTTAGTCCTACCGAAGATTAATTCTTCTCATTTCCTCATTTTTCTCCTGCTGCCATTTAGACTTGGGTGTCCGAAGTCTCCTATTTATTTTATTCCTAAGGTGTTTGTATTTCTGTACTACTACCCTTCCCTGAGCATGTTTGTATTTCCTTATCTCAGAGATCAATTGAAGTATGTCTTCTGTTACCCAAGGTTTCTTCGCAGTTACCTTTTTTGCACCTACTTTTTTCTGTCCGATATCTGTGATGTCCCTTTTTATAGCTGCCCATAACGCTTCAACGGAACTGCCTACTCTTGTATTCCTTATATCAGTATTAACAACCTTAGTGTCTCATCATTTCTCAATACTTTCGAATCCCACTTCTCACCACATTGATTCTTTTAGATGTTGTCTCAAGCTTCGAGTGTACTCATCGTTAGTAAATTGTGATCTGAATCTACATTCACTCCGGGGTACTCAACCCCCCATTAAAATATCTTCATAAAATTATTTCCGGCACATAAATTTGTCTTGCCTGTTAATAACTGTCTGTTTTTCAGAAAGAGTACACAGCTTGTATCCTCCCTACTTCGGCCATCGTCATTTATTTCAGTGCCCAAATAGCAAACCACATCTACTACTCTACTACTTTCAGTGCTTCAGTTCTAATCTAATTCTCTCAGCATCATCTTATTTAAGTCGACGGTATTCCATTACCCTTGTTTTACTCTTGTTGATGTTCGCCTTATAATATCATTTCAAGACAGTACCCATTCCATTCACCATCGGCAAACCTCAACGTTTACATTTCTTCTTCCAGAACTTCAACTTGCTTTTCTAAATATGTCCTTGGTTTCATTTACTGCTTACTCAATGTACAGATTCATATCGGGTAGGCTACAACCATGACTCATTCCAAACTCAGATGATGCTTCCCTTTCACGTCTTGTGATGCTTGTGACTGAAGTCCCGTTTCTGTACAACTGATGAATGACCTTTCACTCCCTGTATTTTATCCTTGCTACCTTCAAAATTTCTAAGAGCGCAGTCCAGTCAACATTGTGAAATCGTTTCGGAAAATCTACAACTATAAATGTATGTGTGCCTTTTTTGGACCTATCTCCTAAAACAAGACGTTAGATCAGAACTGACTCAAATGCTCTTATAGTTCTCCGGATACAAACTAACCTTCAGTTTATTCGTGTTGTATGGAACTGATTGGTGAAGGAAGCGAGAATAAGATTGAATGTCCCGACAACATGGAAGTCGTTAGAGGTGGAGCTCAAGCTCGGGAAGTTTTGAAGGATGGGGAAGGAAATCGGCCATGTCCTTCCAAAAGAACCAACCCTACATTCGTCTGGAGCGATTTTGGGACATCACGGAAAACCTGAATCTGTGGAGTTAGACGCGGATCTGAACCGCTGTTCACCCGAATATTCTCTCCAGTGTGCTAACCACTGCACCATCTCTCTCGTGAAACCTGTTGTGTTATTTGGAATAAATTGTACTGCTTCAGTCACTTTTTACTGATACTGATTAGCACGACGCTTTTCGGAAGCCTGCTGCCATTATCAGGTGCATTACAATTATATGAATATCACATTAATTATTGGTAAAAATAAACTGAAGCAGTCAAAATTATTTCATAAACTAACCTTCCTCAAGGTCCACTTCTACCAGCTTTCCGTTCTTTTGTAAATAATTGGCATCAGTACTTTTCAACCATGATGTATTAAACTGATAGTTCAACAGTATTCACACCCGTCTGCACCTCCTCCCTTTCTTAGAATTATTACATTGTTCTTGAATTTTGCGGGTGTTTCCTTTGTCTCATATACACTGCTGGAAAAAAAATAGTACATCCTGTTAGAGCTGCTAGAGGTTTCCGATTCGCTCGATATTTATTGTTACAACATTGCATATAAAGTATACCATACAATCATATATATAGATCAACAGCACAAGCGGTTATGTGGTACTAGTTATCGATTCGTGCTGGAACACCTATATTAGTACGTGGTGTACCCTCCACAGGCGGCAATGCAGATGCTGACTCTGGCACCCAGTTGAGTTTCACGGGCAGTGTGTGCGCCTGCAATATCCTATTGGAACAATACATCACCTTCCTATTGCAAGAGTGAGAAAAGAAAGGATAACACTTAACGTGTGCTAGTTACCATCCCCTCCAGAAACACCAAGTGTGAAGGAGAGCCTTAGCTTATCGCTCACCACACCTTATGGCCCAGGGTGGAGCCAGCGTGTCTTGGACGGATGCACTCTGCGAAACAGCACTCACCAGGTCGACCTCGTACGCGCAAACGACATCACCTGCGTGCAGCCAGAATCTGCTTTCGTTGCTTGTAAGTAGGCTGTTTAGGTTTTCTTATTGGTAACGCCACATAGCGCTCTGTATGAAAAATCACTGGCTGTGCTGTGTGCAGTCTGTGGCTAGTTTGCATTGTTGTCTGCCATTGTAGTGTCGGGCAGCGGCAGCTGGATGTTAACAGCGCGTAGCGTTGCACATTTGGAGGTGAGCCGCCAGCAGTTGTGGACGTAGGGAGAGAGATGGCGGAGTTTTGAAATTTGTAAGAATTGGTGTCATGAACTGCTATATATATTATGACTATAAAGGTAAATACATTGTTTGTTCTCTATTAAAATCTTTCATTTGCTAACTGTGCCTATCAGTAGTTAGTGACTTCTGTAGTTTGAATCTTTTAGTTAGCTGGCAGTAGTGGCACTTGCTGTATTGCAGTAGTTCGAGTAATGAAGATTTTTGTGAGGTAAATGATTTGTGAAACATATAGGTTAATGTTAGTCAGGGCCATTCTCTTATAGGGATTATTGAAAGTCAGATTGCGTTGCGCTAAAAACTATTGTGTGTCAGTTTAACCACAGTCGTGTATAATTGTTCTAAGGGGACGTTTCATATGTCGACCCTTAGCCACGGATACCTCACTGGTATCTTCTGATTTTTTTCTTGTAGTTTGTGTAATTAATGTAGATTTTTTTTATTGCTAGCGCGTAATCATAGAGAGAATTTCCTTGGTAGTTGTAGTCATCATTGTTGTACAGTACAACAGTTGTGGCATGCATGTAGAGTTGCACCAAGTATTTCGCAGCTGCGCTTGCAATTAACTAGATATTATTTTCTATGTTAATGTATTCTCTTATTTTTGCTCTTCAAATTGTTTTTTTTTCTGTGTTGTCGTGTGAAATATTGTGACAATAATGGCGTGTGAAAAACGTAATACTAGGCTCCAAAGTAAACTGAGAAATGACCGTGAAGACGAAAGCAGTGTGTTAGCGCCACCATGTAATGAATTTACAAATGTTCAAAGTAGTAATTTGGTAATAGTGCATAGGGAAATGTAGCGGGCTGCAAATAATGGTGTAGACAGTGAAACTGTTAGTGAACAGGGAAGCATTATCGATCGATCGGTCGGCAACAGCTCGCCTCAGGATTCCGAAATGACAGGACACAATCTTGCAAATATTGTAGATTCAGATTTTGCGTCCTCACCGTTTTCTCAAATAAGTCGAGACACATTTTCTGCTTGTCAAACTGTGAATGTTGCCGGTGCAAATGCACTGCCGAAAAGCATAGAGGATCAGATCCCAGACACTAATACATTATTATTGCAATTAATGCAACAAATGAAACAAAACCAGAGACAAACACAGCAACAGTTAGACACAATGGAACAAAATCTTCAAAAGTTAGACACAATGGAACAAAATCAGAGACAAACACAGCAAAAGCTTCAAAAGCTAGACACAATGGAACAAAATCTTCGGAAGTTAGACACCACACTTGAACAAACACGTGAAGATTTAACTACTGAGTTACATAACATTGAATCGAAATGCCAAAAAATCTGTAATGACGTAAAAACACAAATTTGTGAGCATTTTCAACCTATGTTTTCGCTGCATGAAAATGCATTACAGAATCATGACGCAGCCGTAAAAGAACTGCAAACTATTGTTCGTGAAAATCACGACACCTTGCAAGCTAAAATGGACTCAGTTGCATCCACCGATTCGGTTACGCAACTTGCAAGAACTCAGGAAAACTTAAAGGTCACAGTAGATTCGATTTCAACACAAATGGACACTCTGAAACTTGGTTCAGAAAAACACACTGAGGAAATGTGTTCACTATCGGAGAAAGTAGCCGAACTTTCAGATCAGTTCACTAACTTATCTACAAAGGTAGATGATGATCTGAATGATACAGAAGAGTGCGAACAAATTAGGAAATTCAAACAAAATCAGAATCAAATTAATACGCAACACCAAAGAGAAATCCGGGAAGTACAAGATCAGTTGAAACAGGTAATACAAGAATTACGTATTTCAGAGGACACTCGCACTCCAATACGGGAAGAGGGACATAAAAATACGGAACTGCCACAAAATAACAACACAGGGCACTTTGGAGATTATGAAAGAAATTGGGGAAGTACACCGAATTTTGAGATGGAACCGCCGAAACGACGTAACAATGACCGATATGCGACCCGCCGACACGATGATTTTGACTATAAGCTGTTCATTACTGCACGTAAATTCAAAACATTTAAGAATTCTGGCAACGACATTCATCCACAAGCGTGGCTCCATCAATTCTCTCATTGTTTTCCCCCCAACTGGTCATTAGAGCACAGATTAGAATTTATGTGTGGCTACTTGGAGAATGAACCAGCTGTAAGAATGCGATCGGTCATTCACGATTGTCATAGTGAAGGAGAATTTTATCATGCCTTCGTCTCAGCATATTGGTCTCAACCTACACAAGACCGAGTAAAACATGGCATCATAATGATGAAAAATTTCGAACAATCTGAATTTTCAAGTCAAACCCATACAGCCCGTCAGAACTCATCCGCATTTGCTTAATCAAGTTTCCTGAACATTTACGGCATATTATTTTGTCAGGCCGTTGCAAAGACGACATTGAAGCTTTTCAGGGACTCTTACAAGAATTAGAAATTGACACAGACAGTCGCGGGATGCGAAAACAGGAAAACAATCACTACAGGTCACATCCGTCGCAATTCCGCGATGAAAGAAACAGTAACAGGACACGACAAGGCCATTCTCACAACACAAATCGTGACCAAAACAGACACCACCCGTATGACAACCACTGGCAGAGTAATAGTTACAGAGAAAGATCGTATTTCTGTAGTAATGAACATGACAGAGACTATCATAGAAACAGACAATATGGCAACCAGAACTATTATTATCACGGGAGACAGAATAACTTCAGACGCAAGGGTCCACAGCACAGTCATAATTCAGGGAGAAATTCTCCACCACATGACCGACAAACAAGAAATTACAGGAACTACCGACATAACGACAGACGATATAATCATAATTACAGACCGGAAATCCATCAGAACTGGCGAGCTTCAAACAGGGTAGGGCCCTCTCGGCAAGGTGAATTTGTAGAAGTTAGGTCTCCTAATCCCAGTAACGACGCGCGCCAACAAAGAGGTAACAGACAATGACTCGCACCGCAGGCAGCCGCGTGCGCCGGTTGGCTCAGAGAAAAAGAACATAAGCTAACCTTGAGCAAAATTCCAGTGTTCTTTACTGCCGTATACCACATGATGATTGACTTCACGTTGATTTGCTGCATACTGAGAAAGAGTAAAGGTTTACACCACATTTCACATGTAAAACCATTTATTGAAATATAATCTGCTTTTTGACTTTGTCTTTGCACATTTCTAGTATGCTTTGTCACACTGAGGAACTGTTAATATGCAACAATGTTTCTAAGTCAACTATACAGTCTAGAACCTAGGGAATATTTTTAAACAGAAATTACGAATGCATTGTTATAGTGAACAGACGACACAGTGTTGTTATTTGTACATTCTTGCTTGTTCGTTGCACGATTACGTAACGACTATAAGGCTTACATACTTAGAACATATACTGCTAATGAGATTTTAATGCAACATTTTGGTTCAGTTGAAAAGACATTCTTTATTTGAAGTACTTTCTGTGAGATACCAGATGATACAGTGGTTAGTTTATGTGACAGCTACACGATTTTATCACGACGCTACTAATGAGTGACAATTTACAATGTTGCTTTTGCAGTTTATCTGTTTTATATCTGCACAGTTTTTCTGAATTTTTCTGGAAAGTAAAACATGTTTTAGTAGTAACTTTGTGGTATAGCTACAATGAGACACCCTTTTCTGTAGCAAAACAATACGTACAGTACAGTACTTACTTCATCATGGCAATAAGCGTAATAACTAAGATATCTATACGCAAAGCATTTCAATTTCGTTTATCATGAGGTAAGTACATTGACTTCTGCAGAACTTAGCTTTTGGAGGACGATAACTACGACAGCTCCACAGAATTATCTTACAGCAAAATGCACATTTAGCACTACAGGGCAGGCATTTGAGTGATTAATTTGGTATTTAAACCATTTATTTAGTATTATTGTTGAATTAAAAAGGAAGTTTTTTGTGATACATTTCATTCCATTGCTGTAATCTGTAACACCTGAGGGTATAATTACATTATTCCTCAGGGGGGTACACGCTTACTTTGTGTACCATGTGTTTGGCAAGCACAAGGAGCCCTAGCTAATATGGTATTTGCTTATACAACTTTACACATCGGTACCATATTTCTCTAACACATAAATTACACAGATATCTGTTCATTTAACTGAGAGACAAACAATTTTTTTATTACGTCAGTGACACATGTTTACGTAATTACACAGTTGGATAACTTCACACTTACGAAATTGTATTTTGTCTGTACTTTGTGAACTGTTCATATTTTTTTCGGAACCATTGTGATACTATGAGAGCTTTGAATGACATATTTGGTATGGGATCACGATTTTTAAAGTACGTTTGAGGCAGATGACACTTTTGACATGAGCAGAGAATTTTTTTTTTAGGTTTTGAAATTATTGGAGGAAGCTACGGAGATTTTGAGAATTTGACTGTGGTGTTATGATGTTATTATTACGACGACGATGTGAATTATGCTGCTGAGGTATGTTTAAGCTGATGGTATATGAGTTATTTGGTTATGCTACGTATCTGTTATGTTGAAATATTGAAGAAGTGTCGACGAATGTATATATGTGTAATAAGGTAAGAAATAATGAGTAATGGTTAGGGACTCTGATTTGTGAAAAAGGATGTTGGAAACCGAGAATCGTATTGTAAGAGTTATGAAATGAGTGTATATGCGTGAATGTATCACTATGCTGGCGAAAATTTTTTGGACACAATTATGTTTAAATGATTTTATTTCTACAGATTTGTAACGCAAATTCTTGACCTGTGAATTTTTTTTATATGAGACTGCCACTGTAGCGGAAACTGGTGTCGTAAGTATTTCGATAAGACAGTTAAGTGACCACCTGCATGTAATGCGTCGTGGGCAGCCAGCTGCGCGACAACCACCTGACAAAAGAAAGCCATTAGTGTGTGCCTGTCAGAGGCACAGGTGGAGAAAAAAAAAGAGGCCATTATCCTCGCTATTGAGATTCCTTTGTAGAAAACATCGCAAATACTACACGCCGAAACTTGAAAACATATGATTACACTGTGGAGCTCTTGATTTATGATATTTACTAAAATGCCTAATGAAACGACGAGAAACATTTCATGGCTATTGTCCTGCTAGTTGAGAGAAATGCCATATGGCTTGCTTTATGCATTTATTTACTCATTTTGTTTAATATCTAGTTTCTAACTGCACTGAAGCATTGGTTAAAATAAATTTTATGGATGTACTAATATAAATATTTTATGCCTACAGATCCAGTAAATAATAACTTTATGATGTACTTAAAAAAAACGAAGTAGCACAAAAAGACATTTCCCTTCACAGAAATTGCATACAGAATTGTCTTTTCAAGTACATGGTAATATTTTTTTACAATAAATTTTTGTGGTGCACCACTTGAATTGCATAGACATTAAGATGTGAATAGACATTGTCCTTATCTGCATTGTTGTCTTTAGTGTGCTATTTTTTCTGCTTGTGGGTTTGCCATGTTTAGTTATAAGCTGTTGCATTTGCTTCTACTGTGTGCCAGGCATGTTGTTGTTGTGGTCTTCAGTCCTGAGACTGGTTTGATGCAGCTCTCCATGCCACTCTATCCTGTGCAAGCTTCTTCATCTCCCAGTACCTACTGCAACCTACATCCTTCTGAATCTGCTTAGTGTACTCATCTCTCGGTCTCCCTCTACGATTTTTACCCTCCACACTGCCCTCCAATGCTAAATTTGTGATCCTTTGATGCCTCAAAACATGTCCTACCAACCGATCCCTTCTTCTAGTCAAGTTGTGCCACAAGCTCATCTTCTCCCCAATTCTATTCAATACCTCCTCATTAGTTACGTGATCTATCCACCTTATCTTCAGTATTCTTCTGTAGCACCACATTTCGAAAGCTTCTATTCTCTTCTTGTCCAAACTAGTTATCGTCCATGTTTCACTTCCATACATGGCTACACTCCAAACAAATATTTTCAGAAATGATTTCCTGACACTTAACTCTATATTCGATGTTAACAAATTTCTCTTCTTCAGAAACGCTTTCCTTGCCATTGCCAGTCTACATTTTATATCCTCTCTACTTCGACCATCATCAGTTATTTTACTTCCTAAATAGCAAAACTCCTTTACTACTTTAAGTGTCTCATTTACTAATCTAATTCCCTCAGCATCACCCGATTTAATTGGACTACATTCCATTATTCTCGTTTTGCTTTTGTTGATGTTCATCTTATATCCTCCTTTCAAGACACTGTCCATTCCGTTCAACTGCTCTTCCAAGTCCTTTGCCGTCTCTGACAGAATTACAATGTCATCGGCGAACCTCAAAGTTTTTACTTCGTCTCCATGAATTTTAATACCTACTCCAAATTTTTCTTTTGTTTCCTTTACTGCTTGCTCAATATACAGATTGAATAACATTGGGGAGAGGCTACAACCCTGTCTCACTCCTTTCCCAACCACTGCTTCCCTTTCATGCCCCTCGACTCTTATGACTGCCATCTGGTTTCTGTACAAATTGTAAATAGCCTTTCGCTCCCTGTATTTTACCCCTGCCACCTTTACAATTTGAAAAAGAGTATTCCAGTCAACATTGTCAAAAGCTTTCTCTAGATCTACAAATGCTAGAAAAGTAGGTTTGCCTTTTCTTAATCTTTCTTCTAAGATAAGTCGTAAGGTCAGTATTGCCTCACGTGTTCCAACATTTCGACGGAATCCAAACTGATCCTCCCCGAGGTCCGCATCTACCAGTTATTCCATTCGTCTGTAAAGAATTCGCGTTAGTATTTTGCAGCTGTGACTTATTAAACTGATAGTTCGGTAATTTTCACATCTGTCAGCACCTGCTTTCTTTGGGATTGGAATTATTATATTCTTCTTGAAGTCTGAGGGTATTTCGCCTGTCTCATACATCTTGCTCACCAGCTGGTAGAGTTTTGTCATGACTGGCTCTCCCAAGGCCGTCAGTAGTTCTAATGGAATGTTGTCTACTCCGGGGGCCTTGTTTCGACTCAGGTCTTTCAGTGCTCTGTCATACTCTTCACGGAGTATCGTATCACCCATTTCGTCTTCATCTACATCCTCTTCCATTTCCATAATATTGTCCTCAAGTACATCACCCTTGTATAAACCTTCTATATACTCCTTCCACCTTTCTGCCTTCCCTTCTTTGCTTAGAACTGGGTTGCCATCTGAGCTCTTGATATTCATACACGTGGTTCTCTTCTCTCCAAAGGTCTCTTTAATTTTCCTGTAGGCAGTATCTATCTTACCCCTAGTGAGATAAGCTTTTCAATCCTTACATTTGTCCTCTAGCCATCCCTGTTTAGCCATTTTGCACTTCCTGTCGATCTCATTTTTGACACGTTTGTATTCCTTTTTGCCTGCTTCATTTACTGCATTTTTATATTTTCTCCTTTCATCAATTAAATTCAATATTTCTTCTGTTACCCAAGGATTTCTTGCAGCCCTCGTCTTTTTACCTACTGCTTTACCTCTGCTGCCTTCACTACTTCATCCCTCAGAGCTACCCATTCTTCTTCTACTGTATTTCTTTCCCCTATTCCTGTCAATTGTTCCCTTATGCTCTCCCTGAAACTCTGTACAACCTCTGGTTCTTTCAGTTTATCCAGGTCCCATCTGCTTAATTTCCCACATTTTTGCAGTTTCTTCAGTTTTAATCTACAGGTCATAACCAATAGATTGTGGTCAGAGTCCACATCTGCCCCTGGAAATGTCTTACAACTTAAAACCTGGTTCCTAAATCTCTGTCTTACCATTATATAATCTATCTGATACCTTTTAGTATCTCCAGGGTTCTTCCACGTATACAACCTTCTTTCATGATTCTTAAACCAAGTGTTACCTATGACTAAGTTGTGCTCTGTACAAAATTCTACTAGGCGGCTTCCTCTTTCATTTCTTAGCCCCAATCCATATTCACCTACTATGTTTCCTTCTCTCCCTTTTCCTACACTCGAATTCCAGTCACCCATTACTATTAAATTTTCGTCTCCCTTCACTATCTGAATAATTTCTTTTATTTCATCGTACATTTCTTCAATTTCTTCGTCATCTGCAGAGCTAGTTGGCATATAAACTTGTACTACTGTAGTAGGTGTGGGCTTCGTATCTATCTTGGCCACAATAATGCGTTCACTATGCTGTTTGTAGTAGCTTACCCGCATTCCTATTTTCCTATTCATTATTAAACCTACTCCTGCATTACCCCTATTTGATTTTGTGTTTATAACCCTGTAATCACCTGACCAGAAGTCTTGTTCCTCCTGCCACCGAACTTCACTGATTCCCACTATATCTAACTTTAACCTATCCATTTCCCTTTTTAAATTTTCTAACCTACCTGCCCGATTAAGGGATCTGACATTCCACGCTCCGATCCGTAGAACGCCAGTTTTCTTTCTCCTGATAACGACATCCTCCTGAGTAGTCCCCGCCCGGAGATCCGAATGGGGGACTATTTTACCTCCGGAATATTTTACCCAAGAGGATGCCATCATCATTTAATCATACAGTAAAGCTGCATGTCCTCGGGAAAAATTACGGCTGTAGTTTCCCCTTGCTTTCAGCCGTTCGCAGTACCAGCACAGCAACGCCGTTTTGGTTAATGTTGCAAGGCCAGATCAGTCAATCATCCAGACTGTTGCCCCTGCAACTACTGAAAAGGCTGCTGCCCCTCTTCAGGAACCACACGTTTGTCTGGCCTCTCAACAGATACCCCTCCGTTGTGGTTGCACCTACGGTACGGCCATCTGTATCGCTGAGGCACGCAAGCCTCCCCACCAACGTGCCAGGCATAGTGCTACTGAATTTCACTTTGTATTACTCTGTTAAGCCAGTTTTACTACGGTTTATTTTTCTTGTTTGCTGTGCATTGCCTTATATTAGTTTTAATATTGCTGCTTCTTTGACAACTTCCATTTTATTTCATTGTTGTTTGTATAAATTGTTTTGCGCTGCTGCATTGCCTCGTCCCTTGGTTTAGCATCTGAGCTCAGTAGCTTTAAGTTAGCTTAAGAGGGGGTAGACTATATAAGAAAATAACTATGATGAATTGGAAGAAAAGCATTGAGAAGCTATAAGAAAATGGTTTGGCCAAAAAAGTAGTGTACAGTGGAGAAAAACTATTTTTGAAAGAGGATGTGTACAGAAGACAGAAAGCAGTTTTAGATAGGACTTTTTGGGAATAATGATGAACTAAGGCAGATCTCTATGCAAAATACTGCAGTAAAACAAACCCTGTCCTTTCGTTTCGTATTATCCCTCTATGTGTTTATGTACCCTTGTGTATTTGTCTTTTTCCTGTCTTTATGTGTTTAGCTAATAAGATTTATGTCATAGAATTTTTCAACTACTATGTTATTTTCTTTGTAAATATGTTCAGACATTATTTATTGTGTTTTGTTTTAATGCTCATGTGTGAAGTTAATGTTTCAAAAGTTATTCTGATCTTTTATGTATGTACTTATGTCGTAATTTTTGTAACACTGACGTATTTGCTATTTCGATTCTTTTGTAAAGCCTGTACTACTGCAAATGTTATCTGTATTTTTATGTTCTTTAATGATATATTTTGTACCTTTGTTATTGTATTCTTATGTTATAAAATTGTAATTGACACCAGTTCATCAAATTAAGTAACTTGTAAATTACATTTCTCTGCACACATTCCTGTTGGTCGTAGTATATGGACAATATGTGAGAAGTAGGGACTGATAGTGTTTGCACGTGGGTTAATAATTCAGTAAGGGACTGGATAACAGCATTGCTGGTTGAAAGAACATTTCAAAAAATTTGTGAGTGCACAAGTGTTGGTTTATGGACTTGCTATATTCTCCGCAAGACTCTTCGATGGTGATTGTGCACCTGCACAGTCGCAACAGATGGCTGCTAGCCATCTCTACAAGGACTGCAGTGGGTCTACACCTCTGGTGGCCCACCAATACCATAATCTCTACAAGGACTGAAGTGGGTCTACACCTTTGATGACTCACCAATACCATTATTTCTACAAGGGCTGCACTGGGTCTGCACCTCTGGTGGCCCACCAATACCGTAATCTCTACCAGGACTACAATGGGTCCACTCTATGACGACCTACCTACCAATATTCTTTAAAACTTCGACTGACTCTGCTGTGGGTTTGCTCTGTTGTGGCCCATTACCTGTCTGCATGTCAAGAGTCAGTACTGTCTTTCGTTGGAAGGACAACACTACTTCTTCAAGACTGCTTAGAAATCCACTACTTCCAAGTGCAATTTCTTTTATTACTCAGACTTTGAAAAAAAACACTGCAATTTTACTATGATGAACGATCAGGACTGTCTTTATGGTCTGTGAGAGAATTTTAGCTTTTGACCAACATTGTATCGATAAGTGTGTGCATTTCATTTCTTTGTTATTGTAATTATGAACAAATTTTTCAAATCTGTATTGGCCACGGCCCCAAACAATTTGTAAATTTTTTTGTGGGGAGCATGGGGGCTATGTAAGTAGGCTGTTTAGGTTTTCTTATTGATAACGCCACATAGCGCTCTGTATGAAAAATCACTGGCTGTGCTGTGTGCAGTCTGTGGCTAGTTTGCATTGTTGTCTGCCATTGTAGTGTCGGGCAGCGGCAGCTGGATATTAACAGCGCGTAGCGTTGCACAGTTGGAGGTGAGCCGCCAGCAGTTGTGGACGTGAGGAGAGAGATGGCGGAGTTTTGAAATTTGTAAGAATTGGTGTCATGAACTGCTATATATATTATGACTATAAAGGTAAATACATTGTTTGTTCTCTATTAAAATCTTTCATTTGCTAACTGTGCCTATCAGTAGTTAGTGACTTCTGTAGTTTGAATCTTTTAGTTAGCTGGCAGTAGTGGCACTTGCTGTATTGCAGTAGTTCGAGTAATGAAGATATTTTGTGAGGTAAGTGATTTGTGAAACATATAGGTTAATGTTAGTCAGGGCCATTCTCTTATAGGGATTATTGAAAGTCAGATTGCGTTGCGCTAAAAACTATTGTGTGTCAGTTTAAGCACAGTCATGTATAAATTGTTCAAAGGGGACGTTTCTGAGTTTCACGGGCAGTGTGTGGGCGTGCAATATCCTATTGGAACAATACATCACCTTCCTGTTGCAAGAGTGAGAAAAGAAAGGATAACACATAACGTGTGCTAGTTAGCAGCCCCTCCAGAAACACCAAGTGTGAAGGAGAGCCTTAGCTTATCGCTCACCACACCTTATGGCCCAGGGTGGAGCCAGCGTGTCTTGGACGGATGCACTCTGCGAAACAGCACTCACCAGGTCGACCTCATACGCGCAAACGACATCACCTGCGTGCAGCCAGAATCTGCTTTCGTTGCTGAAGACCATCGCTATTTCATCTTCCAGGTGATCCTCTGACAGCAACAGTCGAGCCGTGCACGTCGATACTGTAGCATGAGTGTAAGACGGACTAGAGGTGTGCGTGACTATAGTCCTATTGCTAAGAGCCGGTTCCCCCACAGTTCGTATTCAACCCTTCTTATCTGTGCCGTGATAGCTGAACGATCTACCACTGCTGCCCTTACAATACGACGATCCTGGCGGGCGTCTGTGCTGAGAGAACGTCCAGAAATTCATCTGCGGGTGTAAGAATGTTCACATGACCACTGATACCAGCACCGCTGCTCAACTGGTGCAGTATGTCCAACTTGGGTGGCAATTCTCTGCAAGCGCCATCCCTCCACTGGGAAGCCCACAATTTGGCCGCTTTGAAACAAGCTCAGTTGGCTGTTGGAAGCACGAATGCGACTCCGTGGCATGTCTGCCTGCTTGCTTCACATGTCTGCACCACATTTAGCCTTCTGGCTGTGAGCATGTCCTGTTAAAGGGTAGACACAGATGCCACTACGCCATCTGTAAGCGGACGACGCTGAAACAATTATCAATCATTTACTATCTCCCAGTTGGCACATGCTGTTGTCGGATCAAAACAGACATCGTCTTTCCAGCCGTACTAATTTTCCGGCACTGTACTTTACACACCTGGTGGAATAATTCTGTCATGGCTGGCTCTCCTAAGAATCTCAATAACTCTGTGAAGATGCCTACTCCAGTTTGCTTCTGTTGCCTCCGAAGTCCCTTAAATTTTTCCGTAGGTGGCATCTATCTTTCTCCTGATCTTACAAGTTCTTCAGTCTTGCATTTTTCCTGTAGCCATCTCTGTTAAGCTATTCTGCAAACGTCTGTACTCCGTTTCACTCGCAGAATTTGCTGCATTTTTTCTCCAGTCACGAATTTCATTCAGTATCCCATGTGTTCAAAGCTTTCTACTAGGTTTTGCCTTATTACCTACGTGATCCTCAACTCCTTTCACTATTTAATCTTTCAAAGTTACCTCTTCGTCTTCTGTTGAATTCGCTTCCCCTATTTCGGTCCTGTGTTATCTAATGCTGTCTCTGAAGCTCTCAACAATCTCTGCTTCTCTCAGTTTATCCATGTTCCATCTCTTCAAGATCCTACATTTTTACAGTTTCTTCAATTTTAGTCTGCAGTTCGTAATCAATAAATAATGTTCGGAATTCACATCTGCCCTTAGAAGTAACTTACTGTTTAAAATCTGGTTTCTAAGACTCTGTCTTCCCTGGTCTTTTCCACATATGCAACCATCTTTCAAGATAAAACGTGTTAAAAAAAATCGTTCTTGTGCAATGTCAATCGGATTGGAAGAGAAAGGCAATGAGCATATAGGGGAATTTTGCTTACATAGGACATGCTAACTGCACCTGTGAAACAGTTTGAAAAAATTATTTATAGACATTCTAATCGTCAGTTGGGTATTAATGACACTACAGTTTGTGAGAAATCTTTCAATCTCTCCTCCCTCTATAGTTCCACATATCCTGGCCTAGACAGTTTTACGAATACCAATATGAAGAACCCCCTTTTTATTTCAGAGACAGCTCAAATATGAACGCCGTAACGCTGATGACTTTCGACACACAGTTGAATCTCGGTGGAGACGTCCGCCAGTAACCATGACGTGAAGTCGCAGTGGGATGAACTGGTCATATACTGGTGTTAATCCTTCCTGTGAAGGGCTGGGGTCCGGACCACAAAGAACACTGTACTGCTGTGTTCATTAATGATATTTAATTTTTATTCCTTTAGAGGTATGTCAGCTCAAAAAAATCATTTATGGTGAGAAGAAAGTAAAATACAGTACCTACTGTCCAAATTTTGAATTTTCTTGGCTTGGTGCTTCTCAGACTTGTGCTCTGCAAGATTATGAGTGATGTTCTGGACTGTTACAGATAAGTAGGAAGATGTGATAATGTTTTACGAAAGTAAAGAGACCTGCACAGGAAATTCAAATAAAACTGAGTAATTGTTGAAGAAAATGTTCTCGGGCTTATCTCAGCGTCAATTGGTTAAATGTTAATCAAGTGCTCCTTGCCTGTTGTCAACTGGGATGAATACTGGGGGGGGGGGGGGGGGGGGGCTGCTGGTGCACACTTACACAGGGTGTTCATTTTAACTGAAGACATTGAAATATCTTGAAAACTAGAAATCGGATCCGAAAAAGTTATAATTCCAATTTGTTTGTCTCGGAGGATGACTTGTAACCATACCACACTCGACCTGCCTGCATTTCTGGCAGGGAACAACTTTGAACGCTCCAATAGGAGCCAACATTTCTTTATTGCATATTACGATTTTACGTCAAAATCTACATACTTTTGTCTAAAGCATTTTCTTCCTTTCGCCACAGATGGTGCTGTAATCGGAGGTATAGAATCGGGTACACAATGGTGATTTACCACTCGCCACTCAGTGACTCTTGAATATTTAATGGCACTTGGAAACCACACGGCGTCCTCCACCCCTCTTCCCCAAGGCCCCCCCTTCTCCCCTCCCCCTGTCTCCTCTACCCATGGCATCGTTTCTCCCCTCTCCTTCTCCCTCTCCCTCTCCCACCCCTTCCCCCTCCTCCTCTCTTGGCAGGTCCCCGGACTCGTACACGGTTAGTGAACATTCACGCGCCGGAGATCACCGCTTCGTGTTTCTGTGTGTGCCGTCGTTTGTGCTTAAGTGGTTCAGTGTTATTCGTTTTGTGCACCTCCGTTCACGTGTGACAACTTTTGTCTATGTATGTGTCCCAGTGCCTGAACATTTTTATCTTGCACTCTACGCCCGTGAATGGCTCCATGTATTTTAAAAAGTGTTTTTCTCCGTTTATATATCCACCATCTATTCATCTCACATTGTCATCATTTCTGTCTTGTATGTTTCTCTGCGGCCAACGAGCGGCGTAGTATGCTGCTGCAGGCCTGCCTGTAAACAGGTTTAAAATAACAATAAAGGAAAAAAAAACACACGGCGAGGGTAGGACAGGCCAATATTTCATAGCTTCTAACTGGAAACGACATTCACAACGTTGTATTATTCCGACGTATCGGGCAGGGGACTATTCGACGCACCACCTTGTCCGTGTAGCAGACTACGACGTACCATGGTAGGTACTACGCTGCGACCGGAGCTCACGTATCGTGCGGACGGAGAACAAATAGCGGCTAAAACATCACAGTAATTGCACAGTGTTTATTGCTTCCACACCTACCTATCATTTGGAGAATGGACGTGCAAGTGGACAATGAAAGTTGCAACCACAGAAGAAAAAATTGAAATTATCCTGATTTACAGAAGAAATGTAGAAGAAATGTTGAGGCTTCTGTAACCTTGCAGGCTGAGCGGTTTCCAAAGAAAGCTCGCTCTCCTTCTTTTAGGTGTTTGTGAACGCCTTTATGTCTGATGGCGGCGTACAGACAGGCAAAAGAAAACGAAGCAAACGTCTTGCAGGAAAAGCTAATGAAACAGCTGTATCAGCAGCAGTGCACCACAACCCGTGGATAAGCATCCAGCAATTTCACTGCGATTCTGGTATGTCCGTAGGCAGTATTGTACAATAATGCAACGTAAAAAGTGTCATACTTGCCACTTGTCACTGCATCGAGTTCTCGTATAACCGGGTAGTGTTCTGTGTATGGTCAAGTCAACAAATGCAGACTGCCTCCACGGTCTTTGCCGAGGGAATATTTTCGTATGAGTCTACATCCACAAACTATGGTACTGTCAACGGGTTTAACATGACTTACTGGAGTCTAGACAGTCCCAACTGGTTACGGTAAGTTGACCATCAATGTTCTTGTTCGGTTAACGTATGCTGTGGCATCAGGGGGAACAAGTTCATTGGTCCATATTTTATCGATGGCAAGTCGAATGGATGCAAATATTGATTTTTTTTGGAATAGGAAACACCTGTGCTACTGCAGGGTGTTTCCCAGGACGTTCGAAAACGGATGTGGTTTCTGCATGACGGCTGCCCAACGCATTACGTAACTGAAGCACGGGAGGTATTAGATCGCGTTTACTCTGGTCGATGGATCGACGGGGGTGGCCTCGTTAATTGTCCCGCTACTTCGGCGGATTTGACGTCACCGTTTTTCTTTCTGTGCGGATATTTAAAAGATAAGGTGTACAAGCAAGTACCTACACTCCATGAAGACATGGTCCACCTTGAAGATAAACTCTTGTGCTGTCTTCTCCGCAGATATGCTTCTGTCCTATATATGGTCATTTGAAAAGCGGGTAAGCCGGCCGGTGTTGCCGAGTGGTTCTAGGCGCGTCAGTCTGGAACCGCGCGACTGCTACGGTTGCAGGTTCGAATCCTGCCTCGGACATGGATGTGTGTAATGTCATGTTAGTTAGGTTTAAGTATTTCTAAGTCTAGGGAACTGATGACTTCATATGTTAAGTCCCATAGTGCTCAGAGCCATTTTTTTTTTTTATTCTGGCTGACAGCTGCGACGGTACTGCTCACAATATCGCTACATATGGGCACTTAATGATCCTGCGCCCGATGTACTCGCTTCAACCTCTTGATCACGGTAGGCTATAGGACGCTGCCTCTGTTAAAGACGTCAGTAACTTTTATTCGATCATTTCTTTAATTACACAGTAGTAGAAGTCGTTAGTGCGAGCCATGCGAGGCGTTTATCTGGTAACAGTTTCATAGAGCACGTTCAGCTAATGCGGATTTTTGGGGATGGCGTAGGTGATAAAACCCCTCATGCTCCTTCCTGCGTTGACAGTACAAATTTATTTGACATTTAAGCTTTTCGCTTAAGTCTATATCCGATTGCGTCCAAATTTGAGCCATTGCTCATAGTTAGGGCAGGTGCTAAGTACTTCGTGGTGCATGGGGCACGGGAACATTTTGCTGTTGATTTAGGATGGCATCTAAGGCACCAATACAAACCAAGGCGGATAAGTGAAGATGGGCCTCCACCGTGTCCTCCAGATTTGGTAAGAAGAAACTGAAATAAACTATTGTTCAAATTTGGAACTATACTGGCTTCATGCTCTGGAAATACCGATCTAGTGTGAGTTCAAAAATGAAGTGTACAGCACTCCCGTTGATATAGTTGAAGAACTGGAGCACAGAGTTGTACAGTCATATGAAGATTTAAGAGATGATCCGGAGGTGTTTGAAAGAAATCGTAGCACACTGCATAAACGAGTGCAGTATTGTCTCCGAATGTAAGCATTGCACGTGCAACACCTCCTTTAACAGGCAGGAGTGTATGGTAAATTGTAACATGCGAAGTGCTGATGTAGTATTTTACAAGGTTTATAACTAAAACATCAACCACCCACAAGTATGGTTTAAAAAGATTTATTTGGATCAAACCATCACTTGTTTCGGATTTTGTACTTTCGTTGTAAAGTTTAAAATCAATTCACTTTAAGACTGCAGTAAGTGAGTGCTGTTCAGTTCACTGTGAAAGACTTTACAACACACCGTTGTCTGTTTAATGGCAGCACACACGACGAACATTTACCAAGCACTGACCAGCTTCAGATGAGTAGCGTAAACAATATCAAATAGAGAATGGGGTGGTGTAAAGCGTTACCGAGCGAACGGAACAGCACTCAAACAGTGTACGTCCATAGACGTGTTGATGTTAAAACAGGGCGATTTCGTCACACAGAATCATACAGCACTGAAGTAAACCAATAACGAATACAAAATAACGTCCTAACAACAAAATAAGGAAACATGTAACAATTGTCTGAAGATACATTTGTAAGAAATAGAAACGGGCTATGCTTCCATTAAAACAAATTTTTTTAAGCATATTTATGGCTGATAGCTGTTTCCATTATAAACCTTTCTATTACAGAGTGCTAAATTTCTAAAATTTTAGATGCCAGAACGCTCCTCCTCAACTATGTTACACCCTCCCTTGTCATAAATTCGTAAGTTCGAGTTCTTTTTGTAAACTTGTGATAAAACTTACAATGAAAAATAATTTTTTTCAAAATAATGTCCTGAAATTCTGATTTTTGAAAGAAAATTTTTTGTAATCAAAACATCAAAACCATAAGATTTAATATGAACAACACATGTTACAGTCTGTCCCCATAGCAGTGTCACTTTGGTTCCTACTAGAGATGGGCAGTCTGCTCGTCAGTTGATTCACAGCCAGATCCTTCCCAGCAGGGGTAATAGGTGATTCAGAAAAAATGAATGATAGCTCATCTGATTACAAAATCTTTCTCTGGTCGCTGTAATAAGCAGAATGAAAATTCTGCAGTAGGATTCTGCAATGACGCCCCACGCCACATCCTTCAGAAAACGTTTCTCAAGCTATATAAAAAATATCTTATAGACCATGTGCACACGTGGATTTGCATATCTTGTTCTTAAATGAAGCTTTTCTCATCCATGAAAACAACAGATAATAAAGAAAGCTCGATTTTTTTAAAATTTATTGGCTATCAGGCCATACACATTCAGCTATCTCAATACCTGAGCAAATTATGAT
This sequence comes from Schistocerca gregaria, assembly GCF_023897955.1. Taxonomy (NCBI): domain Eukaryota; kingdom Metazoa; phylum Arthropoda; class Insecta; order Orthoptera; family Acrididae; genus Schistocerca; species Schistocerca gregaria. The sequence continues at coordinate 715,788,032 of NC_064922.1, forward strand.
GGTATGAAAGGAAGCACAACACAACACCCAGTCCCTTTGAAGCAGAAAACTAAATACGGACATATGCCGTATTCCAGTGTTACTAAGGCGGAACACATTCAAAGTTACTTCTGAACGTTTTTCTTGAGTAACTCGAAATGCGCGGCCTGTAGTGAAAATGTGTCACAGAAAAAAGTTAAACTAAATTAAACTTCCTATAAAAAGGGCCCATTCATTTTTTCTCTAGCACTTACAGTTTGCATGAATAGAGCAAAACAAATTATGAAAATCTTGCGTAACGAGCATCCGCTGAGATGTAGGTATGTATTGTAAGCCTATTTGAGGTAGTTTCCAGACTTGATAGCCCACTTGTACTATATCAAATTAATCTTCTTTAATTCGTCTACATTACTGTAGTACGCTGTAAACAATGATAATGCACTGAATAATAAAGAAAATAAATAACAATGTACATTAAATATAATCTATCTCGGAAACCATTCACACTAGCGCAGACGTCCACATGAAGTTTTTTGCTTCAAATGATCGTTCCTGTCATCCCTAAATTTGGCCATTCGCGTCAATGCCTTCAGGATCCATCTTACATCTGACCAGAGATTCATATGTAGTTACAAAACTTATTAAAATCACAGTTACTTTAAAATCGTAATATTTTTAATATTATATCCCTTCTTCTTCTCCCTGCATGTAACAGACATTTTGCTCTCATGGTTGAAATTGTTGATTTTCCTTGGTTTCTGCCCACTGGGTAGTAATATCGTCAAGAGTCTATCCAGCTACTCTTCTTACCTATCGGCTCTTCACAGCTTGTATTCTGAAAGGACGGGTGTTTCAGCTGTGTTGTCCAGTCAAGAGCTTGAAGGTCTAAGGAGCAGTAGTTACGTGAGCAGCAGCGGGTCAACAATAAATCTGATCATTTGGACTGTACAGTTAGTACTGATCTGACGGGTTTTTCGATGGCGTTGTCACCTGAAGACTACCGTCATTTACCTACGTTAAATAACCAGAAAGTCGATGTTTTGTTTGCGTTTCAGTGACGGTTGGCGCTAAAGTGAAGTACTAGTCTAGTTCCTTGGCTGGCACAAAGGGACCAGCTGCAGCTTCTGCGTTGTCTCTAGTTATCTAGATCATACAAGATTTCCCTTAGAGCATCTGGTCTTCATATTTCAGATTAATGTATTGGTAATCCTTAGTTATCATTATTATCAGAATGACGGACTATGTTTGCTTGTAATTAATTTTATTTTCAATGGTTGGAACTCTTTTGTAAGTCCGATGTACATGTCTCCGAGATTCATGAACTGCGCTGGCTCTTCCGTTAGACAAGGTACAGGTTTTCCCTTCATGTTTCCGATCTTTGGGGGAGCATATTAACTGTCCAATATTGTTAGTTTGGTAGTAGCTTGTCTTTCAAATCCAGGAATGGAATGGTAGTCATTTTCAGGATTATTTCTTGTACCTCCGATGCAAGTTTAGGTACACTGACACACAGTCTCCCTATGGTTTCAGCTACAGTTTACTACAATTTATTTATAGGATATTTTAGAGAATTTGTCATTAATATGATGTGAGATGTTTCCAGATATATTATGTTAGTCTGACTACAGGCGGCGTTATGGGTAGGTGAATGCTGAAATATTGTTATATTTGAAGAAGAAACTACACAGTTGAATTTCAGAGTGAAGGGGCAGAACGTTTATCGGATGCTAGCAGTATTTGTATGCTTGTAAGTCGAATCGAATTTTACGAGGTCAATTTTAAAAAAGGCTACCCTTCCTACTTTAAGAGGTCTACAGAGCAAGCAGATTAGGCAAAAGTCAACTTCTGTTAAGGGATTTGATATTTACAAACGTACATTCCACTTGTTTGTCCTCATTACTCTTGGATGTGAGTAGCACGAGCGATAACAGCTCAAAGAGTTTGTATGCCGCTGCTCTACCTCTTCATATGTTATTTCTGTGGTGTCTTAAGACTCTGATATCTTTATAAGCAACTGGCTTGAGCTCCACTTGAACCAGATGTACACATTCGTTAGAAGAAATATTTGGATGCAGATATCCTGAAATATATGGCGGAGTTCGTCGAAATGAGTTGAAAGTGATGGTCAGCTATGTTCTACAGTAACAATATGAACACATTGGTAAACCTGTGGCTGCATGAGTAGACAAGTCCGTAGCTCCTAAAGCTCATGCTTTGGAGTTCATTTGCACTGCATTCTTCGAGCCGTTAGCTGCACCATAGCATTTGACATGTGTTGCTATACAAGAATGTTGAAAATTAGATGGACAGATAACATGGGTAATGAGGTTCTCTACTGAATCGGCGAGAACGGAAATATACTACCTAACAAAAAAGTGAAGCACTCAGGAGAAGAAAAAGATCCAAAATGAAACTTCACGAGGTGCGTGACCGGTTTGATACGGCCCGCTACGAATTCCTCTCGTGTGCCAACCTCATCATCTCTGAGTAGCACTTGATCAGTTACAGACTTTAAATATGCCAATCTCTGTCTTCGTCTACAGTTTTTACCCTCTATAACTCGTTCTAGTACCATGGAAATCATTCCCTGATATCTGAACAAATGTCCTGTCATCCTGTCCCTTCTCCTTGTCAGTGATTTCCACATCATATTTCGCCGGCCGCTGTGGTAGAGCGGTTCTAGGAGCTTCAATCCGGAACCGCACGACCGCTACGGTCGCAAGCTCGAATCCTGCCTCGGGCATGGATGTGTGTGATGTCCTCACGTTAGTTAGTTTTAAGTAGTTCTAAGTCAAGGGGGCTGATAACCCCAGATGTTAAGTCACATAGTGCTTAGAGCCATTTGATCCATTTGAACCATTCACATATTTCTTTCCTCTCCGATTCTGCACAAAACCTTTTCACTCCTTTCCTTAGCAGTCCACGTAATTTTCAACATTCGTCAGTAGCACCACACCTCAAATGCTTCGATTCTCATCTGTTTCGGTTTACGCACAGTCCATGTTTCACTACCATACAATGCTATGCTCCAACCCTACATTCTCATAAATTTCTTCCCAAGTTAAGGCCTATATGTGGTACTAGTAGATTTCTCTTGACCAGTTATGCCTTTTCTGCCAGTGCTAGTCTGCTTTTGATATCCTCCTTGCTCCGTTAGTCATGTGCTACTTTCCTGCCTTGGTAGTAGAATTCCTTAGTTTCGTGTACTATAGTGGAATTCCCGTTACATACTTAACGTTACCACCCTTTCTCTCAATTTCATCGAATGTTTTTTGACTTGCCTGTATGCTGAGTCAGTCCTTCCTATAATCACTTCTTTTTCGATTTCTTCACATTTTTCATGCAGCCATTTCGTCTTAGCTACCGTGCTATACCTGTTTATTTCATTCCTCAGTGACTTGTATTTCTGTGTTCCTGAATTTCCCCTCAACATTTATGTACTTCCTTATTTCATCGATCAACTTAAGTACTTCATCTGTTAAATAAGATGTCCTCGCAATTACCTTCTTTGTACGTATGTTTTCATTTCCAACTTCAGTGATTCCCCTCTTCAGAGACGTCGATTCCTCTTCACCTGTACTGCCTACTGAGCTACAGTGTGATCTGAGTCTATATGTCCTCCTGGGTACGCCTTGCAATCCAGTATCTGATTTCCGAATCTCTGCCTGGTCATTATGTAATCTAAGTGAAAACCTCCCGTATCACCCTGCCTTTTCCAAGTATACCTCCTCCTCTTGTGATTCTTGATCAGAATATTCGCTATTACTACGTGAAATTTATTACAGAACTCAATCAGTCTTCCCCCCTCTCATTCCCTTTCCTAGCCCATATTCTTCTACAACTATTTCCTCTTCTTCTTCCTCTACGAGTGCATTCTAGTTCCCCATGACTATTACATTTTTATCCCTCTTTACGTACTGGGGTACCCTTTCAATATTCTCGCATACTTTCTCTGTCTGCTCATCTTCATCTTGTGACGTCAGCCTGTGTACTTGAATTATTTTCGGTGTTGGTTTGTTGTCGATTCTGACAAGAATGACCGGATCACTGACCTGTTCACAGTAACACACTCTCCGCGCTACCTTTCTATTCCTAACGAACCCTACTCCAGTTATAAAACTGTCTGCTGCTTTTGACATTACCCTATCCTCACCTGAACAAAAATCCTTGTCTTCTTTCCATTTCTTTTCACTGACCCCTACTATATCTAGATTAGGCCTTTGCATTTCCCTTTTCAGATTTACTAGCTTCTTTATCATATTCAAACTTCTGACATTCCACGCCCCGACTCGTGGAAGGTATCCTTTCGTGAGTCAATTAGTCTTTTTCTCATGGTCACCTCCCCTTTGGCACCCTTGGCAGTCCCCTCCCGCAGATCCGAAAGAGGGACTGTTCCGGAATCTTTTTCCAATGGACAGATCATCAGGACACTTTTTACTTACAGGCTCCATGTCCTATGGATACACGTTGTGTGTCTTTAATGCAGTGCTCTCCATTGCCCTCTACACCCTTATGCCTTTAATCTTTGCATTAGGAGGGCAATAGTCAAATGTACGATGTGCGACAGTAAAGTAATGAGTTTTAGTCAAGTTTAGTGTTATCTCCTTCAAAGTAGTTCCCTTCTGATTGCACACACGCTTCTGCCATTGATGGTAACATTTCTGGAACTCATCTTCTGTAAAATCCTCCAAGACCCTCGTCACAATTTTTTGGACATTTTGTGTTGTTTGTAAATGGTGTCCCTTGACCGCCGTTTTGACTCTTGGAAATAGAAAAAAAAGTAGCACGGAGCGATATCTGGTGAATAAGGCGGCCGTGGTAGTACCGAAATTTGTTTTGAAGTTAAATGTTTCTGTATTGACAGAGCAGTATGGGATGGCGCATTATCGTGATGCAGAATCGAATTATCAGCAATGTTGGCACGGACACAAGGAGCTCTTTTACGAAGTCGTTCTAAAATTTCTTTTTAGTAATATTGGTTAGCTGTTTGTTTAGGAGGCACCCCCTCTTTTTGAACAATTCCCTTGGAATCAAAGAAGCAAACAAGCATGCATTTCACTTTTGACTTTGACATGGGAGCTTTTTTTGGTCTGGGTGGTCCCTTTGAGCACCATTGCGAACTTTGACGTTTTGTCTTTGGATCGTACTGAAAAGGCCAACTTTCATCAGTGATAACACGGCTCAACAATTCTGGATTGATTTCCGTTTGCTCTAACAGATCGGCTGCCACATTTTTCCGTGTTTCTCGCTGTTATGGCGTGAGATTTTCGGGGACCATTTTTGCCCAATCTTTCTCATACCAAGATCTTCATTTATTTAGACGAACCGTTGCTCGATTGATGTTCAATTCTTCTGCAATCATTTTCACGGATAATCTTCGATCAGATCGTACGAGTTCACGCACCCTGGCCAAGTTGACATCCGTCCGTGAGGCTGATGGTCGTCCACTGTGGTCTTCATCTTCAACATTCTTTCGCCTTCAGTAAACATTTTATGCCAACGAAAAACTTGAGCTCTTGACATAACCTCGTCTCCAAAAGCCTTCTGAAGCTTACCGTAAGTTGTCGTCTGGTTTTCACCCAGTTTAACGCAAAAAGAAATGGCATACCCTTGGGCAATATTATGCGGTTCCATTTACGTGACGAGAGACACAAACACATGTTAACTTATCATTGAGCAGTTGCATCGATGTGCAGCTTGCACTAGATGCAGCATACAGACCAAGGTCAAAGATATTGTGCCTACACAAGCCTGCAGTGTTGCCACATCTTGCAAAGAAAATCAGTGTCTTTACTTGATTGCCGCACCTCGTATGTAAAACAGAGTCAAATGTACGAAGAACTTGGTAGTGTGAGCCCAGGTACAAGGATGACGATGCAGCCTCTCAGGACTGGATGGGTGCAGTGATTGGATTGGGAATCATGTCATAAAGCCGTTGTATTCTCTCCCGACGCAACCTGGTCCACAACAGTGTCCAAAGTGGTCCTTGGTATTCTGGATACTGGCACTGGGACGGAACTGAGGTCCCCGCTAGTCCCACAAATATTGTATCTGTAACAGATCTGCCGGTCTTGCTTGCCACGACAGTATTTCAGCAGGACAAAGACAATTCAGAGAGACATGTGCCATGTGTGAACGAGTATTGTTCTGTTGAAACATGGCGCCACGATACCGCCACATGAGAGATGACACAAAAGGACACAGGATACCCATATCGTATGACTGTGCCATCAGAGTTCCCTCAGTCACTAGCAGCCATGAAAAGCACTCCGTCGCCAGGCAACAAGTGGCCTATCAGGACCATCGGGCCGCCGTGTCATCCTCTGATGACGATGCGGATAGGAGGGGCGTGTGGTCACCACACCGATCTCCAGGTCGTTACGATGGTTTTCATTGACTGGAGCCGCTACTATTCGGTCGAGTAGCTCCTCAGTTTGCATCACGAGGCCGAGTGCACCCCAAAAAATGGCAACCCGTCCAAGTGCACAGCCACGCCCAACAGCGCTTAACTTCAGTGATCTGACAGGAACCAGTGTATCCACTGCGGCAAGGCCGTTGCCTAGCAACCATGACCTACCCTCTGAACCAATTGTTCCTCACACCTTGACTCCTGCTGTGAGACTGCTGTGCCTATTCAAAACATTGGAAGAATGGAGCCTCTTCCCAGTTCGCAGCCATACTCGTTGACAATGGCCATCTGGCAACGTGCAAACGCACAGTTCATCGCTGAACACAGTGCGACAACATTCATCAGCAGTGAATGCATCCCAGTCACGACACCACCCTAGAAGCAGACATTTTTGTTCTAGTACTAACGGCAGCATAAGCATGGTATGATAATTTCCTAGACCGGCCACTGCTACTCTCCGATCAGTGGTGCGGTATGAGACAGAATGTTGCAGAGAGTCCACTATTTGTTGTCTGATGGCTGAAGTGGCTACGACGGGCTTTGCACACAATACGGCGATCCTTCCTTGTGTTGATCAGAAGTCGTCTATCACAACGCTGACGATCAGGATGCCTACACTCAAATCCCAATGCAGTCCAGCATCGCGCCGTTGTCACCTTATAATTGCGTGGCAAATCTGGATATTGCACGATTCGACCAGCTGGTGAAATTGAGACGCACAGTGAAGCCCCTTTCAAACTCTTTCAGATGCAGATAACTTTGTCTCAAAGGGGTATGCGGCATCTGTCTCACACACAGTTCACTCAACATCTGATACTGTTCGCGCCCCTGACGTACCCTACTAGGTCTGGTCACAGTGCTACACAGGAACTATATGCACTCTGGGGACCGTTCTACCTGTCATAGGAATTGCAACTCAACTATTTTCACACCTTTCGAAGGTATTTATGTGTACGAAACTACATTGAGACCCGACCATGTCATTTGTCAGGCAGTGCGTGTGGAAGACATTGACAAGGAGAAAAACCGGGGTGGTAGGACGCATGCTAAGACATCAAGGAGTACTCTCCATGGTACTAGTGGTAGCTGTAAAGTGGAAGTGTTTTAGAGGAAGACAGGGACTGGAATACATCCAAAAAGTAATTGAGGTCGTCGGATGCAAATGCTAATCAGAGATGAAGGGATGGCACAGGGGAGGACGTCGTTGCGGGTCACATAAAACTGGTCATATGACTGATGACCAGACGAAAAGGTCGTTCGGTTGTATACAGTATGGAGAAGAGCAGGTGAATAGAAAATGAAAATGTTTGTTCATATCGTCCGTGAACAGGACAGGAACAGAGAGAGACACACACAGTTTCTAGTACACTGTATAGCCTCCGCCACACATACATAGCCTACAACGCACTTTACTATGGCTTGTGAAGTTCATATATTGATATAGGTAACGAAAATTTATTTTCACTGGTCTTAAAATCGTATTTGTCAAATTCCTTAGATCATACCACTTACTTTATTCATCAAAAATGCGTTCCATTTATTTAGTTGGTGCATTGCGTCGTTTTTTGCCAATTTCGTTTCCATTTTGTAGAGAATTACAGTCTTTCGGGCTCTTTTGCCCTGGGCCTAATCCATGTTGCGTGTCGGTAAATACGGATCTGACATCAACCTTCCTATGAAGCAATTGTTTTCCAAATGAAAGCATCTAAGTGAAAGCAGATCACATATCGGAAATGCTCAACATATTCACTTGGCATTGCAAACATGACAGGTACATAATAAAAATATACCCTACGCCATGCACAGCATAACAAACCACATTTGGTACTGTTTCCCTGATACTGAATCCTGCCAACAACGTAGTGTTTAAATTGTTCTATCTTACCTGAACGGAAATGAAGAAAGGGATAAACTATTTTCACTGCGGAAATACCCACTAATGTTATTAAGAGAAGGAATATTATCCACTAGAGCCAACAAACGATTGCTGTTGAAATACGTAAATAGTGGTTTTATGTCGTAGTATTAGGAAATGCTACAATACTGTTACGCCCTTTTTTAATAACCTGTCGATCGAAAACACGCCAGAAACTGTGTGACGACTCAACCTATAAGGCATTTTCCAAACGTAACTATTCTCTCAAAGTAAGATACGAACGAACAGGACAGGAAGAGATAGAGAGACAGTTTCTATTACACTGTATAGCCTCCGCCACACATACATAGCCTACAACGCACTTTACTATGGCTTGTAAAGTTCATATATTGATATAGGTAACGAAAATTTATTTTCACTGGTCTTAAAATCGTATTTGTCAAATTCCTTAGATCATACCACTTACTTTATTCATCAAAAATGCGTTCCATTTATTTAGTTGGTGCATTGCGTCGTTTTTTGCCAATTTCTTTTCCATTTTGTAGAGAATTACAGTCTTTCGGGCTCTTTTGCCCTGGGCCTAATCCATGTTGCGTGTCGGTAAATACGGATCTGACATCAACCTTCCTATGAAGCAATTGTTTTCCAAATGAAAGCATCTAAGTGAAAGCAGATCACATATCGGAAATGCTCAACATATTCACTTGGCATTGCAAACATGACAGGTACATAATAAAAATATACCCTACGCCATGCACAGCATAACAAACCACATTTGGTACTGTTTCCCTGATACTGAATCCTGCCAACAACGTAGTGTTTAAATTGTTCTATCTTACCTGAACGGAAATGAAGAAAGGGATAAACTATTTTCACTGCGGAAATACCCACTAATGTTATTAAGAGAAGGAATATTATCCACTAGAGCCAACAAACGATTGCTGTTGAAATACGTAAATAGTGGTTTTATGTCGTAGTATTAGGAAATGCTACAATACTGTTACGCCCTTTTTTAATAACCTGTCGATCGAAAACACGCCAGAAACTGTGTGACGACTCAACCTATAAGGCATTTTCCAAACGTAACTATTCTCTCAAAGTAAGATACGAACGAACAGGACAGGAAGAGATAGAGAGACAGTTTCTATTACACTGTATAGCCTCCGCCACACATACATAGCCTACAACGCACTTTACTATGGCTTGTAAAGTTCATATGTTGATATAGGTAACGAAAATTTATTTTCACTGGTCTTAAAATCGTATTTCTCAAATTCCTTAGATCATACCACTTACTTTATTCATCAAAAATGCGTTTCATTTATTTAGTTGGTTTAGCATTGCGTCGTTTTTTGCCAATTTCTTTTCCATTTTGTAGAGAATTACTGTCTTTCGGGCTCTTTTGCCCTGGGCCTAACCCATGTTGAGTGTCGGTAAATACGGATCTGACATCAACCTCCCTATGTAGCAAATGTTTTCCAAATGAAAGCATCTAAGTGAAAGCAGATCGCATGTCGGAAATGCTCAACATATTCACTTGGCACTGCAAACATAACAGGTACATAACAAAAATATACCCTACGCCGTGCACAGCGTAACAGACCACATTTGGTACTCTTTCTCTGATACTGAATCCTGCCAACAACGTAATGTTTAAATTGTTCTATCTTACCTGAAGTGAAATGAAGAAAGGGATAAACTATTTTCACTGCGGAAATACCCACTAATGTTATTCCGAAGAAGGAATATTATCCACTAGAGCCCACAAACGAATGCCGTTGAAATACGTAAATAGTGGTTTTATGCAGTAGTATTAGGAAATGCTACAATACTGTTACGCCCTTTTTTAAAAACCTGTCGATCGAAAACACGCCAGAAACCGTGTGACGACTCAACCTATAAAGCATTTTCCGAACGTAACTATTCTCTCAAAGTGAGATACGAATACAGATTTTCTGCTACACAGTGATGGTATAAAAATAAGACACTTTTCTGATGCATTCATGCGCTTGTGCTAAGCCTTTTATCTACAACAGTTTACTTCTACTCTTCAGACGTAAATCTGCGCGATCCCCCGCTTTTGATTAGGTAACTCATTAAAGAGTTAATTGCAGCAGACGCTTATGAAGTAGGGCAGAAAAAGTGGAAAGGTCGGCGCAACCGCAGGGGGAAGGGTGATGGCAAACTGGCGTAATAACCTTCGAAAGTTTCAGTTTGAAATTAACTGGTGCAGATGTTCAGAATAATGAAGAGGGATAATAGAGATTTGAATCAAAGAGCAATTCTATTTAATAAAGTGCTCTGTGGACCAATAAAACACTGCGAAATGAGAGTGCCTTCCGCCATTAGAACACATGGGCCGTTATCGCAGAAGCGCATTATTTGTACTTGTCCCTCTGTGTATTGGTGTATGGGAAAACACAGACACGTGAGAGCATTTGTCGAACTTCAATTTCACAGATGAACATTATATTATCACTTCATTCGTGTTTTTGTTACATAATCTGACAATAGTTTAAAGAAGGTAAATCAGGCACACAGTTGGAAATTTATCGTTCGTTCATTTTTGCATCCAAAAGTAATGCAAGTGAATTAGTAACTGTCATCGTGGACGCTTTGTTAAATTTCAAGTCTTTTAGTAAGCGTAGAATATTTGCGGAAGAAAATGAAACGATTTGGTATTTAAGTACTTGATTTTAGCTTATGTCCTTCCGTCAATGTTGTCAATAATTTATTTAAAACGAGTGCTAATGGTTTCAGTCTTTATTTGTCACAGCTAGTGTAAGATAAGTGAACTCCACTGTTGCTAATTTCCCTCCAGTTTAACAATGTTGTAAATAGTTCTTACTGATATAAAACATGTTAACTAATTTCGGTACAGTTATAATTTACGACTGTAGATAATCCTCTGGTATGCAGTGTGTCTCTCTTTTCCTGCCATTCCCAATTCACTTCCTGATGTGAACTACCATTTCTTACTATTGCTGTTGTATCTACATTCTCCAGTCATAAGAAGCACGATTCACAATATTCTAAGATTGTATTTGAGATTGACTTAAATTTCTCGTTTCAAAATGCTTTTAATGGACACCACACCTCCCCACTATGTATCTAATTAACCGTCAATACATTGAATTGCCAAGTCATGTTTTTCCTTTAAGTGCAAGAACAGTCTGATAAGAATATTTTAATGTTACAAATTAGACTTTAGTTGGTGAAAGGAGAAAATATAAAAGTTCGTAAATGAAGTTGGCAAGAGGAAAACAGACACGTGTAAGAAATGAGATTAATGGAAAGTGCAAAATGGCTAATCAGGGATACACAGAAGACAAATACTGGAATATAGAAGTACATATAACTACGGGAAGATGTATACCATCTACAGGAAATTAAAAAGACTGTTAGAGAAAAGAGATGCAGTTATTTGAATGTGAAGAGCTCAGGTGGAAAAGCAATACTAAGTAAAGAAGGGAAAGATGAAAGATGAAAGAAGTCTATAGAACCGCTATACAAGGGAAATGAACTTGAAGGCAGTATTATAGAAAGGGAGAAGAAGTAAGTGAAGATGAAGTGGGAGATATGATACTGCGGGAAGAATTTGACAGAGCACTGAAAGACCCAAGTTGAAACTGAGTATATTTATTTCCTTGAGTGAGAGCCGGTCATGAGAAAACTGTTCCACGTGATGTTCAAGATGAATAAGGCAAGTGAATTACCCTTATACTTCAAGAAGAATGCAATAATTCGAATTCCAAAGACGTGCGTGAATATTTCCACCAGTTTAATAAATGTGTATGCAACATACTTACACAAATTACACACTACTACAGAGCAGTTGCTACCCATTGTTGCAACATGACAGTGTAAATTCCAATCTACCACAGTTTCTGTCATGTCATTTAGGTCGTATTATTTGTTCACGAAACATTTTTTCGAACTTGTATAGCCAGTGTGGACTTTGTGATGATGAATTGTTATGACTCTTGGAGAATTCCGGAACTGAATCGGAAATTCAGTTCACTAATGAAGATGATGAATGTGTATCTGTCATAAGCGAAGATGAAGACATTGTGAACGAGGAGCGATTAGTGGAAGAGGATTCATATGCTGATCTAAATCGATCATCAGCTCTTTCATCACACAAGGCACAGTGGGCAGCGTCTACAAAGATGATTTTTAGGGGTGGAACCGTGTGGGAGATTGCCAGTTTTTCATCTTCTGGAAGAAGGTCCGCTGTGAACGTTCTGAAGGAGAGAGGAAGTCCCACTGCTTACGTGTGGCAACGAGTCTTCTCTCTTATTTTTGACGAAGCAATACATCTCCTGAAGAAATGCACCGACTCAAATGCTCGACAAGTTCAAAAAAAAAAAAAAAAAGACAATGACTCGACTGTGACACTTGAGTAAAGGAAAAAGTGATAGTCATCACGTATGGTCAGGGTGCCATTTGTACAAAATGTATGTCTTTGGATGATTCTGGTAGCACAGTTGAGGGTCTACTTTTACAAATAAATTAGCCAGGAGACAGATTTCAGGAGCTTCCAAGATTTCCCTATTTCGATTTTTCATTGAAAAATCAACCCGAGCTGAACGCCTGACAGCCTACAAATTCGCTCTTGTATCTGAAATTTGGGGAAATTTAATCGAAAAGTGTATTCGTTCTTACCGACCAGTAGAAAATATAATCACTGACGAGCAACTATTACCAAGCAAAACTAGTTGCGGGGTACACTCAGTTCATGTCCAACAAACCAGACAAGTATGGTCTCAGATTCTTGTTGGCTGTTAATGTGATGACAAAATATATAAATGTAATGCTTTGGCATACCTCAGAAAAGAGGGCACGCATAGAGAGAACAACCATTTGGAGAGTATGTCATTCTGCATGTCATCGAGCCATTTCTAAATCAAGGAAGAAATGTGACTACAGACAATTTTTGTATGGCTCTTCAACTTGCTAAGATACTCAAAGAAAAGAAAACTTCATTAGTTGGTACAATGAACAAGATCCGTTGTGAAATACACAATGAAGTATGAATTAAGGGAGCCCAATACTGAAATACACTCCACCACCATCCTGCATCATCGAGGAACACAGGCCGCACTGTGACTCTGTGACTGTATACCAAGGAAAGAAGAATAAAAATGTCGTTCTTCTGAGTACACTGCATGCTGAAGTAGCGATGAGCAAGGAAGGAAAGAAGAAACCTGAAACTATAACACTCTACAATGCAACAAAGTATGAGGTGGACGGTGTTGATCAAATGACAGATGAATACACTACAAAGGTGGCAACCATGATTCCAATGACTTGAGTGAAAAGTAATGTAAAGCCATGCGTAGAAGACATGCGAGAGTAGTATGAACCATAATACTAAGTGTGTTTAGAAGATTGTACAAATATTAATAAGTGAAAATCTACAGTTTAGGAAACTTGCTAGCATTAGCAACAATAAATTTGTATGATATTTCCTTGTTGAAATAAATAATTAATTGTCAATAAGCATTTTAAATAATTATTGTGATTAGTAAAAAAATGGTATGGATTAACAAACACTAAAAGAAAATACTTCTTAAGATTAATATGAAAATACACACATCAAAATATGTTTAGCATCACCCCAGTTCCCAGAACTCCTGAAGATAGGCTTTGACTGTTAATATTTTATCACATACATAGTCCCTCTGACTTCAGAGATCTCACTAAACCCGCCCAAACTTGTAAACAACCATGCATGAGCAGCGCCTATAGCTGTAGGTTTCCTACTGTTTTGGGGTGGCATTATGTGGGGCTGACGTACGCCGCTGGCGGTCATGGAAGGCGCCGTAGCGGCTGCACTATATGTGAATGCCATCCTCCGGCCAATAGTGCTACCATATCATCACCATATTGGCGAGGCATGGACAACAATTCGCGCCCCCAACGTGTGAATGCCTTCCATCAGGATAACGACGTCGCTCGACTACAGTGGACAGCATGTTCTTCAGACATGAACCTTACCGAATATGCCAGGGATGGATTGAAAAGGGCTGTTTATGGACGACGTGACCCACAAGCCACACTGAGGGATCTACGCCGAATGGCCTTGAGGAGTGGGACAATCTGGACCAACAGTGCCTTGATGAACTACTGGATAGTATGCCACGACGAATACAGGCATGCATCAATGCAAGAGGACGTGCTACTAGGTATTAGAGTCACTGGCGTGTACAGCAATCTGGACCACCACCTGCGTGACAGTACAACATACAATGTGTGGTTTTCATGAGCAATAAAAAGGGCGGAAATGATGATTATGTTGATTTATATTCCAATTTCCTGTACAGGCTCTGGAACTCTGAGAACCGAGGTGATGCAAAACTTTTTTTGATGTGTGTATGAACATAGTTATATTGTTTAGTATCTGCCGTTTCCATCTCTAACTAGAAAGGTATTACGTACACTGTAGCCAGCTTTTATTGCATACACTGTTGTAAGCTGTTATTACACTCCATCCCCAGCAAAGTCTCTGATTAATATGTTGTGGTTGTCTTGTTCTAAATACGATAAGCACAATCTTCTAATTGTGGGATGTGGAAAACAAATAATTGTTTGCCTTTCCTAGCGTAAAGTGTAGTCCACTGTAAAAAATAAATGCCAGATGACTTTCCAGTATAATCAGATGTCGCTGAGATAGTAATTCATATATATCAGGTGGGTTTTAATTCAAATGCAGCTACCTGCAGAAGTCCAGTGTGGGCTATAATCATCGTATGGCAGCGAAACTTGGTAGATATTCTAATGTATTAATGAGGAACCGATTTACGCTGGAAAACAAATTAGTTCCTATTGTGGCTACCAGCTCCAAATCTAGTTCTTTGAACGCATGAGAGACATATAAATATATTTATATATAATAGTTTAAGAACGGGATCTGTGCAGAAAAGGTCAGACAAGTGAGAAAGGCTATTGTTGATTTTATTGCTAACCGCCGCTTACTGGATTTGTTCAATATGGGCGCCGCAGACGTCTACGAGATGCAGCATCCGTAAAACGACGCTATCAGCAATTGCTAGCACCATTTCCGGTGGAACCTGAGCAGCGTGTTCCTGTATACTGGCCTTCAGACCAGGAAGAGACCGAACGTGTCGATGGTACATGCGTACTTTTAGTTATCCAGAGAGCCAAAAGACACATGGATGCAGATCAGATTTTGCAGGCCATGCACCTGGGAAACCTCTGGAGACAGAACGTTCGTCATAGGTCGCATTAAGCAGAATTTTAACTGCGTGAGCGAGCTGTTGCCCCATCTTTCATGAAAGACAATGGTTTCCAGATGGTTGCGGTCTCGCAAAGCCTGAGTCATATGCTGTACAAATTAGTCTCAATAACGTGCAGGAGTCATGGCACATCTGACAGGCCCTCTGGGTGTATTGTCTTCTAAGAAGAACTGACCGAGAGTAAATATGTTAATGAATCAACAACAGACAGTCACACAAGGCGAGTGAAAGACCCGTATGTGATAACACACGGTTTAACAATACCCCAAATACAGCAGTTCTGTGTATACACTGAAAATGGAAATGGCGTCATTGGCCGAGGGGGCCCCTTGAGGGGCAGGTCCGGCCGCGTTGGTGCAGGTTTCATTACATTCGATGCTACATTGGGCGACCTGCGCGCCGGATGGGGATGAAATGATGATGAAGACAGCTCACACCCATCTGCTTGGAGCGGACGTCGTAAGACACCCGTTTTTTAAGTTCGTTGTTGATCGATTAACTTAGTTTTTTTTTATTACAGAGGGCAACTAACCCTCTGACCGAACACGCTGAGCTACCGTGCCGGCACCATCGGGGCGGACCGTGTATAGACTGAAACTTATAGTGTGAAATGTGCCTTGTCACTCCATAGAATATAGCCAGGGCACATGTCATAAGATTCGATCCGTACCAGAAATCGAAGTACAATCCCAGGATGTTGCTTGTACCATGAGAGTTCAATTTTTCGCACTGTCTGGGTCTTTTACAGGAGACAGACAATTTTCGTGGCACTGCACGGATATTGGAACTACAAAAGGCAAGCTCTACGCCATCATTTACTATAAAGCAGCAGCAACCTCGTCAATAATTTCCACTGGGATAGCACGCCTTCCTCTTTCAGGTGCCACACTATGCTCACCCAGGTTTTCGAATTTCATTGTCGTCTGTTACAATACATTTGAAGGTATCGGGCCTCTCCTCAGACCTTTCAGTCAGCAATGCTCTCTCAATGCAGCACGGTAATTGCTGCCATTCACATAAAAGTTTCGCTAACAGCTTCTCGACAGCCATACTGTTCTCTCACGTTATGGCCTCCCGAATGACAGTGTGAATGTGATACCGCCTTACAAACAGTGTACAGCGCTAATTTGTACTTGGTGGTCAAAACAGGAAGCGATTTGTTTTCCAGCGTAAACCAGTATGCACTACGTACCAACTAAGTTTGCCTCCATACGATAAAGCCCGTACTGGATCTCCGTGAACAGCTGTACTTTAATAAGAACCACCCGGTATTTTGATATTTCTGGGCATGGCTCACTAAAATAACATGAGGGACCGACACTAGGCCTCCAATGAAAGCCGGTAATTCGTTTTTTCTACCCTGCATTGGTTGGTATTAAGGCCGCGCTAACTCTGTAGGCTTTCGATCGAGACATTGACGCCACCCAATAACTCGCGTGTACCTGGGAACGGAGAAAGATATCAGTGTCATCACCATTTCTAAAACTTTTTCACATTTTTAGCTACATTTCAATCGCAATAATTAAGGGGTACGGTGTAGAGAAAGATGGGTAATAAGCAATATATACAAGAAGCAGGTGAGAACAATGAGACTGGAAGACCAAGAACGATGTGCTCGGATTAAAAAGGATGTTATCTTTCGCCCATACTGTTCAACATATACATCGAAAGAGCAATGGCGAAAATAAAAGAGAGTCGAGAGTGAGATTAAAATTGAAGGTGAAAGGATATCAATGATGATTCGCTGGTGAGTGCTATCTATAGTGAAAGCGAGGAGAAATTATGGGACCTGATGAATGGAATGAACAGTCTAATGAGCACAGAATATGAACCTAAAAAAGACAAAAGTTATGAGAAGGGGCAGAAACGAGAAAAGCGACGAAATTGACATCAGAATTTGACATCACGAATTAGGCGAAGGAATTCTGCCACCTAGGCAATAAAATAATCAATGACAGGCAGAACAAGGAGGTCATAACGTTTTAACTAGTAGTGACAAAGAGGGCATTTCTGCCAAGAGAAGTCTCTTGGTATCAAACATAGGCCTTAATCTGAGGAAGAAATTCCTGATAATGTGTGTCTGGAGGACCACATTGCATAGTAGTGAAACGTGGATTGTCGGAAAACCAAAACAGAAGATAATCGACCCATTTGTGATTTGGTTCTACAGACGAATGTTTAAAATTAGGTGAACTGATAAGATAAGTAATGAGTAGGTTCTGCTCAGAATCGGCGAGGAAAGGGATGTGTGGAACACACTGACAAGAAGAATGCACAGAATGATAGGAGTAGTGGAGTAAGGGGCTATGAAGACATTTTGGTATCAAAATGATAATATATAAATTGACTAATAAATTTATTGATCAATTTAATTGATCAATTAATTGATCAATTAATTTAATTACCTACTCCTACTCTGGGAAATATTCAGCAGTCCCCAAACATCCCCCCTCCCAAACCCTCCCGAAAATGGCGGGAAAACACACACAGTCTGTGCTGATCTGATGGACTGGAATTATCTCACCACACGAAACTGATATCAATGTCAGTTGCACTACAGAGAACATATTGTTTATTTATAAAATTCCGTTTGCATTGTTCTTTATTTAGTCAACTTGTGGGAGACAGGGCTGTCGATCTGTTTATTTGGTCGGAAAAGCTCATCATTCTCTGCTGTTTATTTAATTTTGGGAGGTCCAAGTGCTGTAAAATACTTCCAAAAAATTTATCAACCTGTCAAAACGTAATTAAATACACAAACAGATCCCTTTTCACCAATCGTACATGCAATACAGCCAAGAAACTGGTGTAAACATCAACATAAACACTCACCACATGTAACTACACTGCTATTGATAGCAATCGTAGCCTTTATCTTTTTGTCCACAGACCGAAAGTGGCTCGTCAGTATTTGCATCTTGTAGCTGTACGCTTCAGCCATCTGCCAGGTCGTGTGGAACTTTGTTTCTTCGTCCACGGACCGGAATAGGTTGCATTTTTCAGAATCACATGGCCATTGTATCGGTCTACTTGGACACCATCTGTCAGCATGTAGTGGTTCCACCAAAGACGTTCCTGGAGTACCTGCAAACCATTACGTGTTCTGGCTTGTTGCAAGTTCTTCAACGGCCTACCTAGAAAGATCGACAAAGAAGAGTGTGTCTTCTCTCATCACACTTTGAAGCATTCCTCAGCTGGTTCTACTGAAGCTAACAATAGCACTAATTGGTTCCTGGAAGGATGGTGCACTTTCCATCTCTGCACATTCACACACACACACACACACACACACACACACACACACACACACACAACCAGAAGAAATAGTTTGACAAACACCAGGACGCGTACCTTGGCCTTGATGTAGCTGGCAACCAGTTCTCTGGGGTGGACCCGTGAACCCCGACAAAGATATTCCTGGAACGCTGACAGTGTGAGCAACAGTTCCGAGAGGATTTTCCACTAGCTTGGTTGTCGCCGACAGCAAGTTTTCTGGAGAGGACTGGTGAATGCTGACAGAGACATTCCGGGGAGCAGCAGGACCACTGACAGCTCTGAGCAGAAACAGCATTACTGCACTGCGATGTGACTGCTGACAAGCCACTGGAGTGTTGCCCATTGCTAGATACCTGTTGGCGCAAGGGGTGAATGTGACCTATCCAGCACGAAGGTCATATTATTCTTAGGTGCTACATTGTGTGCTGGACAGTAGTACACTGATAACAGTAATATACTCAAATAAATAATGTTTGTCCAGCAACTCCAGAGCAACCGAAATAGTTCTCAATAGCACCACCGGGGTGACTCGAAATTGTGATGTAAAGGTTTTTTCTCTCTCCTCCATTCCGCCTCCTTTCTGTTCATGAAAAAAATGGCGGTCAGTATCACACAGTGTATGTGCTGGGCTGCATTACTAGAGTGACCTTACAACATGAAATGGGCGAGAAATTCAAACCAGTGTTGATTACATTGGAAATGACATAATAACAATATAATCCTTATACTTACAAAAATTCTATTTCGCATATTTAAACAATATATGGGAGAGAAGGCAGGGTTTGGACTGAAAGGTTGTATGTAATGTATAATTGCATCTTTATTATTTACTTCTGGAAAATTTCTTCCATATATACAAAACCACTATGAAAAGCTCATCCTTTAATTATACAGATGTCTAGAATGAAAAACTTACTGCAAACATACAATGCAAATAGATGGCAGAATATAAACTCCTGGAAATTGAAATAAGAACACCGTGAATTTATTGTCCCAGGAAGGGGAAACTTTATTGACACATTCCTGGGGTCAGATACATCACATGATCACACTGACAGAACCACAATCACATAGACACAGGCAACAGAGCATGCACAATGTCGGCACTAGTACAGTGTATATCCACCTTTCGCAGCAATGCAGGCTGCTATTCTCCCATGGAGACGATCGTAGAGATGCTGGATGTAGTCCTGTGAAACGGCTTGCCATGCCGTTTCCACCTGGCGCCTCAGTTGGACCAGCGTTCGTGCTGGACGTGCAGACCGCGTGAGACGACGTTTCATCCAGTCCCAAACATGCTCAATGGGGGACAGATCCGGAGATCTTGCTGGCCAGAGTAGTTGACTTACACCTTCTAGAACACGTTGGGTGGCACGGGATACATGCGGAAGTGCATTGTCCTGTTGGAACAGCAAGTTCCCTTGCCGGTCTAGGAATGGTAGAACAATGGGTTCGATGACGGTTTGGATGTACCATGCACTATTCAGTGTCCCCTCGACGATCACCAGAGGTGTACGGCCAGTGTAGGAGATCGCTCCCCACACCATGATGCCGGGTGTTGGCCCTGTGTGCCTCGGCTGTATGCAGTCCTGATTGTGGCGCTCACCTGCACGGCGCCAAACACGCATACGACCATCATTGGCACCAAGGCAGAAGCGACTCTCATCGCTGAAGACGACACGTCTCCATTCGTCCCTCCATTCACGCCTGTCGCGACACCACTGGAGGCGGGTTGCAAGATATTGGGGCATGAGCGGAAGACGGCCTAACGGTGTGCGGGACCGTAGCCCAGCTTCATGGAGACGGTTGCGAATTGTCCTCGCCGATACCCCAGGAGCAACAGTGTCCCTAATTTGCTGGGAAGTGGCGGTGCAGTCCCCTACGGCACTGTGTAGGATCCTACGGTCTTGGCGTGCATCCGTGCGTCGCTGCGGTCTGGTCCCAGGTCGACGGGCACGTGAACCTTCCGCCGACCACTGGCGACAACATCGATGTACTGTGGAGACCTCACGCCCCACGTGTTGAGCAATTCGACGGTCTGTCCACCCGGCCTCCCGCTTGCCCACTATACAGCCTCGCTCAAAGTCCGTCAACTGCACATACGATTCGCGTCCACGCTGTCGCGGCATGCTACCAGTGTTAAAGACTGCGATGGAGCTCCGTATGCCACGGCAAACTGGCGGACACTGACGGCGGCGGTGCACAAATGCTGCGCAGCCTGCGCCATTCGACGGCCAACACCGCGGTTCCTGGTGTGTCCGCTGTGCCGTGCGTGTGATCATTGCTTGTATAGCCCTCTCGCAGTGTCCGGAGCAAGTATGGTGGGTCTGACACACCGGTCTCAATGTGCTCTTTTTTCCATTTCCAGGAGTGTATGTTATGAACTTATTTATTTCACATCACCTGGGTGACCGCCGATTCTGCAGATAATAAGAGCGTGGGACGTCAGATATCCAAATTCTCTCGTCTCTCTGACAAACCAACGATGGTGGCCCCACGTAAGATAGTCATCAATCTCACGAACATTGAGCTGCCTGGGGATGCAGTTTCTGTTGTGGTGAAGGGACTTAATTTTGCTTCCACACCTAGGTTCATGCCCGTAGCGGACACTGTCAGTGCAGTTGCTGCGCGACTACCACCTGAAGCAGCTGGAGAAGTACGCCGGGAGCCCTGAGCTTTTTGTCTTACCGGCTGACAAGGACTACATTGAGAAGATACAGAGCCTGCTAAATGACGAATTTTACAGGAATATCAACGCTGACCCCACAGAGAAGGTGAGAACAAGACTATGAAACGTCCCCTTAGAAAAATTATACAAGACTGTGCTTAAACTGACACACAATATTTTTTAGCGCAACGCAATCTGACTTTCAAAAATCCCTACAAAAGAACGGCCCTGACTAACATTAACCTATACCTTTCACAAATCACTTACCTCACAAAAATCTTCGTTACTCGAACTACTGCAATACAGCGAGTGCCACTAATGCCAGCTAAATAAAAGATTCAAACTACGGAAGGCACTAACTACTGATAGGTATAGTTAGCAAATGAAAGATTTTAATAGAGAACAAACAGTGTATTTACCTTAATAGTCAAAATATATATGGTAGTTCATGACATCCAGTCTTACAAATTACAAAACTTCGCCATCTCTCTCCCCACGTCCACCACTGCTGGCGGCTCACCTCCAACTGCGCAACGCTACGCGCTGTTAGCATCCAGCTGCCGCTGCCCAACACTGCAATGGCTTGTATTACAACAATGCCAACCAGCCACAGACTGCACACAGCACATCCAGTGATTTTCTTACAGAGCGCTACGTGGCGTTGGCATTACCAATAAAAAAACCTAAACATCCTACTTCAATAGCCCCCATGCTCCCCACAAAAAATTTTACAAATTGATTTGGGCAGTGGCCAATACAGTTTTGAAATTTGTTTCATATTTACAATAACAAAGAAATGAAATGCACCCACATATCGATACAATGTTGGTTAAAAGATAAAATTTTCTCATACTCCATAAAGACAGTCCTGATCGTTCATCACAGTAAAATTGCAGTGTTTTTCTCAAAGTCTGAGCAGTAAAACAGAATGCACACGCAAGTAGTGGATTTCCATGCAGTCTTGAAGAAGTGGTGTTGGCCACAACAGAGCAAACCCACAGCAGAGTCAGTCGAAGTTTTGAAGAATACTGGTAGGTAGGTCATCACAGAGCAGACCCACTGTAGTCCTGCTTGAGATTACGGTATTGGTGGGCCACCATAGGTGCAGACCCACTGCAGTCCTTTTAGAAATAATGGTATTGGTGAGTCATCACCCACTTCAGTCCTTATAGAGATTACGGCATTGGTGGGCCACCAGAGGAGCAGACCCACTGCAGTCCTTGTAGAAATAATGGTTCCAAAAGAATATGAACATTTCACAAAGTGCAGACAAAATACAATTTCATAAGTGTGAAGTTATCCAGCTGTGTAATTGCGTAAACATCTGTCACTGAGTAGTAAAAAAAATGTTTGCTTCTCTCATTTAAATGATCAGATAGCTGTGTAATTTATGTGTTAGAGAAATATGGTACCGATGTGTAAAATTGTATAAGCATATACCATATTACCTAGGGCTCCTTGTGCTTGCCATACACATGGTACACAAAGTAAGCGTGTACCCCCTGAGGATTAATGTAATTATACCCTCAGGTGTTACAGATTACAGCAATGGAATGAAATGTATCACAAAAAACTTTCTTTTTAATTCAACAATATTGATAAATAAATGGTTTAAGTACCAAATTAATCACTCAAATGCGCGCCCTGTAGTGCTAAATGTGCGTTTTGCTGTAAGATAATTCTGTGGAACTGTCGTAGTTATCGTCCCCTGTAAGCAAAGTTCCGCTGAAGTCAATGTACATACCTCAACATAAACGAAGGTGAAATGCTTTCCGTATAGATATCATAGTTATTACGTACCTTACCGTGATCTAGAAAGTACTATAATGTAACGTATTGTTGTGCTACGATAAAGGCTGTCTCATTGTAGCTATGCCACAAAGTTACTACTAAAACATGTTTTA
Organism: Schistocerca gregaria; assembly: GCF_023897955.1. Taxonomy (NCBI): domain Eukaryota; kingdom Metazoa; phylum Arthropoda; class Insecta; order Orthoptera; family Acrididae; genus Schistocerca; species Schistocerca gregaria. The sequence continues at coordinate 715,811,403 of NC_064922.1, forward strand.
CTTTCCAGAATAATACAGAAAAACTGTGCAGATATAAAACAGATACAGTGCAAAAGCAACATTGTAAATTGTCACTCATTAGTAGCGTCGTGATAAAATCGTGTAGCTGTCATAAACTAACCACTGAGTCATCTGGTATCTCACAGAAAGTACTTTAAATCCAGAATTTATTTTCAAGTAAACCAATATGTTGCATTAAAATCTCATTAGCAGTACTGATAACTGTTCTAAGTATGTCAGCCTTATAGTCGTTACGTAATCGTGCAACTAACAAGCAAGAATGTACACGCACAATAACACTGTGACGTCTGTTCACTATAACAATGCATTCGTAATTTCTGTTTAAATAAGTTCTCTTGGTTCTTGACTGGATATTTAACTTCAAACATGGTTGCATGTTAACAGATTCTAAGTCTGACGAATTGTACTAGTAACGTGAAGTGAAAAATTTTATGGCAAAGACAAAGTTAAAAAGCAGATTATCTTTCAATAAACGGTTTTACCTGTGAAATGTGGTGCCATCATTTACCGTTTCTAGTTCGCAGAATTTAAGTTCAAAGCAATTATCATGTTGTGTACGTCGGTAAGGAATGCTAAAATTTTTCTCAAGGTTAGCGTCTTATGTTATATTTCTCGGAGCCAGCCGGCGCACGTGGCTGCCTGCGGTGCGAGTCATTGTCTGTTACCTCTTTGTTGGCGCGCGTCGTTACTGGGCTTAGGAGACCTAACTTCTACAAATTCACCTTCTCGAGACGGCCCTGCTCTGTTTGAATCCCGCCAGTTCTGCTGCAATTCAGGTCTGTCGTTACGATCATATCGTCTGATGTCATGTCGGTAGATTCCATAGTTTCTTACTTGTCGGTCACGTGGTGGAGAATTTCTCCCTGAAACGTAACTGCGCGCTGGACCGTTGCGTCTTAAGTTATTCTGTCTCCCTTGATAATAATTATTTGGTTTCCATATTGTCTGTTTCTCTGATTGTCTCTGTGATAGCCATTACTACGGAAATGCGATCTTTCTCTGTAACTATTATTACTCCGCCAGTGGTTGTCATATGGGTGGTGTCTGTTTTGGTCACGCTTTGCGTTGTAAGAATAGACTTGTCGTGTCCAGTTATTGTTTCTGTCGTCATGGAAATGTGACGGATGTGAACTGTAGTGATTGTTTTCCTGTTTTCGCATTCCCGCGACTGTCTGTGTCAATTTCTAATTCTTGTAAGAGTCCCTGAAAAGCTTCAATGTCGTCTTTGCAACGCCCTGCCAAAATAATATTCCTTAAATGTTCAGGCAATTTCATTATGCAAATGCGGATGAGTTCTGAAGGGCTATATGGGTTTGAAAGATATTGGTTCTTATGCAACATGTCTTCAAAATATTTGACAAGACTGGAAAATTCAGATTGTTCGAAATTTTTCATCATTATGATGCCATGTTTTACTCGGTCGCGAGTCGCATGTCGGTCATTGTTACGTCGTTTCGGCGGTTCCATCTCAAAATTCGGTGTACCTTGCCAATTTCTTTCATAATTTCCGAAGTGCCCTGTGTTATTATTTTGTGGCTGTTCCGTATTTCTATGGCGCTCTTCCCGTATTGGAGCGCGAGTGTCCTCTGAAATATGTATTTGTTGTATTACCTGTGTCAGCTGATCTTGTACTTCCCGGATTTCTCTTTGGTGTTGCGTACTAATTTGATTCAGACTTTGTTTGAATTTACTAATTTGTTCGCATTCTTCTGTGTCATTAAAGACTACCGGTTTTGTGTCATTCAGATTATCATCTACCTTCGTAGATAAATTAGTGAACTGATCCGAAAGTTCGGCTACTTTCTCCGATAGTGAACACATTTCCTCAGTGTGTTTTTTTGAACCGCCGGCCGCGGTGGTCTCGCGGTTCTAGGCGCGCAGTCCGGAACCGTGCGACTGCTACGGTCGCAGGTTCGAATCCTGCCTCGGGCATGGATGTGTGTGATGTCCTTAGGTTAGTTACGTTTAAGTAGTTCTAAGTTCTAGGGGACTTATGACCACAGCAGTTGAGTCCCATAGTGCTCAGAGTCATCATTTGTTTTTTTGAACCAAGTTTCAGAGTGTCCATTTGTGTTGAAATTGAATCTACTGTTTCCTTTAAGTTTTCTTGAGTTCTTGCAAGTTGCGTAACCGAATCGGTGGATGCAACTGAATCCATTTTAGCTTGCAAGGTGTCGTGATTTTCACGAACAATAGTCTGCAATTCTTTTATGGCTGCTTCGTGATTCTGTAATGCGTTTTTATGCCGCGAAAAAATAGGTTGGAAATGCTCACAAATTTGTGTTTTTAGGTCATTACAGATTTTTTGACATTTCGATTCAATGTCATGTAACTCAGTAGTTAAATCTTCACGTGTTTGTTCAAGTGTGGTGTCTAACTTCCGAAGATTATGTTCCATTGTGTCCAACTGTTGCTGTGTTTGTCTCTGATTTTGTTCCATTGTGTCTAACTTTTCAAGATTATGTTCCATTGTGTCTAACTTTTGAAGATTATGTTCCATTGTGTCCAACTGTTCCTGTGTTTGTCTTTGATTTTGTTCCATTGTGTCTAACTTTTGAAGCTTTTGTCCCATTTGTTGCATTAATTGTAATAACAGTGCACTTGTGTCTGAAACATGTTCCTTAGTGCTATTCGGCAATGCATTTGAACCGGCAGTATTCGCAGTTTGAAAAACAGAAAATGTGTCTTGACTTATTGGAGAAAACGGTGAGGACGCAAAACCTGAATCTACAGTATTTGCAAGAATGTGTCCTGTCATTTCGGAATCCTGAGGCGAGCTGTTGCCGACTGATCGATCGAGAATTGTTCCCTGTTCACTACTTATTTCACTGTCTACACCATTGTTTGCAGCCCGCTCCATTTCCCTATGTACAATTACCAAATTACTACTTTGAACATTAGTTAATTCATTACATGGTGGCGCTAACACACTGCTTTCGTCTTCACTGTCATTTCTCAGCTTACTTTGGAGCCTAGTAGTACGTTTTTCACACGCCATTATAGTCACAATATTTCACACGACAACACAGAAAAGCACAATTTGAAGAGCAAAATAAGAAAACACATTAACATAGCACTGAAAATAATAACTAGTTAATTGCAAGCCAAATACTTCGTGCAAAACTACATGCATGCCACAACTATTTTACTGTACAACAATGAAAGACTGCAACTTCAAAGGAAATTCTCTCTATGGTTACGCGCTAGCAATAAACAAAAGCTACACTAATTACACAAACTACAAGGAAAAAATCAGAAGATTCCAGTGAGGTATCCTTGGCTAAGGGTCGACATATGAAACGTCCTCTTAGAAAAATTATGCAAGACTGTGCTTAAACTGACACACAATATTTTTTAGCGCAACGCAATCTGACTTTCAAAAATCCCTACAAAAGAATGGCCCTGACTAACATTAACCTATACCTTTCACAAATCACTTACCTCACAAAAATCTTTGTTACTCGAACTACTGCAATACAGCGAGCGCCACTAATGCCAGCTAAATAAAAGATTCAAACTACGGAAGGCACTAACTACTGATAGGTATAGTTAGCAAATGAAAGATTTTAATAGAGAACAAACAGTGTATTTACCTTAATAGTCAAAATATATGTGGTAGTTCATGCCATCCAGTCTTACAAATTACAAAACTCCGCCATCTCTCTCCCCACGTCCACCACTGCTGGCGGCTCACCACCAACTGCGCAACGCTATGCGCTGTTAGCATCCAGCTGCCGCTGCCCAACACTACAATGGCGAGTATTACAACAATGCCAACCAGCCACAGACTGCACACAGCACAGCCAGTGATTTTCTTACAGAGCGCTACGTGGCGATGGCGTTACCAATAAAAAAAATTAAACATCCTACTTACAACTAGAGCTCTTCTCAAGGACGCAGATTTAGCATAGGGTGTCACCAAGAAATTTATGAACTCCCTAAAGTCCACAAAAAAAGGGGTGCCGCTTCGCCCAATTGTTAGCAACATTAGCGCACTTACATATTTGCTGGCCAAATACCTGGCAAAATTACTAAGCCCGTATGTGGGTAAATGCCCTCATCACGTTCGTAATTCTGTGGATTTCGTAAGACCTCTCGACAACTTCAAGCTGAAAGACTCAGATATCCTGTTGAGTTTTGAATGTTATTTCATTATTCACCAGGGTGCCTCTTAGAGAGTCAGTTGAGCTTATTGCACAGAAATTTGACGCGAAGACGACCGACCTTTTCAAGCAAGTTCTGACCTCCACGTACTTTCTCTTTAATGGAGAATACTATGAACAAACAGAAGGAGTCGCAATGGGGAGCCCACTTTCGCCTGTGGTCGCGAATTTCTATATGGAGCACTTGGAGGAGAAAGCTTTGGGGTCATCCAAATGGAAACCTACTTGTTTTCAACGTTATGTCCATGACACGTTCTTGATCTGGTCCCATGGAAGGGTCAAGCTCCTAAACTTCCTTACACACCTCAAATCTATGCATCCGAACATCAAATTCTATATGGAGACCGAAGCAGAAGGAAGATTACCATTCCTGGACGTCATGGTCAAAAGAAGAGCGGATGGCACCCTGGGCCATGAGGTATACAGGAAGAAAACGCACACCGACCTGTATTTGCATGCGGATAGCTGCAGCCGCCCTGTGCACAGGAATGGGGTGCTAAAAACACTGGTGTCCGCAGCTCGTGGTCGTGCGGTAGCGTTCTCGCTTCCCACGCCCGAGTTGCCGGGTTCGATTCCCGGCGGGGTCAGGGATTTTCTCTGCCTCGTGATGAATGGCTGTTGTGTGATGTCCTTAGGTTAGTTAGGTTTAAGTAGTCCTACGTTCTAGGGGACTGATGACCATAGATGTTAAGTCCCATAGTGCTCAGAGCCATTTGAACCATTTTTGAAAAACACTTGTGCACAGGGCGCGCACCATCTGTGACGCAGCGAGTCTGCTATAGGAGCTCCAACACCTCAGAACTGTATACCGGAAAAACGGGTACTCTGAATGGCACATCATACGCGCTATCCGCCTCACCTCTACAGTACAGCGTGTGGACTGCCTATATACCGTATACTGGCGCACTATCGTGGAAAATAGGACGAATATTGAGGAAACACCGAATAGGAACTGTCTTTTGGCCACCCAATAAAACACGAGCATTATTGGGAAGTGTCAAAGACGATCTCTGTTTGCGGAAGGCCGGCATATACCACATCCCGTGTCAGTGTGGGAAGACTTATATTGGACAGACAGAGCACACCATCGAAGATCGTTGCCGAGAACATCAGAGGCACACTCGACTTAGGTACCCCAACAAGTCGGCGGTTGCAGAGCACTGTTCGTTCGAAAATCACGAAATGGACTACCAACATACCAGGGTCTTGGCACAGACATCTAAATACAGGGACTGCGTCGTTAGAGAGGCTATCGAAATTCGTGCCAAGGAAGGACTCATCAACCGAGATTGCGGATACAACCTCAGCAGGGCAAGGGAACCAGCAGTGAGTCTAATTGAAAAGATGCTCAGCAAAGAAAACGGTCGGGTGACTAGGGCGGACGAGGCAGTTACACCGAAGCCACCACAGACGCAGACGCCAGCCTCTCAGCGACCGCTGAAGAACTGGCGTGGACCGCAGAGAGAACACCTCGCGAGGGGAGGGGATTTAAAGCGGAAGCCCGCCCGCAGGAACTCAGTTCGTCAGCGCAGCTGACGATGGCCACATGTCTGATCGCTGAAATATTGTGCCCGTTGGACACTATGGACCGGCAGTATACCCGTGGACTGTTCGAGCAATTACTTTTCAAATATTGTTACAACTGGTGGGGTACGATAAGAGGACTTTACAGGATGGCATATACAGCTGTCGTCTGCCGTGCATGATTCAACAGTGATGGACATGACCTACCACACCCAGTAACGATGAAATATGAACTGGTGGGTGGGTCGCGGTTTCGGCGTTCCTGATGATTCGGTTAGGGAAGGAAATGTAGTCCACCACACAGATACGCTATTGTGGGTATCTGTCCTAATTTGATGATATCTTTATCTGATGGATGAACTGCTGCTCTTCTGCAAGTTATCCTTTAGTTCACACCACATGGATATAAATGCTACAGTGGCATCTCCCGACACTTTATAAAATATATGAGGTGATTACTGATAACTTGGTTCATACCTCAGCTTGTGATTTGATACACCAATTTAAATATATCTTTACTCCAATATAGTAGGCCATCCAATGTAAACAGTACTCAAACTGTCTTATCGTTGTCCATAACCAAATAGCTGTTTCCCTGTTTGAAGTCATACTGTGATGTTAGGTAATCGGTATATGGTCCATCATCATTACCCCAATATCATCTCATTATAGCTCCTCTCTACCGATTACACCATGTGTATAATGGTTATGTTTTTTCTATGTACCATGCATCAGGGACGCCATGACTATAACTTCCTCTGTATAAGTAAAAAACAATCACTACATTTTTTTCAAAAGTTTTTAAGTGGACTCACACCGCCATCTGAGAGTATTGTTGTTTATTTAAATATGGCCCTGGTTTCAGACTTTTAGGCCATTTTCAAGTGATTGAGTTCATGTTATTAACGTACATCGCACAGACATCAAGCACAGTATATATTTGTTAATGACATAATCTCAATCACTGGAAAATAAGGTAAAAGGGCGGAACCTGGCTCGTAATTAAATAAATTCAATGCAGTCAAATGATGACGTGTTCATTTATAAATTATTGTATGACTAATGCTCAGCTATATCAAAAACTGTTTTTCCAAAGAATTTACGATGAGACTGCTTTCTCAGCCTACAGCATAGATCTCAGTAAATAAGGAGGCAGACTATGCTGTGACTCTAATACACACATCAAAAAAAGTTTTGCATCAACATGGTTCCGCAAGTTCCGAAACCTGTACAGAAAATTGGAATAAAGATCAACATTATTGTAGTTCCGCCCTTTTTATTGCTCATGAAAACCACACATTGCATGTTCTTCCACCATACACTGAGATCTTCAGAGGTGGTGGTCCAGATTACTGTACTCATTGGTACCTCTAATACCTAGTAGCACGTCCTCTTGCATTGTTGCATGCCTGTATTCGTCGTGGTACACTATCCACAAGTTCATTAAGGCTCTGGTGGCCCAGATTGTCCTACTACTCAACGGCGATTCGGCGTAGATCACTCGGAGTGGTTGGTGGGTCACATCGTCCATAAACAGCGTTTTTCAATCTATCCCAGACATATACGATAGGGCTCATGTTTGGAGAACATGTTGGCGACTCTAGTGGAACGATGTCGTTACCCTGAAGGAAGTCATTCACAAGATGTGCACGATGGGGGCGCGAATTGTCGTCCATGGAGTGCCTTGGCAATACGCTGACGATATGGTTGCACTATGGGTCGGAGGATCACATTCACGTATCGTACAGCCGTTACGGCGCCTTCCACAACCACCAGCGGCGTACGTCGGTCCCACATAATGCCACCCCAAAACAACAGGGAATCTCCACCTTGCTACTTTCGCTGTACAGTGTGTCTAAAGCGTTCTGCCTGACCGGGTTGCCTCTAAACACGTCTCCGACGATTGTCTGGTTAAAGGCATATGCCACACACATCGAAGAAGAGAAGGTGATGGCAATCCTAAGCGGTCCATTCAGCATGTTGTTGGGCCCATCTGTACTGTGCTGCATGGTGTCCTGGTTGGAAATACAGACCTCGTCATGGACGTCGGGAGTGTAGGTAAGCATTATGCAGCCTACTGCGCACTGTTTGAGTCTTAACACGATGTCCTGTGGCTGCAGGGAAAGCATTATGCAAGACGGTGTCATTGCTATCAGAGTTCCTCCGAGCCATAATCCGCAGATAGCGGTCGTCCATTGCAGTAGTAGCCCTTGGGCGGCGTGAGCGAGGCATGTCACTCTGTATCTCCTCCGCGACCGAACAACATCGCTTTGGTTCACTCCGAGACGCCTGGACACTTCCCTTGTTGAGAGCCCTTCCTGGCACAAAGTCACAATGCGTATTCCATCGAACCACGGTACTGATGGTCTAGGCATGTTTGAACTACAGACAACACGAGCCGTGTACCTCCTTCCTGGTGGAATGCCTGAAAGTGATCGGATATCGGACCCCCCTCACGCTCATACCTTACTATGAACGCATCCAAGAGTTATCCGCAAGACACTTTGACGTAGTGATCCGCAAGACACTTCGACGTAGTGAGTATGTCACATTCCGAATATAATCTAAACATAAATCAGATATTCTATGTGACCATGTAATATAGAGATTTTCTACCGAATTTTTTGACATTCCCCTCTTTTTTCCAACTTTTTTCCTTTTCTTCCATATTCCGTACGTACATGTATGCTTCCATTGCTTACACAAAAACAGGATGTGGCTTGCTCTCTTTTTTATGATATCCAACTTTGATACAGAGCTCCATCACAGCTATGGTACACATTTACTCTTGCAAATGGCAACAGGAACTCTAAAACACATGGATTGATGTTACAGGAAGTGTATTGACGTTGTTCTGCTGTAAAAAAAAAAAAAAAAAAAAAAAAAAAAAAAAACATTTTGTAGGTGGCTTCCGGATCCGACAGAGGCATATCCAGTTGTATTATTCGCACTGGATCGAGACTGTAGTATGTATGGGAATATTGTTCAGGGCTGGATTCACCATTCGATACTTTTGGGACAGATCCACCGGCGCAAAGTGTGGCGTTACGCTTAGGATGGACAATGCCCCACCGTCACAACTGCCGCCGCCACCACCTCCAACTACGTCTCGGGGATCAATGGGAGGAAAGAATGGGAATCCTACCCGCGAAATAGTATAACAATGAGTCTGCAGCAGACCAACATCAATATACTACCTCCAACAGCAATCCATGTGTTTTAGCGTTAGTGTTGCCATTTGGAGGAACAAGTAAATACCCTGGCTGGGTTTGGGCTCTGTATCAAAGTTAGATGACGTAAAAAATAGGAAGCCACAAATGGTCATGCAAGCAATAACAGCATATTTATACTTGTACATTTGCATATGATATATGGAAGAATTGGATAAATACTGAGCCGGCCAGAGTGGCCGAGCGATTCTAGGCGCTTCAGTCCGGAACCGCGCGATCGATACGGTCGCAGGTTCGAATCCTGCCTGGGACATGGATATGTGTGATGTCCTTAGATTAGTTAGGTTTAAGTAGTTCTAAGTTATAGGGGACTGATGACCTCAGATGTTAAGTCCCATAGCGCTCAGAGCCATTTGATAAATACTGAAAACATGACAAAGTTTCGGTAGCAATTCTCGATATTACATGGTAACATTGGATATCTACATTTATAGTTATAGTCGAGATATGACATAAGCACTACATCAAAGTGTCTTGGGGACAACTCTTGGATGCTTTCCTGGAAAGGTATAATTGATCTATTAGAATCAATCCACTATTTGCCTCCCAATCCCCTGAGATTTGTGATGAAGGACAAGAAAGCAATCTCACTGTAAATCCTTTCGAAGAAATATATGGATGTTATTTTTTCCTATACAGAGGAAGTTGTAGACATGGCGTCCCTGATGCATTATACTTAGAAAAAAACAACCATTATAGAGATGGAGTAATCGGTCGGGAGGAGATATAACGAGTGCCGGCCGCGGTGGCCGAGCGGTTCTAGGCACTTCAGTCCAGAACTGCGCGACTGCTATGGTCGCAGGTTCGAATCCTGCCTCGGCATGGATGTGTGTGTTGTTCTTAGGTTAGTTAGGTTTAAGTAGTTCTCGGTTCTTGGGGACTGATGACCTCAGATGTTAAGTCCCATAGTGGTCAGAGGCATTTGAACTATTTTTTGAAGATATAACGAGTAGATACTGGAGTAGTGGTGATGCACCATATACCGATTACCTGACATACAGCATGACTTCTGCCAGAGAAACAGATATTTGATTGTGGTCAACGATAACACAGTTTGAACAGACATTTTAAATTTTAGGGCCTACTATAGTGAAGTAAAGATATATAATAAATTGGTATGTCAGATCACAAGCTCAGGTATGAACAAAGTTATCACTAACCACCTCATAGATTTTGTTAAGTGTCGAGACATGATATGACGAGCTTCTACGTACTCCTTGACTAAAGTCCATTGTATCATCAAACTGGGGGCTACAATATACAACTGCAGAATGGATCGTGTATTGACCCAGTGCAACGCTGTTTACGTAATTCTGAACTGTAACAAACACTATTGACAATGTGCTCCATTGTTCTCAGTACCAATTACATTCATGTGGTGTCAATTAACGGATGACTTGCAGAACAAAAGCAGTCGCGAGACTCAAGAACGATGAAAGCTTGCTAATGATGTTCTGCTGCATACAGTTTTAATTATCTCCTTTATCGACACACTTAACACCAATTCCAACAAATTCGACTTAAATATTATTTATAAGTTCTATATTACAGTATGAAAAAACATACGTCTCTCAATTCAAGACATTCTTCTCCACAATACCGAGACATAAAGATATCACCGTATTAGGATAGATACCCACAACAGTATGTTGCTTATCAACCTGATTTCTTTCTTCCAAGCACTGCGGGACATTCCTCATAAATTAGTATATTGTAGCTGTTGACTTAAGACGGGGAGCTGTGGTTATGATTTACTGTTTCTAAACCATTATAAGCGTATCCTTTTCCTGAAATGTTTACCGTTGTGTTAAAAATATTCTGGGGTAAAGTCTAGCGAAAGCAATTCTGAGAATGCAAAAGAGATTTCTGCAGCGCCTTCTGGCTTCCACCTTGTAGGTAGCGTCCAAGGGCATTTAGACGATCCACAGTATCTCCTTTAAACCTTTCTGTCCTGCGGCAGTGGCGCATGGTGGAAAGTATGAGTGGTATTTGGCAGAATTTTAACTGCAGCTCACTCGATAGACCTGACAGTCACATCGAGTGCGTGAGAGAAATACATTGGAAAATGTATAGGACAGCGGATTTAGGTGTATCACAGGACAGTTTGTTTCCAGTGTAAAGATAAAGAGGATAAATTTAAAGATATTTTTGAGTGACGTAAAATGTACAATTTCATAACAAATATTTATGTTGATGATATGAAGCAGTGTAAATACAGACAGAGATTTTCATGGTGGTATTGTACATACGGGTGAAATTTTGCAAAAGGAAACAATAAGGATGCAATTATACATTACACACAAACTTCCAGGCCAGTCCCTGCCTTGTAACCCATAAATTGATTAAACACATAATATCTCAATTAAAATTTTATGTAAGTACTGAATATGTATTATTGTTACGTCCTCTGCAATTGTATTCAACATTGATTTGAATTTCCTGTCAGTTTCATGCGTCGAGATGCTTCCAGTTTTGTAGCTCAGCAAATACACATGTAGCGATTTTGCGCACCATTCTCTGTTTTCTAGGAAGGGTGAAGAGGTGGAGTGGAGGTGAGAAAAACCCATGACATCACAATGTCGAGCGCCCTCTGATGGCGGTATTGTGACTATATCAGTCGCTATAGGGTTGTGGAAGAGCACAGGTCGCAGCCACCCATTAGTTTAGCCTACTACTACTGTCAGTATGATGTCCACCAGGGTAGCACCTAAGAATAATATTACCTACCTTCTGGATCGATGGCCATTGCCTCCTCCACCGCCAGACCCCTGGCGGCAACTGCATGTGTGGGGGAGGGGGGTGGGAGCAGCACAGTGGTAACCAGTCAGTTGTCCCTAAACTGTGTAGTAATGGTGTTTCTTGATGGAACAGTTAGCGGTCCTGACACTCTCTGGGATATCTATGTCAGAGTTCGTCAGTCATCCCAAGAAAACCAGTTTTAAGCTACATCAAAGCCAGTGCAAAATCCTCTGTGGCAGCTGTTGTTCATAAGGCCAACATTCGAGGAATATCTTTGTCAGCGTTCAGTGGTCTGCTCTGGAATACCAGCTGTGAGTTACGTCAAAACCAAGGTCAGTGACCTAGTCTTTGCCATACTTTCCCAGATGCCACTGTAGCAAGCACTATTCTGTGTGTGTGTGTGTGTGTGTGTGTGTGTGTGTGTGTGTGTGTGTGTGTGTGTGTGTGAGCGTGCGTGCATGAAGACCATAATTGCACCATCGTTCCAGGAACGACTTAGTACACTTCTTAGCGTTTTTCAAATGTAGAGACGGTCTCTGTCCTCTTGAGAACAATAGGATCAGTTGAGGAATGCCTCAAAGCACGCTCATGAGTGTAACGACAGGAAACGCACCGTTCTTTGAAAGAGCCCCTACAATCCAGAATGCTTAACGGTCTGCAGGAATGTCTTTCATGCAATCGCTACAATCCCAGTGCTAAGTGACGGTTTTTTTTTGTTTTTTTTTTTTTGTTTTTACAAATTTCTGCGCGCGTGATGGTTGTATAGTAGTGTGAGTTCAGTTTCATGCGCTGCGTTTTTTGTGGTTATTTCCACGTGTGACGATGATCTTAGCAGTTTTTTTCCGCTACATGTATTATTTAACACCAATTTCTATGCGCATGGTCAGTGTAAAGTGGTTCCAGTTCAGATTCTCGCAGTTTATCGTGTTTAATTTTTACCTATGACGATGTTTTTATCTACCGTTTTTTTCGCGATATGTACGATTTACCGTAAAATAAGACCTCTGTTTTGCGAGACATATCTGGACTGACTATATGTAATGCTACGTTTGCGATCTGTAGCAGTGAAATTAAGTGGCACTGAGTGTTTATGTTAATGTTGACGCCATTTTAGTGGCTGTACTGCATGCACAATCGGAAAAAATTGATATCTTTGCTTATTTAATTACTTTCAACAGGCTGACAGTTTTTTGTAAGTATTTTATAACACTTACATCTTCCAAAGCTAAACGTACAGCAGAGAATTATGAGCTTTTCTCACCAAATAAGGAGATCCACAGCCTAGTCTCCCAGAAACTTAGTAAATAAAAAATGTGCAAACTGAGTCTTATAAATAATTAGTACTTGTATAGTTTATGTAATTAGTATACGCAATTGACGTTGATTACAATTTCGTGTCATGATTTCCTTACAGTCCAACGGCTCAGCGCACACTGAGCGATTCTTCCTGATAATTTCAGGAGGAGTGGGGGTTGGATGTGGTTGGGAGAGGAGAGATAGGGAGGGCTAAGTTTTGCCAGAAGGAGAGAGAAGAAGGCCTGCAGATGGGCTGGGAAGATCCCAGAGGGGGAGAGATAATTAAGTGATCAATATAATTAATTACTCTATTAATTTGATGTCAAAAGTGTCCTTATAACCTCGTTACTCCACTACTAATAGGACATATGTTGAGATATCAGGGACTATTTTCCGTGGTACTAGACGGAACTATGGAGGGCAAAAACCTTAGATGACGTTAAAGATTAGAATACAAGCACCAAATACACTGAAGTGCCAAAGAAACTGGTACGGGAATGAGTATTGAAATTCAGAGATATCTAAACAGGAAGAATAGGGCGTTGCAGTCGGCCACGTCTATGTAAGAGAAGTGGCTGGCGCAGTTGTTAGATCGGTTACTGGTTTTACAAAGACAGGCTATCAAAATTTAAGTGAGTTTGACCGTGGTGTTACAGTCGGTACACTAGCAGTGGGACACAGCATCTCCAATGTAGCGATGAATTGGGGATTTTCCCATACGACCATTTAACCAGTATACCGTGAATCTCAAGAATCTGGTAAAACATCAAATCTCTGACATCGCTGCGAGCCGAAAAAGATCCTGCAAGAGCGGGACCAACGACGACTGAAGAGAATCATTCAACGTGACAGAAGGGCATCCCTTCTGCAAATTGCTGCATATTTCAATGCTGGGGCATCAGCAATTGTCAGCGTACGAACCATTCAACGGAACAGCACCGATATGGACTTTCGGAGCAGAACGCCCACTCGTGACTACATGAAACTCGTCAACGCCGACTTCGACTGTTGATGACTGGAAACATGTTGCCTGGTCGGACGAGTCTCGTTTCAAATTGTATCGAGCGGATGGACGTATAAGAGTATGGAGACAACCTCATGAATCCATCGACCCTGCATGTGAGCAGGGGACTGTTCGAGCTGTTGGAGGCTCTGTAATGGTGTGGGAGTGATATGGGACCCCTGATACGTCTAGACACGACTCTGACAGGTGACACTTACGTAAGCATCCTGTCTGATCAACCGCATCCTTTCGTGTCCTTTTTGCATTCCGATAGACTTGGGCAATTATAGCAGGACAATGCGACACCCCACAGGGCCACAATTGCTACAGAGCGGCTCCAGGAACACTCTTCCGAGATTAAACACTTCAGCTGGCCACCAAATGCCCCAGACATAAATATTCTTGACAATATCTGGGGTGTCTTGTAACGTGCTGTTCAGAAGAGATCTCCCCCCTCTCGTACTCTTATGTCTTTATGGACAGCTCAGCAGTTTCATGGTGTCAGTTCCCTCCAGCACTACTTCAAACATTAGTCTAGTCCATGCCACGTCGTGTTGCGGCACTTTTGCGTGATAGCGGGGGCCCTACGCCATATTAGGCAGATGTACCAGTTTCTCTTCAGTGTAATTAAGGATGTAGGTTGCAAGTACTGAGCTGAAAAGGTTGGCACAGGAGAGGAATACGTGATGGGTCGCAGCAAACCAGTCAGTAGACAGGCGACTCCACAAACATGTTAGGTTTAAAATGTATCAGACAGTGAGCTATCGAATATCAAACTTACGCTGTACAATATTTGTAAATCAAATGCACTTGATTGTAAATAGCATCATTTCACAATGGCTGCTACCAATTAAGAAAAGGTAAGGAGTTCATTAAGAAGCTAAGATACTACACTACCATGTGTACAAAAACAGTTATTAAGTTTATTTTTTCATAATCGATTGAGAAACGTTACGGAGTAAAAAAGTCACGTGAAACGAAAAGTGTGTTCTTTCTTATTTCACAAGGAAAGTAAAGCCTTTGAGAAAAAGTAAGCTTATAAAATAACGTGGCGTAGTCTTATATACTACCAAAAGTTATTACAAAGTAAATATCGGGAAGTTGATTTTCTCCTTTTCGCTGTCGCAGCCCGGCACGTAACGTGGCTGCACCGTAAATGTAACATGACACCCGGTGAGCATCGAAATGGATGTGCCAGCCGTACACTTGTGTTACGAGGTCGTGCAGGAGTTTGCTGCTGCGCGTAAGCGAAGGCCACTGCGTGAGTCAGGCATTGTCGCCTCTCGCAGTCCAGCCTGTGTGTGGCTGCAGTGCATAATACTACTCTGCCAGAGTTCGTAAATGCTGCTCTTTTGTTCCAGAGCACAGCAAAGGCAGTGCAGATCGGCCGTGCTGTCGGCAGTTTCACTGACCCTCTGCATGGAATATCTTCTTTTCATCAGTTAAGTGGAACACCGGTAGCTGAAAGCAGTATAATTTTGTTAGTTTTTTACACGCTTTAAAATAGGTTTCAGTTACCAGGTTACGTTAAAGAAAGATGTACGACTTAAATGAATGCATGTCGCTTTATTCCACAATTCTCACACACACTCTCACTAACACACACACACACACACACACACACACACACACACACACACACACACACACACACGAGTTAGGAACTAACGTTATTTTATGAAGTTAGGAAAGTTACTGTTTACGGTAATTACCACACTTTGATCCAAAGGAGAATATAAGCACGTACGGATGGCATCTATTCAAAAAACATTACATAAAATGAAACACGAAAAACTACTCATAACTACGGAAAAAACACGTAAAACACTAAAAAGAAATTTAGACGAAAAAATTCATGTCACATGAACACATGAAACAAATGAATTAATGCCTGAATTATAAGTCTAACACAGACACAGTGCATATTTTCATTGCGCACTCCAAGCAATTAGGAGCGTTGCACTGCACTCATCATTAGTCTTCCTCACCTTGTGGTATGGACATTAACGGCACATTTTGCTTTTTTCAAGACGGTGCGTCCTTGATTGACTCCATGAAGAAGTATCGCCGTCTTCAGGACCAACGGAACCAATTTGATATTGCTGTTGTTACACGCGCTGACAAGTTGTGGGTGGTAATCGTTGACGAAGGTGGTTTGCAGTCAGTGACAGCATGAAATCAGTTCGCCGTATGTTTTGTAGATGATGTAGCTGTTGCTGCAGCTAATGGCTATCGAATGATAGAAAATTGCCAGGTGCTATCTCCTGGTTTTTAGGTTGGCGGAATTTACGCTGCCATTCATAAGCAATGTGTCGACTCCAAATTTCGTGCAGTTATAAAATAAAATAATCTCCTGCTTGTGATTGTTATTGTAGACATAAATGTCATGGTGCACTGATGAAAGAAGAATGACAGCCTTGGATGTTTTTGGCACTTACGATAAAGGTGTGAATTATTTGGTCAATCCATATAAAGATGTCTCAACAGAGCTGCTGTTGTTCAGATGAAATTTAGGAGGAATTTCTGGTTTGTTTTCGTGTAGTGTCCCAACAACTGTCAATCACTTGTTCCATAAATGTTCTGCCAGTTCCATAATCATTAACAGATTATCTACAGTGATGTTCTTATTGGTATCGTACAAATGCTTGACTAATCATACCACTGCTTGCATCGGCTTCTTCAATTATCTTTCTTCAGTACTTACAAACACCCCTTCACTGTAATCTTCAATATACGATTAAATGTAGGCGTCTGAAAGATAAAAATTTCGAGCGTCAGCCAGGTTTGCAAGGCAAATACATGCTAAATTTGCATCTTCCCTGGAATGTGATAAGTGTTTCGTTGACACAGGCAAAGTCTCTGATTTCCTAAATTTGCTGGCATTTTACGAACCTACTGAATACCTCCCCCCCCCACCCCGCCACCCCCCATGAACCATGGACCTTGCCGCTGGTGGGGAGGCTTGCGTGCCTCAGCGATACAGATGGCCGTACCGTAGGTGCAACCACAACGGAGGGGTATCTGTTGAGAGGCCAGACAAACGTGTGGTTCCTGAAGAGGGGCAGCAGCCTTTTCAGTAGTTGCAGGTGCAACAGTCTCGATAATTGACTGACCTGGCCTTGCAACATTAACCAAAACGGCCTTGCTGTGCTGGTACTGCGAACGGCTGAAAGCAAGGGGAAACTACAGCCGTAATTTTTCCCGAGGACATGCACCTTTACTGTATAATTAAATGATGATGGCATCCTCTTGGGTAAAATATTCCGGAGGTAAAATAGTCCCCCATTCGGATCTCCGGGCGGGGACTACTCAGGAGGATGTCGTTATCAGGAGAAAGAAAACTGGCGTTCTACGGATCGGAGCGTGGAATGTCAGATCCCTTAATCGGGCAGGTAGGTTAGAAAATTTAAAAAGGGAAATGGATAGGTTAAAGTTAGATATAGCGGGAATGAGTGAAGTTCGGTGGCAGGAGGAACAAGACTTCTGGTCAGGTGACTACAGGGTTATAAACACAAAATCAAATAGGGGTAATGCAGGAGTAGGTTTAATAATGAATAGGAAAATAGGAATGTGGGTAAGCTACTACAAGCAGCATAATGAACGCATTATTGTGGCCAAGATAGATACGAAGCCCACACCTACTACAGTAGTACAAGTTTATATGCCAACTAGCTCTGCAGATGATGAAGAAATTGAAGAAATGTACGATGAAATAAAAGAAATTATTCAGATAGTGAAGGGAGACGAAAATTTAATAGTAATGGGTGACTGGAATTCGAGTGTAGGAAAAGGGAGAGAAGGAAACATAGTAGGTGAATATGGATTGGGGCTAAGAAATGAAAGAGGAAGCCGCCTAGTAGAATTTTGCACAGAGCACAACTTAATCATAGCTAACACTTGGTTTAAGAATCACGAAAGAAGGTTGTATACGTGGAAGAACCCTGGAGATACTAAAAGGTATCAGATAGATTATATAATGGTAAGACAGAGATTTAGGAACCAGGTTTTAAGTTGTAAGACATTTCCAGGGGCAGATGTGGACTCTGACCACAATCTATTGGTTATGACCTGTAGATTAAAACTGAAGAAACTGCAAATATGTGGGAAATTAAGGAGATGGGACCTGGATAAACTGAAAGAACCAGAGGTTGTACAGAGTTTCAGGGAGAGCATAAGGGAACAATTGACAGGAATAGGGGAAAGAAATACAGTAGAGGAAGAATGGGTAGCTCTGAGGGATGTAGTAGTGAAGGCAGCAAAGGATAAAGTAGGTACAAAGACGAGGGCTGCTAGAAATCCTTGGGCAACAGAAGAAATATTGAATTTAATTGATGAAAGGAGAAAATATAAAAATGCAGTAAATGAAGCAGGCAAAAAGGAATACAAACGTCTCAAAAATGAGATCGACAGGAAGTGCAAAATGGCTAAACAGGGATCGCTAGAAGACAAATGTAAGGATGTAGAAGCTTATCTCACTAGGGGTAAGATAGATACTGCCTACAGGAAAATTAAAGAGACCTTTGGAGAGAAGAGAACCACGTGTATGAATATCAAGAGCTCAGATGGCAGCCCAGTTCTAAGCAAAGAAGGGAAGGCAGAAAGGTGGAAGGAGTATATAGAAGGTTTATACAAGGGCGCTGTACTTGAGGACAGTATTATGGAAATGGAAGAGGATGTAGATGAAGACGAAATCGGAGATACGATACTGTGTGAAGAGTTTGACAGAGCACTGAAAGACCTCAGTCGAAACAAGGCCCCCGGAGTAGACAACATTCCATTAGAACTACTGACGGCCTTGGGACAACCAGTCCTGACACAACTCTACCAGCTGGTGAGCAAGATGTATGAGACAGGCGAAATACCCTCAGACTTCAAGAAGAATATAATAATTCCAATCCCAAAGAAAGCAAGTGCTGACAGATGTGAAAATTACCGAACTATCAGTTTAATAAGCCACGGTTGCAAAATACTAACGCGAATTCTTTACAGACGAATGGAAAAACTGGTAGATGCAGACCTCGTGGAGGATCAGTTTGGATTCCGTCGAAATGTTGGAACACGTGAGGCAATACTGACCTTACGACTTATCTTAGAAGAAAGATTAAGAAAAGGCAAACCTACGTTTCTAGCATTTGTAGACTTAGAGAAAGCTTTTGACAATGTTGACTGGAATTCTAAAGGTGGCAGTTGTAAAATACAGGGAGCGAAAGGCTATTTATAATTTGTACAGAAACCAGATGGCAGTCATAAGAGTCGAGGGGCATGAAAGGGAAGCAGTGGTTGGGAAAGGAGTGAGACAGGGTTGTAGCCTCTCCCCGATGTTATTCAATCTGTATATTGAGCAAGCAGTAAAGGAAACAAAAGAAAAATTTGGAGTAGGTATTAAAATTCATGGAGACGAAGTAAAAACTTTGAGGTTCGCCGATGACATTGTAATTCTGTCAGAGACAGCAAAGGACTTGGAAGAGCAGTTGAACGGAATGGACAGTGTCTTGAAAGGAGGATATAAGATGAACATTAACAAAAGCAAAACGAGGATAATGGAATGTAGTCAAATTAAATCGGGTGATGCTGAGGGAATTAGATTAGGAAATGAGACACTTAAAGTAGTAAAGGAGTTTTGCTACTTAGGAAGTAAAATAACTGATGATGGTCGAAGTAGAGAGGATATAAAATGTAAACTGGCAATGGCAAGGAAAGCGTTTCTGTAGAAGAGAAATTTGTTAACATCGAATATAGATTTATGTATCAAGAAGTCGTTTCTGAAAGTATTTGTTTGGAGTGTAGCCATGTATGGAAGTGAAACATGGACGATAACTAGTTTGGACAAGAAGAGAATAGAAGCTTTCGAAATGTGGTGCTACTGAAGAATACTGAAGATAAGGTGGATAGATCACGTAACTAATGAGGAGGTATTGAACAGGACTGGGGAGAAGAGAAGTTTGTGGCACAACTTGACTAGAAGAAGGGATCGGTTGGTAGGACATGTTTTGAGGCATCAAGGGATCACAAATTTAGCATTGGAGGGCAGCGTGGAGGGTAAAATTCGTAGAGGGAGACCGAGAGATGAGTACACTAAGCAGATTCAGAAGGATGTAGGTTGCAGTAGGTACTGGGAGATGAAGCAGCTTGCACAGGATAGAGTAGCATGGAGAGCTGCATCAAACCAGTCTCAGGACTGAAGACAACAACAACAACAACTGAATACCTCAGAAATAGCAGCTCTGGTTGACAGTGGTTCTTAAAATTTTTATAATATTTTTGCTGTAGCGGTTTTTCTAGGGTTGGACGAGGCCTTTTTTCAAATGAAATTGCTTCTCCTAGAATCAACCCTTGATGGAACGCCACTGTCTACATCCTCATGGCGCTCCTGGTCGGTAGGTGGTGCCACCTCTTCTGCTCTCACCGTAGTAGCGGGTTCGCCTTCATCATACGACCCTTCACCACTGTCAGATCTGAGTTGTAACGCTTCCTTTATCTTTCGAAGGAATGTAAAACTCATCTGAGTCGAGATCGACATCTCACTTCTCATTCGAACCTGCAGCTGAAGGAAGTTCTAAAATTTTTCTGGTCCACAGAGAAAAGATGCTGGGTGATCCACTCATGTCTGCCAACCTGAAACAAATGATACAGATTCTGTAAATATGACAGAAAAAAGTGAATACGAATAAAGCAAATACTAAAAGCAACATTTTTTCCAAAATTTTCGTAATGAGGAAGATTTGTCTCATTGTCCACTTCACGATACGGGGTCTCTGAGACTGGTGAATAATACATAAATACGGGAATAACGGTCTGTCAGACCAGTAGTAGGTAACACCGATCCAGAAGACCCACCATGTTTCGGAAAGACGGGAATGGACGACGACGTGGTTAAAAGATCCGGGCGCTGATACAGCCTACGTGCTGTCCATGAGTGTACTGAGACTCCCTTAGAAGAGGGGCGATAAGGGCGACACCCTGCAAGCTCTACAGCTTAAATTCGGAAATATATGTTCCGTGTAGAGAGCTAACATAACGGACAACTATTACTTTCTTAATTTAATCGTATTGATGGTAAGGAATAATTTTTCTGTAATTGCGTTATACGAAAGGTAACTGAAATTAATTATCCATGATCCGAATCGTAATGTTTTAAACAAAATAAAACGATTTTAATACAATCCATTAAATTTCGGGCATGCAGCCGCGCAAATAAAATTTCCTCCACTGATATCGTCAGGCCATCCTCAGAGTGAGTCACAAGACTAACGACAAGATATTTTTTCTTTATTGTTATTTTTCACATCATAGAAAGGTGGGCTGGCAACGGACAAATCTACTCCGCTCTTCAGCCACAAACATACAATAAATGAGACAAGGTAGACAGAAAGTAACAGATGGGTGGTTAAAAACACAGTAGATGCAAAAAATTAAAAAAAAAAACACTAAGCTGTTCACACTCGATAACACGAAAAACTGTCGGCACTGCGCACAAACATTGATGACTGAGATGGAACAAGTGAACGAAGGAGCATGGCAGCGAAAAACACTAAAGCAAACACTATGGCGCACACACACGAGAAACTGATGGCGATGATCTCCGGCGCGCGAATGTATAGATATCGAAGTTGTTGGCTTGGAGAAACCATATGGCTGCTACAATGATCGTCCCCGGAACAGCTGCTGGCGCTGCGATGGAACAGTGGGGCCTCACCGCCAACGTCATTACACGTCTCTGTCCAGGTGATGAACAACATTCACCAGTAGACTGACACCATGCTAGCATATAGGCCCTCCCAGCAAGGTGACGTAAAGTCGTCACACTGTACCAAAAGAGTGGGGATTAATATGGTGTACTGCTTTTAACAAAAAAAGTGTTGCATTACTTAGTGAATGCCTCTCACAGTAAACAGTTAAAAATCCTTATTCAGATGTTTTCCGTTCTCCCTAGGCGCGAACCTACATAAAGGATATTTTCTGTTTCAACGTACCTCTTTGAAGAAGAAGAAGATAGAAGCCGTTGAAATTTTCAGTGAACCTTTTAGTTCTTCACCAGTCTTTAAAGATGGCCATTAAGGTAGATCAGCTTCCAGTTTTTACACTCTACAGCTCTCTCAGCTATTCCCTGACAACTCAGAAAATATCCTATCATCCAGTCCCTTCTTCTTGTCAGTGTTTTTAACTGTTCTCAAACGATGTGGATGCTGGGATCGGGGACTGGTAAACAACAGAGCCCACAGTCAGTAGAAAAATTTCACAAATTTATTTTACCCAAACAATGTACACAAGCAAACCACTATTTGAATGGGGCAGCCCCAGGTGTAGAAATCCATTTGAATAAATAAATAACCGCAATAGCTGCTGTGTTGGATGCTGGTGTTCCGGTTGCTTTGAGTTCATTAAACAATTGTCGTTTACTATTATTTTAAGTTTGCGTGTTGTCATTTTGTCATTTTGAGATAGCGAGTGGAGCTGTGGGTGCTAGAAGATGGAGTGCTAAGTGGAGAAACCGGAGGACTTCTGACATATCCTTCTGTTTGAGTTCAGTAGAGGGATGACAACAGCAGAAGTAGCCAGACACCTTTGCGCAGGGTACGGAGATAATGCATTTGCACAGATCACGGCAAGAAAATGGTTTTCTCATCGTAAGGAGGATAGGTTTGACATTAGTGACCCTCCACGTTCAAGGAGACACTCAGAGTTTAATGAAGATCGTTTAAACCCATTATACCACAACAATCCACGTCAGTGTACTTGAAAACTACCAAATGTAATTAACTGCGACATTTGCGTCCAGTAGGGATGGTTCAAAAGCCGTATGTTTGGGCACCGCGTGCTCTGAACCAAAATCGCAAAAAACAGCAGATAGCTGTATGTGGATATCTGTTTGCTTGTCATCAATTGGCTTGTGAGCAACACCGACCATTTCTATCCTGTATCGTCACTGGTGACGAGAAATGAAGTTTCTATGCTAACATAAGGAAAAGATAAAGAATGGTTAAGCCTAAACAAAGTAGCAACTCACCGAAAAAAGAGAGAGAGAATATTGGTGTTTAACGTCCCGTCGACAACGAGGTCGTAAGAGACGGAGCACAAGCTCGGATAAGGGAAGGAAGGCGGCCGTGCCCTTTCAAAGGAACCATCCCAGCATTTGCCTACAGTGATCTAGGGAAATCACGGAAAACCTAAATCAGGATGGCCGGACGCGGGATTGAACCGTCGTCCTCCCGAATGCGATTCCAGTGTGCTAACCACTGCGCCACCTCGCTCGGTCACCGAAAAAAGACCTACACGCATCCACAAAAGGTAATGTTATGCATCTTGGGACAGCGACGGTGTGGAGTACGACGAAATGCTTCCCCTTGGTGTAACTATCACTGCTTACACTTAATGTCAACAACTGAGAAGTCTTGCAGACGCAATCCAGGAACAACGACCAGGAACACTGTGTGAAGTGGTCTAATCCACGATAACGCTCGCCAGATTTTAGATAGAACTACAACAAACTCCACACAGGAGTTGGGAAACATTCTTGTACAGTCGCGGAACCGAAAAGATGCCCCAGTGTTGGCAGACCGTTGCAAATAGTGGAGAGGAATGTATTATTGTTGACTAAAGTATCTGTTCTGTGTATTTGTTGTGTTTCCTAAGTTCATAGGAAAACGCTACGAATTTATGCATCTACCTAATACTTTCAACATCTGGTCTTTCTAGGCACGGAAGCCGTCCCTCAATAAAACACAGATGTTCCCTATCGTCATGCTGATCATGGCGTAATACGCAACAGTCAAAAAACTACACGCGAGGTGTAACGCAAGCAGCTGTGAGAGGACGCGCACGAAGTGGCGCCTCCTACAGTATAGCATGTACACGCTTTGTCGCATCGGGGGAGGGGGGGGGGGGGGCAGAAGGAAGGGGGAGCTCCACGTATGTTCTCTTACTGCTGCTTGTGTTTCATCTCACTCGAAGACCAATGTCTATTTTTTGACGATTGAATTTGTACGCTGTGATCGGCATAAGGATAGGGGGCATCAATGTTTTAATGAGGGAGGTCTTCCACCTCTAAATAGGTCACCTGTTTGGCAGCTGCAAATGTGACTTTATAGTCACGAAACTGGTTGTGACTCAAGAGGAGATCAGCAGTCTTCTCACTCCAGCTGTTCCAGTTATTTATTTAGCCAAATAAGTTTACACAGAGCATACGCTGGTAACCTGATCATACTTAATTATTAAGTTAGCGTTGGCAGGATAGCTACTGAACTGCCTGCAAGCTCCAATAAAACTAAGACTACAACATGAGAATAATTTAAAGGCGCCGATGATCGAAACAGGCAGCCAGCAGTTAGCATCAAAAATTGCTAAAAACTGCCAATAAAAACAGCAAAATAGTTTAAGAGTGCGGATAACCATATCAGTAAACATAAGACGTAACGGAGTTCGAATAAGAAGAGTTAGATGATAACCCTCAATTTTTGTATGATATCAAAGGTTGGCCAATAACAGACGAACAACGTCAGGATCACATCCTGAAAAACTGCCTCCAGAGGCCGGTATGAATATATTACATTTGGTACAGATCCCAACCACACGTTCCACCTGATACAGTTACAAGAAAACAAGTCCTTTTTAAAACTTCAAAACAGAATAAACAGAATATCACCACATGTACTATAAAGTCTCAAAGAATTACATATAATTTAAGAAGATATACATGTTTAGCACTTTTCCCACAATTTGACAGCTTAAATGAATCTATCAAGTCTATGTTCCAGTACTCGCCAGCTCAGTGAATCAGCACAAAGAAGTTTACGACAAGATACCATCCAGGAGCTACGATATTTACATTGATAGATTTAAATCACAGAAACACACAGATGTTACCGCTGAAAATCCATTTAAAATGTTGGAGAAAAAGAACACATATGTTCGTCACCTTGTACCGCAATGTTTGATGCCTCATTCTACAACGATCAATATAGGAACAGAAATGTAAATGACAACCCAGCCAGGCTTTCATGCCTCTCATGTCACTCTTCATTGGCACAACAAAGCCCTGTTAAGTCACAGCAGACGGGACTTCATCATTAACTTCCATTGTATGATGCTAACAACTGCCACAGTGGTCTCACTGCAAGTATATGTCGGTGAAGTATTTTTATGGCAGAATTAAAATCTACACTCTTGGAAATTGAAATAAGAACACCGTGAATTCATTGTCCCAGGAAGGGGAAACTTTATTGACACATTCCTGGGGTCAGATACATCACATGATCACACTGACAGAACCACAGGCACATAGACACAGGCAACAGAGCATGCACAATGTCGGCACTAGTACAGTGTATATCCACCTTTCGCAGCAATGCAGGCTGCTATTCTCCCATGGAGACGATCGTAGAGATGCTCGATGTAGTCCTGTGGAACGGCTTGCCATGCAATTTCCACCTGGCGCCTCAGTTGGACCAGCGTTCGTGCTGGACGTGCAGACCGCGTGAGACGACGCTTCATCCAGTCCCAAACATGCTCAATGGGGGACAGATCCGGAGATCTTGCTGGCCAGGGTAGTTGACTTACACCTTCTAGAGCACGTTGGGTGGCACGGGATACATGCGGACGTGCATTGTCCTGTTGGAACAGCAAGTTCCCTTGCCGGTCTAGGAATGGTAGAACGATGGGTTCGATGACGGTTTGGATGTACCGTGCACTATTCAGTGTCCCCTCGACGATCACCAGAGGTGTACGGCCAGTGTAGGAGATCGCTCCCCACACCATGATGCCGGGTGTTGGCCCTGTGTGCCTCGGTCGTATGCAGTCCTGATTGTGGCGATCACCTGCACGGCGCCAAACACGCATACGACCATCATTGGCACCAAGGCAGAAGCGACTCTCATCGCTGAAGACGACACGTCTCCATTCGTCCCTCCATTCACGCCTGTCGCGACACCACTGGAGGCGGGCTGCACGATGTTGGGGCGTGAGCGGAAGACGGCCTAACGGTGTGCGGGACCGTAGCCCAGCTTCATGGAGACGGTTGCGAATGGTCCTCGCCGATACCCCAGGAGCAACAGTGTCCCTAATTTGCTGGGAAGGTGCGGTGCGGTCCCCTACGGCACTGCGTAGGATCCTACGGTCTTGGCGTGCATTTGTGCGTCGCTGCGGTCCGGTACCAGGTCGACGGGCACGTGCACCTTCCGCCGACCACTGGCGACAACATCGATGTACTGTGGAGACCTCACGCCCCACATGTTGAGCAATTCGGCGGTACGTCCACCCGGCCTCCCGCACGCCCACTATACGCCCTCGCTCAAAGTCCGTCAACTGCACATACGGTTCACGTCCACGCTGTCGCGGCATGCTACCAATGTTAAAGACTGCGATGGAGCTCCGTATGCCACGGCAAACTGGCTGACTGACGGCGGCGGTGCACAAATGCTGCGCAGCTAGCGCCATTCGACGGCCAACATCGGGGTTCCTGGTGTGTCCGCTGTGCCGTGCGTGTGATCATTGCTTGTACAGCCCTCTCGCAGTGTCCGGAGCAAGTATGGTGGGTCTGACACACCGGTGTCAATGTGTTTTTTTTTTTTTTTTTTTTTTCATTTCCAGGAGTGTAGATTCAGCACATGGAAATGCTCCAAACTAGTAGTGAAAATGCACCGATGGCTCAAAAAGCTTTTTCCCAGGCTGGATAAAGAAGGTCGAATCTATGCTGTTGAATTGTGTACGTTTTTAAATTATTTCAATAGAATGAGCAAACACCTGCTCTGTCAGTTTTATAATGTACCTTATGACTGTAATATTCTGCAATATTCTGTGTACTGAATTAATCTTCGAAACAAGAGTATGGAAGGTAGCCTAATCCAGCTGGAAAATGGGTAAGCTAATTAATAATACGCTGCAATACTCAAGGTGAAGTGACTGAAACCGTAAGACATTAAAGCAGGACACACAATAGAGGTTATGATATAACAAATATGACATATTCCATTCGTATGTCATTGAACCCCACACTGACACTTTACTCATGAATATAATAGCAGAGTATTGTTGCATGACAGCAATACAAAATTACTGTGATATCTAGAGTATATTACGAGTACTACACGCAACAGGAAATAGTTGCCCGTTCCCCGTGGCACTGACATCGGGTGTGTTTATATTATAAGTCGTTGTTCAATGAAAGTACTGGCAGAGACTGAATTATTGACAGATTGAGATAAAGTATGCAGTGACTACATAAGGTACAAGTACAGGCAATTTCGCAGTGACTAATGCGATACAGAGATTATCATTTTGGCTGAAACTAGGGAAAATGCCAGAAAATACTGAAATTACTCGTTAAAAGTTCTCTTCAAGTTTTAATCTCATTGACATGGACATCTCATGGACATTTCACGCCAAATAAACTGTGATAATATGTTTATGATAGCCTAAGACGGCTTAACTGTTCATTTTATTTTTGTTCATATAATATAGTTCCTCTGAATATATATTAATGTGCGTAGGAAACGCAGGCACCGTCTACAGAGAATGCACCGATCGTCGTAATTAATTTGCAGTAGATACCTCCACATGCCACAAATTGATTTATGTTTACCGGTTTCGATCGGGAGACACAAGCATTCACATATATTCTGTGCCCTAATGAGTGTGTATCGGATGATAGTTGCGTATGTTGATCTACACAGGGCAAAATTATTGTAATAAAACATGGTGATAAAATGTGACGTGTTGCTTTGTATAGTGCAGATGTATTCGTCTTCGTTATCTCTTAAACACAGGAGAATTTCAGTACAGTCATAAATGTGCAGTCCTATTCTTGTCATATTTATGGATCACTATTTTCACTCTATTACCTGCGCAGTAGATAGAGGATTGGTAAGTCACATTTATTTCACGAAAGCGTTCACGTACATTTGCGCTAACGCTGCGTTACCTGCTAGTAGCTTTTTTCATATTCCTTAGCCCTAAATTACTAAACCGTCGAAAAAATTTACGGTTGCAGTTGGTACCAATTCTCGGCTCCCGCCAGTCTACTATTGTCAGTGTAGGTTGCAAAACAGAACATTTTATACATATGTTGTAAGTGAAACACCATTTGACACATCGTAATTGTAATTAACTAGTGCATAAACTATAAATTATCACTTCCTTGAGTAAAATAAGGACGACGATGGTTCAGTCCCGCGTCCGGCCATCCTGATTTAGGTTTTCCGTGATTTCCCTAAATCGCTCCAGGCCAATGCCCGGTTGGTTCCGTTCAAAGGGCACGGCCGAATTCCTTCCCCGTCCTTCCCTAATCCGATGAGACCGATGACCTCGCTGTCTGGTCTCCTTCCCCAAAAAACAACAACAACAACAGTAAAATAAAGAGTAGAACCATTTATGGTGGTTAAGTAACAATGTAATATTTCCCTTCTTTAGAGTTCTATTATTAAGCAGCAAGGTTTCCTAAATACCTATTACAATTATGCAACAGGACTTAAAAAATTTCCTGTGCTCCAAGAAGAACGATGGGCATCGCAGAAGATGGCACATCATAGGGAACCTAGTGGCGCCTCCAAACGAGTGGGCTGGATGGATGTCACGACATGAGTGTCCATCCGTGGTTAAGTCGGCAGCCTTTAACCATGCAGTGTTCGCGTGGATTACATATGTAATCCACCTGTGTAAATTAAAATAAATTTGGAAGTCCAGAAGTGAAAATGCTTCGAGCTTCTCTGTACTGTAAGACGGATTGTTGGAGGACGCCGTCAGTGTTGTGCGAACGCCGGCCACGTGTGGTTGCCTTGCAGCACCTCGTCAAAGTTGGCGGTCTACCACTGTAGTCCGCGCGACCTGTTACGTAAGTATTTTCGAAAAAAAATATTTTTTTCTTAGTGAACTTTTTCCACTTATTTGTTAGAAATTGATTTGAAATTTATTTGAAATAATAGTATAATTTCATTGAATTCTAGGTAAATTATGGATCAGTGGCAAGAAGCTCGGATTCTGGTATGGCTGAAGGAGACTAAGGATGAGGAAGATATTCCAGACTCAAGCTCTAATGATGAAGATTACGTTCTGGAAGAGCAGGACCATCAGCCTGAATCTGAGCAAGAGGGAGAAGTACCAGATGAGGCAACTGAGAACAGTCCTGAATTTTCATGTGATGAACCATCCCGGAGAAGCAGGCAGGTTGATTTTTACATTGTTGTAGATGCAACAATCTGGTCAAAGACTCTCAATACAGAAAGAGCTAGGGCTCATGACATTGTATATGTTCCTCCTGGTCCTAAAGGAACCGCACGACAGAAAATTACTATCGAAGATTGCGTGTCCCTTTTTTGGACGATAATGTCATTTATCTCATAACCAAATTCACTAACATAAAAATAGACCACTTCAAGAATAATGTTTCTAGAGAGAGAGATGTTAAACATACAGATCCAGCTGGAATAAAGGTAATTATTGCGATTCTGTAGATGAGTGGAATACTGAAAATAAGCCGATCAAGCACAAGCCAATTGTTTGACCTCATAAAACATACTGGAATTTATTTGACTATGTCTGAGCAAAGATTTAAATTTCTTACCAGGTCTTTGCGATGTGATTATGTTAATGATCGTGAAGTGCGTGAAAAAATTAACAAACTGGCCCCAGTACGTGAAATATTTGATCCGTTCCTTACAAACTTTCCACAGTACTTTGTTCCGAGTGCTGAAACGACTTTGGATGAACAACTTTTGTCATTCAGGGGACACTGTCAATTTAAGCAGTACATTCTCAGCAAGCCCGAAAAACATTGTGCGAAGGTATTTGCGCTTGTGGATGCTCACTACCCCTACACTTTCAACTTGGAAATATATTCAGGCAAACAACCGGAAGGGCCGTATCATTTGAGTAACGAAAGAAGTAATGTGGTAATAAGAGTCGTACGTCCTGTGTTCGGCAGAAACATCTATATAACAATCGCTCCATGTTACCAAGGAGCTGTTTGAAAATGAACAACCATGGTTGCCATAGTACGGGAGAAAAAGACAAGTGCCCGGGGAATTTCGTGTGGCGAAAGGAAATCCAGTAACTCCATCAAAATTTGGCTTCCACCCCCTTGCACATTGGTTTGTTAGGTGCCAGAACTTAACAAAGTAGAGATTTTGATGTCAACAATGCAGAACGACGCAAAAATTGACGCCGATACAGGATCTAAACTGAAACCAGAAATAATAACGCACTACAACCGTACAAAGAATGATGTGGATCTAGTTGATAAGATGTGTACGCTTTATGATGTATCCAGAAATTCAAGAAAATGGCCTTTTACATTTTTTTTTTATTTTGGCAAACCATAGTGCACACAATGCACTTTGCATTTGTACAGCGAATCAAAACTACACTGTTATTGGACGTCGAGATTATCTTATTGAGCTGTCTTTGCCTGGAATGAAACCTCTGGCTCAGCAGAGATTACACAAAAAAATGAAGCCAAGAAGTCTGTCCTTCAAAATAAAGGATTTTCTCAGTATTGCTCTAGAGTGGAAAGTCAGCCAGCAACTTCGGGAATGACAGAGTAGTTCTGTGGGTTGCTGCTACGACTGCGGAAGATCAAAAAATAGAAGTACAAGAAAAGTGTGTAGCGCGTCTAGAAATTTGTTTGCCCCGATAATTCAAAAGTTCGTATGTATTTCTTGTTCATAAAGTAGTGATCAGATTCGTTTTTACACAAATATGTGTTTTTAGAAAGTAAATCAAAGCCATTGATGCTATCTTCCTTAAAATTGTGACTTCCTGTGAAAAGTTGTTGTTTTTTCAAATATGATGCCACATGTATACTTTTTGTTGATAGTTTTTAATAAACATTACTATGGGCAACACGTAAAACACTCAATAAAAATATCTGAAAATTCAATGGCTTATTTTTTAGTCTAGGATATGACATACGTGTGTAATCTATGCGACCACTTAACGTTTCTTTTTAGAGCTCGACCACTGCAGAGTTAAGATGAGAACGCTGGTCGATCTGTTGCAGTAGGGCAGACCCGGCGCGATTTGCTGTAAAGCTGTCTGTCTCGCCTGCTACGGGAAGACACAGTACAGTTCCGAGCACCGCAGAAGACTACACGTTAGGGGAGCCAGGAAGCACCATCTTGCAGAATAGGTTTGATGGAACACATGGATACTCGTTCTGCACTCGGCGGGCAAAAAGAGGAAAGTGCTGGTCAAGCAGCAGAATTACGGCACGCCCGGATCTGTTCGATACACAGCTGTATGTCTTGTCGCTTCTTGGAAGGCTTAGCTTGGGGAGCGTCTTGAGCTGTGTGGACGTGTTGCAGTACAGTGCTTCCTGAACGATAGATGCAAATGGTTGTTACATTTCTCCCCGATACGTTTAGCTGTGTGTTCATAGGAGAGAGCTGGTTTTTTTTTTTTTCATGTTGCATATGGTTCTACTCACTGGTAGAGCAACAAATGACTAGTGTGAACGTGTTCAGCCCTGTTATAGAATTATTACTGTTTCTGAGAAAGATATGTCTTTCATTGAGCGCTGTTGTGCCTTTGTACTCAGTAAACGGGGTATATTATGGTACCTTTTACTAGGTCATGTGAGCACGTATCATTGAAACACACCTTCAAATGTTTTTTATTCCAGTCTTCGATCACAGTGTAAAGTTCTTCGACGATGACTGGTTTCAGTCCGTAATAAGCATCTTCAGATCTGTTCTACACCATGTCCTACTGTGATAAAGCCGTAATTGCACTGTCAAAACATTTCACAATACCTGGACCACTGTTTGTATTCGCGACTGTGTCGCAGCTTGTGACACACACCTTGGCATAATTTCTGCTAGAGTGTTAGAGTCTAGATTCGGTTTCCACTTGCAGTAATTGTGTTTGAAGCCTTTTTTTTTTGTTAATGAAATTGTCATAAATCCGTTTTGAGTACAAACTCTAAATTATCTTGAGAACTTGTGAAAGCATTCTGTAATATTTTTGTATTTTCAGACTGCTTCAATATTGTTTGTGTCTGGTAATACGGATAATAAATTATAACTTGCCAGACTGTGTGTGACGTTACTTAGAGCAAGCTTTCATGAAAGATTTCTCACGGTGGTAGCAACCTTATGTGGCATTGCGGCCTAGGTAAAATAGTTTGAGTCTCTTGTGCATTTAAAAATTATTGGATAATTGCACCTATTTAGATGGACAACACTCTGTAATTTTATTATTCTGGTTCTTTTAACGTGATACAGATATTATTGTAGTTTGTTACCTGTCTTTCAATTTGTTCTTATTTATTGTAACGCCTTGAGTTGTGGCCCTGCTTTGGAGGCTATAAGTCTTTAAATACGGCTGAATGCTGTAATTTTGAAAAATTTCCTTTTTTACAATTTGTGGAAGTTCATTTTAGAAATATTTTTGATATTTCAGTCAATGAAAATTTGGAAAACTACTGACCACTCCAAGATTTCCCCTTTTTTACGAGACGAAAGTCAAAATTCAGAAAATGCTCTCCAATAGTTTTGTTTGTATCTAACATCTGTTCTTGTCAGAGTGAGCTGCGAAGAAGTTTTCTCAAATCTGGATCGAAAATAAAACGAAAACGAAAACCTTACAACAAGCATATCCAGAGATAACAGGATAACAGTTATAAGACGTTTCTTTCCTCTAGTACCAACTCTCGTATTGGCACATAACTACGGAACGTAATATCAGAGGTATCCTGTACCACAGCAAAACAAAACAATATATGTTGTCAGGGGTTTCCTGATGTAAGTAGAGTGAAAAAAAGCGGTGCTTCCCATGGAAAAGTAGAATATTGCGGAGGCACATTAGACGAGGACGT
The DNA here is from genome assembly GCF_023897955.1 of Schistocerca gregaria. Taxonomy (NCBI): domain Eukaryota; kingdom Metazoa; phylum Arthropoda; class Insecta; order Orthoptera; family Acrididae; genus Schistocerca; species Schistocerca gregaria. The sequence goes on from NC_064922.1 coordinate 715,844,181, forward strand.
CTACAAGCTCTGGCGCGCGTGACAGGCGGTCGCGACAGCCGTCTCCGTTAATGGCGCAGCAAGCGGCGTTAGCAGCCAATTATTTTCCTGCAGGGGACCTCACACCGTCCTTGGAAGCTTAATCCGCATGTGTAAGAGGATTCGGCGCTGCCGTTGTGCTCTTTTCTAATGAAAATGCTGTTGTTGTCTTTTCTACCAGCACCTTTTTATTCTGTTGAAAGGGAAAATGTAAAAGTAAACCAAAACAGTTAATTTACCATATTGCGTTTAGGAGCACGAAATTTCTGTAGAGAATGCACAAAACTAACAAGACTTTTGAGTGATATAATTCGTAAGAGCAGGTGAAGAAAAGTTTTCTACAGGAAATTTAGTTTTCAGACAGTGACCATTCTTGTGGAAAGAGGTGTAGATGGCTTTTACAGGCTTTTAGGCCCAAAACTATACAAACGGTAGCGGATCATAAGCCATTGTTAGATCAGGAACGTATGCTGGAAATGAGTACATCTATTAGTATGAACTATTACTATAAATGGTGATTCAAATTCTTCTGGGTATTATGCCGCGTCATTGCCCTGAGGAAGGCCGTTGCAATTCGGCCGAAACGTCGGTTTTAGTTTATTATTGTTATTAGTTTTTAGCAATGACGCGGCATAATATCCATAAGAAATTTAATCACTGTTACACCGACAGCGGAAGCCTACGTTCTTATAATTAGTATAAACATCGAATGGGTTTACAGAAAAAATCCGCGTCAGTTGCCAGTAATTTCTTGGTTTATTCCACGACCTGTTTTGAGCATAAAGTTTCATCTTCAGGCACAACCAAACCATTATGGGAACATAAATGAATGGAGATCGGGCCAGTCAGTCATGGGGATTACATCCACGTCAAACAAACGCTGAGGTCAGCTGGCTTCTGGGCCGTCGGCTCTAGTCACTTCCGCGTCGTGCTGTCTAGGCGGGCGCTGTGGTTGCTGGTCCTGCGCTCCCATACGTTTGACGTGAGTGTGATTCCGTCATGGCTAACCGGCCCGACCGACATACATTTTCTTCTTCTTCTTCTGTAGTGGTCAATCCAAGGATTGGTTTGCAACAGCTACAATGGCAACTTGTCTCCATTCTGTGCGTCTTTCAGCTTTTCTCTCCATTTCTTTATAGGTGTTACATCCCACATCTTTCACGATTTGATCTATGTACCTCAGCCGTGGTCTTCCTCTTGATCTTTTTCCCTCACATATCCCGCTATGATTGTGTTCAGGGGTCCTTTATGTCTTAATAGATGGCCTGTAAATTGCACTCTAACAATGAAACTCCAGAAGCTTCTCTTCTCACCAGCTATTTCCAGAACCACTTCGTTCGTGACCTTGTCGATACATTTTATTTTGAGCATGCGTCTACAGCACCACATTTCAAAAGAATTTAGCTTCTGGTCTTCCTCTGTCCCGAGAGTCCATGTCTCCCACCCATAGCATGCCACACTCCATACATATGATTTCAAAAATCTTTTCCTGATTTCAAGGCTGATGCTCTTAGATGTTAAGATGTTTTTCTTCTTGTTAAAAGCAACCTTTGCTTGAACAATTCTACTTCTCACTTCTGCCTTGCTCCTTCCATCCCTGGTAACATTACTGCCCAGATAAGTAAATTTATCAACTTATTCAAGCAGTTCATTGTCTACATGAACTTGGACTTTAACTTGATCTTCTTTGTCGCATGCCATTACTTCTGTTTTTGCTTTATTAATTCTCATATTATATTCGTCACCCATAACTTTATCCATTCTGTTCAGTAGGACTACAAGTTCTTCTTCACTTTCAGCCAGGACAGCTATATCATCGGCATATCTTATCACATTTATTCGTTGGCCATGAATTACTACAACTGTCTGTGAATTTTCCCTTACTGTTTTCAGCGCCTCTTCAATGTATACGTTAGAGATAACAGAATATAGTGCGCAACCTTGTCGGACACCTTTCCTTATCTGCACCTCTTCTTGTTTTGTCCGTCCACGGATAACTGCTGTCTCGTTTCTGTACAGGTTTTCTATCTTTTCTATCTTTATGGTCTATTCCTACTTTTTTGAGTACCTCAAACATCTTATCCCATTTAACATTATCAAAGGCTTTGTCTACACCTACGAAAGCTATGTATGTTTTCAGTTTCTTATCTAGTCGTTTCTCTATGATTAGTTTTAGAGCAAATATTGCTTCTCTGGTTCCTCCATCTTTCCGGAATCCAAACTGGTCTTCGGAGAGTGTAGCTTCGACTTTTTGTTCTATGCGGTTTTAGGATATTGAGGTTAATACACTCCTGGAAATTGAAATAAGAACACCGTGAATTCATTGTCCCAGGAAGGGGAAACTTTATTGACACATTCCTGGGGTCAGATACATCACATGATCACACTGACAGAACCACAGGCACATAGACACAGGAAACAGAGCATGCACAATGTCGGCACTAGTACAGTGTATATCCACCTTTCGCAGCAATGCAGGCTGCTATTGTCCCATGGAGACGATCGTAGAGATGCTGAATGTAGTCCTGTGGAACGGCTTGCCATGCCATTTCCACCTGGCGCCTCAGTTGGACCAGCGTTCGTGCTGGACGTGCAGACCGCGTGAGACGACGCTTCATCCAGTCCCAAACATGCTCAATGGGGGACAGATCCGGAGATCTTGCTGGCCAGGGTAGTTGACTTACACCTTCTAGAGCACGTTGGGTGGCACGGGATACATGCGGACGTGCATTGTCCTGTTGGAACAGCAAGTTCCCTTGCCGGTCTAGGAATGGTAGAACGATGGGTTCGATGTCGGTTTGGATGTACCGTGCACTATTCAGTGTCCCCTCGACGATCACCAGAGGTGTACGGCCAGTGTAGGAGATCGCTCCCCACACCATGATGCCGGGTGTTGGCCCTGTGTGCCTCGGTCGTATGCAGTCCTGATTGTGGCGATCACCTGCACGGCGCCAAACACGCATACGACCATCATTGGCACCAAGGCAGAAGCGACTCTCATCGCTGAAGACGACACGTCTCCATTCGTCCCTCCATTCACGCCTGTCGCGACTCCACTGGAGGCGGGCTGCACGATGGTGGGGCGTGAGCGGAAGACGGCCTAACGGTGTGCGGGACCGTAGCCCAGCTTCATGGAGACGGTTGCGAATGGTCCTCGCCGATACCCCAGGAGCAACAGTGTCCCTAATTTGCTGGGAAGTGGCGGTGCGGTCCCCTACGGCACTGCGTAGGATCCTACGGTCTTGGTGTGCATCCGTGCGTCGCTGCGGTCCGGTCCCAGGCCGACGGGCACGTGCACCTTCCGCCTACCCCTGGCGACAACATCGATGTGCTATGGAGACCTCACGCCCCACGTGTTGAGCAAAATCGGCGGTACGTCCACCCGGCCTCCCGCATGCCCATTATACGCCCTCGCTCAGAGTCCGTCAACTGCACATACGGTTCACGTCCACGCTGTCGCGGCATGCTACCACTGTTAAAGACTGCGATGGAGCTCCGTATGCCACGGCAAACTGGCTGACACTGACGGCGGCGGTGCACAAATGCTGCGCAGCTAGCGCCATTCGACGGCCATTCCTGGTGTGTCCGCTGTGTCGTGAGTGTGATCATAGCTTGTACAGCCCTCTCGCAGTGTCCGGAGCAAGTATGGCGGGTCTGACACACCGGTGTCAATGTGTTCTTTTTTCCATTTCCACGAGTGTATTTTAGAGGCGTGCGTAACTAGACTGAGCGTCTATAATTATCACATCTTGTAGCAATTGTCATCTTTGGAATGGGGATCATAATGTTTTTCTCAAAGTCTGTAGGAATTTTACCCTGCTCGTACATGTTGAAAACAAGATTATACAACTCCTGATTCAGTTATGCTCCTCCAGATTTCAGAAGGTCGACTGGGATATTGTCTACAACAGGCTACTTGTTGTTTTTCAATGTTGTTTTTATGTTCCCCTAATTATTTGGTGGCACCTGAAGATGACATTTTATACTTCGAAACCGGTCGTGAAAGCGGATATTCACTTGATCAAATATATTGGAATGAGTGTAACACACGAATTTGTAAATCACTTTTGTTTCACAACAAATAACTGATTGCCTACGAACTAAGGCACGGAGACAAATTTGTAACAGCCGTAATCTTAATCAGAAAAAAAATTGTTAAGCAGGGTTATGAAAGCTGCCGACATCAATTCTCAAAAAAGAATTGCTCACACAATAGAATTTGGAACGATAGTGGTATATCATGAGGAGGAAGATTCACCAATAAACAATCGTCAACTTGCATGTGAAATGCTCTCTTCGAAACGTACATTGAGCAGTATACTACTGAAACAACAGTTGCATACACCTAATGAACTACATGCATAAGCAATCGGAGCGAAATAAACCTGAACTCTGAATTATCCATCTCTATACAGCAATACCAAGCTTCGTGTAGATTGTATTGGTTCTTTTTGAGATCTATAACAAACCTAAGAGTCGAGAACAGAATTTATGGAGTGATGAAAATTCATGGGGGCCGGAAATGAGTATTAAACAAACTCAGCTAATAGATTCCTACTTTATGATCTTACCCTACCCGGACGATCGCGAATTCTGGGGAGACTAGGGGCGTAAAAATGAAATGAAGAACCGGAATCATCAGCTGGCCGCTGCTCACTGCGGCAACTAACTACTTTTGACTCCTGAATTTATTATTGGAGGTATGCTGAGCTTCAGAAGCCATCTTGAAAGATTTAGCAAATTCAAATGGCTCTGAGCACCATGGGACTTAACATCTGAGGTCATTAGTTCCCTAGAACTTAGAACTACTTAAACCCAACTAACCTAAGGACATCACACACATACGCGCCCGAGGCAGGATTCGAACCTGCGACTGTTGTGGTCGCGCGGTTCCAGACTGAAGCGTCTAGAACCGCTCGGCCACAGCGGCCGGCAAAGGTTAGCAGCCATAAGAATCTCATTAAGACTAGGGTCGTAATGGCAAATGCCTTAGCCATGACTTCAATATTAGGAAATAGATGTACAATCACATCACGGATCAATTCTGACAAATGAAATCGCAATGCTATGTGGGATCCTGCATGGTGGCAGGCCGTTCTATGTAAGACTTACACCTAATAAACGTCAGCCTAGGTGCTCCAAGACGTGTTTTTGGCAGTAGTACAGTAGTATCAAAGCACATAGGTACTTTACAAATAAATCTGTGGCGTTAGAGATTGGCCACAGTTTCTGCACTACTTTCTACAAATGCTGATTATTAAAAATGCTATAATGAAGATAATGTAGTTCAAAACGTCGGAGATGTACCTTATCGTGCTATGAAACATCATCACACTGGAAAACGGCAGTGCGGGACATAACTATAACCACCAATGGACGTTATTGCTGCTAACACAGCTGTTACTGCTGTCGCTGTTGGTGCTCCTGCAGCAGTTGTTTGTTCCTGGAGCTGTTCGCGTTGCTACTGCTGCACTACCACATTTTGTTGCCAAAGTTCAAGAAACTCAGATCCATAGTACTGGGACTGAGTACTCCACTAAATACACGATAGGGTAAGTCCTTGTAGGCGTAGCTTTATGATGACTGACCATACGCGGAGCTGACAAAAGTCATGGGATAGCGACATTAACATATACAGATGGCGATAGTATCGAATACACAAGGTACAAAAGGACAGTGCATTGACAGGGCTTTCATTTTTACTCATGTTCTTAATGTGAAAAGATTTCCCATGTTATTATGGTGGTACGACTCGAATTAACAGACTTTGAATGCGGAATAATGGTTAGAGCTGGATGCATGGGACATTCCACTTAGAATATCGTTAGAGAATTCAATATCCCGAGAGCCACAGTGTTAAGCGGTGCCGAGAAATCCGAATTCCATGCATTACCTGTCGCTATAGACAATGCAGTGGCCAACAACCTGCACTTAACGACTCAGAGCAACGGCATTTGTGTAGAGCTGTCAGCGCCAACAGAAAAGCAACAATGCATGAAATAAAGGCAGAAATTAATGTGGGACGTATGACGAAGGTATCCGTTAGGACAGTGCGGTGAATTCTGGCGTTAATGGGCTACGGCAGCAGACGACATACGCGAGTGCCTTTGCTAACCGCACGTCATCGCCTGCATTGCCTCTCCAGCGCTCGTGATCCTATCTGTTATATCGTAGACAACTGGAAAACAGTGGCCTGGTCAGATGAGTCACGATTTCGGTTGGTAAGTGCTGGGGTAGGGAGGAGAGATAGAGGTGGGGGGGGGGGGGGGGGGTAGAGTGTGTTGCAGACCTCAAGAAGCCATGGACCTAAGGTGTCAACGAGGCACTGGCGTCTCCATGATGGTGTGGGCTGTGTTACTGAACTGAACATTGACTGGAAATGGTTATGTTCTGTTACTTAGAGATTACCATGGATTTCATGTTCCCAGACAACGATGGAATGTTGACGGATGAAAATGAGCCATGGTACCGTGTCACAACTGTCCGCGACTGGTTGAAGAACATTCTCGACAGTTCGAGCGAATGATATGGCCACCTAGATCGCCAGACTTGAATTCCACTGAACAGTTATGGGACAAAAACGGGCGGTCATTTCGTGCAAACAATCCTGCACCAGCAACACTTTTGCAGTTATGGACGGCTATAGACACAGCATGACCCAGTATTTCTGCAGGATACTTCCAGCGACTTACTGAGTCCATGCCAGGTCGAGTTTCTGCCCTACGCCGGGGAAAGGAGGTCCGACACGATATATATTTGACACCTCAGTATACACTTCACACAGCACGGAGCAAAAGCTGAGGCCATCCGGTGGCATCTTTAGATCTAGATTAGCGGTACAGCCGTGTAACGTACTGGTCCCGTCTCTTACTGCCCGCTGGTGAGCCGCACCATCTCTGAGCCGCCGCTGCTGTCGATGGCTGCTTAAGGCGGAGATAGGACGACATGACATGCTTTATTATCACACTACTTCCCTATTCATCTCCCTATACACCTGAACATCGGATATTCTTTTGTTGAGACTGACGGTCGTCGCTTTGCAATGAGCTTCAGTTGTTAACTGATATAAGATGGAACTGGTTAATGCGAATAACATTTCATTTCCCCAGCGTAATTTATTACCTATTCTAAGTATTCCGTTTAGGAATCTCTACCACATGCATAATTTGTATACTAATGATTTGAGCCACCTCGTGTAAGAGCATACGGTAATCAGAAATATGACCCGTTGGTGCTGTTGCAACACATCTGCGACGCCTGCAGACCGTGCTTAACGAAGTCTTAAGCACCCTACACAACGCTACACAAGCATAGCGGACGCCATGCACCTGGAACTCTGCCTTAATCTCCTGTGGACAAATTCGAGGTATTTGCAACAAAGGGGCACTCAAACAGTCCCATCAAACTGAATCTGAACCCAGTCATAGCTAGAAACAAAACAGAAGGAAAAACCTATTGCAGCGACTAACGTAACCGACAATCAGAGACAATCAAGTCACGAAATACCTTTACATCAGGACTGGCAATGTAATTTGTATCATCGTGCTTACGGCAGGTTGCCACAAGTAAACGTATTATGAAGATTCCCAATTACACTGAACGGGTGATTCTATAATCAAGCAGTTTTCTCTGCTGACGATGTTCATACTATGTACTAGATGAGGCCATATTAATTAATATAAACACCACAAAGATACAAAAAACAGTTTAGTCAGCCACCTGTAACTCCCTACATTAAAAAACATTATTGATTAGAAAAGTTCGCTACTTTAAACATTTTTAGATGTATTGGTGTCTGTCTTCATCTTTATCAGGAAACGCTATATTTATTTATTTATTTATTTATGCATTTATTTTACCTGGCAAGATTAGGGCCTTCAGGCCCTCTCTTACACCTAACCAGGCATACTAAGATTGAACGAGTTACAGTTTCTACATAACATTAAGGAAATATAGCCTATTATGCAGTATTGATGTTAAAGAAAAAATATATACATTATAACAGTAGTACAATGATAATTATAACAATAAAAATAATTATAACAATCAATAATAATAATAATAATAATAATGACTATGTATATGAAAGTAAACATACTTTTCTTTTCTGCATGTCAGTCCCATTGTTAGTTGGGAATTTTCTCGTTATGTTCTTGCAGCTTGTGAGTTATTCTCATCGAGCAGAGACATAAGACGATAGAATGGGGTGAAAGAGATATATAAGAGGTAGATAGGTTAGAGGAAGAGAAATAGAACGGTGAAATTCGAAGTTGTGATGGAGAGGAGAAAGAAAGAGATGGGAGGGGCACAACAATCGTGGCTATACCGTCCCTAATATGTAAGTCTTGAGTTCCCTCTTGAATGTTGAGTAGTTCTGGATAAGACGAAGATCACAGGGGAGCGCGTTCCATAGTCGTATGGCTGAGATGGAGAATGACATGGAGAAAGATTTTGTGTTATGTAAAGGTACAGCCAAGATGATAGACGTATCCGATCTGGTGTTACGATTGTGGAATGATGATAGGTGTTTAATGTGAGAAGATAAGTATTGGGGGCACCAGTGGCTAAAAAAACGATGAAGTAAGCACATCGTGTGGAGATCGCGTGCCTTATGTGGGCGCATCCAACCTAGCTGGGAGTATGAAGGACTGATATGATCATACAACCGAATATTGCACACGTATCTAACGCAAGCATTCATCACTAGCTCGAGGCATCTAGAATTTTCACTATTTGTGCCGTGTTGAACTACATCGCTGTAGTATAGATTAGGCAAGATTAGTGTTTGGACTAATTTTTGTTTAACATGGGTTGGAAATATTTTTCTAAATTTTTGAATTGCATGTAGGGAGGAGAGCGATTTCCGACAAGCTGTGACTGTTTGTTCTTCCCAGTTTAGGTGTTCATCCAAGATTATTCCAAGCTCTTTTACTGTTTTTTGGTATGGTAGTTGGGTACCATTGAGGAGTATTTTAGGGACTGTTTCGCGAAAGTACCGGCTGATGAGATATAAGTATGACCTGGGATTTCTTGGGGTTTAGTTTCAGACCTAGGTTCTGTGCCCATCGGGAAACAGAGCAAAGATCTGCGTTCATACTCGCTACTGCACCAGCAATGTTTTTGGGGCTTGCACTTATGTACAGTTGGATGTCGTCGGCATAAAGATGGTAGTTGCAGGAGTGAATCACTGAAGAAATATCATTAATGTACAGTGAGAAGAGTAGTGGACCAAGGACGGAGCCTTGGGGAACGCCAGAGCGCACGCTTTTCCATGATGACTTTTCCGACCCACAAATGACTTGTTGACTTCTGTTTTTGAGGTAGCTGTCGAACCAGTGTATTGCGCTGTTTGAGAAATTCAGCTGTTTCATTTTAATTAGTAATATATCGAAGTCGACTGTGTCAAAAGCCTTGCTAAAGTCAAGCAGTGTTAGGATAGTAGCTTCACGTCTGTCCATAGCATGTTTAATGTCATCAGTTACTTTGATTAATGCGGTTGCTGTACTATGGTGCTTTCGAAAGCCTGACTGATATTCGTCATGGATGTTATGAGTTTTGAGGTAATCCATTAGCTGTTCATGGACCATGTACTCTAGGGCTTTAGAAATTGCAGGTAGTATGCTGATCGGCCTGTAGTCACACCTATAGTGTGAACGCTGATGCTTATCAAATGGATTTTGAGCCTCTGGAATTTGATGCAAGCTTAAAATGTGACTGATGTGATGGAGTTAACTGGCAGGTGAACTTATTATTTACAAACAGCCGGGAACTTTATTTCCACTGATATCTTGTTATATACCATTTCTTTTTCATCTTACTAGTGGTACAAAGGTGAAATCGGGGTAATTCTAGCGGGGTTTCCGTTGTAAAGAGTATTTGAGAACGGATTTAAGTATCTCTGCTTTCGTTTTCTACCCTCAATTTCAGTTCATGCCTCATCCACGAGTGAAGGGACGCTAACTTGGTGCCACTAACACCCTTAACATACGACCAGAATTTCTTAGGGTTATATGAAAGATGATTTGACAATATTAATCTACTGTAGTCACGACAGCATTTTTCTACCCTCAATCTATAGCCCTATGCTTTGTTTTACACCTGTCATACAGCTGTCTCTGTTTCTTTAGAAGTTCCTTTACGGTGACTGTGTACCATGGAGGGTATCTCCCATTATGAACTGTTCTGTTGGGTGTATAGCTATTCACTGATATCAGTTATGCACATCAGGTTAAATGATGATAAAATGCTATGAGAAGTACGCAGGCGACCAACTACAAATGACAATACAGAAATTAAAGGGACTTCCTTCAGAGAGACTTACACCTTCGCAAACAGACAGTGAGTGGCAAAGATTAACAACAAAGTCCAGTAACAGAGGGGATTTCGTTTGTAGCAATGGCAAAATTAAACACAGCTTTATTTTTATTAGAGTTCTAGACGGTGAATGCGAAATATGCTCTCTAAAATCTTCACACGTTTTGAGTCACGCTGTACCACCAGATACGGGAAATCTGCATTCATATCGCACTATATTGCTCTGCAGGCGTCGGTCACTAAGACGTATTTTGTAGTTTTCAAGCCCAGTATCGTGTTCAAGCTTTATGATAAGTCCCTTTTATGACATGAATTGTATGTAATTTTTTTCTTTCGTGGCACGCCCGTCGCAAAATCAACAAATCTGCTGTCATATTAACCGATTATTCTCTTATGAGCAGCTCTTTGTGCTCAAACCTAGACACGATACGACATTGTTAATGTGAGAAACGATTTAAAAGTCTGGTATACAACATAGTTGGTGAAGAGCGTAACTTTGATTTTCAGTTACACTAATGAACATATGATTTGTGACTATAGTTAACGTGCTTCACTCAAACAGTTTGTTGACCGACAGAGACACTGTCTATAAAAATAAAATGTACTGAAAGGCAGGTTTCTGTACAAATTTTCGACCCTCAAGGGAGCGACAGAACACAAAAACTGTGAGTCACTAAATTCATGAATGAATTAACTTGGTCTCTGCGTCTTCAAATTCAGTTGCTTGTTTCAATGCATTATCGTATTGGCTCTGTAAATAGTTCATTCATGGGGAGAGCAGCGAATTAAAATTAGGTAAAATGAAATATCAGTTTGCGTCAGTTACTTACACACTGCCGCAGTACGCCTTTCAGTGAATCCGGCTACCGCTTTAAAGTGGGAAATCGGAAGAACAGCTCTGGATTGTTTTATCTTGGGTGCGGTTCAGTCATAGAAATCATGAATGTTGTAACTAAATAATTTTAACAGTCAAAAGCAACAATGATGTGCTTTGAAAAGACCATCATTTCAGTATCTAGTGGGAATCACGAATGACTTCTTGCCTCACTTGAGAAATAACAAAATGGTGGAAAAGATTTTGTCTTTAGCAGACAGGACGATATTTTTTTTTGTCTTGACCACTGAACAGTGAGATCCATAAACTTTTGGCAGTGACTTGTTAAGTGTGCTTTGTAAAATGCATGTGGGACGCTTCGTATACTTAAAGAGGACAGTTGTCGTTTGGTGACTAAATTGTATGAACGCAAGAAACTAAAGTAGGACATTGACATTTGCATTTGTAGTAGGAGACATTTCTTTAATTGACGTGGGAATAAGTGCTGTTTGTTGGAACTTACGACTTAATCACACCATGAACTGAAAGGGCAGGACCGTGGATAGTAGTAGTTGCAGGGCCATTTCTGGACGACCAGATTCGCGTGGATGGTACTCAGAGTGACTATGACATTTGTGTTTAATGTGAGACACACTGTACTGTTCAGTGCGTGTTCAAAATGCCATTTTGAGTGACCTAAAGACTTTCGCCGGGGTAACCATGGGAGAGCTTTGACACCGAGACAGTGTTTCTAGGAAAACTACCAGAAACTTTGTTCTAGGTGATGAAGTTCACGTAGCATGGTTATTAGAATATTTGGTACAAGGATGCCTTATTATTAGCCAGTGGCGTAATACTAACGTAGCGGCTCTAGTTGCATTGGTCATTAAGGTTGTCACGAGGGACAAGAGTTTGCGTTGCGCAACAAATATAGGAATTAACTGATGCATTTTGATGTCGTGGACAGTAATAATCTTGTTGGTGTGTTGATTGAAGCCACTTATTTTCATCATCATAGTGGTGATATTTCACACTGAAGTGTAACGGAGGCTAGTCGATATGCAACTTCTTGTCTAAATATGTAACAACAGAGAAATGAGCAGTAGAGTAAAATACGAGAGCTACTGATGGATTCAAGCACTTATTGCTAAACTATTTACTGCGTGTATTGATCAAAGTTGATGGACTGACTAGCTCAGCAGTAGGTATTTGTACTGGTGGACAAGGATAAGGTTAAACTCACAGTCGAGTAGTGGTGGCAATTGCTTAAGTGGTGATAGTTAATGAGGTATGACGTGTTGTCTTACATGAACTATATTACATAACGAATATGTAACTTCTGGTATATTTCATTGTTTTTTTCACAGTTTTATTTCTCTGTAGGTTGCATGGGGGCTTAATTAAATATAATGCAAATAATTTTAATTTTAGTCGACGAGGGCTGCTAGAAATCCTTGGGTAACAGAAGAAATATTGAATTCAATTGATGAAAGGAGAAAATATAAAAATGCAGTAAATGAAGCAGGCAAAAAGGGATACAAACGTCTCAACAATTAGATCGACAGGAAGTGCAAAATGGCTAAGCAGGGATGGCTAGAGGACAAATTTAAGGATGTAGAAGCTTATCTCACTAGGGGTAAGATAGATACTGTCTACAGGAAAATGAAAGAGACCTTTGGAGAGAAGAGAACCACGTGTATGAATATCAAGAGCTCATATGGCAACACAGTTCTAAGCAAAGAATGGAAGGCAGAAAGGTGGAAGGAGTATATAGAAGGTTTATACAAGGGCGATGTACTCGAGGACAATATTATGGAAATGGAAGAGGATGTAGAGGAAGACGAAATGGGAGTTACGATACTGCGTGAAGAGTTTGACAGAGCACTGAAAGACCTCAGTCGAAACAAGGCCCCCGGAGTAGACAACATTCCATTAGAACTACTGACGGCCTTGGGAGAGCCAGTCCTGACACAACTCTACCAGCTGGTGAGCAAGATGTATGAGACAGGCGAAATACCCTCAGACTTCTAGATGAATATAATAATTCCAATCCCAAAGAAAGCAGGTGCTGACAGATGTAAAAATTACCGAACTATCAGTTTAATAAGTCACAGCTGCAAAATACTAACGCGAATTCTTTACAGACGAATGGAAAAACTGGTAGATGCGTACCTCGGGAGGGATCAGTTTGGATTCCGTAGAAATGTAGGAACACGTGAGGCAATACTGAACTTACGACTTATCTTAGAAGAAAGATTAAGAAAAGGCAAACCTACGTTTCTAGCATTTGTAGACTTAGAGAAAGCTTTTGACAATGTTGACTGGAATACTCTCTTTCAAATTCTAAAGGTGGCAGGGGTAAAATACAGCGAGCGAAAGGTTATATACAATTTGTACAGAAACCAGATAGCAGTCATAAGAGTCGAGGGGCATGAAATGGAAGCAGTGCTTGGGAAAGGAGTGAGACAGGGTTGTAGCCTCTCCCCGATGTTATTCAATCTGTATATTGAGCAAGCAGTAAAGGAAACAAAAGAAAAATTTGGAGTAGGTATTAAAATTCATGGAGACGAAGTAAAAACTTTGAGGTTCGCCGATGACATTGTAATTCTGTCAGAGACGGCAAAGGACCTGGAAGAGCAGTTGAACGGAATGGACAGTGTCTTGAAAGGAGGATATAAGATGAACATCAACAAAAGCAAAACGAGGATAATGGAATGTAGTCAAATTAAATCGGGTGATGCTGAGGGAATTACATTAGGAAATGAGACACTTAAAGTAGTAAAGGAGTTTTGCTACTTAGGAAGTAAAATAACTGATGATGGTCGAAGTAAAGAGGATATAAAATGTAGACTGGCAATAGCAAGGAAAGCGTTTCTGAAGAAGAGAAATTTGTTAACATCGAATATAGATTTATGTATCAGGAAGTCGTTTCTGAAAGTATTTGTTTGGAGTGTAGCCATGTATGGAAGTGAAACATGGACGATAACTAGTTTGGACAAGAAGAGAATAGAAGCTTTCGAAATGTGGTGCTACAGAAGAATACTGAAGATAAGGTGGATAGATCACGTAACTAATGAGGAGGTATTGAATAGGATTGGGGAGAAGAGAAGTTTGTGGCACAACTTGACTAGAAGAAGGGATCGGTTGGTAGGACATGTTTTGGGGCATCAAGGGATCACAAATTAAGCATTGGAGGGCAGTGTGGAGGGTAAAATTCGTAGAGGGAGAGCTGCATCAAACCAGTCTCAGGACTGAAGACAAAAACAACAACAACAACAACAACAACAGTCGCTGTTTGTGCGGTTACGCAGTCTCGTAACCGGTTGGCCCTGAATAATGTTAGTACGCAATCTGACTGCATAGAATAACAACAAAGATTGGAAGAAAATTTCCGTTAACACAATTAATTAATTAAGTCCCCAGCAACTATAAAAGCTACGAAACGAGAAAGCATAAGTGTAACTGTTCTGTGTGTGGAAGTGTGATTCAATGTACACATCTGGCACGGTTCTACCTCAATAAGACAAGATATTTTAAACACGATTTACACTGAAGTAATTAAAAAAACTAGAAATGCAGTAATTGTATATAGAAACCAGGATTACAGTCTAACACAAGAACACGAGCCAGATGCTTTGTTGACTGAACCTATGACCAAGAGGTATTGTTATATAGAACATTAAAAATAAAAAAATTTCTTTACCTTCATATATATTGACGGAAAATACACTTTGATCATTACAACATCCTCAATCGAATAACATATGGTGTCTTGTCCAACAGAACAACCAGTACTCTATCGACGTCTTAACAAGCACACATCATGCCTGCCTCAGTGCTACTACTACTCTCTCCAACTTCTCAGCGGCAACTGGCAGTGGAGGCGGCTGAGTAATACTCTTTGGCGCAATCTCTGGCGCTGGGGCACAGTGTAGCCACCTTTCAAGGTTTGATGTACATTTTAGAGTAATGGTATGGAGCCTGACATTCTACATGTAACTAGTGTACACAATTTTTTTTCTTTTGTTGATTTTGTTTTGTATTTAGACATTGTCGTGTAAAGATTATTACAACGCAATTTATGAATGTCAGATTACTGGCTCTGTGTTCGGAGTGTGAGCTATTTAAAATTTTATGAGTACAATTAGTATTTTTTTATTTGTTATAGAATTAGTGAAGTTTGGATTGCTCCTAAAAATAACAAAGACCCAGTAACTAATAAAATTTTTATCTCACCATTATTTTTATTGGTATGATGTAATGTTTTATTTCTCATTTGGATTGTTGTAAATTTGTATGTGTACGTTACTCAGGAATGTGGAGATTACAATAATGCAACAAATGTTCCAATAATTTGGTAAAGTAACAGCATTTGGTCGTCTATTTGAGGGCACCAGGGGCTAAGGTCTCCTCCAGGTTATTATGATGACTTGCTACGTTTGATCGAATACTCTTTTCTTAAAAAAAGTTCTGAAATACTCTCGCATTTCAAGGATAGTACCGGTCCATATTTTTCTGCATGGGTAGCCGGTCGTGAAAGGGTACAGTACCGCCCGACATTGAAAATAGGTACAACATTCTTCGTTATTCTTGTCAGAACAACATATTTTTTGTAATTATAACTCAATTTCACTTAACACACCGAATCTGGATACCAGTGCAGGAAACAATGACAATTTATTTATTTTATTGATCACATGTGCACTCCCACAAAGTAAATCCCTACATCCAATTTGGTGACATCTGTGAAAAGAATGGATGTATGGTCGTCTGCTAACCGCAGATAATGAATGTGCAATATTTGATCGTCTTTGAGACGGTTCTTTGGTCACCTTTGGTGGAACCAAAGAGGTGAAGTTTACCTGAGCTTCGAGCGCCTGAAAGATGGCTGACCAATTCGGTAGCAAGGTGCTCCCCCACTTCGGCCGAGGTGGGAAATGACCTGAAGAACGGCCATGTTTCAGCACTCTGGCACTGAATCTTGTGTTGCTAAGGCCAGTCTTACGTGTGCCCCGTAAAGACAAAAGAGTGGAGAAAATGGTATGCATGTGAAATACTTAAGAGTAGTTTGGAATAATTATTTCTCTATTTCAGGAACTTTTTGGGGGAGAATTAAATGACAGGCAGGTAATATTAAGGGGATAGTAGTAATCTTCGGAAGTGACCAACGGTCACAGTGAAGCCACGTGTAGCAATAAATTGAAATACTTCCGAGTGCTAAAGTTAGAAATTAGAGACGAGTGAGTAGTGTGTGAGTCTCAATCTGTGAATGAGACAAAGGACAAAGAGAAGTACTGGTCCATGGTATCAGTTGAGGACTCGCGTGTGTGACGAATATGTTCTTAATATTACTTTGCGTGTAATGTTTACGTGTGACGCTGGATTCAAACTCTAACACTCTGAGAGTGAAGCAAGGTGAGTCAGCCGTCTATCCAGCACCGCCACTTGGCTTGCATTGCACAGGAAGACGTGCATATATCCTCCAGAGTTCGTAGTAGGAAAGAAAATTTACGAAGTGGGGCAGTGTCGTGTGAAACCTGGATGAATACTAATTGAAGTGGGAAAGCTGAAAGTGATGTGATTCTAACGTTGTGACTATTCTTTGTGTTGTATTGTATGTTGCCAGTATGATGTATTTCATGTAATATAAGTATGCGTGGTTTGCATGGGAAAACAGCAAGATAGGCTCAGTGGCAGTGGGTTATGCATGTTCCTTTTTGTACCGCTCGGTCTGGAGTAAATACTCATGATGATGGGTGTGAGAGTCGATGTGAGAGATACAGCAAAAGATCCACCATCCTATCCAGAAAGTGCATTGTAGCGTTAGATAATTACGAGACCATAAGATAGAGAATCACCAATGTAAAACCATGACCACTCGGTGGAGTTTCTCATGTGTAATTATTGTAAAAAAAATGTAATAATAGAATTTATCGGAATAAAAAAAAATATAGTGAAAAGAAAAAGATTGGTGGCCTTGTTCTTCGAATAGTGTGTAGTCATGATATCCAGAATTTATAATGTGTGCGCCATTCACATTCAGTGCGATGGCCACGTGTTGATCAAAGCAGTTGAGTAAGAAAGAAAATGTGGTATTGCCAGTGCGCAGTAAACAATCAGAGTTGTGTAAATTACTAATAGTAAGATGTGTGTTATACGTTTCCGTTGCGTAATGTTCAAACATGAGAATAATTTGTAGCTTAATTGTGAGTACTAGAGCTCATAATCAGTCATTGATGTTTTGCGATAAATAAGAATAAATCCACTCGCCTGGCAGACCACTCATCTTGCAGACCTGACTGCTTGATGCCACAGTATGAGCAAGGCATGTGGGTGCCTCTCATTCATATTACGTGAATTATTGTGCTGCCATCTACTGCCAGTTACTCCGTACCAGCGACCTCACTAGCGACCTCATAGTGAGAGAGCAGAATGGGGCACCCCGCGGAACTCGCGGACTTCGAACGTGGTCATGTGATTGGGTGTCACTTGCGTCATAAGTCTGTACGCGAGAGTTCCAGACTCCTAAACATCCCTAGGTCCATTGTTCCCGACCTGATAGTGAAGTGGAAACGTGAAGTGACACGTACAGCACAAAGGCGTACAGGCCAACCTCCTCTGTTGACTGACAGAGACTGCCGACAGTTGAAGAATGTCGTGATGTGAAATGGACAGACATCTATCCAGACCATCACACAGCAGTTCCAAATTGTACCAGGATCCATTGCAAGTACAGGCGATCAGTGAGAAATCTTCGATTTCATGGTCGAGAGACTGCTCATAAAACATACATAAAACCGGTAAATGCAAAACGACACATTGCTTGGTGTAAGGAGCGTAAACATTGGACGATTGAATAGTGGAAAAAGAATTGTGTGGAGTAACGAATCAGGGTACAAAATGTGGCGATCGATGACAGGGTGTGCGTATAACGAATGCCCAGTGAACGTCATCTACCAGCGTGTGTAGTGCCAAAAGTAAAATTTGGAGGGGGTAGTGTTATGGTGTGCTCGTGTATTTCATGGAGGAGGCTTGCATCCCTTGTTGTTTTGCGTGGTACTATCACAGCACAGGCCTAAAGGCCTTTTAAGTACCTTCTTGCTTCCTACTGTTGCAATCTGGGGATGGCGATTGCATCTTTCAACTCTCTCCAGCACCTGTTCATAATGCACGGCCTGTGGCGGAGTGGTCACACGAGAATAACATCCCTGTAATGGACTGGCCTGCACAGAGTGCTGACCTGAATCATATAGAACACCTTTGGGATAGGAGGAGGAGATTAGTGCTTAACGTCACGACGACAACGTGGCCATTAGAGACGGAGCCCAAGCTCGGATTGGGGAAAAATGGGGAAGGAAATCGGCCGTGCCCTTTAGAAGGAACCAGGCATTTGCCTGAAGCGTTCTAGGGAAATCACGGAAAACCTAAATCAGGATGGACGGACGCGGGATTGAACCGTCGTCCTCCCAAATGCGAGTCCAGTGTGTTAACCACTGCGCCACCTCGCTCGGTACCTTTGGGATATTCTGGAAGGCCGACTTCGTGCCAGGCCTCACCGACTGACTTTGGTACCTCTCCTCAGTACAGCACTCAGGGATGAATGGCTGCTACTCCCCAAGAAACCTTCCAGCACCTGACTGAACGTATACCTGCGAGAGTGGAAGCTATCATCAAGGCTAAGGGTGCGCCAACTTCATATTGAATTCCAGCATTACCGATGGAGGGCGCCACGAATTTGTAAGTCATTTTTTTTCCTGGTGTTCTGATATTTTTGATCACATAATGTATTTTATAGTTGAAGTGTACGTAGGCTATTCAGGTTTTTTATATTGGTAACGCCGGCGGCACGTAGCGCTCTGTATGAAAATCACTGGCTGTGCCGTGTGTAGTCTGTGGCTGGTTTGCATTGTTGTCTGCCATTGTAGTGTTGGGCAGCGGCAGCTGGATGCTGACAGCGCGTAGCGTTGCGCAGTTGGAGGTGAGCCGCCAGCAGTGGTGGATGTGGGGAGAGAGATTGCGGAGTTTTGAAATTTATAAGAATGGATGTCATGAACTGATTGTTCAAAGAGGACGTTTCAGAAGCACAGAGTGATCCCATTTCAAATGATGATGTTGAATGTCTGACCCCTTCCACCAGACCACCATCACAGAGACTAGTGACATGTTATTATGTGTCCCTATTCGTGGAGAAACTTGTCTGAAGCTTTTTCCTCTGTTCTTCATCCTGTTTATACAGTGAATAGCAACTGTGCTTTCACAATGCCTTGTCGTACATCCTTTGTTACTAGCAAATCATCTGTATCTTGAAACTCTCGTTAAGAAGAGTGAAAAGTAAATTTCAGCGAATTTGGTCTCAGGGGCAGAGTAGTGTGTTTACCAGCTTTTAGATAGATAAACTGTTTGTATTGCCGTATCTGAGCTGGTATGTTGACTGAGAGAACCACAGGGATTTGCACGTCCCTGTTGGTAATGAATCTTCCCTTTGCGGTTTTATAGTAACCTCCATGGCAAAAGCAGTCAGCTCGCGTCGAATGCGGTACGGAGAATCAAAGCTTTGTGCTTTGACCGATTAGGGCGACGACATATATTACACGCTGGTCCGTTTGAAAAACGCAGTGCTCGACTGTCATAGCAGGTCCGTACATGACAAACAAACATAATTACAGCTAAAGGCGTAACTCGGCTTTTAGTACTTTCTCTCAGTCCTTTATCAACTGAGACTGTGAAAACGGAAGCGAGCAGCTTTGAAACCACAACTTAGCACTCATCAGGAATAGCGGGTTTAATTATTGTATGTTGCTCACACGGGTAGCGATGACCACACACTCCTACAGTTCACTTCCATTAGCGACCACAAAAGCTAATGATAATCTCGAGTTACAACTGGCATCTCGTTTCAGGTGCTATCCTCCTTTCTTTAATAATTTTTTTTTGTGTAATCCAGACATGTTTCAGAAAATTTCACCACTGCGGAATTGACTTCTCAAAGATGATTTACGGTCTTTGATAGTAGTGATGTGTTTTTCTACATTATTTACCCTTTGTAATGATAGTATACGTGAGTTCTTGCGGAAACAGAAATGTAATGCGCTCGAGGAAAAAAAAATAGAAAGCAGAACCTTCGTCGTCGACAACGAAACCGTCGTACACAGTAAACAAAGAGTAAAGCCTCAGATGCTTAAATCCAGGAAAACTTAGTGACTTGTTGTGGCCGAAAATAGACGATTTTATATAAACTCTATCTGAGCTTTTAAGTGGCGACAAACTGGGTATATTAGCTTCAAAGTTCATAAGTAATAGTCATGTGACGAATTAGTCATATAATCGTTTAAGCGCTCCAAATATGATGAAACCCTGTGTACAGAGAAACGAAAGCTATTGTTTCGCACCACGCCAATGACCATGCCGCAGTGGTAACATCGGTTGCCGTCAGATCCCGAAGTTAAGCGCTATCGGGCTTGCTAGCACTTGGATGGTTCACCGTCCGGATCTACCGAGTGCTGTTGACGAGCGGGAAGCACTCAACCATTCTGAGACCTATTGGCGAGATGATTGAGCAGTAGCGGCACCGGTCAAGAAAACTGACAACGGCCGGGAGAGCGGTTAGCTAACCACATGCCATCCCGTATTCGCCTCTGGTTAGGCCTAAGAGCTGTGTATGAGACGGTGTTACGCTGATTGTGCAATAATTCTAGCACCTGTAAGCTCTTGCAGTCTTCGGAATTGTGTAGATGATACGTTTCCAAAGGTTAGATGGTATGTCGCCAGCCTCATACATTTTACACATCAAATATGAGTCTGGCGATGTACCGTCTGACTTTCGGAGAACATCATCCACACGATTCCGAAGCTCGCGAGAACCTATAACTAATAGAATTATGGCACAATTGGACTTAACAGCTCATGCGTCTAAGTTGCTGACAAGAATATTGTACAGGAAAATGGAAAAGAGAACTGAAGATTTCTTAGCTGCAGATCAGTTTGGCTGTAGAAAATGTAAAGGCACCAGTGAGGCAATTGTGACATTGCGTTTGGTAGTGAAAGCAAGACTAAAGAAAAATAAAAACACGTCCGTATGATTTGTCACCTGGGAAAAGCGTTCGATGATGTTGAATGTTGCAAGATGTTCGAAACTCTGGGATAAATAGGGATAAGAAACAGCGAAATACAGTTATATACGATATGTACAAGAACCAAGAGGACCACTGCGATTGGAGGACCAAGAACGAAGTGCTCGAATTAAAAAGGGTGTAAGATACGGATGGAGCCTTTCGCCCCCACTGTTAAATCTATATATCGACAAAGCAAATATGGAAATAAAAGAAACGTTCTACAATGGAATTAAAATTCAAGGTGAAAGGGATATCAACGATAAGTTTCGCTGCTGACATTGATACCTTCAGTGAAAGTGAAGAAGTATTACAGGATCTGCTGAATGTAATGAACGTTCTGATGAGTACAAAAGAAGGACTGACAGTAAAGTGAAAAAAGACGAAAGTAATGAGAAGGAATAGAAATTAGAACAGCGAGAAACTTAACATCAGGATTGGTGATTACGAATTCGATGAAGTTAAGGACATCTGCTACATAAGTAGCAAAATAACTCACGACGGACGGAGCAAGGAGGACGTCAAAAGCAGACTAGCAATGGCAAGAAAGGCATTCCTGCCAAAAAAGTCTACTTGTATCAAACAAAGGTCTTAATTTGAGGAAGAAGTTTCGGAGAATGTACTTTTGGGGCACAGCTTCGTATGGCAATGAAACATGGACTGTGGGAAAACTGGAAAAAGAATAGAATCGAAAGTTTTGAGATGTGGAGCTATAGAAGAATGTGGAAAATCTGATGGACTGATGAGGTAAGGTTGTGTTTACTTTCTGGCGTATGCCACCAGTAACGTTAAGAGTTTTGACCACTGTGAAACATTGTAGCCCTTGGTTTACTCAACAAGAATTGAATCAAATATATTAGCTATAATAAGCAACATCTACTACTGCAGTCCGCCCACGGCAGTTGAGTGGTCACCGTGACAGAATGTTTATCCTAAGGGCCCAGGTTCAATTCCCGCTGGGTCGGAGATTTCCTCGGCTCAGGAACTGGGAGTTGTGTTGTCCTACTCATTATTATTTGATCCCCATCGACGCTTACGTCGCCGAAGTGGCGTTAAATCGAAAGATGACCACCCGACGAATGGTATACCCAACGGGAGGCCCACGTCACACGACATTTATATTTATTTATATCTACTACTGTAGATAATACTTCTGTAAAGTTAATAAGAGAGACCAGGAATAGTTTACAAAACAAAATAATAGAAAGAGGTGAACATCCTCCTGCAATCTTTCTCATTACAGCTGAGGGAGCTACATCCTCAAAAGATCAGCTATACCTTCTAACAACCCTACCACAACAAAAGGCCAAAAATTGATTACGATTGTGGTGTTGCTCACGCTGTTAATACTGCATTTTCGGGCAACAACAACGTTATGTTCTGTGGCAAGTGTCACTACAGCACGGTCGTTGTTGTTGTTGTGGTCTTCAGTCCTGAGACTGGTTTGATGCAGCTCTACATGCTACTCTATCCTGTGTAAGCTTCTTCATCTCCCAGTACCTACTGCAACCTACATCCTTCTGAATTTGCTTAGTGTATTCATCTCTTGGTCTCCCTCTACGATTTTTACCCTCCACACTGCCCTCCAATACTAAATTGGTGACCCCTTGATGCCTCAGAACATGTCCTACCAACCGATCCCTTCTTCTGGTCAAGCTGTGCCACAAACGTCTCTTCTCCCCAATCCTGTTCAATACTTCCTCATTAGTTATGTGATCTACCCATCAAATCTTCAGCATTCTTCTGTAACACCACATTTCGAAAGCTTCTATTCTCTTCTTGTCCAAACTAGTTATCGTCCATGTTTCACTTCCATACATGGCAACACTCCATACAAATACTTTCAGAAATGACTTCCTGACCCTTAAATCTGTACTCGATGTTAACAAATTTCTCTTCTACAATAACACTTTCCTTGCCATTGCCAGTCTACATGTTATATCCTCTCTACTTCGACCATCATCAGTTATTTTGCTCCCCAAATAGCAAAACTCCTTTACTACTTTAAGTGTCTCATTTCCTAATCTAATACCCTCAACATCACCCGACTTAATTCGACTACATTCCATTATCCTCGTTTTGCTTTTGTTGATGTTCATCTTATATCCTCCTTTCAAGACACTGTCCATTCCATTCAGCTGCTCTTCCAAGTCCTTTGCTGTCTCTGACAGAATTACAATGTCATCGGCGAACCTCAAAGTTTTCATTTCTTCTCCATGGATTTTAATACCTACTCCGAACATTTATTTTGTTTCCTTTACTGCTTGCTCAATATACAGATTGAATAACAGCGGGGAGAGGCTACAACCCTGTCTTACTCCCTTCCCAACCACTGCTTCCCTTTCATGTCCCTCGACTCTTACAACTGCCATGTGCTTTCTGTACAAATTGTAAGTAGCCTTTCGCTCCCTGTATTTTACCCCTGCCACCTTTAGAATTTGAAAGAGAGTATTCCAGTCAACATTGTCAAAAGCTTTCTATAAGTCTACAAATGCTAGAAACGTAGGTTTGCCTTTCCTTAATCTTTCTTCTAAGTCGTAAGGTCAGTATTGCCTCACGTGTTCCAGTATTTCTACGGAATCCAAACTGATCTTCCCAGAGGTCGTCTTCTACTAGTTTTTCCATTCGTCTGTAAAGAATTGGTGTTAGTATTTTACAGCTATGGCTTATTAAACTGATAGTTCGGTAATTTTCACATCTGTCAACACCTGCTTTCTTTCGAACTATTATATTCTTGTTGAAGTCTGAGGGTATTTCGCCTGTCTCATACATCTTGCTCACCAGATGGTAGAGTTTTGTCAGGACTTTCTCTCCCAAGGCCGTCAGTAGTTTCAATTGAATATTGTCTACTCCGGGGTCCTTGTCTCGACTCAGGTCTTTCAGTGCTCTGTCAAACTCTTCACGCAGTATTGTATCTCCCATTTCATCTTCATCTACATCCTCTTCCATTTCCATAATATTATCCTCAGGTACATCGCCCTTGTATAGACCCTCTATATACTCCTTCCACCTTTCTGCTTTCCCTTCTTTGCTTAGAACTGGGTTTCCATCTTAGCTTTTTATATTCATACAAGTGGTTCTCTTTTTTCCAAAAGTCTCTCTAATTTTCCTGTAGGCAGTATCTGTCTTACCCCTAGTGATATATTCCACTACATCCTTACATTTATCCTCTAGCCATCCGTGCTTAGCCATTTTTCACTTCCTGTCGTTCTCATTTTTGAGACGTTTGTATTCCTTTTTGCCTGCTTCATTTACTGAATTTTTATATTTTCTCCTTTCATCAATTAAATTCAATATTTCTTCTGTTACCCAAGGATTTCTAGTAGCCCTCGTCTTTTTACCTTCTTGATCCTCTGCTGCCTTGACTACGTCATCCCTCAAAGCGATCCATTCTTCTTCTACTGCATTTCTTTCCCCCATTCTTGTCTATTGTTCCCTAATGCTCTCCCTGAAATTCTGTGCAACCTCTGGTTCTTTCAGTTTATCCAGGTCCCATCTCCTTAAATTCCCACCTTCTTGCAGTTTCTTCAGTTTTAATCTACAGGTCATAACCAATAGATTGTGGTCAGAGTCCACATCTGCCCCTGGAAATGCCTTAGAGCACAGTTCAGTTAATAAAGTCATTTCATGAAATAATGGATAAACTAAGCACTCATCTTTTCGTGTTTCCCACGCTGGTCTCGTTGTGAACTCATGGCTCAATCGTCGAAAATCTAGGTGGTGACAATTCTAAGCTCAGATGCAAAGAGACCTAGGTGTTATTCTGCGACATTCAAAAGTTTTGTAGATGCGCTTCACAAACCCATCTTGAAGATTAAACTTTTGCAAGATACGACAACGTGCAATATCACGTAACACACAAAATATCACTTCACAATTTAAAACATACTTGAAAATATCTTCCTCACTGTCAAAGTTCACATTTTATAAACTGACTAGATTTACTTCTTTTTAACATGACGACTAAGACCTGACTCTCTAATAACCACCCACGCGCCCAAAAATCAGAGTTACAAATACGTCAAAGATCATTGTGACAAAAGAAAGAATTCACATAATAATATCATTGCAATATAAACACATCGATGGTTACGTAATTCAAGTACCATTACAACCTCCATATATGGTCTACACTAGTTTAAGAATATATCTAGAAAAGCTGCTACCAGTTCGAATCCTGCCTCGGGCATGGGTGTGTGTGATGTCCTCCGAATCCTGCCTCGGGCATGGGTGTGTGTGATGTCCTGAGGTTAGTTAGGTTTAAGTAGTTCTAAGTCTAGGGGACTGATGACCTCAGATGTTACGTCCCATAGTGCTCAGAGCCATTTGAACCAGTTTTGTGGTTTCTCGATTTGATAACGCCTATTTTGTCACTGTCTGGTAGATAAAACGAAACAGACCCTTCTAATATTGCAGCAACTTTAACACACGCCAAATAAACGAGTCTGTTTTGCCACAAATGGTCATTTATATCTACCTCATTTACATAAATAACACGATAGAATTTAGTTCACGAAGTAGCAATATGAAATGCCTATTAGGATTACTACAACCAAAAAGTTTTATGTTAGTAAATAGTTTCACATTTCATTCATATGCTTCAGTTTCTCAAGCATGAGATTGAAATGTATTAGTAGCACGGAATTTTCATATGAATTTGGAACCATCATATTTTTCCATGTAATTTGTGTGATGTTCCCTTTTCTTCTCCTTAATCGGTCTAACAAACAGTATTGTCTTCAGTGATTTTGTAACTATTCGTGCCATTGTCAAAACTTATTCTCCAGCCACCTTCACTAACCCTGCCAGAATGCTCCTAACCGGGGCTGTACAACTGGCTCTTAGTTGTGTAGCGATCTGGCAAAAATTTTCTGTCAAAATTTCCTTTCCTTGGAAACACAGAGAATATCAATATGTAATCTTTGTTACCGTCTATTGCTGTTAGTCGTTTATTTCCGCTCTGATAGTCTGAATCTAAGGATTCCGCTAGCAATTATAGCAATGAAGATCATTCGCACACCCAGTCAATCACATAAACTAACAGCGATTGGCATTCACGCGTTCGTATTTATCCGGCGTGATTTCCGTAAAACGCTTTAGGCAAATGCCAGGATGGTTCTTTTGAAAGGACGTGGCAGACTTCCTTCCCCGTCGATCCCTAATCCGATTGGACCAATAACCCCGTTGTTTGATCCCCTCCCCAACCAACCAACCGTTTATTGGGCTCAACACGTATAGCCCCGTCCCCTTTTGCCTGCGAGGAATTTTTTATTTCTAGATGCGACGGGGATTCCCCTGGCACAGAAATCACGTACTCTATGCACATATTCAGAAATCAATTCATAATTCGTTCAGAAATCAGTTTAGAATGTGTTCAAAAATGGTCGAAAACCAGCGGGGATGCGTTTGCAAATCATATGAATAATCGATAGATCAATTTGCGCTAGATACTAGGAGCTTTGTGAAACAAGGTTTTTTTTTCTTCAAGAATATGAATTAGGTGCCCCCTGAAATTGCCGTCCGGGGCAAATACCTCGATTCCCCCCCCCCCCCCCCACCCGCCTCCCCTTTCCTAGATCCGGGCCTACGTCCAGTACAGCACATGTCACCACATACGTTGCTTGGAGCTGAGATCTCTTCTTCTTTGATCAGAACCTGACAGCTCTGAAATTCAAACACAATTTAAATACCGCGAAGGACAGTTACAATGAACACCTTTGACCTCGAACGCTCGTAACCGATGAGACTCTGCTTAGACTAACACTCGATCAGAAGAACAACAGTGATCTGTGTCATTTCCATGCTAAAATCCACATTTGTCCGCTAGCGCCAACAGATGGTGGCATGTTGTAGCTGCTAGAGTTCCGTGAATGGTGCACGAATGTGATACAAATGTAACGAACAAAGTTGCGACTTACTGAATATTGAAATGAAATCGAATTAGAGTACAAAGAGTTCGCGGATATATAACACAATAAGTCAGAAACATAATGGGGATCGCACAGAAATAGATGACACAGAAATACATGACCGTTACTCTGGGTAGTTATACTTATTTTGAAGGACAGGAGGAATCTGAAGGTGAATGGGGTTCTTCAAGCAGTTCACAACATGAATCTTCAAAACAAAAGCATCAGTTCAGACAAGGTGAGTACTAACTATCCCCACCCAAACAGTCGAAGCCCAATGTGTTAGAAAATATTGATGACAGCTTACTAGAGAACATTTATGAGGAGTATTACAATCGTGATTTCATTTCCTATAGCAAACTACTGAGTCGCTGTAAGAGCGTTAAAGTAAATCAGATAGTAGATTAATTCTAAAATCAAATAGCTGATTGTTTCTAAATTATGTTATACTTTTGAACATGGCAGTTATCCAGCAACCTTAGAGTGGTTTCACCATAGGATTAAACACCCACCCTGTTGCACATAAACGGTAGATTTCCTTCTCGGCAACGTAATTTTACGATTTAGCAATATTTATTCTGATGAAGACGCCCCTAGTTGATGTCGAAACCTATGTCAATGTACGTACTGTTTACGTGTAATCGGTTGGCTGTTTAATCCTACGCTGAATCTAAATCATGTGTCTAGCAAAAGGCGTGCAGGAACTAGTTTGAAAAGCAACACAGTGTCGCCATTACAGACTGCAAAAGAGTATTTAACATCGTAGTTTGATAGAGTAAGATAGTATGGCTCTACCGTCCACCGTGCATCTGTAAATGTGGACACTGGAACGTTTAAAATCGTCGATTTGGACAATCCAAAAGCTTAAATTTCTTTTATCGACTTTCTTTAAGGCTGATTATAGCATTTCATTCAGGCATATTACTATATCCATCACGTGTCAGAAGCTAGATGACGACAATATTACACTAGTACGTCAGAAGGCGCAACAGTTTGTAGAAGAAGTCAACATCATTATGACAGAGCAGGTTGTGGAGAGAGGATATGATTGGAACAGTGACCACAGTCAGCTCCAGTATGAAAAGTCTTCATCGTCAGCACTGTCGCACAGAGGAGAGAAAGCTACAGCTTGTGCGCCGCACTCTGTACATAGCTGTATCCATAGCGACACAATTTATGTGACTTTATCTACGATAAGCAGACTAGAAAACAAGTTGTACATCTGTTTTCAAGAGGCACAAGGCACTTTCGGTCCAAATATTTCAATCAAACTTGAAACGACCTCCCCACGAAACATGTGAAGGCAGGTAAAAGTGTAAAAATGACTAAAGAATATATGAAACATTTTCTAACTTCAGCCCTTGGCGAAAACGTAACAAGTGAAAAGAGCCTGTTGGTGTACGATTCCTGCTCAGCTCATCAAATAGCCTTCCAGATGCAAATTTTCCGAACGCGAATGTTATGCCGAAGATATTACCACCGAAAACAACAAAATATTTTCGACCCCCTGATGTTTACTGCTTTCGGCAATTTAAACTTTATATCAGACGCATTGTTGACTACAAATGTGCCAAATCACAAGTGAAGATACATGGTCGTTATTTCATCATTAAACTTGTGAGGTAACGGGCGAATTTTGGAGCCCAGAAAATATTCTAAGTTGGTGTGGCCGCACAGGACACACGTCAAAGCCGCCGCCCGGCAGCAAACACATGGTGCCGGACGGTAGTTCTGAGTAGGCAGTTCAGGACGGTACAGGACGGAACAGGACAGTCTTGGATAGTGGAGCAGTTTGCGCGTGATCACGAGAGATAGAGATGCTTCGGAGTGCCGACTTGTGTGCTTCTGAGATTTCCGTGCCTTCTGCAGTGAAGACGAAGTACCGAAGTGAATATCTCGCGAGCTA
This sequence comes from Schistocerca gregaria, assembly GCF_023897955.1. NCBI lineage: Eukaryota > Metazoa > Arthropoda > Insecta > Orthoptera > Acrididae > Schistocerca > Schistocerca gregaria. The sequence continues at coordinate 715,873,251 of NC_064922.1, forward strand.
TGTTGTCGTTCATAACTAATTACGTGAAGTAGGATTCTATCGTTTCCCTGTTATTCAACTTACATTTTATTTAATTGCTGGTCCATCGACACCAATAAGTGTTTTGCAGAAATATACCGCATTCTCAAAAGTACTTCTACTATCGTACTCATCATTTAAAGTCGTTAAGATAGTACCTGCGCATTTTATTCAATTGAAATCTTTCATTTAGAAATTTATATGTTACATTCATAATTCGCAATTGCCGAGTGATTGGAACCTTCGACCATTCGATTCATGTGTATATTCATATTTTATACTGTGGACTCAGCAGTATTTGGCCTGTAATGCGGCAACTACGTATCCCAGCCCCTAGACAACGAAACCAGCAAAAACTTTTAATATTGCAACTCTGAGTCTGAAGGTGCATAGTTATTTTGAAAGCCCGCAAACCTCACCCAGTGGCTGTGATTTACAATCAAATGTCTGCTGAAAAAGTATAGCCTATGCTGCAGTATGCATGGCGGAAGGCATGTTATGACATTAACATACCCATATCCTCATCTGAATATAAAGTTAGTGTGGCTTTTGATATTGGACTGCTTGAATGCGAGAGTGATTTTGAATAAAAACGTGGCTTTAGTGAGACGTGAACATTGTTCTCTTCCACTCAGTTTTAACCGCTTCATCGAAGTCCCGCATCTCCATTACCAGGACTAATATAAGCACTGTCAGGTGTGTAGGATACGTGGGGCTTCGCGATTACAATTATTTTAAGAAGAAGGTTTTTGTCACTGTGGATTGAAAATGTAATAATACATTGACGTAATTGCATTACGTATAATTTCCCTCGTATGGTATTGATGTCTTATGACTTTGTTTCTCTCTATTAAAATGCCACTTGTGGTAGAGTGCAACGTCTTGCATGGTAGCGGCACAGACCACTGCTTTGTATGATCGAGTGTTATTGTAAGCAAGGTTTCGTGCGGTTCCGAGCGTTCGAGATCAAAGGTGTCCCTTGTTAGCTGTGAAGAAATAAACGCACTCTCAGATTCAGGTACACTGGGGCACTGTATTCGTTTCACTTCTCGTGATACATGTTTTGTGTAATGACAGAGACGTGATCGGGTTTCTCGGCCACGGAGCGAACGAAGCACGAACACTGAGCGGTGGCGTTTCATCTCCGATTTGTAACTGTCTATACAACAAACGACACTCACACATTTCCGAATGCGAAGAAATAACTTGCCTCTATTAATAACTTGCCTCTATTATATTACACTGGTATGCACGTTATATTAAAAGATCGCCTACGTAACAAGTTATTTGTTAAATAGATTTCTTAAACTGTGAAAGTCATTAATTGGTTTTTGTTTTATGCCAATGGTTAGTTCTATTTGCTGGTGTTTTGTCTGTGTGGTAATCTGAAGTTAAACTCATGATTAGGGAAGCAGTTACGGTCGTATGTAGGTTCGTAACTAATCTCGTAATTATTGAAAAGTGATCAGCAATGCAAACGTTACTCAGAAATGCAACATTAAACTGTGTACTGCAACGCTCACGGCGAGAGTACCGTCTATTCTGTTAAATTTAAGAAACTGTCCTGCTAGCAATACTACACGCAATCTGACTGCGAAGAAAAATATGAAATATAAGTAACTACCAAATACACTCCTGGAAATTGAAATAAGAACACCGTGAATTCATTGTCCCAGGAAGGGAAAACTTTATTGACACATTCCTGGGGTCAGATACATCACATGATCACACTGACAGAACCACAGGCACATAGACACAGGCAACAGAGCATGCACAATGTCGGCACTAGTACAGTGTATACCCACCTTTCGCAGCAATGCAGGCTGCTATTCTCCCATGGAGACGATCGTAGAGATGCTGGATGTAGTCCTGTGGAACGGCTTGCCATGCCATTTCCACCTGGCGCCTCAGTTGGACCAGCGTTCGTGCTGGACGTGCAGACCGCGTGAGACGACGCTTCATCCAGTCCCAAACATGCTCAATGGGGGACACATCCGGAGATCTTGCTGGCCAGGGTAGTTGACTTACACCTTCTAGAGCACGTTGGGTGGCACGGGATACATGCGGACGTGCATTGTCCTGTTGGAACAGCAAGTTCCCTTGCCGGTCTAGGAATGGTAGAACGATGGGTTCGATGACGGTTTGGATGTACCGTGCACTATTCAGTGTCCCCTCGACGATCACCAGAGGTGTACGGCCAGTGTAGGAGATCGCTCCCCACACCATGATGCCGGGTGTTGGCCCTGTGTGCCTCGGTCGTATGCAGTCCTGATTGTGGCGCTCACCTGCACGGCACCAAACACGCATACGACCATCATTGGCACCAAGGCAGAAGCGACTCTCATCGCTGAAGACGACACTTCTCCATTCGTCCCTCCATTCACGCCTGTCGAGACACCACTGGAGGCGGGCTGCACGATGTTGGGGCGTGAGCGGAAGACGGCCTAACGGTGTGCGGGACCGTAGCCCAGCTTCATGGAGACGGTTGCGAATGGTCCTCGCCGATACCCCAGGAGCAACAGTGTCCCTAATTTGCTGGGAAGTGGCGGTGCGGTCCCCTACGGCACTGCGTAGGATCCTACGGTCTTGGCGTGCATCCGTGCGTCGCTGCGGTCCGGTCCCAGGTCGACGGGCACGTGCACCTTCCGCCGACCACTGGCGACAACATCGATGTACTGTGGAGACCTCACGCCCCACGTGTTGAGCAATTCGGCGGTACGTCCACCCGGCCTCCCGCATGCCCACTATACGCCCTCGCTCAAAGTCCGTCAACTACACATACTGTTCACTACCACGCTGTCGTGGCATGCTACCAGTGTTAAAGACTGCGATGGAGCTCCGTATGCCACGGCAAACTCGCTGACACTGACGGCGGCGGTGCACAAATGCTGCGCAGCTAGAGCCATTCGACGGCCAACACCGCGGTTCGTGGTGTGTTCGCTGTGACATGCGTGTGACCATTGCTTGTACAGCCCTCTCGCAGTGTCCGGAGCAAGTATGGTGGGTCTGACACACCGGTGTCAGTGTGTTCTTTTTTCCATCTCCAGGAGTGTATATCCCGTCTGAAAAGTACGTCCCTGTTGAAATGTTAATTGTATCACATGTAAATTATAAATGACCTACTTGTTTGCGCAATGAATAAATGCTGTGCTGCTGCGATCTCCAAACAAATGCAGCTGCTGCTATGCTAGTTAAGTAACTGAAATTCAAACGACTAGCAACACGATGTGCAATGTGTGCTTTCAACTACAGAGACAACAACAAAAAGTCTGTGCTAAAAAAATCTCATTACTGCAATGGTTATTGTCAATTAAAATTCAGTTACTGAGAAATTAGGGAAAGCAAAATTGTACATGTGAAACTTGAAATAAAGAGACGGATGCTGATTGATGGAAAAACAATAAAGTAACGGTATGAACAAAACCTTACATCACTAAGACAAAATATTTTAGCACTTGAAATAATAATAATTTACATCAGTAGTAGAATAACCGGAAGAAATTCTCTTTACTTTCTTACAAACACGAATACTATCCATCTTTGAAGAAAAATCAGTAAATCTCGCATTGTTACATTATCATAAAAATTACCAATTCCAAAGCCATAACCAAATTAATTACTACACTTGGATGTCTCGGCAAATGCGCTATTACAGTATCTTCTGAAGTGTTCTAAATGAATTTACAAAATATCTCTACATAAACGAAAAATAATATAAAAAATTACTGCCGCCACACGACACGGCCTAAACAGATCTTACTGCATCACAAGACACAATTCGGCTCCATCTCTCTCTCTCCAAGACTGCGCTTAACTGACAAGCAAAGATTCTACTAACAGTCTCCCAGCAACACAATCTCTGTGGCAGAGATGTTGCCCGCTGTTACTCGGATGCTATGAAGCTTTACTTTTTCGCGTGACATCTAAAATACCAAAATTACAATTTTCTATATAAAACAAAGCCATTACAACTGCTGTGCAAAATGTAAGGACGAAAATAATTTTCGCATGATGTGTCACTGCCAAGTAACATAGCTCGATGAAACTTGGACCATATGCAGAAAGGAAGTGCATAGTACAGAAGGTAACTGAAAAAAATACGTATGAGACGAACAGAAATTACATGTTTATTCAAAGTCAAAAATTTCACTTAAGTCACCACGATTTATGGCGCTCCCCTGGACATCACAAAGGCAGTACAAGGTTCTTAATAGTGTGTGCAATCACCAACAATGGCAGTGCATGCCCTACAACGTGCTCCCATACTGGCCACAAGGTTGCCAAGGATTGTTGTGGTAGGGAGTTCCATTCCAACACCAGCGCAATTGACAGTTGCTGTATGATCGTTGGTACATGTGGCGGTGCAGTAAACCATGTGCGCGACGCATCCCACACGTTCTCCATGGGATCTAAGCCGGAGGAACGGACAGACATTCGCCGAATATCCTCTTATTCCTAAAGCTTCTCCAACATCTACAAAAATGAAGTCACTTTCGAATTCACCTCTAAAAAGACGCATACAATAATGGTTACTACCGAGTGAACAGTGTTCCACGATTTGGAAGTCAGTGCACCCATACAACATTATGCTTCCCACACCATAACACCTGGACAACCAGCACTTTCACATTGGACACCGCTAGACAACCACTCATATGGCGAGAGGTGTGAACATTTAACGCTCGTATGACCTTGTCGAACATAATCTGCTGGAGCACTGCTTATTCTTCATGTTCTTCTGTCCCTCTTAAGATTTATCGCATCTTAGTAATTTGGGACCGTTGCAACTTATGAGGATGTAAAATTCATCATTTAGTTTTTAACGGGAAGCAAACTGACACTTTCCGTAGCCACTAGGCGTCGCATGAAGGACGTCATGGACCGCACAGAGTGGCCGCGCCGTTAAGGCAGCATGGACTTCGGTACGATGGAGCTGGCGGAAGAGGAAACTTTTCTCTTTAGGTACAAAAAGTACAAGTAGCGACTGAACCCCAAAGGGGCGGCTACAGACAGCGTCTGACCCATGGTGAGCGGCTGACTTTAGGCTGGGCATCCTACTGCGGGAAACTACCACATTACATCCCCAAGCAGTACATGCTATGTCTCTCCATGGGAAAGATTCCAAAGTTAAAACTTCCCCTCATTCGGATCTCCGGGAGGGGAACACACTGAGAGCAGACGTATTTCAAAGGAATAAAGGGACAAGGAATGTGAGGACACTACTGCATGCAGGAAAGGTAAAGAATGCTAAACAGGAGATGAAAAGGAACAGATTAGATGCCCTCGGTTTGTGTGAAATGAGATGGGGAGAGAATGATGAGATAGAAAGTGGACACTATAAACTCTTTTATTCAGGGGAAAGCAAGAGTGGTGAAAACGAAGTAGCAGTATTGATAGGGCAAAAGTTGAAAAATAAGGTAGTGAAGGTACAATACATTGATGGAAGACTGATGATGATACGACTGAAGGGTAGTTCAAAAGATTTGGTGTTAATACAGGTATATATGCCAACCGCCAGCATAGAGACGAGGAAGTGGAAGATTATTATGAAAAATACAAGAACTCATCCAGAAAGAAAGTAGAAATGCCTGCATTATCATAATGGGGAACTGGAATGAAGCGGTGAATGAAGGAACACATGAAGAGGCAGTAGGAAAGTTTGGATTAGGAATAAGAAATGAGAGAGGTAAACGCCTAATTAGTTTCTGTAAAGAAAATTCATTAGCAGTGGGTAACACATTATTTGAACACCACAAAAGGAGACGTTACACATGGATATCAAATTTGAATAGGGAAAGATATCAGTTTTACTACACTCTGATACAAAAAAGGTTTAGGAACTGTTTGAAGAATGCTAAAGATTATCCAGGAGCGGATATAAATTCAGACCACTACCCAGTAATAGGAGAAATACAAGTGAAGTTGAAAAAAGTCGGGAGAGGTAAAGCAAAGGAAATACTGAACATAGAGAGACTATAAGAGGTAGGAAAGACATCAGATATGGAGAACAGTTTTATGGAAAAATGGCAAAGAGGTAGCGTTGATGAGTGTTAATAACAAATGGATAAAAATGAGGGAACGAATCATGGACTCTGCCAAAGAAGTAGTAGGAATTAGAGTATCCCAAAGCACGAGGAAAGAATGGATAACAGAAAACATGTAGATAAAGATGGAAGAGCGGAGAAAGTGGAAAAGTATAGATACTGAATAAGGCAAAAAGAGGTACAGGAAACTGAATAATGAATAAAGAAGAGAAACAGAAGAAGCAAGGGAAAAATGGATGTAACAGAAATGCGACGAAATAGAGAAAATAGAGAAAGAGGGAAAGTATGAAACTGGCTAGTGAGCTAGTTTATGAACGTAAAAGAAAGAGGAACAACATGGAAATAGAAAGAGCCGATGGTACTCTAGCAGAAGAACCACAGGAGGTTTTGAACAGATGGCAAGAATATATTGAATGTCTGTATAAAGAGGATGAAATGCAAAGCGAAATTAAGATTGAAGAGGAGCAATGTGTGCCGGAAGATGGAAAGGGACTCACCATCTTGGAAGCAGAAGTAGAAAAGGTGCTGAAGGAGATGAAGAATAGAAGGCATGTGGAATTGGTGATTTGCCAGCAGAACTGTTGAAGAGTCTGGGAAGAAAGTCAAGAAAAGAAATAGTCTACCTTTGTATCGTGATATATGGCAAAGGGGAATGGCCTGAGACTTCCTTGCAACAGTTATGATACCAATAGAGAAAAAGATAAACACTAAAAAATGTGAAGAGCACCGGACCATCAGTCTAATTTCTCTTGCAGCTAAAGTCTTGCTAAGAGTGTTGAATAGAAGGCTATATGGCAAGCTGGATAGAGGGATTGCAGAGGAGCAGTTCGTACTTAGAAGAGGAAAAGAAACTAAAGATGCTATTGGCCTGTTAAGAACTAGAGGGGAAAGATATATGGAAAAGATAGAGAAATCTCTGCTGTTTTTATAGATTTAGAAAAGGCTTTTGACAGAGTTCAGTGGAACAAGCTGATAGATATTTTGAAGAGGAGAGGAGTAGATTGGAAAGAGAGACGACTGATACCAAATCTATATTTAAACCAGAAAGTAAGGATAAGGATTGGAAATGAAATGTCAGAAGGAAGCATCATTGGACGTGGTGTTAGACAAGGTTGTTGCCTTTCGCCGCTGTTGTTTAACGCATACCTTGAAGAGATTATTGCGAAAGGCTTGGATGGGAAAAGAGGAATATATATTGGTGGAAAGAAAACATAATATATAAGAGTTGCTGATGACATGGTATTAGTGGCAGAAAGTGAGAGGACAGTGAATAACATGCTGAAAGATCTGAATGAAGCTTGTGTGGAATATGGGATGCAAATAAACACGGCGATAACAAAGATATGGTCATCAGTGCAAGACGCAGACTATCCAATATTAAAATAGGACAATCTACCATTAGTCAAGTAAGTGTATTTAAATATCTTGGAAGCACAATAACTGAAGACTTGAGATGTAACCAGGATGTGAAAACTCGAACTGCCATAGCTAAGGAAGCATTCAACAAAAAGAGGAGACTCTTACGTGGCAAATGAGATAAAGATCTAAGAAAAAGGCGTGGCAAATGTTTTGCCTGGAGTGTGGCACTATATGGGGCAGAAACATGGACGCTGAGACAAGATGTGGATGTGGAGGATAATGGAGAGAATAAGCTGGGTGGAAAGAGTGAGTAATGAAAGAGCATTGGAAAGAGTTGGTGAGAGAAGATGCCTGCTGAAGGCAGTAAGAGAAAGGAAAAAGAATTGGTTGGGACATTCATTGAGAAGGGAGTGCTTGCTAGCTGATGATTTGGAAGGATTGGTTTGTGGGAGAAGACTGAGAGGAAGAAGGAGATACATGATGATAGATGACATAAAGGGAAGAGGAAATTATGAAGCCTGAAGAGGATGGCAGAAGAACGGACAAGAAAACTGGACAGCCTGGAGAACTACCATGTGAAAACCTGCCTTTTGGCAGAACACTGATGATGATGAACATTTGAACAAGGACGTCATGAACGGTATTTATGTGGGCTGACTCCAGCTGCACACTGCAAAAACTAAATCGCATATATGTGCCGCAACATCACAGAAAATGCGCCTGAGTATATGAACGATTTTGTTAAAAAGAGAAAAACTGCAAGGAACAATCTTTGACGGTTAAGGTGCAACGAATCCGGTAATGCATGGTGTCTATGCTAGTGGGTATGTAGTGATTCATCAAGTCTCTACAGTACAGTACAGTGCACGACACTACGAGACGAAATTCGAGATCAGATGTGTGTCGTTTAGTGACTCTTGCCAGACTCGTAGCTTATAGAAATAACCGTACACTTTTATTTTGTTCTCCTTCCCAGGAGCATAGAGCTTACAGATAAGAGGAACCTTTTATTTGATTGACCTTTCCACGATACGTTATTTCATCCACAGTAGTTACCTTCTACAGTGCATAAAACTGTGCAGTGGTGCCGCGGGTAGTGGCTGCGAGGTTTGAGGCGCCATGTCAGGATTGCGCGGCCCCACCCCGCCGGAGGTTCCAGTCCTCCCACGGGTATGGGTGTGTGTGTGTGTGTGTGTGTGTGTGTGTGTGTGTGTGTGTGTGTGTGTGTGTGTGTGTTGTTCTTGGCTAAGTTCGTTTAGAGTAATATGTAAGTCTAGGGACCGATGACCTCAGCAGTTTGGTCCCTTAGAAGCCCACACACATTTGAACATTTTTTGGGCCGTGGCACGGTTAACTTTGCTTCTGTGTCTGTAGTTATCTTTGTTCGTTATTTCGCGCTAGTTTCGGATTTCTAATTACTAGAGGAGCTCTGACGCCGCTAGTTAAAAGGCCGAGCACGGTGGCACTAAGGGAGATAGCTCGACCAGCGCCTTGGAGTGTGCTTGGCGTGACGGGAGAGTGAAAACTCTTCCCTGCTGAAAATGAAAGTAGAGCCACCAAGCGACTAGCAGTACTCCGCGCGGCTATGTGTTGGGTCCTGTGTGGACTAGCCGCTGTTATGTGCCAATGTTGAGCTCTGCCATGCGGAACGAAGAACACAGTGTCTCCGTGTCTGCACTCGGCGCGGGTTATTTAGGCTTAGTTTGAAGAGTGGATCGCAGTTCTCAGCAAATGTAATCGCTGTTTGTTCCCTATTGAAGGCAGTGCTCGAGGTGAGGCTTGTGGACGGAGCATGTTATTGCCGACAGTGGGTGGCACCCGACCAGCTCTGGATGGGCCTCTAAGTGAGCTAATGTCTGTGGGATTAGTATTATTGCACTAACGGTGAAGGACGCAGTGAGAGTTTGTGTACTGATAAACACTCACCCTCTCCTAAATATGCTTGTCGTAATAAATCTGTGTGACGACCGCCGTCATGGTTGACACTCACATATTTTGTTTATTTAAATGATTGTTTTAATCTTCGCGTAGTAACGTGTCAGAAAAAGCATTCTTTCATTTTAAAGAGGGCAGTGCGAAAGCGATATAGATACCATTTAACAATACTTAAATTTACTAGATGTTACTGTTTTTCACTTTCACTGTCGGCGATTTTCTGTGGGTGGGCTCTGAGCACTATGGACATCAGTCCCCTAGAAAATAGAACTACTTAAACCTAACTAACCTAAGGACATCACACAACACCCAGTTTTCTGTGGGCAGTAAACTGTGGTGTCAACCGTTGCTTATTGCTGATGTGTTATTCGCAATTGCTACAGCTATTCCGTGCAGCTGTTGATTAAAACACTGGTAACACACAAGATATTTCTGGCGATTAAATTGATCATTATGTTTAATTTTGGGCTCCTTATCAATTAATAAACATTCCTGGTGACCTATATTCTTTGTTTCATTTTAAATGGAGTAAGCTTCAGTTAATTACGTGAAGATCTTGTGGTTACAAATATTAAAATATTAAATTCTCAATCAGCTTTTATGATCAGTGGAAGTGGAGCAACTGCTGTATGCCGAAATCTATTCTATTACATTGATGCAATGCCCAATTGGCAGCCATAGAGGTGGCAGGTGTAAGCTTTAATGCTGCCACGTAAAATCCGTGTATCATATCCGATGCACTCTCTCTCACATCTTTTGCGAAAATGCAAAATGGGCTGCTCTTCTTTCAACTTTTTCGATGTCCTCCGTCTATCCTATCTGATGTGCATCTCTCACCATGCAGCAATACTCCAGAAAAGATCGGACAAGCATATTGTAGGCAATGTCTTGAGTAGATATGATGCATTTTGTAAGCGTTCTATCGATGAAACGCAGCCTTTGATTCGCCTTCCCCACAATAATATACAGGGTGAGTCACCTAACATTACCGCTGGATGTATTTCGTAAACCACATCAAATACTGACGAATCGATTCCACAGACCGAACGTACGGAGAGGGGCTAGTGTAATTGGTTAATACAAACCATAAAAAAACCTAGGTTTTTTTAAATGGAACCCCGTGAGTTTTGTTAGCACATCTGAACATATAAACAAATACGTAATCAGTGCGGTTTGTTGCATTGTAAAATGTTAATTACATCCGGAGATATTTTATCCTAAAGTTGACGCTTGAGTACCACTCCTCCGCTGTTCGATCGTGTGTATCGGAGAGCACCGAATTACGTAGGGATCCAGAGGAAACGGTGATGGACCTTAGGTACAGACGAGACTGGAACAGCACATTACGTCCACATGCTAACACCTTTTTATTGGTCTTTTTCACTGACGCGCATGTACATTACCATGAGAGGTGAGGTACACGTACACACGTGGTTTCCGTTTTCAATTACGGAGTGGAACAGAGTGTGTCCCGACATGTCAGGTCAATAGATGTTCAATGTGGTGGCCATCATTTGCTGCACACAACTGCAATCTCTGGCGTAATGAACGTCGTACACGCCGCAGTTTATGTGGTGTAATGTCGCCGCAGGCTGCCACAATACGTTGCTTCATATCCTCTGGGGTTGTAGGCACATCACGGTACACATTCTCCTTTAACGTACCCCACAGAAATAAGTCCATATATGTAAGATCAGGAGAACGGGCTGGCCAGTTTATGCGTCCTCCACGTCCTATGAAACGCCCGTCGAACATCCTGTCAAGGGTGAGCCTAGTGTTAATTGCGAAATGTGCAGGTGCACCATCATGCTGATACCACATACGTCGACGCGTTTTCAGTGAGACATTTTCGAGCAACGTTGGCTGATCATTCTGTAGAAGCGCGATGTATGTTGCAGCTGTTTGGGCCCCTGCAATGGAGTGAGGACCAATGAGGTGGTCGCCAATGATTCCGCACCATACATTTACAGTCCACGGTCGCTGTCGCTCTACCTGTCTGAGCCAGCGAGGATTGTCCACGGACCAGTATTGCATGTTCCGTAGATTCACTGCCCCGTGGTTTGTGAAACCCGCTTCATCGGTAAACAGGTAGAACTGCAACGCATTCTCTGTTAATGCCCATTGACAGAATTGCACTCGATGATTAAAGTCTTCACCATGTAATTGCTGATGTAGCGACACATGAAACGGGTGAAAGCGGTGACGACGCAGTATGCGCATGACCCTACTTTGACTCAGTCCACCGGCTCTCGCAATGTCCCGTATAGTCATGTGTGGGTTCATGGCAACAGCAGCTAACACACCAACTGCACCCGCTTCTCCTGTGACGGGCCTGTTACGGACCCGTTTGCGTGCTACGACCATACCTGTTGCATACAGTTGGCGGTAGATGGTTTGCAATGGGCGGCACGTTGGATGCTCTCTGCCCGGTCACCGTTCTGCATACACACTGCAGGATTCAGCTGCATTTTGTCGACACTCGCCGTAGATGAGTATCATTTCCGACTTTTCAGAGTTAGAATACACCGTGGTCACAGTTACTACAACACTACACTATCACAGACGTCTGGTAACACGGTGTACGACAGATGGCCTGCGTGCGGAGTCGAATGCAGAAAAACAATAGCAGCAAGCCCTACATGCGGACACTGCGACAGCTAGACCAAACCACAACAGTGCACTACAGCCACACTCGTAAACAACGGTCGTCATCGTAAATATGTCCCTGCAGATGCTGCTCGCCGACCATGGGCCGTGTTTGTTGCAACACGCAACTGAACGTTGGAGGTTTCAAGCGTCAACTTTAGGTTACAATATCTCCGGATGTAATTAAAATTTTACAATGCAACAAACGGCACTTATTACGTATTTGTTTAAATGTTCAGATGTGCTAAAAATTAACGTGGTTCCATTTAAAAAAAGGTAGGTCTGTGTTAAAAAACATACTTCCGTGCATTTTGTATGGTTTGTATTAAACAATTACACTAGCCCCTCTCCTCACGTTCGGTCTGTGGAATCGGTTCGTCAGTATTTGATGTGGTTTACGAAATATATCCAGCGATAACGTTAGGTGACTCACCCTGTATATGTGGTCGTTCCTATTAAAGTTATTCATAACTTTAATCCGAAAGTATTTAGGTGAATTCATAGCTTTTAGGTTTGTGTGAATTATGATGTAACCTAAATGAAGCGGATTCCTTTTACAGATCATGTGGATAGCTTCATATTTTTCACTATTTAGAGTCAATTGCCACTTTTCTCACCATACAGGTATCTTCTCTAAATTATTTTGCAATTGGTTTTGTTCATCCGTTGACTTTACGAGACGTTGAATGATGGTATCAGCTGCAAACAGTCTGTAAGGGCTGCTCAGATTGCCTCTTAAATGATTTTTATAAAATCAGGTACAGCAGAGGGCCGAAACACTTCTCGAGGGAAGACTGGAGATACAAGAGCAAAAACATGCAGGATTTGTTCACGAAAACGACGAGTCGGTTACAAGTCAGCTATTTAACATGACTGTGTGTGTAATGGAGCGATTTAGTCTGCTTACTGCAATTTGCTTGTATCTCAACCTCTTGAATTTGTTACTAATTGGTTGAGATAAGAGACAACGGTCATTTATGGAAAGAGTTGAGTGATCAGGCTGATGGCAGTTATACTCACTGGTACCACGTGCTAAAGTGTGGAGATAATCGCCCTCTGGATACTTCAGTATGCACGTGGGCGATGGGTGTGGATCAGGAAATAATGGATTAGCAGCTACGACAGCTCGCTGACTGCAGAACCGACCGCCGGCGCGATCGTGAAAGTTGTTGGGTTACACCTGTGAAAATCCTCGGTAATCAAATTTCACAGCACAGACCGCTGCGAGACTTGGAGGAACAGAGTCAATGAGGTTTCAAAAGGTACCAGCAGGAACGCGGAGCCATGCCGACTTCAGTGCCGAGACTAGATGCGATTTGTTTCTCAGTTGAGGATTGATGGCGCGTAGCTCCGATCGAGGTGGACCCAACGATTGTCGATCGGGTTTAAATCACGAGAGGTTTAAATAAGAGGAGTTTGGTAGTCATGGGAATACGTTAAACTCATCCCAGTACTTTTAAAACAATGGGAGTACACTACGAGCTTTGTGATGGTTGGTTGATTCGGAGGTTGTGACCAAACACTGTGGTCATCGGTTCCATCCGATTAGGGAAGGATGGGGAAGGAAATCGGCCGTGACCCTTCACAGGGACCATCCCGCCATTTACCTTAAGCGATTTAGGAAAATCACGGAAAACCTAAATCAGGATGGCCAGACGCGGGTTTGAACCATCGTCCTCCCGAGTGAAGAGCCGTGTGACACATTCTGTTGTCCTGTTGGTGTATGGCATAGTGCTGAGGAAAAACAAACAGCATGTAGTGGTGGACATTGCCCCTTAAGGATATATGCATACTTGTGTTGATCCAATATGCCTTCCACAATGAGGGTCACCCAGTGAATGCTACGGAAACGTTCCCGAAACCATAACTCTCCCTCCTCTGACAGGGACACTTCAGACTATTGTTGCAGGGTATTCGCCATCTGTCCGATGGAGCATAAAACGTGTTTCATTGCAAAGGCCACCTATCTCCGCTCAGTGGCTGTCCAGTTGTGGTACTGGTGGGCAAATTCCAGTCTTCGTCGCTGATAAACAGCAGTCAGCATGGGTGCATGAAGCAGGTTCCTCCTCATGAAGCCCAAACGCAGCAACTTTCGCTGAACGAACGTTGAGGAGACATAGTTCTTGGTGCATCTGGCGATCGTTGCTTAACAGGTGAACGACTATTCGCCAGCACGAGTCTCCGCAACCGTCACTCACAAATATCATATATGGTCTGTGGTGTACCACAGCTGCCTCGGCGCCAATTTTAGGTAGCGTAGCTCTTCCTTACACGATATACACTGCTGGCCATTAAAATTGCTACGACACGAAGATGACGAGCTACAGACGTGAAATTTAACCGACAGGAAGAATATGCTGCGATATGCAAATGATTAGCTTTTCAGAGCATTCATACAAGGTTGGCGCCGGTGGCGACACCTACAACGTGCTGACATGAGGAAAGTTTCCAACTTATTCTCATACAAAAACAGCAGTTGACCGTCGTTGCCAGGTGAAACGTTGTTGTGATGCCTCGTGTAGGAAGGAGAAATGCGTACCATCACGTTTCCGACTTTGATAAAGGTCGAATTGTAACCTATCGCGATTGTGGTTCATCGTTTGGCGACATTGCTGCTCGCGTTGGCCCAGATCCTACGATTGTTAGCAGAATATGGAATCGGTGGGTTCAGGTGGGTAATACGGAACGCCGTGCTGGATCCCGACGGCCTCGTATCAGTAGCAGTCGAAATGTCAGGCATATTATCCTCATGGTTGTAACGGATCATGCAGCCACCATCTGCACGAACAGTTCGACGACGTTTGCAGCAGCAGGGACTATCAGCTCGAAGACCATGGCAGCAGTTACCCTAGACGCTGCGTCACAGACAGGAGCGCCTGCGATGGTGTACTCAACGACGAACCTGGGTGCACGAATGGCAAAACGCCATTTTTTCGGATGAATCCAGGTTCTGTTTACAGCAACATGATGGTCGCATCCGTGTTTGGCGACATCGCAGTGAACGCACATTGGAAGCGTGTATTCGTCATCGCCATACTGGCGTATCACCCGGCGTGACGGTATGGGGTGCCATTGGTTACCACCTCTTATTCGCACTGACGACACGTTGAAAATTGGACGTTACATTTCAGATGTGTTACGACCCGTGGCTCTACCCTTCATTCGATCCTTGCGAGACCCTACATTTCAGCAGGATAATGCACGACCGCATGTTGTAGGTCCTGTACGGGCCTTTCTGGATAGAGAAGGTGTTCGACTGCTGCCCTGGCCAGCACATTCTTCAGATCTCTCACCAATTGAAAACGTCTGGTCAATGGTAGCCGAGCAACTGGCTCGTCACAATACGCCAGTCACTACTCTTGATGAACTATGGTATCGTGTTGAAGCTGCATGGGTAGCTGTACCTGTACACGCCATCGAAGCTGTGTTTGACTCAATGCCCAGGCGTATGAATGCCGTTATTACGGCCAGAGGTGGTTGTTCTGGGTACTGATTTCCCGGGATCTATGCACACAAATTGCGTGAAAATGTAATCACATGTCTGTTCTAGTATAATATATTTGTCCAATGAATACCCGTTTATCATCCGCATTTCTTCTTGGTGTAGCAATTTTAATGGCCAGTAGTGTACTTTAACCATGGGGCACGCGAACGGTTTACAAGCTTAGTCGTTTTGGAAATGCTTCCACCCTTGGCCCAAAAGCCAATGACCATGCCCTTTGCGACGTCAGATAAATCGCTCCACTTACCTCCACTGCTAGTGCTGCCACATGCGGTCTTTGAGCGGTTATTTCACGTTGATGCCTAACATAGTCGGTGGTCACTTAAACGCGACTGGACTGTATAGAAACAGCGACTACGCTTTGTTAAGAGAGGGTAATTTGTGGCTTTCGGTTTTCAGCATACTTGAGCAGGTTAATCAGTTTGGATAGTATGTCAGCCTCGACAACCGCGTGCTACGTGCTAAAGCTAATACATGTCAATGGTCACGTAAAGTAGTACGCAGGTAAGGCTTAAAGGCCTTCTATGGCGAGTATGAAATCTTTTAAGAGTTTTAGCATTCTGGTTCTCACCCATTCCGATCCTCTTTGCCTTATGTACAGAGCGAGTAGCAGCGGCTGTTATGATGGCCGCTACTAGGGTGAGTACAGGGCTCTATGTGTGTTCATACCTGAATGAGGGTCAAAATCAAGGCTGCTACCAATGTGAGTCTTTGTCTGCTACCCAGAGGAAAGCTTCCCTAGGGTGATTACAGGGTTCACTATGTACTCAGGCCTGAATGAGGGCTAATATGAGAACTGCTACCACGTGATTCTTTGTCTGTTACTCAGAGGAAAGCTTCCCGAGGGTGATTACAGCGCCCACTATGTGCTCAGACCTGAATGAGAGCTAAAATAAGAACTGCTACGAACGTGATTCTTTGTCTGCCCGGTATAACTGAACTGGACGCTTGTGAAATCTCTTTCTGCTTCTCATATTCCTTATTCTTGATCATTGTTGATTTACTTCGATATATTTGCTTATTTCAATTTTAATATCTGCTGATGACTTGTCCAACCGATTGAGAGAGCACATAGGTGATAATGCTTGTAATCAACCCTTCCTGTTACACAATTTTGAATGCTGTTGGTAATGATTAAAGAAAATATACTGAGAAAGGCGAGACTACAATTGACTGATGGTGAGAGCGGAGAACCGGAGAACATCGTGGTAATCGGTTCTTCGGTGTTATGGTGATGCGTGACCGTGAGAAGACAATTAAGAATTTCCATGCCAGTATTGGCTTCGTAGAAAAATGACTCTTCCAAATAATATCGTACTTCGTGGTGAAAATGAACTTCTAGCATTGATCTTGCGATATGCAGTTAAAGCTGCTATAATGACCGTTGATCAGTGACATCACCATATTAAAACGTTCGACATGATTCACACTCTCCAACAGTTTTTTTGCTGTAAAAATGTTTAGAAAACAAGTTAGGATAAGAAAATGCTTATAGTAATAATTAGTTAGGATTAATTATTAATTGTATCTCATTAAATTTATAATTATCATAAAACTCAAAAAAGAAAGAAACCAGCTTTTGCATAATTTCAGTCAGGTGGAGTGCGAAGAAACAAAAAGGCAGTCGCACATGAGGTGGCTCCAGCATTTGTTCTTTAAATAAAATACGAATGAAAAGTTAAAACAGTGAGCCGTAGCTGCTCCACCTCATTTTGTCTCTGTCTCTCCGGTGCCGTCTTTCACTGGCGTCCCGATAGGCGGAGCGAATTTAACTTGCAGCTTTCGTAGATGATCACTGGCTCACAACAGTGGGTGGTGAGGCAAGAACGGGCAGGAGGGCACAGCGAAAGGGCATTACGCGTGGGTTTTCCACGCGCAACGGTTCCTTCGGCCGTTAGCTCTGTTTGTGTCGGGATCCACTTGACACTCCTTCGGGTAGTGGCAATTACATTGCTGTGTCGACGGTATCCTCCCACGGCTTTCAGGGGATTTGCGCTTATCTGGTAACTCATTCTGCGAGGACCCGGACACTTGCAGTTTTGCTCTCATCGTTCCCGCGTAAGCAAGGACCATTACTGGAAAATTTTGCTGTCAGTGTTGCTCGCGCTCTGATATCTGTGCCTCCGCTGATGGTACCTTGTGGATCAGTGGAACGTCCTAATTTATTGTGATTAATCTTGGCCGTTAACGTCTTGTACCTTTGCGTTTATTTCATTGGTGGAAATTTTGGTGTAAATTAGTGACTACCCTTTTGTTGGCGATGAAGTCTACGACTGAGACCTTTACTTACTGTGGACTACCAACACCATAAGCCGTGCAGCACTTTCAAATTCAGTGATTTGCTAGTGAAAATTAGTTTTCGCCTCATGTGCATGGCAGATTGCTGTTTCAGCTTTAGTTTAGAAATGGTTCAGATGTCTCTAAGCACTATAAGACTTATCATCGGAGGTCATCAGTCCCCTAGACTTAGTACTACTTAAACCTAACTAACCTAAGGGCATCACACACCATTCATGACCGAGGCAGGATTGGAACCTGCGACCGTAGCAGTAGCGCGGTTCCGGACTGAAGCGCCTAGAACCGCTCGTCAGCTTTAGTGTTTAACGAAGATCTTCACTCACTTTCACTAACTTAGTCATGAATCGTGTGGCATAATTCATGTTCACTGAGTGTGTGAATATTTTTTTTTCTTTTTTACATTTTGTGAGGTTTGTAATTTTAAGTTTTAATTATTTTAAGAGGAATTCCCTTGGCCAATACTTGTGTTTTGAAACTAGGTTCTAGAAGGTTCTCAAGCCTGAGGACTGATTCAAGATAACATTGTTTGTAATCCCTACATCTACATAACCTTCATCAAACTCCGTAAGCCACCTAATGGTGTGTGCCGGAGTGTACTTTCGGCACCACTGTCTGATCCATCCAAGCCTTTTCCACTCGCGAATAGTTCGTGGGGGGAAGTAATATGTTATCCGACTGAAAAGTGCTCTCCAGAAACAGCAATAGTAAATTCCTCCACGCTGCTCAGCGCCTCTTTTGGTATGTCTACCAGTGGAGATTGTTTAGCATCCCCGTAACGCTCTCCCGCCAGCTAAACGATTTCGTAACGAAACGCTCCACTCATCGTTGGATCTTTTATATCTCTCCTATGAGTCCTACCTGATAGCGATCCCAGGTGGATAAACAATACTCAAGAATCGGGTGAACAAGCGCCTTATAAGCCACTTCTTTCGTGAATGAGTTACATTTCCTTAAGGTTCTTCAGACGAATTTGATCCTGGTATCCGCTTTTTCCACGATCTGTTTTTGTGGTCATTTCACTTAAGGTCGCTCTGGATGGTTACACCTGGACATTTTGCGGCAGGGGGTGTCTCCAACTTTTTGTCACCAATAGTGTAGCTATACAGTAGTCACTAAGTATTCTTTTGGAGGGGTAAGCTTAGTCATTTTTCTTTTTTTTTGTTTGTTATGTCTGTTTGATTCAAATGGTTACCTGGCCGTTCGATTTTGCTGTAAAGTTCACCTAAATTGTTTAGGGAGACGTTAATACTCTCTTACTAGAGATTTTAGATCTATTTCCTTTATGGAGTTTTATTGGGAGTAACATTTACTACCTTCTTATTTATTTATTTTATACAGCCCAGATCTCTTGAGAAGGTGTCGATGTTTTTCAGGTAATCTGTATTTCTGTAGACGGTATCTCACCAATGTGTTTTTGTTAGCAGCGCCACTTGTGCGTCTGAAGCGCCAGTCCAACATTTCGGCTGATGCCGGCTGCGAAGGCCTGTTGCTGTCGGGCCCCTGCACGTGCCTTCGGCCTGTGTTTGAGGCGTGCCCACTATTGCTGTAGTGGAACTATGCAGCTTAGTGACTTGCCTTCTTTAAGTTAAATTTCGCCTTTCCCTTCTTAAGGCTGTGACGTACTTACTTTTACTTACTTTTAGAGGCCTATATGTGACCGAGGTTGTAAGTAAATCTTGAGGTTGTCCCTTCGTCCGTTCAGATATTTGCGTATATACTTGGTTTTTAGATACATTATATAATGGTAAGACAGAGATTTAGGAACCAGGCTTTAAATTGTAAGACATTTCCAGGGGCAGATGTGGACTCTGACCACAATCTATTGGTTATGAACTGTAGATTAAAACTGAAGAAACTGCAAAGACTTGGGAATTTAAGGAGATGGGACCTGGATAAACTGAAAGAACCAGAGGTTCTACAGAGTTTCAGGGAGAGGATAAGGGAACAATTGACTGGAATGGGGGAAAGAAATGCAGTAGAAGAAGAATGGGTAGCTCTGAGGGATGAAGTAGTGAAGGCAGCAGAGGATCAAGTAGGTAAAAAGACGAGAGCTAGTAGAAATCCTTGGGTGAAGGAACAAATACTGAATATAATTGATGAACGGAGAAAATATAAAAATGCAGTAAGTCAAACAGGCAAAAAGGAATACAAACGCCTCAAAAATGAGATCGACAGGAAGTGCAAAAAGACTAAGCAGGGATGGCTAGAGGACAAAAGTAAGTATGTAGAGGATTATCTCACTAGAGGTAAGATAGATACTGCCTACAGGAAAATTAGACCTTTGGAGAGAAAAGAACCACTTCTATGAACATAAAGAGCTCAGATGGAAACCCAGTTCTAATCAAAGAAGGGAAAAGCAGAAATGCGGGAGGAGTATATAGAGGATCTATACAAGGGCGATGTACTTGAGGACAATATTATGGAAATGGAAGAGGATGTAGATGAAGATGTAATGGGAGATACGATACTGCGTGAAGAATTTGACAGAGCACTGAAAGACCTTAGTCGCAACAAGGCCACCGAAGTAGACAACATTCCACTGGAACTACTGACGGCCTTGGGAGAGCCAGTCCTGACAAAACTCTACCATCTGGTGAGCAAGATGTATGAAACATGCGAAATACCCTCAGACTTCAAGATGAATATAATAATTCCAATCCCAAAGAAAGCAGGTGTTCACAGATGTGAAAATTACCGAACAATCAGTTTAATAAGCCATAGCTGTAAAATACTAACACGAATTCTTTACAGACGAATGGAAAAACTAGTAGAAGACGACCTCGGGGAAGATCAGTTTGGATTCCGTAGAAATACTGGAACACGTGGGGCAATACTGAACTTACGACTTATCTTAGAAAATAGATTAAGGAAAGGCAAACCGACGTTTCTAGCATTTGTAGACTTAGAGATAGCTTTTGACAATGTTGACTGGAATACTCTCTTTCAAATTCTAAAGGTGGAAGGGGTAAAATACAGGGAGCGAAAGGCTACTTACAATTTGCACAGAAAGCAGATGGCAGTTGTATGAGTCGAGGGACATGAAAGGGAATCAGTGGTTGGGAAGGGAGTAAGACAGGGTTGTAGCCTCTCCCCGGTGTTATTCAATCTGTATATTGAGCAAGCAGTAAAGGAAACAAAAGAAATGTTCGGAGTAGGTATTAAAATCCATGGAGAAGAAATAAAAACTTGGAGGTTCGCCGATGACATTGTAATTCTGTCAGGGACAGCAAAGGACTTGGAAGAGCAGTTGAAGGGAATGGACAGTGTCTTGAAAGGAGGATATAAGATGAACATCAACAAAAGCAAAACGAGGATAATGGAATGTAGTCGAATTAAGTCGGGTGATGATGAGGGTATTAGATTAGGAAATGAGACACTTAAAGTAGTAAAGGAGTTTTGCTATTTGGGGAGTAAAATAACTGATGATGGTCGAAGTAGAGAGGATATAAAATGTAGACTGGCAATGGCAAGGAAAGTGTTACTGTAGAAGAGAAATTTGTTAAGATCGAGTATAGATTTAAGGGTCAGGAAGTCATTTCTGAAAGTATTTGTATGGAGTGTAGCCATGTATGGAAGTGAAACATGGACGATAAATAATTTAGACAAGAAGAGAATAGAAGTGTTGAATAGGATTGGGGAGAGGAGAAGTTTGTGGCACAACTTGACTAGAAGAAGGGATCGGTTGGTAGGACATGTTCTGAGGCATCACGGGATCACCAATTTAGTATTGGAGGGCAGTGTGGAGGGTAAAAATCGTAGAGGGAGACAAAGAGATGAATACACCAAGCAGATTCAGAAAGATGTAGGTTGTAGCAGATACTGGGAGATGAAGAAGCTTGCTCAGGCTAGAGTAGCATGTAGAGCTGCATCAAACCAATCTCAGGACTGAAGATCACAACGACAACAACTTGGTGTGCTGAGAAAATTTTAATGTAATTTCTGCTCTGGTTGTCATCTCTTTACATTTACGTTTTTACTGCAATTCACTATTCTTTATTTGAGTTTAATTTCTCAGTCTATCCGTTGTATTGCTATAAGAAAATCTATCGGATCTGCCATGCTTGGGTATTTATTCTAATTTACTTTTTTTATTTAATTTTATTTTTGTCATGAGTCTTCTTTTTGGTTAGGTGCCGCGCGCCACGAATTCCTCTCCTGTGCTAACCTCTTCATCACATAACAGAATTTGCAAATATATTCCAATCTCTATCTTCCTCTACAGTTTTTTCCCTCTACAGCTCCCTCTACTACCATGGAAGTCACTCCCTCATGTCTTAACAGATGTCCAGTCATCTTGTCCCTTCTCCTTATCAGTGTTTTCCACAAGTTCCTTTCCTCTCCGATTCTGCGCAGAACCTCTTCATTCCTTACGTTATGAGTCCCCCTAATTTTTAACATTCGTCTGTAGCACCACATCTCAAATACTTCGATTCTCTTCTGTTCCGGTTTTCCCGCAGTTCATTTTTCACTACCATCGAATGCTGTACTCCAGATGTGTAGTACCGGGTGATCAAAAAGTCAGTATAAATTTGAAAACTGAATAAATCACGGAATAATGTAGACAGAGAGGTACAAATTGACACACATACTTGAAATGGCATGGGGTTTTACTAGAACCAAAAAAATACAAAACTTAAAAAAATGTCCGGCAGATGGCGCTTCATGTGATCAGAATAGCAATAATTAGCATAACAAAGTAGCACAAAGCAAAAATGATGTTCTTTACAGGAAATGCTCAATATGTCCACAATCATTCCTTAACAATAGCTGTAGTCGAGGAATAATGTTGTGAACAGCACTGTAAAGCATCTCCAGAGTTATGGTGAGGCATTGGCGTCGGATGTTGTCTTTCAGCATCCCTAGAGATGTTGGTCGATCACGATACACTTGCGACTTCAGGTAACCCAAAAGCCAATAATGGCACGGACTGAGGTCTGGGGACCTGGGAGGCCAAGCATGACGAAAGTGGCGGCTAAGCACACGATCATCACCAAACGACGCCCGCAATAGATCTTTCACGCGACTAGCGATTTGGGGTGTTTTTTTCTAATAAAACCCCATGTCATTCCAAGCATGTGTGTCAATTTTTACCTCGCTATCTATATTATTCCGTAGTTTATTAAGTTTTCAAATTTTTATTGACTTTTTGATCAACCGCTACATTCTCAGAAATTTCTTCCTCAAATTAAGGCCGATATTTGATATTAGTAGGCTTCTCTTGGCCAGGAATGCCCTTTTTGCCATTGCTAGTTTGCTTTTTATGTCCTCCCTGCTCCGTCCGTAATTGGTTATTTTACTGCCTAGGTAGCAGAATTCTTTAACTTCGTGACCATCAATCCTGATGTTAAGTTTCTCGCTGTTCTCATTTCTACTACTTCTCATTACCTTCGTCTTTCTGTGACTCACTCTCAATCCATACTCTGTACTCATTAGACTGTTCATTCCGTTCACCGAGCGAGGTGGCGAAGTGGTTAGCACACTGGACTCGCATTCAGGAGGACGACGGTTCCATCCCGTCTCCGGCCATCCTGATTTAGGTTTTCCGTGATTTCCCTAAATCGCTTCAGGCAAATGCCGGAATGGTTCCCTTGAAAGGGCACGGCCGATTTCCTTCCGCGTCCTTCCCTCACCCGAGCCTGTGCTCTGTCTCTAATGACCTCGTTGTCGACGGGACGTTAGACACTAATCTCCTCCTCCTCATTCCGTTCAGCAGATCATTTAATTCTTCTTCACTTTCACTCAAGATAGTAATGTCATCAGCGAATCGTATCATTGATATCCTTTCACCTTGTATTTTAATTCCACTCCTGAACCTTTCTTTTATTTCTATCATTGCTTCCTCGATGTACAGATTGAACAGTAGGGGCGAAAGGCTACATACTTCTCTTACAACGTTTTTAATATGAGCACTTCTTTCTTGGTCGTGCACTCTTATTATTCACTCTTGGCTGTTGCACATATTTTATATGACCCGTCTCTTCCTATAGCTTAGTTGTACTTCTTTCAGAATTTCGAACAACTTGCACCATTTTACATTGTCGAACTTTTTTCCAGGGCGACAAATCCTATTTTTCTGTAGTCTTGCTTCCATTATCAACCACAACGTCAGAATTGCCTCTCTTGTGCCTTTACCTTTCCCAAAGCCAAACTGATCGTCACCTAGCACATTCTCAATTTTCTTTTCTATTCTTCTGTATATTATTCTTGTAAGCAGCTTTGATGCATGAGCTGTTAAGCTGATTGTGCGGTAATTCTCGCACTTGTCAGGTCTTGCCGTCTTCCGATTTGTGTGGAAGATGTATTTCCGAAAGTCAGATGGTATGTTGCCAGACTCATACATTCTACACACCAACGTGAATAGTCGTTTTGTTGCCACTTCCCCGAATGATTTTAGAAATTCTGACGGAATGTTATCTATCCCTTCTGCCTTATTTGATCTTAAGTCCTCCAAAGCTGTTCTAAATTCTGATTCTAATACTGGCTCCCCTATCTCTTCTAAATTGACTCCTGTTTCTTCTTCTATCACATCAGACAAATGTACCCCCTCGTAGAGGTTTTCAATATATTCTTTCCACCTATCCGCTCTCTCCTCTGCACTTAACAGTGTAATTCCGGTTGCACTCTTGATGTTATCACCCTTGCTTTTAATGTCACGGAAGATTGTTTTGACTTTCCTGTATGCTGAGTCTGTCCTTCCGACCATCATTTCTTTTTCGATGTCTTCACATTTTTCCTGCAGCCATTTCGTCTTAGCTTCCCTACACTTATTTATTTCATTCTCCAGCGATGTGTATTTCTGTATTCCTGAGTTTTCCGGAACATTTTCGTACGTCCTTCTTTCATCGATCAGTTGAGGTATTTCTTCTGTTACCCATGGTTGCTTCGCAGTTACTTTGTACCTATATTTTCCTTCTCAACTTATGTGATGGCCCTTTTTTAGAGATGTCCATTCCTCTTCAACTGTACTACCTACTGAGCTATTCCTTATTGCTGTGTCTATAGCCCTAGAGAACTTCAACCGTATCTGGTCATTCCTTAGTACATCTGTATCCCACTGCTTTTCGTATTGATTCTTCCTGACTAACGTCTTAAGCTTCAGGCTACTCTTCATCATTACTGGGCTCGAATCTGATTCTATATCTGCTCCTTGGTACACCATATAATCCAGTATCTGATTTCGGAATACCTGTCTGAAATCTTCCAGTATCACCCGGCCTTTTCCCAGTATATCTCCTCCTCTTGTGATTCTTGGACAGAGTATTCGCTATTACTAGCGGAAACTTGTTACAGAACTCAATTAGTCTTTCCTCTGTCATTTCTTATCCCAAGCTCATATTCGCCTGTAACCTTCTCTTCTACTCCTTCCCCTATAACTGCATTTCAGTCCCTCATGTCTATTAGATTTTCATCCCCTTTTACATATCATATTACCCTTACATTATCCTCATACACTTTCTTCCTCTTCAGCTTGCGGCGTCGGCATGTATACCTGAACTATCGTTGTCGGTATTGGTTTGCTCTCGATTCTGATAAGAGCAACCATGTCACTGAACTGTTCACAGAAACACAGTCTCTGCCCCACCTTGCTATTCATAACGAATCCTGCTCCCGTTCTACAATTTTTTGCTGCTGTTGATATTGCCCTACACTCATCTGACTAGAAATCCTTGTCTTCTTTCCACTTCACTTCACTGGCTCCTACTATATCTAGACTGAGCCTTGGCATTTCCCTTTTCTGATTTTCTCGTTTCTCTACCATGTTCAAGCTTCTGGTATTCCACTCTGCGACTAGTAGAGCGTTATCCTTTCGTTGATTATTCACGTGGTTTTTTTTTCTCATGGTAACCTCCCCCTCGGCAGTCCCCTCCTGGAGATCAGATTGGGGGACCATTCCGGAATCTTTTCCAGTGGAGAGATCATCATGTCACTTCTTCAAATCCAGGCCACATGTCCGGTGCAAATACGTTACGTGTCTTTAATGCAGTTTTTTCCATTGCCTTCTGCATCCTCATGTCGTTGATTATTGCTGATTCTTCCGCCTTTGGGGGCAGTTTCCCACTCCCAGGACAAGAGAGTGCCCTGAACCTCTGTCCGCTCCTCCGCCCTCTTTCACAATGACGTTGGCAGAATGAAGTGACCTATTATGCTGGAAGTCTTCGGCCGCCAACGCTGATTATTAATCAAAGCCGGCCTCGGTGGTCCAGCGGTTCAGGCGCTCAGTCCGGAACCGCGGGGCTGCTACGGTCGCAGGTTCGAATCCTGCCTCTGGCATGGATGTGTTTGATGTCCTTAGGTTAGTTAGGTTTAAGTAGTTGTAAGTTCTAGGGGACTGATGACCACAGATGTTAAGTCCCATAGTGCTCAGAGCCATTTGAACCATATTAAACAAAATTTAAGCAGCGGTGGGATTCGAACTCGGCACTGAAGAAGTTTTGATTATGAATCAAAGAAGTTACCCCCCTTTTTTTAATCTCATTTTGTTCGTTTTTGTTCGTTGTATCTGCTCGGCGTGGACGTTCCAAGACACCCGTTGCAGTTCGTTGTTGGTCCATTAACTCAGTTTTTTTTTATTACAGAGGGCAGCTAATCCTCTGACCGAAAACGTTGAGTTACCGTGCCGGCTACTTAATGATAGATTAAGGAAGGTTTTATTAATATATAGTTTTAATTTGTTGCTGACATTGATTCCTTTGGGTAGGAACAATGGGAAGTTGAGTTACATCAATCTGTGGTTAAAATTTAAAACGGCTTATCTTCATTTAGCAACCTCTTTTTTTCGGAGACATCTGGTGATTACTGTATTTCATTTTGTACTGTCACGTGCACTGTATGTAAATGTATCATTCAAAGGACAAATGGTGCAAGAACTGATGACCCACCCTTTCATGTGATTCTTTTCCTATCCCAACCAGTGTCTTGAGGTTAACATAGAGTTCTTTTACATTCAAGATATATACAATTATGTTATTCCTGAGTTTTGGAAGCTTTCAATTGTAGCCTCTGCAATGTTTTCTTACACTTTTTCTTGTTGAAGGGGCTGCGCTGAAGAAAGAGAGCCACTGTTCAGAATTACGTCAAACTTGAACAGAATATTACTGACACAGAGGGAAACGTCAAAAAAAATCCGAAATGCACACCAGCAGACGCGTGGTACACGACTGTTCCTCATCGCGCCTGAGACGCCCAGCATATTTCCATGAAGAATCGTATGCTGCTGGTAAAGCCATTTAACAGGAACGGTAACTGCGTGCCAGGTGCCTCGCAGAAGTTCTGGACACAGAAGGATATGAAAAAAGCATTGGCCAAATGTATCCTAAATGCCTGTGGAAAATGATTACAAAATGCGAAAAGACAGGTTCTATGAAGTGCAATGTGGCGAGGATGGAAAGAGGTTGATTTGACGTGTGTCGACGATGTGGCCACAGTATTGCAGGATGGGTCGGGCGGTGGTGTGCAGACACGCGGTTCATGGGGAATTGTCCGAAAGCTGGACACGCCTGCAAGCACGGTGGATAAGACCCTGGATGTACCCTCCTGTTGTGTTTGAGGCGTGTTATTGCATTCCTAGTCGTACAAAATCACGCACGTGCAAAAGCTGCTTTCTGCCGACTTGCCAGAAAGACGAATGTTCGTTCTGAAATTTCTTGTTCGCATGAAAGTCGACAATGAAAGGGACATTCTGTGGAGAAATGAGGCGCTTTTACATCTCCAAGAATATGTCAGTAACCAGAATTGCGAAACGTGGTCGACGGAAAATCTGCATACGCGTCAACCGCTACCACGTCACTCTGCATAGGTGACTGTGGTACGGGTTGACGGCATCCTTTATAGCCTAACCGAACCTAAACGTGCTTTTTCAAGGTAAACGCTATGAGAGTATTTCGAGCACCAACGTTATTCCACCAACTCAACAGTGTGGGTTTCGTTGCAAGATGGCGCTCCTCCGTAAATTGTACACACAGAGAAGCGGCTGCTGTAGAGGCTATACGGAAATGCTAGAAGAATCAGCCGTCTTTTCCGTACAACCTGGCCGTCCAGATCACCTGACCTTAATCCTTGTGACTTGTGGCTGTGCGGTCATCTGAGAGATGTTGTGTTCGGCGCTCCAATTACGAATCTTGCTGAATTGAAGGCACTCATTGCGGAACACCTTCTAAACGTGACCCCCGAGAAAGTGTTATGGGACATGCTGTTCCTCGACTTCAACTTGTCGCAAAAAATAGTAGACATCGTACTGAACGTATCTTTTGGCAGAATCACGACAGTTAGAAAGGGATGTCATTCTACTTTTTTGGCCTTAGGAAGATCAAAAATCGATGTCATTTTGCTTTTTGAGGCGGTTTTTGGGATCAGGACAACTAAAAACCGATTTCTTCCATTCGATCTTGTACGACTTGCCTTGGTGGATGGGTTTACCTAATTAACAGTGCCACAGCTGTTGACTGCCAAACTTGTGCAGTCGTGCTCAATGAACAATACAGATGGTGTAGTGTGCTACTAAAACCATAGCCCTGGTATTGCGTGCTGTGTTCGACTTCTTGCACACTGAGGTGGCTAGCAATATTTCAGTTAATTAGACCATCTGAACAATTACTACTTCGTTAATTGTAAAAAAAAAAACTGTGCTCGCCAGGCTCGTCTCTAGCTGTGAAACTGCGCGCCTGTACCTGCAGTACTGAACACACTGAACAAGCCACAATTGCGAAGAAGTGAACAGCTGCAAGTTCAGAATGGCCGTACTGTGGCTTCACTACACTCCCTAGAAAACACAAGTCCGTAGACGCTTGTTGACACAGTTCTGATAGCGTTGGGGCGTAGGCGCAATTCAGAGGAGACGGAAGTCTCTTCACTCCCCAACGGCTGCCGCGGGCTTTGTACTGCGAGTAGGCACCACAACGACGTTACCCGGACAGGAAGTTGCTGGAAGTCAGCAGGATCCGACATGGAACAGAACTGCCCTCCTGGACTCTTGCAACTCTACTTCATGGCAGAGGCCCGACGGTGGCGCCTCGGAACTACGAGAGGCACGGCTTATTCCTGGCATCTCATTGGCGCCTCGTGATACCACACTGCTGTGAAGCATCTCTGCAGTGACCGATACTTCTTTCGCCGCTATCGATACTCGCCGACGCCGCTTAATTTGTAGCCGACCCCATATACGTTAAGCCGTTCACAGCGCCATGTACTGGTAAACCTTCGTTAATTTCTTTGTTCCATGACGTTACGCCCTTGGTCAATAATATGCTGTTCAAATTTGACGTCATTCTCAGCAGTGGTTCTCCTTCTACACCGTTTTGAAACTTGAACGTTAATTATAGACGTCCTGCGATGCTCCATTCATATCATTCACGATCTATTATTTTTATGGTCAATTTTCCAATTTATACTGAAAATTATTATTTTTATAAACTATACTAGAGACAAGTTCAGTGTGTGTTCAAACTATATTCAAAGTTGTCCTTGCCAGTTTCCACTGAATTCCATTGCTAGAGAATGTGAATTCCACAAGTTCCCGCTCTTAACGTTGTGGCCGTGGTAGAAGGATTAAAGTCAGTGTGCCGAAATCGCACACCCAACCGCAGGGAAGAGGCGCCCTTCGCGGCTGTAACTGCGAGGCTTGCGTGCGCTACCGCAAATAACCCTGCAGCAGGTGCAGACGGGCTGCGTGGCTCTGCGCCGAAAGGCCGTAACGGGATTAGGCGCCGGGGTTGGCTCAGGGATATAGTTCGCATTACGGTCCATTAAGCTGGGCCCGGCTCTAAGAGGATCTCACGACGCAAAGTAGATTAGGAACCGTTTACCTGCAAATCTTGTAAATCATGAGAGACGTCCGTGTCACAGCGCGTTCTGATCTCGTTGGCGTTGCGTTCGTAGTGAAAGGCTGTCTCTTTACTACGAGGAAAATTGTAGTTGAAGCTGTGCAGATATCAGTAATTCGTTTCGTTACCTGTAAAACACATCCACTCTTTAAATGTGAGAGAACTGTGGTAGGACACTGAAGCAGACATGTTAGTCTAAGCCACTAACAAGAATACGCGGATAATCAATCAAACTTTGCAAATGCAAGACATAGAGATTTGTTTGATTCCTTACCACCTACCACGAACAATTACCTTCTTTGTACACACAGGAAAAAAGTTTTGCTTCACCCCGGTTCCCAGACCTCCTGAAGACAGACGTTGACTGTGGATATCGTATCACAGACACAGTCCCTTTGACTGCTCAGAGATGTCATCAAACCCGCCCAAAGACGTAAACAACCATGCATAATCACCGCCTATTAGACGGACGAGGTCCGACAGTCGATCAGTTCCAGTCACGTCACCAGGAAGGAGGTACACGGCTCGTGTTGTATGTAGTTCAACCATGCCTAGACGGTCAATACCGCGATTCGATCGCTTCCATATTGTTACTTTGTGCCAGGAAGAGCTCTCAACAAGCGAAGTGCCCAGGCATCTCGGAGTGAACCAAAGCGACGTTGTTCGGACATGGAGGACGTACAGAGAGACAGGAACTGTCTGTGGCATGCCTCCCTAAGGCCGCCCAAGAGCCAATACTACAGTGGACGACCGCTACCTGCAGATTATGTCTCGGAGGAACCCTGATAGCAAAGCCACCATGTTGAATAACGCTTTTCGTTCCGTCACAGGACTTCGTGTGAGTCTCGAACTGCGCGCAGTAGTCTGCATGATGCGCAACTTCACTCCTGCCGTCCGTGGCGAGGTCCATCTTTGCAACCACGACACCATACAGTGCGGTACAGATGGGCCCAACAACATGCCAAATGGACCGCTCAGGATTGGCATCACGGTTTCTTCACCGATGAGTGTCGCATATACCTTAAACCAGACAATCATCGGAGACGTGTTTGGAGGCAACCCGTTCAGGCTTAACGCGTTAGACACACTGTCCATCGAGTGCTGCAAGGTGGAACTTCTCATCTGTTTTGGGGTGGCTTTATGTGGATCCGACGTACGCCGATGATGGGCATGGAAGGGGCCGCAACGGCTGTAGGATAAACGAATGCCAACCTCCGACTGATAGTGCAACCATATTGGCAGCATGTTGGTGAAACATTGGTCTTCATGGAAGACAATTCGCGTGCCCCTTCTGCACATCTTGTGAATAACTTCCTTGAGAATAACGACTTCACTGGAATAGAGTGGCCAGTACGTTCTCCAGACATGAACCCTAACGAACATGCCTGGGATAGATTGAAAAAGGCTGTTTATGGACGACGTGACCCACGATCCACTCTGACAGATGTCCGCCGAATCGCCGTTCAGGAGTGGGACTATGTGGACCAACAGTGCCTTGATGAACCTGTGGATAGTATGCCACGATGAATACAGACATGCATCAATGCAAGAGGACGTGCTACTGGGTATTAGAGGCACCGGTGTGTACAGCAATTTGGACCACCATCTCTGGAGATCCCGCTGTATGGTGGTGTATATACGTTTGCACTAGTGAACCTACTATCGATACAGGTCTCAAACCAAGCATCATTTTTGCTTTCTTCCTTGACAGAATGTTCTGAGGTTTACTTTATAAGAAACCCTCATCTGAGCTGTTACGTATGTAACCTGTCTTGTCTGTGACGTAATCTCAAATGACAAATGATAAATACTGCACTTGTGACTACTGTAATTTTACCGGCATATTTTTTCTTCCAGTAATTTTCGGGTTTGGATCCGGATCATATCAAAATTTTGTCACTATATTTCGGTCCAGAAACGTCCGGCCATCCTCAGACGAAATGTACTGAAGAGACCTGATGCAATCATGGTATTTATAGCGAATTTCATGCATGCTAATCGTATTGGTGGTTTACGGTGCATGCGTTAGGAGGTGACATGCGCGAGGCAGCCGAGTTGTGTGTTCTGCCCTCAGTGCTGAAGTAAGAACAGTCTAATCACTGCTTACCGACTGAGCTTGCCGATTCCGCTGTGACCGCATAAGTTTAACAATTAGATTCCAATATTTATCCAGGTGAAAGCCGTTATCCCGATTCATTAAACTGTCAGCAAGATGTATTTTCAAGGATTCTTTAATTACAAAGTCTGTTACCTTCCCGTTACTAATCAGTCTATCCTGCTTGCGATATAAAATATGACGGTGGATCGGGTGTATCCCTTATGGATATTTACTAATTCGATAAGACTATCTCTCCCGAAGAAGTAATACCGATATGTGGGAGGAAAGAGTACAACTCACCCTTCTGATCGAAAAGTCTACTAGAAAAATAAAAAGGAATTAAACCGAACAGGGCTATAATGTGGAAAAAATGAAAGTTATTTTGTGCATTCACTCACTAATAACACTAAACAG
Source organism: Schistocerca gregaria (assembly GCF_023897955.1). Lineage (NCBI taxonomy): Eukaryota > Metazoa > Arthropoda > Insecta > Orthoptera > Acrididae > Schistocerca > Schistocerca gregaria. The sequence goes on from NC_064922.1 coordinate 715,905,384, forward strand.
AAAAGGGTTACCATGACCATGAATCAAAAACTTACACTAATAAACAAAATGGAAATAACTAATGGTCGCCAACCCATTAGGGCAATTTACATCCAAATTCCTGTACAAGATGATGTGAAAGAAAAGACATGTATTATTAAACACTTACGTGCCAACTGAAGGTTGTACGGTTTTTCTTTTTTTGACACTAATTTTCAACAGAGAGGCCGGCCACGGTGACCGAGCGGTTGTAGGCGCTTCAGTCCACAACCGTGCGACTGCTACGGTCGCAGGATCGAATTCTGCCTCGGGCATGGATGTGTGTGATGTCATTAAGTTAGTTAGGTTTAAGTAGTTCCAAGTTGTAGGCGACTGGTGACCTCAGATGTTAAGTCCCATAGTGCTCAGAGCCATTCGAACCATTTATTTCTTTCATTTGTAAAATGAAAGTCATTATGTGCATTCACTCACGAACAACACTGTACTGAAAGGGGTACCACTGATCATGAATCCCAAAGTTACACTAATGAACGAAAAGGAAGTGATTAACAATCGCCAGCCCACTAGGCGAATTTACATCCAAAATCCTGTACAAGATGAAGGTGAATGAAAAATATGTATTATTAAACACTGACGTGGCAACACAAGGTTGCCACTTTTTTTTTACACTAATTTTAAGTGAGTATGTAATGATAAAGAAAAATGAGAAGTCACTCTAACGTTATGTTTGGCATTAAATTTTGAAAAAGGCAATCGAGTAATCATTTGAAAATATGCACTTAAAGTGTGTGTTAGTACTGAACCTCATTACGTGAGCAATGACTTTGAGTGACGTCAACATAACGTCACCAAAGAAATATAGAAATAAAGCAAGCACTTTTTACTTTCCAGTTACTTATTTTACATATTGGATTTCATATTACTGTCTGAACAAACTGATCCTTTTTTACTGATGTGAACAGAATTAAATACTAGAATACGTACCAAACCAAACAGCCATGTGCTCCAGGTTATATGTAAAATAAATAAAACTTCCACACTCTTAATTTGTGCATTTCCTTAGATTTGGATTTTTTCCAGTGATTGATTATCAAACTTGAAAAATGAAATTGCTTTACTTTAGTCATATACTGAAGGCTATGTTGTACAACAGTTAATTGAAAGTAGACCGAGGCAAAATTTCTTAAAACTGAAATTATTCTTTAGTAAGCTGACTGAAACTACTCACTTTGTTTCTTATGACACTCAGCAAATAGGGAAAAAAATGAACAAGGATCCTGCTTCGTAACAATGTCGGAGGTCAATGGGGACACAATCGATCTGAGTTAAGCTGATTATTATTTAAATAAATTTTATCAATCAAATAACTTTCAGTTGTGCTGCTGGGTTAGCCGTTAATACTTTCTTCCAATGAACAGTCTTACTTCAGTGCTGTGCATATGACGAAACTTGGAGCCGATGACCAAACTGTATTGCTGGATCTGCTGCTGTTGTTGAAGATGGTACCATCTTGTGGAGCCATGGTTAATTACAGGAACGGGCAATCGTAATTAATACAGCCTCTTCCGCTCGTCCACTGTCCGTACTCCTGCTACTAGACATCTATCCGGTGCTCGTACGTGAAGCCGCCGAAAATGGTACTCTCTACGGCGAAATCGTTGACACCACACATTCGCACACTACAAGCTCTAGAACCCGTCTCTCTCTCTCTCTCTCTCTCTCTCTCTCTCTCTTTCTCTCTCTTTCTCTCTCTCTCCATGTGCCCTGCGTAACAACTCCCTACCCAAAGATTTTACTACGCACTAGCACTGCTATTATTCCTGCTAGTCGATGCAATCCCCCATGAACCATGGATGTTGCCGTTGGTGGGGAGGCTTGCGTGCCTCAGCGATACAGATGGCCGTACCGTAGGTGCAACCACAACGGAGGGGTATCTGTTGAGAGGCCAGACAAACGTGTGGTTCCTGAAGAGGGGCAGCAGCCTTTTCAGTAGTTGCAGGGGCAACAGTCTGGATGATTGACTGATCTGGCCTTGCAACATTAACCAAAACGGCCTTGCTGTGCTGGTACTGCGAACGGCTGAAAGCAAGGGGAAACTACAGCCGTAATTTTTCCCGAGAACATGCAGCTTTACTGTATGATTAAATGATGATGGCATCCTCTTGGGTAAAATATTCCGGAGGTAAAATAGTCCCCCATTCGGATCTCCGGGCGGGGACTACTCAGGAGGATGTCGTTATCAGGAGAAAGAGAACTGGCGTTCTACGGATCGGAGCGTGGAATGTCAGATCCCTTAATCGGGCAGGTAGGTTAGAGAATTTATAAAGGGAAATGGATAGGTTAAAGTTAGATATAGTGGGAATTAGTGAAGTTCGGTGGCAGGAGGAACAAGACTTCTGGTCAGGTGACTACAGGGCTATAAACACAAAATCAAATAGGGGTAATTCAGGAGTAGGTTTAATAATGAATAGGAAAATAGGAATGCGGGTAAGCTACTACAAGCAGCATAGTGAACGCATTACTGTGGCCAAGATAGATACGAAGCCCACACCTACTACAGTAGTACAAGTTTATATGCCAACTAGCTCTGCAGATGATGAAGAAATTGAAGAAATGTACGATGAAATAAAAGAAATTATTCAGATAGTGAAGGGAGACGAAAATTTAATAGTAATGGGTGACTGGAATTCGAGTGTAGGAAAAGGGAGAGAAGGAAACATAGTAGGTGAATATGGATTGGGGCTAAGAAATGAAAGAGGAAGCCGCCTAGTAGAATTTTGCACAGAGCACAACTTAATCATAGCTAACACTTGGTTTAAGAATCATGAAAGAAGGTTGTATACGTGGAAGAACCCTGGAGATACTAAAAGGTATCAGATAGATTATATAATGGTAAGACAGAGATTTAGGAACCAGGTTTTAAGTTGTAAGACATTTCCAGGGGCAGATGTGGACTCTGACCACAATCTATTGGTTATGACCTGTAGATTAAAACTGAAGAAACTGCAAAAATGTGGGAAATTAAGGAGATGGGACCTGGATAAACTGAAAGAACCAGAGGTTGCACAGAGTTTCAGGGAGAGCATAAGGGAACAATTGACAGGAATAGGGAAAAGAAATACAGTAGAAGAAGAATGGGTAGCTCTGAGGGATGAAGTAGTGAAGGCAGCAGAGGATAAAGTAGGTACAAAGACGAGGGCTGCTAGAAATCCTTGGGTAACAGAAGAAATATTGAATTTAATTGATGAAAGAAGAAAATATAAAAATGCAGTAAATGAAGCAGGCAAAAAGGAATACAAACGTCTCAAAAATGAGATCGACAGGAAGTGCAAAATGGCTAAACAGGGATGGCTAGAGGACAAATGTAAGGATGTAGAAGCTTATCTCACTAGGGGTAAGATAGATACTGCCTACAGGAAAATTAAAGAGACCTTTGGAGAGAAGAGAACCACGTGTATGAATATCAAGAGCTCAGATGGCAACCCAGTTCTAAGCAAAGAAGGGAAGGCAGAAAGGTGGAAGGAGTATATAGAAGGTTTATACAAGGGCGATGTAATTGAGGACAATATTATGGAAATGGAAGAGGATGTAGATGAAGACGAAATGGGAGATACGATACTGCGTGAAGAGTTTGACAGAGCACTGAAAGACCTGAGTCGAAACAAGGCCCCCGGAGTAGACAACATTCCATTAGAACTACTGACGGCCTTGGGACAACCAGTCCTGACAAAACTCTACCAGCTGGTGAGCAAGATGTATGAGACAGGCGAAATACCCTCAGACTTCAAGAAGAATATAATAATTCCAATCCCAAAGAAAGCAGGTGCTGACAGATGTGAAAATTACCCAACTATCAGTTTAATAAGCCATGGCTGCAAAATACTAACGCGAATTCTTTACAGACGAATGGAAAAACTGGTAGATGGAGACCTCGGTGAGGATCAGTTTGGATTCCGTCGAAATGTTGGAACACGTGAGGCAATACTGACCTTACGACTTATATTAGAAAAAAGATTAAGAAAAGGCAAACCTACGTTTCTAGCATTTGTAGACTTAGAGAAAGCTTTTGACAATGGTGACTGGAATACTCTTTTTCAAATTCTAAAGGTGGCAGGGGTAAAATACAGGGAGCGAAAGGCTATTTATAATTTGTACAGAAACCAGATGGCAGTCATAAGAGTCGAGGGGCATGAAAGGGAAGCAGTGGTTGGGAAAGGAGTGAGGCAGGGTTGCAGCCTCTCCCCGATGTTATTCAATCTGTATATTGAGCAAGCAGTAAAGGAAACAAAAAAAAAATTTGGAGTAGGTATTAAAATTCATGGAGACGAAGTAAAAACTTTGAGGTTCGCCGATGACATTGTAATTCTGTCAGAGACAGCAAAGGACTTGGAAGAGCAGTTGAACGACGGAATGGACAGTGTCTTGAAAGGAGGATATAAGATGAACATTAACAAAAGCAAAACGAGGATAATTGAATATAGTCAAATTAAATCGGGTGATGCTGAGGGAATTAGATTAGGAAATGAGACACTTAAAGTAGTAAAGGAGTTTTGCTATTTAGGAAGTAAAATAACTGATGATGGTCGAAGTAGAGAGGATATAAAATGTAGACTGGCAATGGCAAGGAAAGCGTTTCTGAAGAAGAGAAACTTGTTAACATCGAATATAGATTTATGTATCAGGAAGTCGTTTCTGAAAGTATTTGTTTGGAGTGTAGCCATATATGGAAGTGAAACATGGACGATAACTAGTTTGGACAAGAAGAGAATAGAAGATTTCGAAATGTGGTGCTACAGAAGAATACTGAAGATAAGGTGGATAGATCACGTAACTAATGAGGAGGTATTGAATAGGATTGGGGAGAAAAGAAGTTTGTGGCACAACATGACAAGAACAAGGGATCGGTTGGTAGGACATGTTTTGAGGCATCAAGGGATCACAAATTTAGCATTGGAGGGCAGCGTGGAGGGTAAAAATCGTAGAGGGAGACCGAGAGATGAGTACACTAAGAAGATTCAGAAGGATGTAGGTTGCAGTAGGTACTGGGAGATGAAGCAGCTTGCACAGGATAGAGTAGCCTGGAGAGCTGCATCAAATCAGTCTCAGGACTGAAGACAACAACAACAGTCGATGCAAATAACAATTCCTTTGGCTTTTTCCTAGAGCCTATAAGTTTCATAATAAGACACAGATAAATAAAATGAATTGTCAACAGACTTCTGCCTAAATTTACACATACGGCGTGGCAAGGTCCTTAGTTATTTAAAAAAAGCATTTGAATTACGAATATTTACATATACTTCAGCAAGAAAATTATATGTCGGTAGCAGGTGCCACGCATACTGCATTTTCGGTGTTACACGTGCCCCACATTTCATGACTTTTTTTTCTGCGGGGAAACAAATTCAGGGAATGTCCTAAAATTTAAACAAACGGAAATACAGATGCATTCAGTTAAACATTTTTGCCTGCATAAAATCCAAGCTATCGCTGGGTTACCAATTCAAATAATTATTGCAGTTATGTAGGAGGCAAGTTATTTACGTGACAACCCTGTTTCATTATGAATCAAAACATAATAGTATGACAACACATCTTAAAAACAAACACGTCCTTCAAGAAATCAGTAAGTTTAAAAATACTACAAATATTATGAAAAGCATACTCAATATTGACATAGAAAAATTCAAACATCATTTGAAGGTACATAAAGAATAGTAAAAAAAATTCAGAAACAGGATGAGAAATAGTAATTACAAAATTTCATTACATAAATGTGTATAATGAACATTATTTTTTTTTTTTCAAGTGTCCTCTCGCATTGCGCGAGTGAATGTGTTTCACATGACGTCGGTACCAAACATAAACATTTACAACAAAACCTTTAACAGCTGGCGCTGAAAGAAAAGCAATTCGCGTTGCACACGCACGTTCATAAAAAAACGCCGAAGCGCTACAAGAGCCTAGCAACGACTCAGTTCAAGCGCAACATTGTTGCGTGCGCTATAGCGGCATGGTAGATCTCCGTGTTTATATATGCAGTTGCATTCCAGAACATCCATCTGCCTCAAATTCTTGTTACTCACTCCCAAGTGATCTCAAGTTCTCTTTGTAATTCCATCACAGCGGATAACTGAGCACCGTCCTTTATTACACACGTGTACACAGACCTGAAACTTACAGTTCGTCTAAGTGTATCGGTAAAAACTCACATCATGCAGATTACAATAAAATTTCAACATAATACATACAGATAAAAAATTTCACAATGTTTACTGATACTAGAATAGCACGTGATGGCCTGGTTTCTCTTTTCTCATTTCGAGCTAATTAGTCTTTGATAGGTACAATTTTAAATCGACAACATTACGCACAGCTAACAGCTTGCCTGATGTAGGAAAAGCTAAACAGTAAGCGTTAATATGAGGTACACTGATAATCTCAAATGGTCAATTGTAAATGAAATTAGATTTTGATATTTCATGGTCGATCTCACTTTACTTTTCTTGTGCTTCAAGAAGTACAAGATCACCAATAGCAAATTTGGCAAACCACCCTTTAGAGTCATGACGCCGTATTCGCGCTTCATATTTCTTTCTCATCATTCCTCGTAAGTGTTCTTTCTTTACTTCAAGGTTAATATCAACTCTCGGAGGCAAATCAATCATTTCTTCCACCAAACTTTTAGACTTATGGTCTAATAGTATTTACTCCAGAGTGTAGTCCTTGGATTCATGCGTCAAGGCGTTCATTATTTTCTCGAATTCACCTAAGTAATTGCCCCGTGATGTGTGATTCTGGTGACAATACGTTCGGCAAAGCCGACCTAATTCACGCATGTACCGTACCGCGGGCTTCCTCTCGGGCAATAGGCCGAAATTTGTATTACTTCAATTCCATTACTTTTCATTTCTTCATTCCATAACATGGAAGTAAATTGCGCTCCGTTATCGGATAAAACCGCTTTTGGTTTGCAGACGTGCACAAAGTAATCATTCACATATCTGTTATAGACCGCTCGGATATAACTTGATGAACTTAGGAAATGTTTCCAGCACCACTAATATGTACGCGAAGTTCCCTGAAGTCTTGGGCAGTGGACCATAGAGGTCCGTACAAACCAAATCCAACACATCGTTATGTATTATGCTCTGCATAGGGCCACGGTTCGTGCAATTCGTTATCTTCACCCTCTGGTACTTATCACATGTGTTTATTCTTTCAGCAACTCTTTTTTTACATATTATTAAAATTCACTACTTCCGCTAGCTTCTCAGCGCACTTGTTTGGCCCGCAATGACCATAGGCTAAATGATAGTAGTCAATTATCTCAGTGACGTACTTGGCTGGCCAAAACACTCGCCAGTTATTGCTATCTTCACCTTTACGTACGTACAAGGTATGATTATATATTTCGTAGTACTTTCTCAGTTTCTCCCCTTCTCTACTCTTTTCGTCATCGACGGGACGTTAAACACTACCCACCACCACCACCATCTTTTCGTCATACTTGTTCTAAACTATTATTAGACAGACGTCCTCGTTTAAATGACGACGAATGTTTTTACAGATGCTCTCTACTCTTTTACGACCTTCTACATCTTGAAGCAGTACAATTGCAGTGCGCCTTCAGACCCATCCTCCACAAGCCGATGATCAGTTTCAGGCAAACGTGACAGGGCGTCCCCTATACAGTTGTCTGATCCTCTCACGTAAAAAAATGTCATAGTAAAACTGCTGCAAGAAAAGAGACCGCCGTGTCAACCTTTCCTACAGTGAACGACAATCCTTTAGATAAGTGAGTGCCCTGTGATCCGTGTGAATTATCACCTTCCGATCCCACAAATAACATTTAAATTTTCTGTAACTCCATACGTTAGCGAGATTTTCTCCTTCTCCTACCTCTTGAAACAATTCTACTCCTAAGCCATAATTAGATGAGTCTGTTCCCATATGAAATGGCAACGCAATATCAGTATAGTACAGTATGTTATACTGTAGTAATTCATTTTTCACTTTTACAAATGCGGCCTGACACTCATCAGTCCACACAAATGGCGTATTTTTTCGCAACAAATTGTTCAGGTTTGGATCGTTGAACGCATGCCCCTGCACGAACTTGGAGATAGAATCCTGAGAGGTCTAGGAAACTCTGTAACTGTTTTCTAGTCTTAGACGGAGTTCTTTATTGCCTCCACTTTCTGTGGATCTTTAGTGATATCCTCTGTTGTCACAATGTGACCAAGAAAATTCAGTTGTTTCTTCACAAACTCACACTTCTTCAGTTTCAGCGTCTTTCCGCTTTTGCGTAACGCACTGAAGACTTCATCTAACAATTCGCAATGTTCTCGCCACGACGAATTCTCCAGTAGAAAATCGTCCTTGTACGCTGTCAGTTTTGTGCTCAGGGCAGCGCCTAACACCTTATCTAGGGCCCTGATAAGACAGAAACAGATACTTTCAGGCCGAATGCCACTACCTTGTACTGGTGACATCTGGCTGCTTATAAAAACACCATATATTTCCTACACCCTTCTTCTAAGGCTGGAAACTGGTGGTGAGGTCAAGGCTAGTCATAAACTGTACGTTGTGAAATCTTTGTAGTTACCTCTTCCATACTTTTTGGTCTACTCGTGTCACGTTGAACGACCTTGTTCACGTGCGTGCGTCTATCACAATCCTGACACTACCATCTCTCTTTCCTGCTATTATTAAGGGATTATTATACGGACTGGTACTCCTCTCTATAACATTCCATTCTAAAATTCGATCTATCTCTTGTTGGACAGCCTCCTTCTTGGTTAGCGGTGCCGCCTATGGTCTTACAGAGAATGGTCCATGGGGTATTACATTTAACTTGCACTGATACCCAGTAACAAGCCCCGGTTTATTTGAAAACACGTTCTTGTTTCTCAGTATTACATCATATGTCTCGCTTTTCTTCAGGCGGTGCTTTTGGCAATCTGTCTACAACGCTCTCTAGCTCGTTTTAGAATAATTGCCAATGTTCATAGTGAGGATACAGTAGTTTTCCATTTTTCTGCCTAAACCAATCTCATTAGGACAAGTAACAAGATGAATAGGTTTGTATTCACTACTCACATCGTCACTTGTTTCATGAAAACTCACATTTACTTCGGTCTTGTCTTTGGAAATGCAAATCATGGTCTTATTATTGCAGTTAATAATTGGGCGACATTTTAACAATCAATCTAAACCCTCAATAATGTCAGTGCACAGATCTGGCACAACGACAAAAACCTGTTCGAATGGTTCTCTTTGAATCTCAAAACATACAAATATTTGGCTTGTTATTGGTTCGCCATTCCTTCCGGTAGCACCGTTTATTTTGACTCCCATTACTGGCATTACTACTACTTCTGGTTTATCTTTCAGTAATTCAAAAGTTTTTACCGACATAGCACTTAGCTCTGCCCCTACATCAATTAAAATTTGCATTTGTAGGCCGTGCGTATAAACGTGCACTACAATCTATCTGCACCTGTCGTTATCAATCGTTTTATTTTCCCACAACAAATCCTCATCTATCTCCAGGTCGTCCTAGACAGCGGCTTATCCTGCGGTTTTCTAAGTCTTTGTTCGAACGTTTTTCATCTCTGTCTGTCCTGCGGTAGTTGAACTTGGTTTGATCTCAACACCGTAATCTTACTAACAATTTCATTAATTAATGAACTTTGTTTAAGCAATAGTTCGCTAATTGTCACGTCAGGTGAGCTCACGCAACCCTCATCACTTTCGTCTGCTTGTATAAGGCAGATATTGTAATCTACGTGGCTTTCAGTTACTTGCACCTGGTCATTATCGCTAAAATCATCTTGCCCCTACTCGCAACATCCGCCTCTGTTGTCAATAGGACTAGCCTCGCTGGAGTTGGCTACTTCAAAAACTTCATTTGGACAAGCCTGCCGTTGAGGCACAGAACTTTCCGTTTCAAAAACGCTAATTTCTTGCGGGCTGAGAAGCGTCAATTTCTGTCCGCTCTCTCCATTAGCACATCTCGCATACAGTCCTCTATAACTTTTCAGTTCGTCGTACATCCGACCCAATTGACCTAACCACACCTCCTCATGTTCCGCATTTCCGTGCTCGATAACGGAAACTTTATTCTACATCGGTTCTATTACTTCCGCTCGCGACTCATACTCCACTGAAACTTGCGTAACCGTTGTTGGTTTAACAGCGGCCGTTTCCTTCTCCCCTACCGGTACACTAATATCATTACTACTCTTACGAGCAGTGACAGTTGCGTCGACTGCCGTTTACAGCTCAGTTCTCATTACGCTAGGTGCGTCGCTCTCTTTACTCTCTCGCACATTGCCCCACCGCTGAGTTATCCTTTCGGATTTATCCTAGCGATATTGTCTAGGTTTACGTTTGGGCCGCCAAGGTCTCCCCACGACCCGTGGTTCTAACCGGAACGGTTAGTTCCCTGACTAATTTCGACAGACCTGTTGCTACCAGTCTGCCGTGTTGCATCATTCCGCTGTCTACTGTCATTCCTCCAAGGACCACGTACAATAATTACTTGATACCGGCATCATTTCTACAGTTGTTGCTGTTATAGTGCTGTGAATTGTTATTACCATGGTGGTTGCTACCATTATTGCCATGGTTATCGTTATTGTTCTGGTTGTGACTATGGTGTTAATTGTTACCATTACCATTGCTTTTAACATTTTCACGGTTATTCCGCCAACTGTCTTCGTCTTCTACTTTCACTAAAAACGCATCAATCGTTCTCGAACTACTACCGCTGTATCTCTTGGAGTCATCTGGAAGCTTCTGCCACAGCTCCCCCATACAATCTCCGATTCAGTTTTCCGAAAACGCAGATATTCCAATTCGCGGATCCAGTTTTCGCAAAATTCTTTCATGGAGCCGTGAGTGTTTACATCGTAGGGCCTACGAAGTCGCGCCATACCCACTCTTGTTTCTGCTCTAACCAATACTCTCTCAAGACTGCATTTTTGAACTCCTGAAACGTCATGTTTGTTATATTGAGGTTTAAGCCACAGTGTTTAGCCTCTCCAGCTAACATGTCGATTATTGCATTTATTTTTCTCCGGTCTGTCCATGATTCCAGCAATACCCTTTCACAATTTTTAATGAAGTCGGTAGCGTGCAGTCCACCCTGCGTTTTGAGGGGATCGAAACGCTTCTCCTTCGCTAATATTACGACGCTATGTGCGTGGTACGACACATAATGCTGACTTTTTCCTAATCGTTTCTCTAATTCATTTATCCTTGTAACTACTTGGCAAGTGGTAACTGATAACGCTTCCATCTCCTGCTTCTTTTCATTACACACAACCAATTGCATATTTACTTTAGCACCTACGTCTGTAAACTCATTATTTTCCCTACATCCTCTTCTCCAGCTACTTTCACTTTTTCAGCTACCTTGCTCTGTTATGGGACCAACAGTCTCTACCAGTTTCTGTTCGATACTCCCTACTTCAGTTTCGAAACGACCATTTATGTCTCCTAACTTTGTTTGGGCTTCCTCCACGTCAAGCTTCAGATTACCGATTTCGGTACTCAATGCAACTACTTCTGCTCCAATTTCATCTACCTTTATGTTAACAATTCCAGTATTACCGTTAACAGTTTTAATTGCTTTATTCTGGTCATCTATTTTTGCTGATTGGGCATCCATTTTACTGTTTAACAAACTCAACAAATCTTTTATATTTCCGGAAATCACAGGCTGCAAAACCGCTTCTGGCTAAATGGATTCCAAGTATCCGTTATCAATAGGTTCTGTTTTACCTTTTATTCCGTATTCCGTAACATTTGCAAATGCCTGGAATTCCATTTCTGCCATTATTCGATTTTCAGCAGCAGCGTCTGTGATGCTAGCCGCCGAATTCTGAACAATGGGTCCCGCTTCTTGGGTCGCGCATTGCTCGACCGATTGTTCCGCATTTGGTACTGTCAAATTACTCGTTTCGCCTAGTTTATTCATGTTGCCCAGCGAGCAGTGCATGGCTCGCCGTCCCACCATTTGGTATTTTACACCCTGTCTTAACGTATTTCCATCTCACCACGTTGATTTAAATTACTGGCGTTACTGAGTTTCTGTTTTGCCTGACCTTCATCGGCGCTAGGAGCGCGTATCGATATATCCCCTCCGATAGGATCTTTGCTCGGCTGCTATCACTTCCCGGTTGTCATCCGTCATGGAAGTCGGAACGTGCGAGGAGGAGAGTTCACGGCGGCAGCTCGCGTCGTGAGTTGGGCCCTGGCAGTCAGTTGCAACGCGTCTGGAGCGCAGCCCGGGCCAGTCAGTCGCCGGCTTGCAGCAGCAATGAGCCCTGCGAGGACATCGCCCGCCCGCCCGTTGCCGCCATGCATCACTTAAGCTGGGCCTGACCTTTGGTGGGTTGTCGGTCGGTCGGTTGATCCGAGGACATCTCCGCGCGGCGTTGTCGACTGGGCCCGCGGGCGGTCTCTGCGCAATGTCGGAGTCAGTCTGGAGCGGTCCGATCTGTACGAGCATCGTCGCTCGCCGACCCAGGACTTGAAGGCTGAGTGGTTTCGAGCATTACGTTGTTGGTTCGCTGTTGTGGAGGTTTTCCTGTGAGCAACAACGAGTGAAGTATTACAGATAGCCGCCGTCAGGTAGAATTGATCAAATTAATTTATCCATAGTCAAGTGCACCAACGGAATTTTCTGCCTTGTGGCCGTTAGTGTTCTGGTTGCCTCCCCTGGTCGTTAACGTAGCTTTTAGGCAGTGTCCTAACCTGTTGCTGCCCAACATGGTGTGTAGTTTTGGGCAGCGCGGGATGAACCGTGCGGTCTGAGACGCTGCTGTCATGGACTGTGCAGCTGGTCCCGGCTTAGGTTCGAGTCCTCCCTCGGGCATGGGTTTGTGTGTGAATGTATGAATTCTCCGCCCTGCGAACTTTCCTCCCCACTAGAAATCTGCGAACTCTCCGCCTCGTACCTGTGTCCATTGTGTCCCGTCCTACCCGGAGCGGGACGTCCTAATCACCTTGCTCTACCTGTTCCCTGGACTCGGCCGAACTCCACCAGCACAGTCCCGTCTGCCTGTTAGTATCGCTCTAGTTTTCGTAGACTTCACATTGTGCCACTTGGATATTACCACCTCAGTAGTTGTGATATGGAAGTTTCAATGACAATTAGTGGTAAGTGTAGTTGCCACTGTGAAGGTTATTCTCACACAGTGAAGAAAACGAAGGAAGATGGGGCTGTGATTGGGCGCTGTTCAAAACAGAAAGAGAAGCATTGCCAAGGAAAGCTTAAAACCAAGGATTCTACATTGCTCTTTTTGCATGAGCATCAATATGGAGCTCTGGATGATGCAAGGTTGGATGTTCAGAGGACTCTGAACCAGGTAAATAAAAGGGCACGAGAGGAAAATAAGTCTATTTCCAAAATCTATTCAGAGGAGCTAGGTAGCTTGCATAATCGACGGTACGACTTTGTGACAGAAATGCCAAAGCAGCGAACAACGAAGAGAACGTTATACAAGGAAAGGGCAAAGTATCAGGGAAGTGTTAGGGATCCAGAGGCAAGAGATTGAACTTAAAGCAGAGCTATTAACTATGAATTATGGCAGCAGTTTCCTGTTAGGCGATGATAAATCAGGAGACAGGATAATAGCTTTTTGTGGAAGAGCAGGGAGAGAGGCTCTAAGCAGTAAAGGGTCTTTTTCATCAATGGTGCGTTAAAGTGCTGTAGCAAACAGTTTTCACAGATATATACAATTCATGCAGATTTTGAAAGCAATAAAAATGAGGCTAATATCTACCCAGTTGCATTTGCATTACTACCCAATAAAAGGAAAGACTTATCAAAAATGTGCTGGAAAATATTCCGGAATGGAACCGTGCAAGTGTGATTGTAGATTTTGAGACACCAGCTATTTCTGCAATTATACATATGTTACCAACTACCTCAGTGCATGGATATTTTTTCCACATGAGAAAGTCTCTCTGGAATAAAGTACAGGATATGGACTCACTAGCGAATATAAAGAAAACGAAGAAGTGAGACAACAAATTCGCATGTGTGCTAGGTTGGCGTTTCTACGGCCTGAAGGTGTGTGTGATGGTTGGCTGGAGATACATCCACAGGCAGCGGATGTTCCTAGGCTTCCTGACTTTTTCGACTATTTTGTAGAGAGATGATTGGAAAATAAAGAAATTTCTATCAGCCTCTGGAGCTGCTACAAACGGCTCCATCGAACAACTAACTCCGTAGAAGGCTGGCATAACAAAATTAATAATATGCTTTCCGAACCAAATCCTAAAATTAGTGATGTAATTACTTGCATGAAAACAGAAGCAGAAAATTCAGCTGTGCGTTAATGAGAACAGAGCTGAGTATGGAAGATAAAAGAAAGTGTACATGAAACGGGATGAAAGGTTGGAGAATATATTGAAAAAGTACGAGGTGGATGGTGAGATAAAGGCTTGCTTGAAGGTTACCTCCTACCTTCAAAAACTAGACTAAATAATGTATCAAAACATGTATAAGAAATATATATAAAATATAAATAGCAATATTTAAAAAATACAAAAAAGGATAAAGTTTGACGAAGCTTATAAGCTGATTCAGACACGCCTATATGACAATAAAATTACTTTTGCAATTTAGCCAGTCCAAAGGCTGGATAAAGTGCGATGCGAATCGGATTATTTTTAAAAGTGTAGGTATGAGATTTCTAACGCATTTAAAACCAAAGCACCACTAGTCCCATGCCTCAGTAGTGTTTACAAATTAACAGTTAATATTAAGCTACACTACACGTGTGATAACATAATGCCACTAAATATTTCTGTGTATTTAGTAACAGCAGTTTCATGAAAATATATGTATTGTCAATTACTGCTGTCTGGTGCTGTAAAATAACCGAGTCTTCTTTATGTACTGATATATTCTTAAGTCTCTGTGGAGTTTTATTTTGTTCTATTTACCGTCTATTTGTTTATTGTACCAATCGAGGTTAGAGCATTCCCTAACCAGGGCGCAGTCATCTACCATCCACAGTCTACTGTATTTGGTTTTGCTTGTTTAAGCAAATGCTGTGAAGGTTCCTTAAAGAGGTCATGGTAGCTTCCTCCACCCACCCCACCCACACTTCTCCCGTAACCAACAATCTAAATCCCTAATGACCACAGCTGTGGTCGTGACATGAAACACCAAACGCAAAATTGGTTTTCTCTAGGTTTGTGATGATTACCAAATAATGAGCTAAAATTAAGCATATCTTTGGAATGTAAAGTTGCTTTTTGTGAGTTCCCATTCTCTTTAGAAAGACGCGCACTAATTATGCAAAGATAAGACTCCTGAGTTATTTAAATATTAAGTTATTCAATGGATTGGCGATATTTGCCGTGATCAATTTCGAGCTCACAGCAGGCTGTATTAATTTACTTTTTTGTTACCTACACGTCAAATATTTACTTTTTTGTTCTTGTGCTTCAGACTGAAGTTTGAACAGTGGTTTAGCTACGTATTTTGGAACACAACGCGGACTTCTGTCACCTCACCAATTACCATATTCACAAAATAATTTATTTATTTACTAATTCCGATAGGACCATTCTTCCGTTTGAGGTGCTGTCTAGGTAAAGTATTTCTGTTTACAGTTAGACTTGATCCTGAGATTTTAAGGTTTAAAAATTCAACCACTCTTGAAAACTTTTAACAAATTCATATGCCTTGTTCCAACTCGTGCCTGTGATAAAGAGACTACAACAAGAATAGTACAAACTTGATTTTTAGTTGAATGTTCCATCCAACTTCTAAAAACATTCTCACGCTGTGGCTGATATAGAAGAAGTCAGACGTTAACTGTTAGTTAACGCTTTTTTTTTATCTCATTGTCTGTTAAACAAAAACGAATGAATAATGTTTGTTTTTCAATTTTTGTCACTTATTATTTTGATGTTAGATTTCCAAGACAGTGAAAGGTCAGTGACAGATGTCAGAAGGGAAAATATTACAAATACTTTCACTGGATTGTTTTTCATTTGCTCTTTCTTTAACTAATACACTGTCTTCTTTTGCATAACAGTTATGTGCAAGATATTCTACGTTTTCTTTAAGTCCTTCAGGTTTATCAAGAACCACCTCCTTAATAGGTTCTTAATTTTTGTTAGTCTCATCAATTTTTTGATCATCTACAAATGCCCTCTTGAACTATAATATCTTTAGGCCTTCTTCCATGTCCTTTGGGTCCAGTGCTTCTCTGGCGTAAGTTTAACAAATTTCAGCATAGAAGCAGACAACAAATGGCCCTTCAAAAACCAGACCTCAATTTACTTGTATATTTATTTATTTACTTTATATCATGAATCCAAAAGTTACACTAATGCACGAAAAGCAAATAATTAAAAGTCGCCAACCCACTATGGCAATTTACATCCAAATTCCTGTACAAGAGGATGGGAAAGAAAAGACTTGTATTATTAAACACTGACGTGGAAACTGAAGGTTGTCACTTTTTTTACACTAATTTTAAGTGCTTATGTAACGATAAAGAAGACTGAGAACTGGCTCTTATGGTATGTTTGACATTAAATTTTGAAAAAGGCAATCGAGTAACCATTTGAAAATATGCATTTAAATTGTGTGTTAGTACTGAACTTCGTTACGTAAGCAATGACTTTCAGTGACGTCAACATAACGTCACCAAAGAAATATAGAAATAAAGCAAGCACTTTTTACTTTCCAGTTACTTATTTTACATATTGGATTTCATATTATTGTCTGAACAAACTGATCCTTTTTCAGTGACGTGAACAGAATTAAATACTAGAATACGTACCAAACCAAATAGCCATGTGCTCCAGGTTATATGTAAAATAAATAAAACTTCCACAATCTTAATTTGTGCATTTCCTTAGATTTGGATTTTTTCCAGTGATTGATTATCAAACTTGAAAAATGAAATTGCTTTACTTTAGTCATATACTGAAGCCTCTGTTGTACAATAGTTAATTGAAAGTAGACCGAGGCAAAATTTCTTAAAACTGAAATTATTCATTAGTAAGCTGACTGAAACTACTCACTTTGTTTCTTATGACACTCAGCAAATAGGGAAAAAATGAACAAGGATCCTGCTTGGTAACAATGTCTGGGGTCAATAGGGACACAATCGACCTGAGTTAAGCTGATTATTATTTAAATAAATTATCAATCAAATCACTTTCAGTTGTGCTGCTGGGTTGGCCGTAATACTTTCTTCCAATGAACAGTCTTACTTCAGTGCTGTGCATATGACGAAACTTGGAGCTGATGACGAAACTGTATTGCTGGATCTGCTGCTGCTGTCGAAGACGGTACCATCTTGTGGAGCCATGGTTAATTACAGGAACGGGCAATCGTAATTAATACAGCCTCTTCCGCTCGTCCACTGTCGTGCTACTAGACATCTATCCGGTGCTCGTACATGATGCCGCCGAAACTGGCACCCTCTACTGCGAGCCCATTAACACCACACTTACGCACACTACAAGCTCTAGAACCCGTCTCTCTCTCTCTCTCTCTCTCTCTCTCTCTCTCTCTCTCTCTCCATGCGCCCTGCGTAACAACTCCCTACCCAAAGATTTTAGAACGCACAAGCACTACTGTTATCGTTGCTAGTCGATGTAAATGACAATTCCTTTGGCTTTTTCTCAGAGTAGTTTTTCATAGTAAGACACAGATAAATACAATGAAATGTCAACAGACTTTTAAATAAATTTACACATACAGCGAAGCAAGGTCCTTAGTTATTAAAAGAAATCATTTAAATTGCAAATATGTACATATACTTCAGCAATATATATATATATATATATATATATATATATATATATATATATATATATATATATATATATATATCGGTAGCAGGTGCCGTGCATCCTGCATTTTCCGTGTTACAAGTCCCAGAAGTTGTAAACCAGCTAAAATTTTGGCGCTATTGTATTCCATTGAATGTCCCATGGAAATGCAATGTTCTGCTACTACTGATTTTAAGGGTTGCCGCAGACGTGTGTGTCTTTCGTGTTCTACACACCGTTCTTGGACCGTTCGTGTCGTTTGACCTATATATGCCGAGACGCACTTACAGGTAATTTTATAAATACCTGCCTTCCTAAGTTGTCAATCGTTTTTCACGGGTCTGACTAAAGCCCTGCTCTTTCTTGGTGGACGGAAGATAACATTGATATTATTCTTTCTAAGCAATCTGCCTATTTTAGAAGATACGTTCCCGGCATATCTAAGGAACGCAGTTGATTTAAAGTCGTCATCAGTCTCCTCAGAGCGTTGCTTCTTGTTATTGTAATTGTGCATGGCCTGCTGTACTTGATGCGAAGCATAGCTTTCCTCTTTAAAATCATTCTTTAGATGCACTACTTTTTCGTGAAGGCTATCAGCATCCGATATTACATTTGCACTATGATTTAAAGTACTTGTATGGCCTCATGGCACAAAAGAACTGGAAAAATTCCTTTGTCATGTTTACTATGGAGATTGAGAAAGATGGGACTTTGCCCGTTTTAGACGTGTTAGTATGTCGTTAGAGTGATGGGTCTTTAGGACCTTGGGTGTACAGAAAACCCACGCATTCAGATCTATATCTTCAGGCGTCCAGCTGCCATCACCTCTCACAAACCGCCGCTCTTCTCAGTAATTTAATTCATCGGACGCATGTAATATCGGATGCTGATAGCCTTCACGAAGTGTTAGTGGATCTGGAGAAGGTTTATAAAGAGAATGGCTATACTTCACGTCAGATACGGAAGGCCTTGCACAATTACAATAACAAGAACCAACTCTCTGAGGAGACTGATGACGACTTTAAATCAACTGCGTTCCTTAGACATGCCGGGAACGTATCTTCTAAAATAGGCAGATTGCTTAGAAAGAATAATATCAATGTCATATTTCGTCCACTACCAAACAGCAGGGCCTTACTCCAAGATCCAACGAAGAGCAGCGCGCTTCGTTACAGGATCATTTAGTTATCGCGAAAGCGTTACGGAGATGATAAATAAACTCCAGTGGAAGACTCTGCAGGAGAGACGCTCATTAGCTCGGTACGGGCTTTTGTTAAAGCTCCGAGAACATACCTTCACCGAAGAGTCAAGCAGTATATTGCTCCCTCCTACGTATATGTCGCGAAGAGACCATGAGGATAAAATCAGAGAGATTAGAGCCCACACAGAAGCATACCGACAACCCTTCTTTCCACGTACAATACGAGACTGGAATAGAAGGGAGAACCGATAGAGGTACTCAGGGTACCCTCCGCTTGCGGAGTATGGATGTAGATGTAGATCCGTTAAAGACGATTTACAATTGAGGAAGGCGGGTCTTTATTTTTTGATAAATAAAAGGAAAAAAATCCCTTTGAGTACGGCTCGGCATGTATAGGTCAGACGACACGAATGGTCCAGGAACGATGTGTAGAACACCAAAGACACGCCCGTCTGCGGCAAACCCATAAAATCAGCAGTAGCAGAACCTTGCATTTCCATGGGACATTCAATGGAATAAAATAACACAAAAATCTTAGCTCCGGTTTACAGTTTCTGGGACTCTGTAATTTAGGAATCCGTGAAAATACATCTTGCTGACAGTTAAATGAATCGCGATAACGGCTTTCAGCTGGATAAAAATTGGAAACCAATTATAAAAATTATGCGGTCACAGCGGAATCGACATGCTCAGTCAATACTCAGTGATTAGACTGTTCTTACTTCACCACTGAGGGCAACACACACGGCTGCCTCGCGAATGTAACCTCCTAATGCATGCGGCGTAAACCACCAGTACGATACGCATGCATGTAATTCGCTATAAATACCATGACTGCGTCATGTCTCTTCAGTGCTTCGTCTGAGGATGGCCGGACGTCTCTGGGCCGATATATTGTGGCAGAATGTTGATTACTGAAAAAATAGTGTACTTAGTATGATGATCCAAAGAGACCGACACATGTCATGTAATAAAAAATGTGCAACTTAGACTGAGGAATAAATAAGAAATCTTTTAAATATCAATACAGTTTGTGACTGTCTCGCGACAAATATGTCGGCTATGTTACTGAAAGGAGTGCATTTATGTCTATCTTCGACGGCCCAGAAATTTTAATTTGAGTACTGTTAATAGTAGCCGTGCGGTTCTAGGCGCTTCAGTTTGGAACCGCTTGACCGCTACGGTCCCATGTTCGAATCCTGCCTCGGGCATGGATGTGTGTGATGTCCTTAGGTTAGTTAGGTTTAAGTAGTTCTACGTTCTAGGGGACTGATGACCACAGATGTTACGTCAAATAGTGCTCAGAGCCATTTGAACCATTTTTTGTTAATAGTGGTACATTTAGTCATGGTAAAGGATGGTTTACTTTTGCTGTTACAGAAACTGGTAGTAGTGCTGCTGCTACTGGTTGGTGGTGGTTTAGAAAGTTTTGATAAGCGCGGTGTGATTGTAAAGGCCGCCTCGTGCGCCAACACTGCGAATGCGGATGTAGCTTATCAGTGCGCTTGCTGCGTGAGGCTATTTAAGGGCGCCCTTATCTCGTCTCGTTGCCATTCTTTACGAGGCTGCTGCGCAGCCAGCTGCACTGAACGGAGCTACTGAGACATGCCGTGCCACAGGAGTCGTCGACATCGTGCTACTGTTTACAAGAACGTAATTGACATAGAAATGAAGAGAGGCACTGGATGGGTGTCGCAAAAAATAAACCGAAAGGAGTAACCTCTACGTCTTTTCTTTATGGTCCGAGTGTATATGTAGTCTGTAATTTCAATTTTAGTGTTGTTAACCATGACATATTTAGTCGTGGTAACGTTTGTTTGCTGTTGCCGTTGTTAAGAACTAGAGACAGTGTGCCGGCCGTTGTGGCTGAGTGGTTCTAGGCGCTACAGTCTGGAAACGCGCGACCGCTACAGTCGCAGGTTCGAATCTTGCCTCAGGCAATGGCGTGTGTGATGTCCTCAGGTTAGTTACGTTTAAGTAGTAGTAAGTTCTAGGGGACTGATGACCTCAGATATTAAGTCCCATAGTGCTCAGAGCCATTTGAACTATTTCTAGAAACAGTGCGCCAGCTGCTGCTAGTTTGGAAAGTTGTGATCCACATGATGTGCATCTTTATGTTCACAAGTGTACGGCGCCAGACCAGAGGTTGTATTCATCTCTTCTTGAACTACAGTTTACTCAAGTAATTCTCTCTGTACGTAATTTGACATATTTGAAGTAAGTACTTAATCAGTTCACTTACTTACCGGGTGGTGTTTTCCACCGTGCACAAACTCTAGGGGTTGGTCGATGAAGGGATAAAAACATAAAAGATCTAATGAACTTATGTCTAGAGATAGACAGTTAACATGCTAGAGACCATTTTATTCAATCAACCTTTGTTACAGAGACCGTGGTCTAACACTCGCTATACCATGCAGCCACAGTTACAGTTTGCATGGGTCCTCCTAGAGGCTGGCACTGTTCCTCATACGTCATGCCATAGCGCCCTCTCCTGCCGTAGTAATTGGTACTGTTGCGTCCGATTCACTTCTCTTGGCGACTCACCTTGTAGTGGAAGTGATGCAGCGTTGTACACAATGGTTCCGATTTCGAATTGAGAGCTTGCTGGCGTGGTGTTCACTTACGGAAAGGCAAATGGCAACAGGCGGTGGGCAGCAAGGTTGTACCAGGAACTGTATCGCCACCGTCAACAACGATAGCATTCAGAGTCTGAAAACAGTGTTACGCAGTTTCAGACCGGCTCGTTTCGGAAGTCGGAAATAATGGACGGTTACTCGAAATGTTCGGACACCAGACGTGGAGGAAAATGTAATTAACACTACGGAAGGCGACCGCCGGGCCAGTACCAGGCAGCTGGTCCGCCAGTACAGGGTAATCCAGACGACCGTGTGGAACATTCTCCATGACAATTGTTACTACCCTTATCACTTACAGCGTGTGCTGGGCTTACTTTCCACATCGGGAGCAGTTTTGTCACTGGTTTCTTCACCAGGCAACCACGATTCCAGGATCTGTGCCGTCCATCCTTTGCACAGCTGAGGCCACCTTTACGCGGAATGGTATCTTCAACGTTCGTAACAGCTACGTGTGTGATAGTGTGCAGAGCCCTCATGGTATGGTGACAGTGAATCATCAGCATCAATGCAGCCGTAATGTGTGGGCCGGGATAATTGGCGACCGTTTTTTCGGATCAGTCTTCCTTCCACGTCGCTCAACAGGTACGAACTATCGGCGTTTCTTGCGGATGACTTTGCCACCCTTACTGGAAGAAGTGCCACTGATGATTCGAAGGGCTATGTGACTACTGCATGATGGTGCTCCAGCCCACTTCGCCGTTAACGTCGGGACGCATATCAGTCGTGTCTTCCCTGGTCAATCGATCGGTCAAAGGGTCCTGTTGCATTGCGTGCTCGTTCGCCGGATCTCAACCCATGCGTTTTCTGGTCATGAGGCCATCTCAGAAGTATGGTGTCTGCAGAGCCCATTCCAGATGTGGAGACACTAGAGCAACGTACTCGTGCTGTCTTTGACACTGTTCGAACGCAGCGTGGCTGAAATGAACGTGTGAGACAGAACATGCTACGGTGCCTATACGCATGCGTTGAGGTACATGGAAATGATTTACACCATGTACTGTAACTGTGGCTGCGTGGAAGTACAGAGGGGCCTAGCGGATGAGGCCTCTGCACGATGTCAGGAATCGTCTGGAAGCGAACGTGGCGCTAATAAAACATGATTAATCAGTGAAACCTTTATTGTGACAACTTTACAAAGAGTGGTGCACTGTTGGGTCAAATGCGTCTGAGCACTATGGGACTTAGGATGTCATCAGTCCCCTAGAACTTAGAACTACTTAAACCTAACGAACCTAAGGACATCACACACATCCATGCCCGAGGCAGGATTCGAACCTGCGATCGTAGCGGTCGCGCGTTTTCAGACTGTAGTGCCTAGAACCGCTCGGCTATGCTCGGTTGGCCGCAGTTGCCTCCTGCCCTGGTCTCGGACAGTGCGCCAGTCCTTGCGCCTGCATCCTAGCGAGACGTCGTTCCTCTTGCGTCGACACAGATGCTTAGCCCAGCCTGCTACAGCATGCATAGCTGCTACTGGCTGAGGGAGTGTACCCGACCCAACTGTGTGCCTCTTTTTCCCTGGACCACCCCATCCGCGGTGTAGGCAGCAGGCGTTGAACTCAGTACTGCCGGTCTGGGAGGCCCCGCACCCGGATACGCTTAGACCTGGAGGCATACGCCACCGGATGTTCATTTTCATCAATATTTTGACTTAATATAAAACCCAACGCGATGTGTCAAATGCCAATATGAATTCACGTTCAACGTTCAAAATCAGGAAACACTAACAGAGATCTGACACTAAAAATTTCTTAAGTTTTGTCGAAACCCTTTTGGCACTGTGGTGACCGTTGGAAATCAACTCCTTTTTAAGCAACCTGGTTAATGGTCGTGCGATTTCAGCAAAACCCTATACAAATTGACGGTAGTCATTACGTGCACCGAGATAAGATTGCAACTGCGTAGTAGTCTTTAATGCTGGAAAATCACGTACGGCTGATGTAAGTCTAGGATCTGTTTTGACTCCATCTCTTACAATAATATGACCTAGATACGTTGCTTGTTGTTGCGCAAAATGACATTCCTCCGGACGTTAAGTAAGACATGCTGCTCGTAACCTACTAAACGCTTCATTTAAACTTTTAATGTGTCCTTCCATTGTTTTTGAATGTACTATTACATCATCCAGGTACAAAAAATTAGTTTTAGGTTCTAAGCCACGAAGGAACCATCCAGTGATCTTTGGAGAACAGCAGAATCATTCTCCGATATCGGTAATGTTCAGAACTGGCTGTGAATGCAACCTTATGTCTATCTCCTGGAAACATTTCTACTTGGCGGTAACCGCTTTAAAGGTCTATCGTTGGAAATTACTTACAATTTCCTAAGTTCTAACGTATCCGTAGTGCTAATTGGATATGCATCCGTTATAGTTCGTGCATTTAAATCCCGATAGTCGCAACAAAATCTATATTTTTTTGTACCATCAACTGATTGTTTGGGGACCACGGCCATATTGCTGGACCAAGCACTATCACTATGTTCTATGATACTTTCACACAGCTGCTGGTCAATGAACTCGTCTACTACTGATTGTAGATGCTTTACAATGCTATATGGCTTCTTATAAACTAGCGAATTATCCCCTGTTGGTATACGATGCTGTGTGATCGGTGTTGCTGGTAGTGGGCCATTCGAATCAAATACATCTATATACTCCAACTGCCAAGCTTCCATGCCTTCCCGTTCTTCATCCTTCAAGTGACTAACCTTGTTCCGTATTCCATGTGCATTAACGGATTGTTTGATGCCACGATCACTGTGTGATCCGTCGATATCCTCTTCGTCGAGTACCTCTAAGCTAGCTACAAGTAAACCCTTCAGGAAATCCACTCCATATGCCCCAAAATTATCCATGCCAACCGGAATCATTAGCATCTGATATGAGCGTAAGACTCTCCATTATATAACAACGCACTTAATCCTATGTCTCATTGTTCTGCAGTGGCTCAATCCTGTGGAACATCGGCGTCTACCGATACCCAAACAAACTTCCCTGTAGCAGCAGGTAATTTCGCATGTGTAACTATCCTTAATGCATGTGTACGCAGTTCATATCGGTAACACCTCAGCTAATGCTGCACCTTACGACATTGTAACATCCACAGCTATCGTACCAATTGGAAGCAAGTTTCCGCCAAGTTCAATTATGCGCTCTGAAAGATTAATTTTAGCATGACGCCTATCCAGAAAGTCAATTCCAAGAATCACAGAATAACTTTGTCCCACAGACGGCAATACTTCTATTTCCTCACAGAACTCCGTATTTCCAATATGAAAAACGAGTTGGGTTTTCCCTAATGACACCACATCTTTGTCTCCTACTCAACGTAAATTATACCTTGGGGTTGCCTATCTTCTTCTACCCTCGAGGTCTAGATTAATCACAGAAATATTTGCGCCTGTATCGACCAAAAACTTATACTTCTAGCTATTTATAATGACCATCAAACAACAATCCGTCTCTGCCTTAAATTCTGCAGTATTTTGATTTACGGGAATGCTTTCCGACGGGTGCGGTTTAATGCTTCCTGCCGTTTATATTTCCGCATGCTACTCCTACATTCGTTCGCTTAATGGCCAAAATGCCCACACCTGTAACATTGTACCTGGTTGCATTATGCTCTGACGTGTCCCTCGTTTCCACAAAAATAGTAAGTTTTCTTTGTGTGTCCTAGCGTCGCACTATCTACTTCCTTCAAATTTGTGGTAATACGCAATGCTGCAGCTAAATTATCCGGATCTCCCATCCTAAAAATGGTTGAAATGGCTCTGAGGTCATTAATCCCCTAGAACTTAGAACTACTTAAACCTAACTAACCCAAGGACATCACATACATCCATGCCCGAGCAGGATTCGAAAATGCGACTGTAGCGGTCGCTCGGTTCCAGACTGTAGCCCCTAGAACTGCTCGGCCACCCCGGCTGGCTCTCCCATCCTAATTCGTCGTGAAAATTACGCAGTAATACCCCTCGAAAACACATCTAAAGCCCTGTTCTCAGATTCCCGCAGCATTACACGATCGGCGTCTGGATTTCCCGTTAATTCATATGTCTGAGCGTTCACCCTACGTATTCGGTCGAAAAATTTTCTACTTTTTTTCATTTGCTTTCTGAGTTCCATTCAACTGTTCTCTAAAAAACCTAGCACTATTCTGTTTACGGTACCCCTTACGCAAACCTTCAGGTAATAGCTTAAATGAAGTTGCTTTACGAAGTGTTCGGTGATCCATGACATACTTCTTCGCTTTACTCACAAGACGGTAACATAACCTCAGCGGACCAGTTACACATTCTGACGGTAGTGAAGACTTCCTAATAAATATAGTGACATCCTCAGTTGTCTTCCCAGAGAGGAAAGGGAGCGGTCTGCCACATTAAATAAACTACTAAAACAAAAAAATGTGGGCTAGTTTCCCACAGTAATTAAAAATGTGTAACCTCCCCACAAAATAAAATAATAAGAATAATATTCAGATTTAGTGTAACCTCAAAACAGAAAAATTCCTAAACCTCTCAACAGTAAAAAATATAATTATGTCGTTCACATTCAGTATAACCCACCAACAGGGAAATTGCGTAACGTATCAATTTCATGTCTAAGTAATTTAGTTGTGGCTGCATGTGTATTACTTAATTCTTGTGCAACGGATCTAATTTCTTCACTACTATTCCTAGCACAAGCCTTAATTTCCTGACGTAATGGTTCTTTAGTATCATGACATTGCACGGCAACGGCTGCAATCTGTTCATTAATCTGTTTAAAGTTCTCATTAATTTGTTTGATCGACCTGTCGTGTTTTTCATTCGACTGTTTGAAACTTTCATTAAGTTATTTGAAATTGTCGTCTTGTTTTTCATTCGACTGTTTGGAATTGCTGTCTAGTTTTTCATTACGTTGTAGCAATAATGCCATAAGTCGATCCATGCCAAAATTAGCTGCTGTATCCTCTGTGCTGTGCGATGGTGTATCTGCATGTGTCACGTTTTGTATAACCATTTGGTCATTGTCTGATTCACAAAAAGGTTTGCTAATCAGATGTGCTCTGTTGGTCACTACAGCGGAATCAAATAAATCTGATGTGCTTTGTGTATATTGGTCACCTTCGTCAGAAACAATTATCTGTTCGCTACGTAAATTTTGCAAATCAGGTGTTTCAAACTGGACAGCGTTCATTGTAACGGAAAGTGCCGCGTCATCAATTGTCGTTAAATTTACAGTGGACACAATTGAATTTGTTTGCTCATCATTTAGATTATAATCATTAGTGGTGGTCGGTACGCACTGATTGTCTGTCACTGGAGGATTATCATCAAGACAATGAGTGTCGCTAGTATTATCAGTCAAATTATTATAGTCGGCTTTTTCACCCATTACGACTCGCGATGTACTGTTAGCAGTTTTTCGCGGCATTTTCACAACTCAAAGTTAAGCACAAAATCAAACAAAGACAAAGCAAAAATGGAACAAATACAGTTACAACAAAGAGCAATAAATTGCCGATGGTCTGTGAAAGAAAAAGTGACAAATTAGTAAATGCGTTGCGCCAGATGCAAACTACTTTTAATATTAAGTAAATAAGAGCAGATGTATAACTGAATACTTCTCAGAAATTCACAAAAATACGATCCTGGCAGGGTCGCCAAGTGTAACCTCCCCACAAAATAAAATAATAAGAATAATATTCTCATTTAGTGTAACCTCAAAACAGAAAAATCCTAAACCTCTCGACAGTAAAAAATATAATTATGTCGTTCACATTCAGTATGACCTACCAACAGGAAAATTGCGTAACGTATCAATATTAAAATGTGATTAATCTCTCAATAAAAATGTGGCTCACTTATAACCTTTCAATAATTGACAGTCAATTTAACCTGGTAAATTTTGGACGTCAGCAATGCTGCGTCATGGCCCTGATACATCATTCTGAATAAACTGAAAAATCTTACCTTAATTAGATCGCCGGATAACGCGTTTATATCTGCTCCTATAAGAAATTTTTCTGGCGCAGCTAAGTGCAATGCTGGCCGATAGATTTGTCTTATATAAGAGGAAAGAACTGATTTTTCTTTTCAATAATCGGGATGGCCAAGGATTGGAGAAATTAGTGAATTCTTTGAATTGAGATGAATGTCAAAAGTTACTTTTTATGAGAAAGATTATTATTAACAGATTTTTTAAAAATATTTACATGGGACTTGATGTAAGAATACTACATATGCGCGAGGCTGCTTTTACCTTATCCTACAACGCTCAGGCTCCGCCATCGCTGCACACGACCGGCCCAGCCAACACGATACACCAGACTGATCGCTAGCAACAACTTACTGCTACACAGTTCCTACTGCAGTCAATACTGCTCTTTGGTCTCAGATTCTCTTCTGGCTTACATATCGCAGGCAGCGCGTGAGCAATACATCGAAATTACATCAGCTCGAGTGCGCTAGCAACAAATTCTTTAATCATGGACCTCTTACAAATGAAATCGGTCAAGTTTAACAACATATTATACTGTTAAAACAAGGGATATCGAACTGGCAAGAAACAGCTGACCGCGTTGGGCCTTAGAATGAGAAAAACAGCAGCTACATAAAAGAGTCACCAGATTAGAATTACGTGTTAGCGAGTGGCAACCTCCGCTAACTGTTTGGGCCGTTAGAACAAGGAAAACCGCAGTTACATGAAACATTTTACAGATTACATATACATACCTTGGCCGCCGGCGACCTCCTCAGCGAAGATGGTGCCGGCCGGTGTGGCGTGTAGAAGCACAGCTGCGAAGGCACTACGGTCCAAGAGTCCCATAAGGGGGCGTGCCGCACTGTGACGCTGCCACAGACTAAAGGTGCGTCTAAGTCCGGGACACCACTGCACACCCAACACTATCGCAATTACAGTGACCAACGAGAAAGCTAGATTTGGGTAAACATTGCAGTGCACACGCCTTGTGGGTACCACAAACGGTGATAGAACAGAAAATTAATTCCAGAAGTACTGCTGAGCACGTATTAAAAAACTAAAGTGCCAGAAATCTGCAACTCAACTCAGCTGTTCTCCGATTTACAAAGGCATCGGAAACGAGAGTGCGGGGCTACAAGACTCTTACACGGTCGGAACATTAACGCATTCAGATCAGTTACAGTTCACTTCAGATTAGGTTCTGTTTAGTCAAAAGTTATCAAACGAGTTTTAGTTGGATAACAGTTCGTAGGCACATAGATTTGGTAGTACGTAGACTTTTATAGAGTGGGTGATAAGGATGGGCTAAATTTCACACAGAAACAAATATAGTTCGAGGGGGGGGGGGGGGGTTACGGGGTTATAAGGCTAATATTTAACCACACTGAACCAATAAGATACGATTTATCTGACCTAGTAGATCATACAGTGTATCTGCAGACAATGATGAATGTAATTCAAAGGCATTGTGCAGTGCACTAAAGTCACTCAAACTGTACACTGTTCCTAAAGTTGAGTAAGTTAATTGAATACTAGATGCAATAATAAATTCACCACAGCAAATTTCAGTCACTGATAGCTATACTAGCAATCACTTTCAAATTTTTACATGTCCCAAATCAATCCAACGACGGAAATACTAAGTTGCAAATAGGAGAACATCGAAATATTCCTTTCTCCGGATTATTACATTATTAACAAATGTGGCTCAATGGCCTCTCTAATCTTACTAACAACCTTACCCAACCAGACACAAACATCCAAACAACACAAACCATGCTCTACCAACCTGTTTGCCGGCCGTGGTGGTCTCGCGGTTCTAGGCGCGCAGTCCGGAGCCGTGCGACTGCTATGGTCGCAGGTTCGAATCCTGCCTCGGGCATGGATGTGTGTGGTGTCCTTAGGTTAGTTAGGTTTAAGTAGTTCTAGGGGACTAATGACCACAGCAGTTGAGTCCCATAGTGCTCAGAGCCATTTGAACCATTTGAACCAAACTGTTTGAAAGTTGTGTCATGAGACTGACTACAGCAGTCAAGTGAGCATCTATAATTTAAACCACCATTCTGATAAGTGCAATTATATATATTTCAAACATATATAATGTACATGTTTATGCAATTTGCAGACATATTTCTTCATAACATATTAAACGTTGTAGAATTTCTACAGTGGTTTATGTTTCATATATCAAAAAGTGAAACGATAAGAGATAATCAAACTGGTAACTGCAGTGAAGTGACCAAATTCATGTGATAGCGGTATGCATCCATATAGATGTCGGTAGTATCACGTACACAAGGGATAAGAGGCTGTGCATTGACAGAGGTGTCATTTGTACTCAGGTGATTCACGTGAAAAGAATTTCGAGATTATTTCCCCATGACGAGAATTAACTAACGTTAAACAAAGACTGGTAGCTGTAGCTAGACATATGGGACATCCAATTTCGGAAATCGTTAGGGTATTCTATATTCCGAGGTCCACAGTATCAAGACTGAGCTGAGAATACCAAATTTTCAGCATTACCTCTCACCACGGACGATGCAGTCGCTGACGGCCTTCATTTAACGGCCGGGACAGCGACGTTTGCGAACAGTCGTCAGTGCTAATAGACAAGCAATACTGCGTGAAATAACGGCAGAAATGAGTGTGGGACGTAGAATTAACGTGTGCGTTAGGACAGTGAGGCGAAATGTGGTGTTAATGGGCAATGGCAGTTAAAGACCGACGCCAGTGAATTTCCTAACATCATGACATCGTCTGCAGTGCCTCTCCGGGGCTTGTGACCATGTAGGTTGGACCACAGATGACTCGAAAACCTTGGCTTGGTCAAATTAGTAAATATTGCATTTTGTAAGAGCGGATGGTATGGTTCGAGTGTGATGCAGACTCCATGAAGCCATGGATCCCAGTTGGTAAGAAGGTTCAAATGGCTCTAAGCACAATGGGACTTAGCATCTGAGGTCATCAGTCCCTTAGAACTACTTAAACCTAACTAACCTAAGAACATCACACACATCCATGCCCGAGTCAGGATTCGAACCTGCGACCGTGGCAGCAGCGCGGTTCCGGAATGAAACGCCTAGAACCGGTCGGTCACATTTTAAGAAGGCATTGCACAAACTGGTAATGGCTCTACGATGGTTCAGGCTGTGTTTACATGGAACGCACTGGGTCCTCTGGTCTAAATGAACATGTTGGAGACCATTTGCAATCATTCATGGACTTCACGCTCCCAAACAAGGATGGAATTTCTATGAATGACTGTGTGCCAAATCATCGGGCAACAATTGTTTACGACTTGTTTGAATAACATTCTGGACAGTTCGAGCAAATGATTTGGCTACCCACATCGTCCAACATGAATCCCACCTCACATTTATGGGACGTAATCGAGAGGTTAGCTAGTGCATAAAACCCTGCAGCGGTAGCACTTTCGCTATTATGGACGGCTCTAGAGGCAACATGGCTAAATATTTCTGCTTGCAACTTCCAACGACTTGTTCAGTCCATGCCACGTGGAGATGCTGCACTGCACCGGGGTAAAAGAGGTCCAACGCGATATTAGGTGTATCCCATAACTCGTCACGTCAGTGTATATTCAGCTAGGCCTGCTGTAGTATGCTACTCAAATATACGTCTCACAAGCATTGACTTATAAAATTCTTATTAAATAAACATTAAAAGATTGTAATACTAGTTGGTTATTTTATGACAGTCAACTCTGTCAGTTTATTAATTTTAAAACAGGTGGGCTTAGGAATTTATGGCATGGAGAATTATATACGTTTTCGGTTTTAATGAATTGGATAACCTGTTCTCAGAATGCTTGTGTGACATTTTCTTGTCCCTGTATGGGTAGCTGGTTACTGTGGAGGTACAGATCGTCCTAAGAGTCAGCTTTTGATAATATCTACATGTTATGATTTCAGTTTGTGGGTTCCTTCTTAATTTAAGAGTACCTTAAATTTCCATGCCACATAATATATAATGTGTCTGTGAAGAACTCTTTGTTTTGGCA
This sequence comes from Schistocerca gregaria, assembly GCF_023897955.1. Classification (NCBI taxonomy): domain Eukaryota; kingdom Metazoa; phylum Arthropoda; class Insecta; order Orthoptera; family Acrididae; genus Schistocerca; species Schistocerca gregaria. The sequence continues at coordinate 715,937,003 of NC_064922.1, forward strand.
CTCTATTAATAACTATCAAATGAATAAGTTATATCAATTCCTTTGGTTGTTCAATATTAAAATAAATATTGTCACTATGTAAGTAGGCTGTTTTTTTTTTCTTATTGGTAACGCCACATAGCGCTCTGTATGAAAAATTACTGGCTGTGCTGTGTGAAGCCTGTGGCTAGTTTGCATTGTTGTCTGCCATTGTAGTGTCGGGCAGCGGCAGCTGGATGCTAACAGCGCGTAGCGTTGTGCAGTTGGAGGTGAGCCGCTAGCAGTGGTGGATGTGGGGAGAGAGATGGCGGAGTTTTGTAATTAGTAAGACTGGATGTCATGAACTATCATATATATTAAGACTATTAAGGTAAATACATTGTCTGTTCTGTATTAAAATCTTTCATTTGCTAACTATGCCTGTCAGTGGTTAGTGCCTTCAGTAGTTTGAATATTTTATTTAGCTGGCAGTAGTGGTGCTCTCTGTATTGCAGTAGCTCGAGTAACGAAGATTTTTGTGAGGTAAGTGATTTGTGAAAGGTATAGGTTAATGTTAGTCAGGGCCATTCTTTTGTAGGGATTTTTGATAGTCAGATTGCGTTGCACCAAAAATTATTGTGTGTCAGTTTGAGCACAGTCTTGTAAAATTTTTCTAAGGGGACGTTTCATATGTCGACCCTTAGCCGAGGATACCTCACTGGAATCTTCTGATTTTTTTTCCTTGTAGTTTGTGTAATTAGTGTAGCTTTTGTTTATTGCAAGCGCGTAATCATAGAGAGAATTTCCTTTGTAGTTGCAGTCTTTCATTGTTGTACAGTAAAATAGTTGTGGCATGCATGTAGTTTTGCACGAAGTATTTCGCAGCTGCGCTTGCAAATAACTAGATATTATTTTCAGTGCTATGTTAATGTGTTCTCTTATTTTTGTTCTTCAAATTGTGTTTTTCTGTGTTGTCGTGGGAAAAATTGTGACAATAATGGCGTGTGAAAAACGTAATACTAGGCTACAAAGTAAACTGAGAAATCACAGTGAAGACGAAAGCAATGTGTTAGCGCCACCATGTAATGAATTCACAAATGTTCAAAGTAGTAATTTGGTAATAGTGCATAGGGAAATGGAGCGGGCTGCAAATAATGGTGTAGGAAGTGAAACAGTTAGTGAACAGAGAAGCATTATCGATCGATCGGTCGGCAACAGCTCGCGTCAGGAATCCGATATGACAGGACACAATCTTGCAAATACTGTACATTCAGGTTTTGCGTCCTCACCGTTTTCTCAAATAAGTCGATACACATTTTCTGCTTGTCAAACTGTGAATGTTGCCGGTGCAAATGCACTGCCGAAAAGCATAGAGGATCAGATTCCAGACACTAATACATTATTATTGCAATTAATGCAACAAATGAAACAAAACCAGAGACAAACACAGCAACAGTTAGACACAATGGAACAAAATCTTCAAAAGTTAGACACAATGGAACAAAATCTTTAAAAGTTAGACACAATGGAACAAAATCTTCAAAAGTTAGACACAACGCTTGAACAAAATCAGAAACTAATGGGACAGAATCTTCAAAAGTTAGACACAATGGAACAAAATCTTCGGAAGTTAGACACCACACTTGAACAAACACGTGAAGATTTAACTACTGAGATATATAACATTGAATCGAAATGTCAAAAAATCTGTAATGAAGTAAAAACACAAATTTGTGAGCACTTCCAACCCATTTTTTCGCGGCATGAAAATGCATTACAGAATCACGAAGCAGCCATAAAAGAATTGCAAACTATTGTTCGTGAAAATCACGACACCTTGCAAGCCAAAATGGACTCAGTTGCATCCACCGATTCGGTTACGCAACTTGCAAGAACTCAGGAAAACTTAAAGGAAACAGTAGATTCGATTTCAACACAAATGGACACTCTGAAACTTGGTTCAGAAAAACACACTGAGGAAATGTGTTCACTATCGGAGAAAGTAGCCGAACTTTCGGATCAGTTCACTAATTTATCTACGAAGGTAGATGATAATCTGAATGACACAAAACCGGTAGTCTTTAATGACACAGAAGAGTACGAACAAATTAGGAAATTCAAACAAAGTCTGAATCAAATTAGTACACAACACCAAAGAGAAATCCGGGAAGTACAAGATCAGCTGTCACAGGTAATACAACAATTACGTATTTCAGACGACATTCGCGCTCCAATACGGGAAGAGGGACATAGAAATACGGAACAGCCACAAAATAATAACACAGGGCACTTCGAAAATTATGAAAGAAATTGGCAAGGTGCACCGAATTTTGAGATGAAACTGCCGACACGACGTAACAATGAACGATATGCTACCCGCCGACACAATGATTTTGACTATAAGCTGCTCATTACTACACGTAAATTCAAAACATTTAAGAATTCTGGCAACGACATTCATCCACAAGCGTGGCTCCATCAATTCTCTCATTGTTTTCCTCCCAGTTGGTCATTAGAGCACAGATTAGAATTTATGTGTGGCTACTTAGAGAATGAACCAGCTGTAAGAATGCGATCGGTCATTCACGATTGCCACAGTGAAAGAGAATTTCACCATGCCTTCCTCTCAGCATATTGGTCCCAAGCCACACAAGACCGAGTAAAACATGGCATCATGATGATGAAACATTTCGAACAATCTGAATTTTCCAGTCTTGTCAAATATTTTGAAGACATGTTACATAAGAATCAGTATCTTTCAAACCCATACAGCCCCTCAGAACTCATCCGAATTAGCTTAATCAAATTACCTGAACATTTACGACAGATTATTTTAGCAGGACGATGCAAAGACGACATTGAAGCTTTTCAGGGACTGTTACAAGAACTGGAAATTGACACTGACAATCGCGGAACGCGAAAACAGGAGCACAACAATTACAGGTCACACCTGTCACAATTCCGCGATGACAGAAATAATACACGACAAGGCTATTCGTACAACGTAAATCGTGACCAAAACAGACACCACCCGTATGACAACCGTTGGCAGAGTAGTAATTATTACAGGGAAAGATCACCTCTCCGCGGTAATGACTATCACAGAGACAATCAGAGTAACAGACAATATGGAAACCAAAATAATTATTATCAAGGGAGACGGAATAACTTAAGACGTAACGGTCCAGCGCGCAGTTACGATTCAGGGAGAAATTCTCCACCACGTGACCGACAAGAAATTAATTACAGAAATTACCGACATGACGACAGACGATATGATCGTAACGACAGACCTGAATTGCAGCAGAACTGGCGGGATACAAACAGAGCTGGTCCCTCTCGGCAAGGTGAATTTGTAGAAGTTAGGGCTCCTAACCCCAATAACGGCGCGCGCCAACAAAGAGACAGACAATGAACGACTCGCACCGCAGGTAGCCGCGTGCGCCGGCTGGCTCAGAGAAAAATAACATAGACGCTGACCTTGAGAAAAATTCCAGTGTTCTTTACCGATGTACACCACAAGATAATTGCGTTGAAACTGAAACTCAGCGTACTAGGAAGAGTAAAATATTGCACCACATTTCACATGTAAAACCGTTTATTGAAAGATAATCTGCTTTTTAACTTTGTCTTTGCCATAAAACATTTCACTTCACATTTCTAGTATGCTTTGTCACACTGAGAAACTGTTAACATGCAACAATGTTTGAAGTTTACTATCCAGTCTAGAACCTACGGAACATATTTAAACAGAAATTACGAATGCATTGTTATAGTGAACAGACGTCACAGTGTTATTGTGCGTGTACATTCTTGCTTGTTAGTGGCACGATTATGTAACGACCATAAGGCTGACATACTTAGAACATTTACCAGTACTACTAATGAGATTTTAATGCAACATTTTGGTTTACTTGCAAATACATTCTGGATTTAAAGTACTTTCTGTGAGATACCAGATGACACAGTGGTTAGTATATGTGACAGCTACACGATTTTATCACGACGCTACTAATGAGTGACAATGTACAATGTTGCTTTTGCGGTGTATCTGTTTTATATCTGCATTTTTTCTGAATAATTCTGGAAAGTAAAACATGTTTTACTAGTAACTTTTGTGGTATAGCTACAAGGAGACAGCCTTTTCTGTAGCACAACAATACGTTACAGTACAGTACTTACTTCATCACGGCAATAAGCGTAATAACTAAGATATCTATACGCAAAGCATTTCAATTTCGTTTATCATGAGGTAAGTACATTGGCTTCTGCAGAACTTAGCTTTCGGAGGACAATAACTACGACACTTCCACAGAGATTGTCTTACAGCAAGACGCAAATTTAGCGCTACAGGACACGCATTAAACTATTTATTTTTCAACGTATTTGAATTACAAAGAAAGTTTTCCGTGATACATTTCATTCCATTGCTGTAATCTGTAACACCTGAGGATATAATAACATTAATCCTCAGGGGGGTACACGCTTACTTTGTGTACCAAGTGTTTGGCAAGCACAAGGAGCCCTAGCTAATATGGTATTTGCTTATACAACTTTACACATCGGTACCATATTTCTCTAACACATAAATTACACAGCCATCTGATCATTTAAATGAGAGCCAAAAATTTTTTTTATTACGTCAGTGACACATGTTTACGCAATTACACAGTTGGATAATTTCACACTTATGAAATTCTATTTTGTCTGTACTTTGTGAAATGTTCATATTTTTTCGGAACCATTTTGATACCGTGACAGTTTTGAATGATGTATTTGGTATGGGATCATGATTTTTAAAGTACGTTTGAGGTAGATGACATTTTTCACATGAGAAGAGAATATTTTTTAGGTTTTGAAATTATTGGAAGAAGCTACGACGATTTTGAGATTTGGCTGAGGTTTTATGATGTTATGATGACGATGTGTATTACGCTGTTGCGGTATGTTTATGATCAATAAGCTGATGCTATATGAGTTATTTGATTATGCTACTTATCTGTTATGATGGAATATTGAAGAAGTGTTGACGAATAAGGTAAGAAATAATGAGTAGAGGTTAGGGACTCTGGTTTGTGAAAAAGGTTGTTGGAAACCAAGAATCGTACTTTAAGAGTTATAAAATGTATGTAAATGCGTGAATGTATTACTATGCCGACGAAAATTTTTTGTACACTGTTATATCAATAGGATTTTGTTTCTACTGATTGTAACGCAAATTCTTGACATGTGAATTTTTTTTATATGAGACTTCCACTGTAGCGGAAACTGGTGTCGTAAATATTTCGATAAGACAGTTAAGTGACCACGTGCACGTAATGCGTCGTGGGCACCCAGCTGCGCGACAACCACCTGACAAAAAGAAAGCCATTAGTGTGTGCCTTTCAGAGACACAGGTAAAAAAAAGAGGCCATTATCCTCGCTATTGACATTCATTCCTTTGTAGAAAGCATCGCAAATACGCCACGCCCAAACTTGAAAACATATGATTACACTGTGAATCTCTTAATTTACGATATTTACTGAAATGAAATGATGAGAAACATTTTATATCTATTGTCTTTCTAGCTGAGAGACTGCTCATTTTGTTTAATATCCAGTTTCTATCTGCACTGCTGCATTGGCTAAAACAAAATTTAATAGATGTACTAATATAGATATTTTATGCCTACAGATCCAGTAAATAATTATGATGTACTTTAAAAAAACGAAGGAGCACAAAAAGACTTCCCTTCACAGGAACTGCATACATAATTTTCTTTTCAAGTACTTGGTAATTTTTATGGTAGAATAAGTTGTGGTGCACCACTTTAATTATATAGACATTAAGATGTCAATATACATTTCCCTTATCTGCACTGTTGTCTTTAGTGTAATATTTTTTTTGCTTGAGCTTTGTCATGTTTAGGTATAATTTATAGCATTTGCTGCTGCTGCTATGTGCCAGGCATAGTGCTACTGAATGTCACTTTGTATTACTAGGTTAAGCCAATTTTATTACTGATTTATTTTTCTTGTTTGCTGTGCATTGCCTTATATTAGTTGTAATATTGCTGCCTTTTTTGCCAATTTCCATTTTTTTATCATTGCTGTTTGTGTAAATTGTTTTGTGCTGCTACATTGCCTCGTCCCTTAGTTAAGCATCTGAGCTCAGTAGCTTTAAGTTAGCTTAAGAGGGGGTAGACTATTTTTAGAAACTAACTATGATGAATTGGACGAAAAGCATTGAGAAGCTATAAGAAAATGTTTGTCCAAAAAAGTAGTGTACAGTGGAGAAAAACTATTTTTGAAAGAGGATGTGAACAGAATACAGAAAGCAGGTTTAGATAGAACTTTTTGGGAATAATGATGAACTAAGGGAGATCTCTATGCAAAATACTGCAGTAAAACAAACCCTGTCCTGTCCTTCTGTTATTCCACTATGTGTTTGTGTACCCTTGTGTATTTATGTTCTTCCGGTCTTTATATGTTTATCTGATAAGACTTATGTTGCAGATTTTTCTAATACTAAGCTACATTCACTATGATGAGGAATGCTGTTATCCTCAAATATAATTTGCATTAATAACATGTTATTTACTTTGTAAAGATGTTGACACATTATTTATTCTGTTTTGTTCTAATGCTCATGTGTGAAGTTGATGTTTCTAAAGTTATTCTGATCTTTTATGTATGTACTTATGTCGTAATTTTCGTAACACTGATGTATTTGCTATTTCGATTCTTTTGTAAAGCCTGTACTACTGCAAATGTTATCTGTAGTGTTATGTTCTTTAAAGATGTATTTTGTACCTTTCTTATTGCATTCTTATGTTATAAAATTGTAATTGACACCAGTTCATCAAATTGAGTAACTTGTAAATTACATTTCACTGCACACGTTTCTGTTGGTCATAGTATATGGACAATATGTGAGAAGTAGGGACTGATAGTGTTTGCACATGTGTTAATAACGCAGTTAAGGGACTGGATAACAGCATTGCTGGTTCTAAGGACATTTCAAAAAAAAATTTTTTTGAGTGTACAAGTGGTGGTTATGGACTTGTTATATTATCCGCAAGACTCTTCAATGGTTATTGTGCGCCTGCACAGTCAAACAGATGGCTGCTGGCCATCTCTACAAGGACTACAGTGGGTCTACACCTTTGATGACCCACCAATACCATTATTTCTACAAGGACTGCAATGGGTCTGGACCTCTGGTGGCCCACCAATACCATAATCTCTACCAGGACTACAGTGGGTCTGCTCTGTGATGATCTACCTACCGATAGTCTTCAATGTCGACTGCCTCTGTTGTGGCCCATTACCTGTCTGCATGTCAAGAGTCAGCACTATCTTTCGTTGGAAGGACAACACTACCTCTTCAAGACTGCATGGAAATCCACTACTTCTGTGTGCATTTTCGTTTACTGCTCGGTCTTTGAGATAAACACTACTATTTTACTGTGATGAGTGATCAGGACTGTCTATATGGACTGTGAGAAAATTTTAGCTTTTGACCAACATTGTATCAATAAGTGTGTGCATTTGATATCTTTGTTATAGTAATTATGAAAAATTTTATCAAATCATTATTGGCCACTGCCCAAAACAATTTGTAAAAATTTTTTGTGGGGAGCATAGGGGCTATGTAAGTAGGCTGTTTTTTTTCTTATTGGTAACGCCACATAGCGCTCTGTATGAAAAATCACTGGCTGTGCTGTGCGCAGTCTGTGGCTAGTTTGCATTGTTGTCTGCCATTGTAGTGTCGGGCAGCGGCAGCTGGATGCTAACAGCGCGTAGCATTGTGCAGTTGGAGGTGAGCCGCCAGCAGTGGTGGATGTGGGGAGAGAGATGGCGGAGTTTTGTAATTAGTAAGACTGGATGTCATGAACTATCATATATATTATGACTATTAAGGTAAATACTTTGTCTGTTCTGTATTAAAATCTTTCATTTGCTAACTATGCCTGTCAGTAGTTAGTGCCTTCAGTAGTTTGAATATTTTATTTAGCTGGCAGTAGTGGTGCTCACTGTATTGCAGTAGCTCGAGTAACGAAGATTTTTGTGAGGTAAGTGATTTGTGAAAGGTATAGGTTAATGTTAGTCAGGGCCATTCTTTTGTAGGGATTTTTGACAGTCAGATTGAGTTGCGCCAAAAATTATTGTGTGTCAGTTTAAGCACAGTCTTGTAAAATTTTTCTAAGGGGACGTTTCAACTTCATATCTGATTTCAAGAACTATCCAATGGTGCAACATATGTACATGTAGCCTTTCTTTTAAACTTGTTACTGATGTTTCAAGTAATTTTACGAACAAATGTCAATGATTTTGTTGTACAAATATGGCAATAGTTTTACTGACATCGTCTCTTTATTGTTGTGTCAATACCGTCATCAGCTGTAGCAAATCTGGAAGCTGTTTTCATGTTGTTGTTTTTTTATGGTACATATTCGAATCTTTTAGTTTGAACATGTCAGTACTCTGGCGTATTTTCTAGGCTTTTACAAGCATGCGGAGATAGAATGTACATAACCGACACGGGAATTCCAAGTTACAGCAAGTCGATGTCCCACTGGATATACAGGGTGTTACAAAAAGCTATGGACAAACTTTCAGGAAGCATTCCTCACACACAAATAAAGAAAATATGTTATGTGTATGTGTGTTACAATTTGATCACTTTGGAATGAAGCCTCATCCGTAAAGAGAACATTTGCACTGAAATGAGGATTGGCACATTGTTGTACCCGTGGAGGCCAATCAGCTGCTGATAGTGCCTGCACACGCTGTACATGGTACGGAAACAACTGGTTCTCCCGTAGCACCCTCCATACAGTGACGTAGTCAACGTTACCTTGTACAGCAGCAACTTCTCTGACGCTGACATTAGGGTTATCGTCAACTGCACGAAGAATTGCCTCGTCCATTGCAGGTGTCCTCGTCGTTCTAGGTCTTCCCCAGTCGCGAGTCAGACTGGAATGTTCCGTGCTCCCTAAGACGCCGATCAATTGCTTCGAACGTCTTCCTGTTGGGACACCTTCGTTCTGGAAATCTGTCTCGATGCAAACGTACCGCGCCACGGCTATTGCCCCGTGCTAATCCATACACCAAAGGGGCATCTGCCAACTCCGCATTTGTAAACATTGCACAGACTGCGAAACCACGTTCGTGATGAACACTAACCTGTTGATGCTACGTACTGATGTGCTTGATGCTAGTACAGTAGAGAAATGAGTCGCATGTCAACACAAGCACCGAAGTCAACATTACCTTCCTTCAATTGGGCCAACTGGCGGTGAATCGAGGAAGTACAGTACATACTGACGAAACTAAAATGAGCTCTAACGTGTAAATTAAGCGTTTCCGGACACGTGTCCACATAACATCTTTTCTTCATTTGTGTGTGATGAATGTTTCCTGAAAGTTTAGCCGTGCCCTTTTGTAACACCCTGCATACCCCACTCCCTTGTAGTGCTCGCTGCAACGACTCTGATAGCTACTGGTCCAGCCACTGCACCCTAACATGCCAGCTACATAACACTTAATCAAGTCTTCTGCTTTTTGAATCCTTTCTACAAAACACACACACACAGCTCGTAACGTCACAACAGTACAAAAATATCCTACATGTCTTACAAACAATTTGTCTTGGGCATTACCCAGTTTCATTTTCTGCCACGTCCGTTCTTCCAACGTAATCGTACTGCGACATCGTTAGAGCTGAAAGGGCGCCCAGAGCCAAGCAGTCCAATGTAGGAGGTCTGTGGACCCCCGTAGCGACTGTCTGGTTCCACAAGCTCCGTGCAGCTTGCCTTGTGCTGATAGACACCCTGTCCACGGATGCCAGAATGATCATTATATGTGACATACATGTGAAAGGAAACATAAAAATGAGGGGTCGGCGTATCTTCTGGGGAGATACATCACTCGAAAGCTGACTGTGACTACAACATCTTGGTAGATGATTCTTACAGTATCTATGTGGTTATGAGTTACGTTTTTTCATATTTCTTATCAAGCCAATGGGCAGGAGCAGTGGTGGCATTTCGAAGCTTTTTTTGCGTTTATCTGTTAAACAAGTCTTCATCATGCTTCGACATTTCAAATGATATATCATTACGCCACTATGGTCTCGTGCTAGCCCATACCACCCACTTGTTGGTCTTGATGCCAGAGTTCTGCATACCTCGTTTAAAGCAGTCCTGGAATCTCAATACAGGACGTTCTAATAGTCTTTTGGCCGTAGAAATCTCTCCAAACACCTCACCCGGTAATATGATCCACACGGTAGACGTGTCCCAGTGAGCGGTGTCGTCTCTGCTTCAAGACAGCTGAAATACCGTTGCAGTTAATTTTAGATAGTACTGATTCGTTGGTCACTGGGTCCTTCCACGTTACTCCGAGGATGGACCTCAGGCACCGCACGTGGAAAGCATTAAGGCGACGTTCTTGTTTGGCATAAGTAGTCCGTGTTTCCGATGCAGACAAAAGTATGCTGAGGACGCAAGTTTGATATACGAGAATTTTTGTGGTGAAAGAAAATTTGTTATTTTTCCAAACATGTGTAGAGAGTTTGCCAAAAGTTCTCACAGCTCTTCCAGTGCGAACATCAATCTCGTTGTCAACAGACAGCTTTTATTCTATAGTAGATTCAAGACAGCAGAAGTTCTCCACGACTTGCAGAGTAGCTCCGTCTAATGTGATATTCGGCTGTGCGTTAGCACCCTGAACCATAATTACGGTCTTAATACTGTTTATATTCGTCGAGAATAGGTGGCATGCATGACTATTTCTTGATAGTAGTTCTTGCAGCTCTTCTACAGAGTTCGCAACAGCTGTAATGTCATCAGCATATAGGAGTTCATGAGCGGTTATCTCGTAGCGCTTTGTCTTACGCTTCAGAAGACTGACGTTGAGCCTTCTGTCTTTCCTGGTATGCAGATGTATCCCAACATTTCAGTTCTCAAAAGCTACTTGGAACAGATCCGAGAAGAACATTCCGGAAAGTGTAGGTGACAACACACAGCCTTTTCTTGTGCCACAGCTCATACTGAATGGTTTAGTTGTACTACCATCGAAGATTGTCATAAAATATCGGTTTAAGGACAATATAGTTGGTGGACATCCAACTTTTTCCAGTTTGCTGTAGAGTCCCTCCCTACTGAACGTGCCAGCTCGAAATCCGCACTGTGACTCAAGGTAGATCCGAGCAGTCAGTTTCTGGGCTTCTCAGTGTTATCCTCGCATACACCTTCCAGCAATCTCAAATATTTCTCTATAGTTGTTATAGACACCTCTGTCGTCTTTTCCCTTCCAGATTTGTACTAAATTTGCATCTCACATATCTTAAGGTACTGTGCCTTCTTCCCAGCATTGCAGTAGGATTTCATACAATATCAGCGAAACACAGTCAAGTGTGATGATTTTAGCTGGTAGATTGTCACGGTCTGTGCTTTTGCCTAGCTTTAGACATTAAAGTGAGAGTTTTAATTCGTCGAGACTAGGAGGATTATCAAGCTCTGACATAAAAGGGTAAGTTGATAAGGTGCCTAAAGCTTCTCAAGAAGTGTTAACCTCTTCTGAATATAGGTTACTATATTGCACCCATCAACCTAGATGTTATTTTCTGTCGTTGATTGGGTCACCTTTAACCTCTTGTATTGCTTCCTGCCTGTTGGTCAAATGGCCGTTCTGATGCCTTGATACATGCCCCAGTAATCTCCTTTGTCTCGGCAAATCTGAATAGATTAGCAAAGGCTGATACAATATCTGTTTGCACATTGGCGAGAAACTCGTTGCAGGTCTGCTTTGCAGGCCTTGAATTCGGCTCTTGCTCGTTCGTCTTAAGGATTTTTCGTAACCTGTATATCAGCACTACATTTCTTGTCTGTATCTGGCGCAGCTAACTTTATCATTCAGCAAACTAGTCACTTTGAATCATACCCTGCTTCCCTAATGTTCTAATAGTTGTTTTCATAGTATTTTCTTCAGCCTGATGCCACATGTTCCGGCGCTCTGTGCAGTTATCAGTTGCTCATGATTGAGTTTCATCTCAATATCTTCTCCTAACTTTTTATATCTATCTTGAATAGCTTTTATGTTGCTCTTGATTCTTCGACAAACTCTCTCAACTGAGTGAATCTTCTTTGGCGTCAACCGTGAGTTGGTCATAACTAAAGAGTGATCAGTATCACAGTCAGCAATGTGAAATGTATAGGAGTCAATGACATGACGTAAGTCACATTTTTCAATCATGATGAAGTCGAACTGATGCCAATAGCCTAAACGTGGGTCTTCCCATGTTAATTTGCTCACGGATCTTTTCCGGAAATAAGTGTTAGCGATGCAAAGATAAAGAGAGGTACAAAGTTCCTGCAGCCGCTGACCATTGTCGTTCATATTTCCAGTGCCATGTGGGCCAATGCAGTCAGATCAGTTTTTCGTGCAGACCCAACGCTTGCACTGAACTCTCGCAGTACCATAACTTTATCTGATCCACGAACGTTCTCCAAGCATTTCTGCATATCTTCATAAAACTTGTATTTCACTTCAAGTTGAGCTTTCATAGTTCTGACGTTCCAGGGAGCAATTCGTGTTACTGAATAGTTGGTGTTGTTCATATAAACTGCTTTGCTGTTGTTTGTTGAGCATATGTTGAGATTAAATTGACGTAGGCCTGATGTTATTCTTAATCTGAAAGCTGTTAACCGTTCAGAAACAGATTTTGATTATAGAATGAAGGTTTTCACGGCAGATGTTGTAATCACTTAACACTTCCGGGCTGAGATGCCGTGGTCCATACATAGAACTCTCCCCTGACGTTTCACCTTCGACTGCGGAAGATTTTGGTTATTCGCAGCACCTGAGAAGACAGTTTCGTAATTCAAATCCAAATCCTTGATCACATCTTCCTCCAATTTTCCTCTCTTTCCGGAAAAAAGGTGTAATTATCTTCACTCAGGCTGCCTTTCCCTGAGAGAGACAAATTTCCTGTAATGCAGCCACAGCAGTGCCAAGGAACAGCAGTTCTCTGTCGATTGTCGCTGTTTTTCCGATCACAGAGGCAGCATCTATAGGAGTTTCATGTCCGGGTAACACAGTTCTGACATTCCAGAGAGCATATTGTCTTACTGAATAATTGGTTTTGGTCATATAAGCTGCTTTATTGTAGTTTTTTCCAGATGCCTCACTAGCCAACCTTGTACCAAGCACTGAGAGATGCCTGCTGCTCCATACACCCATGGAAGCGCAAGGTGGGGGAAAGACTAATAGCTTCCTGACTGGGGGCTGCCCAGCTTGAGGCGGGCGATAACCAGTCATTTATCCGCAATGGACTATTACACCGACGAGTCAACCCTGGCGCCCGCACAAACGTCTCTCAGCGCAAGGTTTCAAGCTGCTAACTGCAACTCCCATGTTGTTATCCGCACCTTTGCTGGCGCAGGTGGAGTGTCCTCTCTACAGGCAATGCATCGCCTGGGACAAATTTGAAAACCACGAACTTCCTCAGCATTCATGGCTTTCTCTCGACCCAAACAGCTGTTTCCACAGGAGTGACGGATCACTATGTGTGGAGTTGAGTGGGTTGCAGGACATGTCCGATTGCCCAGGTTGAATCCTGAAGTTGCCTACGGTACTCGGGATCTGTTGCCCCTGAAACGTTCCCTTAGAAAAATTATACACGACTGTGCCTAAACTGACACACAATATTTTTAGCGCAACGCAATCTGACTTCCAAAACTCCCTACGAAAGAATGGCCCTAACATTAACCTTTATGTTTCACAAATCACTTACCTCACAAAAATCTTCGTTACTCGAACTACTGCAATACAGCGAGCGCCACTACTGCCAGCTAAATAAAAGATTCAAACTACAGAAGTCACTAACTACTGATAGGCACAGTTAGCAAATGAAAGATTTTAATAGAGAACAAACAGTGTATTTACCTTAATAGTCAAAATATATATGGTAGTTCATGACATCCAGTCTTACAAATTACAAAACTCCGCCATTTCTCTCCTCACATCCACCACTGCTGGAGGCTCGCCTCCAACTGCGCAACGCTACGCGCTGTTAGCATCCAGCTGCCGCTGCCCAACACTACAATGGCAGACAACAATGCAAACCAGGCACAGACTGCACACGGCACAGCCAGTGATTTTTATACAGAGCGCTACGTGGCGGCGGCGTTACCAATAAAAAAACCTAAACAGCCTACTTACATAGCCCTCATGTTCCCCACAAAAAAATTTACAAATTGTTTTGGGCAGTGGCCAATACAGATTTGAAAAATGACAAAGAAATGAAATGCACACACTTATCGATACAATGTTGGTCAAAAGCTAAAATTTTCTCACAGTCTATAAAGACAGTCCTGATCATTCATCAAAGTAAAATTGCAGTGTTTTTCTCAAAGTCTGAGTAGTAAAAGAAAATGCACACAGAAGTAGTGGATTTCCATGCAGTCTTGAAGAAGTAGTGTTGTCCTTTCAACAGAAAGACAGTGCTGACTCTTGACATGCAGACAGGTAATGGGCCACAACAGAGCAAACCCACAGCAGAGTCAGTCGAAGTTTTAAAGAATATTGGTAGGTAGGTCGTCACACAGTAGACCCATTGAAGTCCTGGTAGAGATTACGGTATTGGTGGGCCACCAGAGGTGCAGACCCAGTGCAGTCCTTGTAGAAATAATGGTATTGGTGAGTCAAAGGTGTAGACCCACTTCAGTCCTTGTAGAAATTATGGTATTGGTGGGCCACCAGAAGTTCAGACCCACTGCAGTCCTTGTAGAGATGGCTAGCAGCGATCTGTTGCGACTGTGCAGGTGCACAATCACCATCAAAGAGTCTTGCGGAGAATATAGCAAGTCCATCAACCACCACTTGTGCATGCACAAAGTTTTTGGAATTGTCCTTACAACCAGCAATGCTGTTATCCAGTCCTTTACTGAATAATTAACACACACGCAAACACATCAGTCCCTACTTCTCACATATTGTCCGTATACTATGAGCAACAGAAACGTGTGGAGTGAAATGTAATTTACAAGTTACTTAATTTGATGAACTGGTGTCAATTATAATTTTATAACATGAGAATACAATAACAAAGGTACAAAATATATCATTAAAGAACATAACAGTACAGATAACATTTGCAGTAATACAGGCTTTACAAAATAATCGAAATAACATATACATCAGTGTTACAGGCATTGTCACAGGAGCACATACATAAACAATCAGAATAAATTTCGAAACATCAACTTCACACATGAGCATTAAAACAGAACAGATAAATAATGTCTTAACATCTTTACAAAGTAAATAACATATTATCAGAAAAATTCTACAACGTAACTCTCATCAGATAAACACATAAACACAGGAAGTACACAAATGCCCAAGGGTACACAAACACATAATGGGATAACACAAGGAAAGGGCAGGGTTTGTTTTACTGCAGTATTTTGCAAACAAAACTTTCTTTACTTCTCGGAGATCTCTTTTCGTTCTTCATTATTTCCAAAAAGTCCTATCTATACCTGCTCTCTGCACTTTTCTCATATAACCTCTCAGTGCATTTCTTCAAATCCATCGCAATTCATTCTCGTATATAGGCTACCCCCTCTTAAGCTAACTTAAATCTACTGAGCTCATATGCTTAACTAAAGGACGAGGCAATGCAGCAGCACAAAACAATTAATACAAACAGCAATGAAAAAAAAGGTGCAGGTAAGCAAAGCAAGTAGCAATGAATGTAATAACTTATATCTAAACATGACAAACCCACAAGCAGAGAAAATAGTACACTGTAGACAACAACGCAGATAAGGGAAATGTATATTCACATCTTAATGTCTATGTAATTAAAATGGTGCACCACTACTTATTCAATGAAATAAATTACCAAGTACTGGAAAAGAAAATTATGTATACAGTTACTGTTATTAGCCGCTCCTTATTGCTCTTTCCATTCCAAGAGCTCCTTTTTCGAAGAATGTGGATCATAAAATAATTATTTAATAGATCTGTTCACAGAAAGTTTTCACATTAGCGGATGCATTTAATTTTATTTTATAAAACCAATGCTGTAACACAGCTGGAAAACATATATCAAATGTAACAAGCAACTAAGAAAGGCAAAGCATAAAAATATCATTCAACAGTCATGTGACATTTCATAAGTTAGTACAAATTCTCTCAACTCTCGTAGAAAGACGCTTGTCATTGTCAGGTATGCAGATGTAAGAAAATATCTTTCCAAGTAATGAGCGTGTCGTTTTTGCGATGCTTTCTACAAAGGAATGTCAATAGTGAGGATAATGGCCTCTATTTTTTTCTCCACCTGTGCCTCTGAAAGGCACACACTAATGGTTTGTTTCCAGGTGGCTGTCACCCAGCTGGGTGCCCACGACGCATTATGTGCAGGTGGTAACTTAACTTTCTTACCGAAATATTTACGACACCAGTTTCCGCTACAGTGGCAGTCTCATATAAAAATATTTTCACAGGTTGAGAATTTGCGTTACAAATGTGTAGAAAATAAAATCCTATAAATATAATAGTGTCCAAAAAATTTTCGGCTGCATAGTGATACATTCACGCATATACACACATTTCATAACTCTTAAAGTACGAGTCTCGGTTTCCAACATCCTTTTTCACAAACCAGAGTCCCTAACCGCTACTCATTATTCCTTGCTTTATTACACATATACATATTCGTAGACACTTCTTCAATATTTCATCAAAATAAATAAGTAGCATAATCAAATTCCTCATACAGCATCAGCTTATTGATCATAAACATACCTCAGCAGCATAATACACATAGTCATCGTAATAATATCATAACACCTCAGTCAACTCTCAGAATCGTCGTAGCTTCCTCCAATAATTTCAAAACCTAAAAAATAATTCTCTGGTCATGTCAAAATGTCATCTACCTCAAACGTACTTTAAAAATCATGATCCCATACCAAATACATCATTCAAATCTCTCATAGTATAACAATGGTTACGAAAACATATGAACAGTTCACAAAGTACAGACAAATACAATTTCATAAGTGTGATGTTATCCAACAGTGTAATTACGTAAACATCTGTCATTGATGAAGTAAAAATAAATGTTTGTCTCTCTCAGTTAAATGACCAGATAGCTGTGTAAGTTATGTTTTAGAGAAATATGGTACCTTTGAGTAAAGTTGTATAAGTAAATACCATATTAGCTAGGGCTCCTTGTGCTTGCCAAACACATGGTACACAAAGGAAGCGTGTACCCCCCTGAGGATTAATGTAATTATACCCTCAGGTGTTACAGATTACAGCAATGTAATGAAATGTATCACGAAAAAATTTCTTTTTAATTCAACAATCTTGATAAATAAATGATTTAAGTATCAAGTTAATCACTCAAATGCTTGCCCTGTAATGCTAAATGTGCGTTTTGCTGTAAGATAATTCTGTGGAACTGTCGTAGTTATCGTCCTCTGTAAGCAAAGTTCTGCTGAAGTCAATGTACTTACCTCATCATAAACGAAAGTGAAATGTTTTCCGTATAGATATCGTAGTTATTACGTACCTTACCATGATCAAGAAAGTACTATAATGTAACGTATTGTTGTGCTACGATAAAGGCTGTCTCATTGTAGCTATACCATAAAAGTTACTACTAAAACATGTTTTACTTTCCAGAATAATACAGAAAAACTGTGCAGATATAAAACAGATACACCGCAAAAGCAACAATGTAAATCGTGTCACATATTAGTAGCGTCGTGATATAATCGTGTAGTTATTAGAGAAACCAAATGCTAAGTTATCTTTAATCTCACCGAATGTACTTCAAATAAAGAATGTATTTTCAAGTAAAGCAAAATTTTGCATTAAAATCTCATTAGCAGTACTGGTAAATGTTCGAAGTATGTAAGCCTTATAGTCGTTACATAATCGTGCAACTAACAAGCAAGAATGTACACACACACAATAACACTATAACGTCTGTTCACTATAACAATGCACTCGTAAATACTGCCTAAATAAGTTCTCCAAGTTCTAGACTGGATAGTTAACTTCAAAACATTGTTGCATGTTAACAGATTCTTAGTGTGACAAAGTATACTAGTGATGTGAAGTGAAATGTTTTATGGCAAAGACAAAGTTAAAAAGCAGGTTACATTTCAATAAACTGTTTTACATGTGAATTGTGGTGTAAACCTTTACTCTCCCTCAGTATGCAGCAAAACAACTTGAAGTCAATCATCATGTGGTATACGGCAGTAAAGAACTCTGGAATTTTGCTCAAAGTTAGCTTATGTTATTTTTCTCTGAGCCAGCCAGCGCACGCGGTTGCCTGCGGTACGAGTCATTGTCTGTTTCTTTGTTGGCGCGCGTCGTTATTGGGATTAGGAGACCTAACTTCTACAAATTAACCTTGCCGAGAGGGCCCTGCTGTGTTTGAATCCCGCCAGTTCTGCTGCAATTCAGGTCTGTCGTTACAATCATATCGTCTGTCGTCATGTCGGTAGATTCTATAGTTTCTTTCTTGTCGGTCACGTGGTGGAGAATTTCTCCCTGAATCGTAACTGCGCGCTGGACCGTTGCATCTGAAGTTATTCCGTCTCCCGTGATGATAATAGTTCTGGTTGCCATATTGTCTGTTTCTATGATTGTCTCTGTCATGTTCATTACTACAGAAATACGATCTTTCTCTGTAACTATTACTCTGCCAGTGGTTGTCATATGGGTGGTGTCTGTTTTGGTCACGATTTGTATTGTGAGAGTAGCCTTGTCGTGTCCAGTTATTGTTTCGTTCATCGCGGAATTGCGACGGATGTGAACTGTAGTGATTGTTTTCCTGTTTTCGCATCCCGCGACTGTCTGTGTCAATTTCTAATTCTTGTACGAGTCCCTGAAAAGCTTCAATGTAGTCTTTGCATCGTCTTGCTAAAATAATCTGTCGTAAATGTTCAGGTAATTTGATTAAGCAAATGCGGATGAGTTCTGAGGGGCTGTATGGGTTTGTAAGATACTGATACCTATGTAACATGTCTTCAAAATATTTGACAAGACTGGAAATTTCAGATTGTTTGAAATGTTTCATCATCATGATGCCATGTTTTACTCGGTCTTGTGTGGCTTGGGACCAATATGCTGAGAGGAAGGCATGGTAAAATTCTCCTTCACTGTGGCAATCGTGAATGACCGATCGCATTCTTACAGCTGGTTCATTCTCTAAGTAGCCACACATAAATTCTAATCTGTGCTCTAATGACCAGTTGGGAGGGAAACAATGAGAGAATTGATGGAGCCACGCTTGTGGATGAATGTCGTTGCCAGAATTCTTAAAAGTTTTGAATTTACGTGTAGTAATGAACAGCTTATAGTCAAAATCATCGTGTCCACGGGTAGCATATCGGTCATTGTTACGTCGCGTCGGCGGTTCCATCTCAAAATTCGGTGCACCTTGACAATTTCTTTCATAATCTCCAAAGTGCCCTGTGTTATTATTTTGTGGCAGTTCCGTATTTTTATGTCCCTCTTCCCGTATTGGAGTGCGAGTGTCCTCTGAAATACGTAATTCTTGTATTACCTGTGTGAGCTGATCTTTCACTTCCCGGATTTCTCTTTGGTGTTGTGTATTAATTTGATTCTGATTTTGTTTGAATTTCCTAATTTGTTCGCACTCTTCTGTGTCATTCAGATCTTCATCTACCTTTGTAGATAAGTTAATGAACTGATCTGAAAGTTCGGCTACTTTCTCCGATAGTGAACACATTTCCTCAGTGTGTTTTTCTGAACCAAGTTTCAGAGTGTCCATTTGTGTTGAAATCGAATCTACTGTGTCCTTTAAGTTTTCCTGAGTTCTTGCAAGTTGCGTAACCGAATCGGTGGATGCAACTGAGTCCATTTTAGCTTCCAAGGTGTCGTGATTTTCACGAACAACAGTTTGCAATTCTTTTATGGCTGCTTCGTGATTCTGTAATGGGTTTTCATGCCGCGAAAAAATAGGTTGAAAATGTTCACAAATTTGTGTTTTTACGTAATTTACAGATTTTTTGACATTTTGATTCAATGTTATGTAACTCAGTAGTTAAATCTTCACGTGTTTGTTCAAGTGTGGTGTCTAACGTCCGAAGATTTTGTTCCATTGTGTCTAACTTTTGAAGCTTTTGCTGTGTTTGTGTCTGATTTTGTTCCATTGTGTCTAACATTTGAAGTTTATGTTCCATTGCGGCTAACTTTTGAAGCTTTTGCTGTGTTTGTCTCTGATTTTGTTCCATTTGTTGCATTAATTGCAATAATAATGTATTAGTGTCTGGAATCTGTTTTTCTATGCTTTTTGGTAGTGCATTTTCACCAGCAACATTTACATTTTGACAGGCAGAAAATGTGTCTTGACTCATTTGAGAAAACTGTGAGGACCCATAACCTAAGTCTACAGTATCTGCAATATTGTGTTCTGTCATTTCGGATTCCTGAGGCGAGCTGTTGCCGACTGATCGATCGATAATTGTTCCCTGCTCACTACTTGTTTCATTGTCTACACTATTGTTTGCCGCCCGCTCAATTTCCCTATGCACAATTACCAAATTACTACTTCTAATGTCTGTTAATTCACTACACATTGGTGCTGATAAGCGACGCTCGTCGTCACTATTATTTCTCAGTTTACTTTGGAGCCTAGTGTTACGTTTTTCACACGCCATTATTGTCACAATATTTCACGCGATAACACATAAAAGCACAATTTGAAGAGCAAAAAATAAGAGAACACATTAACATAGTACTGAAAATAATATCTAGTTAATTGCAAGCGAAGCTACGAAGTACTTGGTGGTGCAAATCTACATGCATGCCACAACTGTTTTACTGTACAACAATGAAAGACTGCAACTACAAAGGAAATTCTCTCTATGATTACGCGCTAGCAATAAACAAAGGCTACACTAACTACACAAACTACAAGAAAAAATCAGAAGATTCCAGTGAGGTATCCTCGGCTAAGGGTCGACATATAAAACGTCCCCTTAGAAAAATTATACACGACTGTGCTTAAACTGACACACAATATTTTTAGCGCAACGCAATCTGACTTCCAAAACTCCCTACGAAAGAATGGCCCTAACATTAACCTTTATGTTTCACAAATCACTTACCTCACAAAAATCTTCGTTACTCGAACTACTGCAATACAGCGAGCGCCACTACTGCCAGCTAAATAAAAGATTCAAACTACAGAAGTCACTAACTACTGATAGGCACAGTTAGCAAATGAAAGATTTTAATAGAGAACAAACAGTGTATTTACCTTAATAGTCAAAATATATATGGTAGTTCATGACATCCAGTCTTACAAATTACAAAACTCCGCCATTTCTCTCCTCACATCCACCACTGCTGGAGGCTCGCCTCCAACTGCGCAACGCTACGCGCTGTTAGCATCCAGCTGCCGCTGCCCAACACTACAATGGCAGACAACAATGCAAACCAGGCACAGACTGCACACGGCACAGCCAGTGATTTTTACACAGAGCGCTACGTGGCGGCGGCGTTACCAATAAAAAACCTAAACAGCCTACTTACACCCCTTCCGCCAAGCATATGCGCCTCCTTCTCCGCTGCAGCTTCCATTGGGGACTTCACCCACAACCCTTAATAATTTCCTGCATCAAACCCTGCAGACTGGAGAGAGAGGAAAAACTAAAAAACACCCTCAGGCCTCGAAACCTATTACTGTTAGGGTCGAAAAAACTATACATGACCAAGGAAGGCCGACAGGAAAGAACACAGGAGGGGACTGACGCAAGTAAGTGGAAGTAATGCCACACTCATCTCTGGACCTCGTGGACGCCACCTGCGAACTTCTAGATGAAGTCCCCTGGAGACATTAGAGAGTTACTGGAACGGTAATTGTGTCTACGTAGTACCCTCCTGTGCTTTAAAAGTTGCAGGTGCACAGATAGATGATACATACATTATTTGTAAGGTTAATAATAATTCATATGCACTACCAGATAAAAAAAGTGCGGTCCCAGAAGCCGTGAGTGCAACTTCGTTCACATAAACGCACCACCAGCGAGTTTGTAAGTGATCAGAGTTGTAATTCTCTCTGAAGGTTAGAACAGACGCCAGAGTGTTTTAGTGCTGTTACCGCTACTGGTAGGAGATGTACGGGGAGTGAACAACGTCAAATGTTGAGTGATCACTCAGAAGACATGGAGATGCCACGCACTCGTAGGGAGACAGCGTTGAAAAATTAAATGAAATGATGGTATGGCATTGTCGGCCGGGAGGCCCCATGCGGGGAAGTTCGGCCGCCGGACGCCACTTCGGCGACTTGCGTGCGTCAATGATGATGGAGAACACGCAACACCCAGTCATCACGAGGCAGAGAAAATCCCTGCAGCCCGCCGGGAATCGAACCCGGAACCCCGTGTGCGGGAAGCGAGAACGCTACCGCAAAACCACGAGCTGAGGACGGCGATAGCGTTATTAGCACCTGAGTGAGGGCCTCATTGTGAGACACTATCTGGCAGCTTGGTCGAATCGCGCAATATCCAGATTTGAGGGTCATTCGGATGTGGCAGTGACTAAATGCGAGGACAGGCAGACTCTTAGTCAAGGTCCTGGTCGATTAAGTCCACGACACGGTAGGATCGCCCTATTGTGCACCAGGCACATCATAACGACTTCGCATCTGGGCCTGCCATCCGAGAACATACTGGGTGAAAAGTATTTAAACCGACAAACTCTGGGAGGTTGTAGGGGACATCATTTTTTCCTATGTGCAGTATTTAAACCGGTAGAGGAAGAATTCTCTGGCGGCAAATTAATTAAACCAACAAACACTTTTTTTATGACCAAGAGACAACCATTAACACAATCCAATTTCAGTTACAGTAGATTTTAAAAAATGCCTTCATTGACACGCAAACAAAGGTTACACCGTCGGATCATGTTCTGTCTGACATGGGCAAAAATCCCAGTAGTATTCTGAATTGTTCCTGCTGCTGCTACTATCCGGGCAACCAGATCCTCTTATGATGCAACAGGAGATGCGTAAACAAGGTTGTGCATACCTCGCCACACAAAAAAGTCCATAGGGGACATATCTGGGGATCGAGCAGGCCATGGTACAGGACCACCTCTGCCAGTCCACGTTTCTTGGATCCGTCGGTCCAGGAATCGACGCACACAACTACTGAAATATTTCGGCGCTCTGTCATGTTGGACCCACATGCGTTGTCTTGTAGAGAGCGGTACGTCTTCCAGCGATCCTGGCAATGCTCTGGCGAGAAAATTGTAATATTGCCTGCTATTTAATGGCCTAGGTAGCAGATACGGCCCAATTAAACAGTCCTCAACAACACTGACCCACACATTAACGAAGAACCGCACTTGATGAGCTTTAGCAACTGTAACATATGGGTTATCCTCACTCCAAAACCTGCGAACTGTCATGTCAAAGACTACATCACGCCCGAACGTTGCTTCATCGGTAAACAACACAAAGGAAGGAAATGTAGGTTGCATTTCACACTTCCAGGTACCACTGCGAAAACTGTGCTCTGTGTGGATAATCAACTGGTTCCAGGTCGTGGACACGCTGTAAGTGAAATTGACGTAACAATTGCTCTCGAAGGACTGTTCTTACATTCGTCTGATTCGTCCCCATGTTACGTGCAATTGCACGAGTGCTGATTGAAAGATCCCGCTCCACATGCTGCAAGACAGCTTCCTCAAATTGCAGCGTTCTTACCATCTGAAGGCTCCCTGTCCAGGTAATCTGCTAAATGACCCGGTCTCACGCAGGCGTTGGTACACAGTAACAAAGGTCGTATGACGCGGAATACGGCGATTAGGATATTGTTGTTAATAAACCCGCTGTGCAGCTCGTCCGTTGTGGTGCGCTACGTAGTACGCACCAACCATATCAGTGTCCTCACTCCAGGTGTATCGCTCTATCGCCGGCCGAGGTGGCCGAGCGGTTCATGGAGCTACAGTCTGGAACCGCGACCGCTACGGCCGCAGGTTCGAATTCTGCCTCGGGCATGGATGTGTGTGATCTCCTTACGTTAGTTAGGTTTAAGTAGTTCTAAGCTCTAGAGGACTGATGACCTCAGAAGTTAAGTCCCAAAGTGCTCAGAGCCATTTGAACCTTTTTTTTTATCGCTCCATTAGTAAACAGAGGCCGCGCGGGATTATCCGAGCGGTCTAAAACGCTGCAATCGTGGAGTGTGTGGCTGGTCCCGGCGGAGGTTCGAGTCCTCCGTCGGGCATGGGTGTGTGTGTGTTTGTTTGTCCTTAGGATAATTTAGGTTAAGTAGTGTGTAAGCTTAGGAACTGCTGACCTTAGCAGTTAAGCCCCATAAGATTTCACATACATTTGAACATTTTTTTGAAGTAAACAGAGACAATGCACTACTACTCTGGTGGACAGCAGTTGCCTACAACTGAAGAGCGTAATACGCCCTCTAACAAGTGAAGCGCGTAATACGGCCTCCACCGGTTTAAATAATCCTCATAGGAAAAAATGGCATTAGGGAAAATATTTGTTTTGCTGTCCCCCACAACCTCCCAGAGTTTACAGGTTTAAATACTTTTCACTCAGTATAACGGACGCGTTGCAACATTCTGCGTCATCTGGCAACATTGATCGGAGAATTACAGTGGAACGCGTCGGCTGCCATTAACACCACAACGCAATGGGCTGCGTTTGGAAGGTGACGTGACTGGGAAGCTAGAACTGCTGATGAATAGGATCTCATTGTGCTCAGCGATGAATTGCCTTTCTGCATATGAGCATTGTCGGCGAGGATGGCGGGGACTTGCGGATAAGTCACATTCTCCTAATTCTTTGGAAAGGCACAGCGATGTTACTCCTGGCGTCATTGTGTGAGGAGTCATTCGGCACGCCAATAGGTCACCGCAGGGAGTGATTGTGTTGTGATATATTGACGACTTAATGACTTGGACGTTGTTATGCTTAAGGCAGCAGGGAGCCATCAAGGGAACTCCAAGGTAATAAATGAGACACACAGTGCAAAGAGCAGGTAAAAGTGGTAGCGTTTACGTTACCTGAGCTAAATAGTAACACTAGATCCCTTCAAACTGCAAACGCTCTGGGCAGCTGTTCCAGGGGATAAGGTTCACTTCAGAGAATTAACTGGTAACTCCATCCGCCGCCTAGACGCTGTTGTAAGGCGTCACTGTATAAGATATCCACGAAAGGCACGTATTAGCAGAGGCGGCAAGCTTGATACTTGTACCTGAGAACTGCAACGTCAGTGGGTTTACACAGTTTTACTACAGCAGCCCCCTCTCAAAACAGGATGGAGGGCGGAGCCAAGCGACGTAAAACATTGTTGTTGCAGGGCATAATAGGAGTGGCGGTGACGTTTAGCTTTCAGCTGAACGCTGTTGATAACAAACTTCGAATTTGTTAATGCAAAATCCAGAAGCATCCCTAGCAACTGAGTACGAGTAGAGAAGGAATACAAAAGTGGTTGGCCAGAGGCGCCTTGGAAATGCAGAGCGACACGCCAGATTGGCCGAAGCTTGTTAAGTGCCGGTGGATTGGTGGGTCGACAATAGGAAGAAATAGTGAGCGGCCACAATTACTTAAAAACCCATGTTTTGTATTCTGAGGGAGTTCTCAGTCAGATAGCTGAGGTGCCGTCCCCGTGTCGCTCGTGGCCAGCCTCGGTAAGCTCAGACATGTCTGTTTTTCTCACTAAAGGTGTGCTTTCAAAAATGGCTCTGAGCACTATGGGACTCAATTGCTGTGGTCATCACTCCCCTAGAACTTAGAACTACTTAAACCTAACTAACCTAAGGACATCACACACATCCATGCCCGAGGCAGGATTCGAACCTGCGACCGTGGCAGTCGCGCGGTCCCGGACTGAGCGCGTAGGGTGTGCTTTCAAGTTTGTACTTAACGTGCTGCTAGTGTTCAGTGCTTCTGTTAGCACTCAACCCCGTGGCTTCAGACACTGATTTCCGTTGTGCAACCATTTGTCGCCTTTGCTTTTTCTAATTTTTAGACTTAGCATTCAGTGTAGTAGTTAGCCTGATCACAAATAAACAGTGTTAATCAGTCCCCTGAATTCCACGAGTCTCCCGCTGCAAGCATTACGTCAAGTCCCAGTGAGAGTGTTTGGCGCTGATCCAAATAATCAAACTGCAAACACTAGCAATTGGTCTTTCTATATTTGGTCCTCACCGCTAGCAAAATGCAGACTGACCTGTCACCCCCTGTCTTCCTTCTGTCCTGTGGTACGACACGACAGATGCAGCTCCGACAACACGAAAGTGCGTCAGGGACATCTTACGTTCTCATGTGTTACCCTTCATATGATACGCTAGTGGTGCCATTTTTAAACAGAACGCTCCTCGTCCACACATGGCGCGTTTCTGTAGCAATTGTCTGCGTGACGCTGAGGTACTACCGTGGCAAGCAAGAACCCCTATCTACCATTGATAGAACGTGAGCGAGACCAGCTCGACGTCAATTCAGTCCCAGTGCCACTATCCGGAATATCAAGCACCAGTTGCAGCAGTTGTGAATGAGCGCGCCTCAGGAGACGACACGTCGCTTTATGGCACCCTTCCCACTCAAATCAGCTGTTGTAACCAGGCCAGAGTGGGTGCAAAATCATACTGGTAATTGACAAATATCTCTAGGTTCTTTGTAAATTTGATTCGATTTCGTAATCACTGAAATAACATCACATACCCTCTCAACCTCTGAAGTTTCACTTCGTTTCACGTTCGCCCTCTGCGTGTTTCACATTTTTGTCAGGTAGTGTACCTAAGCTACAGTGACATACTGGAGCTCAGGTAAATACACTGAGGAGAGCTTTCATTTGACCTGCGCATCACCTCTGCACATATTGAAAAAAGACCTTCAGAGACCATTAACAGTTCTAATAAGGTTTATAAGGAGTAATATTCTGTACAGTATAGACAGAGCACAGCATGTGTTAGAGCACGGTCTTGTGAATAATGGGTTAACGTCCCTAGTATTAGTATTTTTCTTGTGTATTTCGCTTGTGGCAGAAGGCAGGTATTCAAATAAGTATCGACATCGGAAAGCGACTCAAGATGTCACCGAAGGATGTGGATCATGGGGTCCCGGGTTCAATTCCCGGCCGGGTTGGGAATTTGCTCTGATCGGGGACTGGGTGTTTGTGCTATCCTTATCATTTCATCATCATCATAATCATGATTCGTAACAGTGGCTAGATTGGATTGTGCAAAAAAAAATAGACTGAATAAAAATTGGGACTTTGTACGGGCGCTGATAACCGGGCAGTTGAGCTCCGCACAAACCAAACATCAACATCACCAACGGATGCAGTGGGAAAGAAGTGTAGAAATTGATATGCTGTAACTGTGACTCCGATTGTTTATTATTAATATTTATCTCACAGTCACTTTATTTTTAAAAAAAATGATCATTTGTTACAGAATAAGGGGCGATCATAAAGTTTCGATGACCTTACACTCCAGAATTGGGTAAAACTGCCCTGTCCATGTAGGCAATCGTCCCACCGACGCACCAGGTTCAAGGTACTCGTTTGCTAAAAACACCATGTCCTGCTGCGAGAAGAAGTCCGCAACTGCCTTTTGCACATCTTCGTCCGACGGGAATGGTTGATCCTTCAAGGCGTTTTATGAGGGACCGAAGGCGTGATAAATCGCATGGGAAGAGTTCAGGCCGGCTGCAGTGGCCGAGTGGTTCTAGGTGCTTCAGTCTAGAACCGCATGACCGCTACCGTCGCATTTTCGAATTCTGCCTCGGGCATGGATGTGTGTGTTGCCCTTAGGTTAGTTAGGTTTAAGTAGTTCTACCTTCTAGGGGACTGATGACCTCAGATGTTAAGTCCCATAGTGCTCAGAACCATTTGAACCATTTTGGAGAGTTCAGGACTATAGGGCTGCTGCTCGAGTGTCTCCTACTTGGGTTGGCGTTACTTCTACTTTACGACTTTTACTATTTTGGCAAATGCTTATTTGGCAAATACTTTACTTATCAGTTTTCCACAACGGTGGTTTTCGACAGACATGCTGTCCCCACGCGTTTTTCATATGCCAATGGATGTCTACCAGTGTTTCTCCTTCAACTGTCAAGGAAAGAACCACAGCACGATTTTCCAGTTTGCTCGCATTCGGTAAAAACGTCACCGTTCTCGAGACTCCGCATTTACTGCAACAACGTCAGAAAGACACAAACGCCACACTAATCCCTTGCATACACGTCGGTACCTCTACACCGGCATCGGAAAATTTTTGATCTCCTCTTATAATAACAATTACCGTGCGATTAAGTAAAATTTGCACTACTGGCTATTAAAATTGCTACACCACAAAGATGACGTGCTACAGACACAAAATTTAACTGACAAAGAAGATGCTGTGATATGCAAATTATTAGCTTTTAGGAGCATTCACACAAGATTGGCGCCGGTGGCGAAACCTGCAAGGTGCTGACGCGAGGAAAGTTTCCAACCGATTTTTCATACACAAACAGCAGTTGACCGGCGTTGCCTGGTGAAATGTTGTTGTGATGCCTCGTGTAAGGAGGAGAAATGCGTACCATCACGTTTCCGACTTTGATGAAAGTCGGATTGTAGCCTACCGCGATTGCGGTTTATCGTATCGCGACATTGCTGCTAGCGTTGGTCGAGATCCAATGACTGTTAGCAGAGTATGGAATCGTTGGGTTCAGGAGGGTAATATGGAACGCCGTGCTGAATCCCAATGGCCTCGTATCACTAGCAGTCGATATGACAGGCATCTTATCCGCATGGCTGTAACGGATCGTGCAGCCACGTCTCGATCCCTGAGTCAACAGATGGAGACGTTTGCAAGACAGCAACCATCAGTACGAACAGATGGACGACGTTTGCAGCGCCGGCCGAGGTTGCCGAGAGGTTCTAGGCGCTACAGTCTGGAACTGCGCGACCGCTACGGTCGCAGGTTCGAATCCTGCCTCGGGCATGGATGTGTGTGGTATCCTTAGGTTAGTTAGGTTTAAGTAGTTCTACATTCTAGGGGACTGATGACCTCAGAAGTTAGGTCCCATAGTACTCAGAGCCATTTGAACCATTTTGAACAACGTTTGCAGCAGCATGGACTATCAGCTCGGAGACCATGGTTGCGATTACCCTTGACGCTGCATCACAGACAGGAGCGCCTGCGATGGTGTACTCACGACGAACCTGGGCGTACGAATGGCAAAACGACATTTTTTTCGGATGAATCCTTATTCTGTTTACAGCATCACGATGGTCGCATCCGTGTTTGGCAACATCGCGGTGAACGCACATTGGCAACATGTATTCGTCATCGCCATTCTGGCGTATCACCCTCGTGATGGTATGCGGTTCCATTGGTTACACGTCTCGGTCACCTCTTGTTCGCATTGACGGCACTTTTACCAATGGACGTTACACTTCAGATATGTTACGACCCGTGGATCTACCCTTCATTCCATACCTTTGAAACCCTACATTTCAGCAGGATAATGCACGACAACATGCTGCAGGTCCTGTACGGGCCTTTCTGAATGTAGAAAATGTTCGACTGCTGCCCTGGCCCGCACATTCTCCAGATCTCTCACCAATTGAAAACTTCTGGTCAATGGCGGCCGAGATACTGGCTCGTCACAATACGCCAGTCACTACTCTTGATGAATGTGGTATCGTGTTGAAGCTGCATGGGCAGCTGTACCTGTACACGCCATCCAAACTGTGTTTGACTCAATGCCCAGGCGTATCAAGGCCGTTATTACGGCCAGAGGTGGTTGTTCTGGGTACTGATTTCTCAGGATCTATGCACCCAAATTGCGTGAAAATGTGATCACTTGTAAGTTCTAGTATAATATATTTGTCCAATGAATGCCCGTCTACCATCTACATATCTTCTTAGTGTAGCAATTTTAATGGCCAGTAGTGTATCATTTTAATCGTTGCGTAAACTCTTTCCAATGTATGAAGATGGTATCTGTTCTTTCGGACATTTCCGAAGGAACAGATACCACTTCATGTAGTTAAAGCTAACTAGCCATTGACCTTCTTCTTCTGTGCTGGATGCACACGCATTTCTCGAACTCTTACGGGACTGGATAAGGTTTTCTGCCGTCAGTAATGAGTGTAATGGGCAGGGGCACTACGAATGTAGTGTGTGGACATGAAGCCGAGAATGATCGTCTCCGGGGAGCGTGCAAGGGATAAATCCCTGCAGTCGCACTATCCTCTGTGCCCCCGGTGGCTCAGATGGATAGAGGTAATTCCGCTTGGGACGAGACAGCGACCGGACGTGTCGGCACTTCCTCGTAGTCGTAGCGCCGCAAGCCGTATTTATAGGAAGTCTTGGATTGTGACCTGTGATATGCTCAGTGCTTCTTCACTACCGTCGTACACATGCTTATTAATTAACTCACAACGGTCTCGGTCGCTCATATAGTGCAGTTATGGCTTCCAGTGTACCCCGTAAGAATACCCTGTGTTTTGCATTTGAGAAATCTTCGAGGAACGTGCAACCGAGTTCTCTAGAAATCCGAGACTGCATAGTAGATTTTATTGGCATCACGTACGACCAGGTCCACACAGCATATTATGACATGTCGCAATACTGTTTCTTTGTGAAGTTTTTACATCAGATACAACTGGAATAAATTTTTTGGTGAATACTGGTGGGAAAGCAGAGTTCCGACAACGTGATCAGTCGATAAGTACAGTTCAATTACTAACGCTGACATCGAATATGAACAAGTGCGAGCGTTCAATTTGCAACCTGAGGTTGAGAATTGTTTTCTTAGAGATGTCCTTGCCAAATACGGTGACATTCGACAGATTAGAAACGAAAAATGGTCGAGCCGTCACAAACTCCAATGTTATAGTGGGGTTCGCTCAGTTGACATGGCCATTAAAGTCAATATCCCATCCTATAGTTTATAATGGTTTGCGGTTATAAGGCTCATGTCATTTACGATGGACAAGTAGCCACTTACTTTATCTGTAGCAAGAGTGGTCATTTACGAGATGATTGCCCACGGCGCGTTTTCGTACTTCGAAGCAATCTGCAACAACGACAGAGATTAACACTAGCTGGTGTCCTAACTCAGAATCAGACGCTTTCTGTGATTGACTCCCAACCAAGTGCGTCTGCGTCAGAGGACAACGATCTCGGTAAAGACACCTCCCCACCCTTATCTCAGAAAACCGTGGCCAGTCACCTCTTAGCCGTCGGCGTAGCACTATCTGTCGGTAACAAACGACGCCATACTAGTGACGGTAGTAGCTTCGGTGACCAGGTCGTAAAAATATCAGACCGATGACAAGGAGATACGGGCCTCCACACAGGATACGCTTATGTCGGACGGCTCAGTTATGAACCGCCAAATTCACATTGCAACTCACGTCGCAGAAACTGTCAATACGAGTGCAGTCGACTTGTTACAGCGATCCGTTGGGATGCCGCTTCTCAAGTCACCAGAGGTGATCAACATAGAAGAGGCGGAAGTCAGTCAACAGATAATCGTAAACACAGAGGATGACGGAAGCGGTGTAGAGCATAAAATTAACTTCCGCCACCTCGGAACTGCTTCCAAACAATACGAGGAACCGGAAAGCTGTATACAAACAGCCAGTGCGGCTCCAAACAAAAACATTGAGCCTACTGAAGACGCGTATTCGGATTTGCCGTCACCCGTTCCGAAGCAAGGACTTTCACATACTGCTTACAGCCATGACTCGCCAACTCTGCCGTCTTCTATGACACTTCGGAAGACTGTACGACGGCAAAATAAAGTTATACCAAATGACTCAGTGGCTAGAAGTAAATCAAAAGTTGAAGTCAGTGCAAAAACCGGTACAAAGCCCGTGGATGTAGATTCGAAAATTAGCAGTGTTATGGCAGTTTATGTATGAGTCCGAAGCTGATATAGTTCTGTTACAGGAAGTGTTTAAGTTTTCATGTATCAGGATTTGCAACAATCGTAAACACCGCGGCGGATGAGGGTACAGGTATGGCCATTCTATCACGAGACGGAATCCCTGTTCGCAATATCGAAATTTTGGACTCCGGTAGAGGCATTGCTTGCCAAATTTTTGACGTCACCGTCGTCAGTATCTATGCTCCATATGGAACGACTCTGAAATCAAAAAGAGCTAATTTCTATAAACAAGACGTCGTCTACTTATGACGTAACCCAATCCAGTTGATAATTACTGGTGATTTTAGCTGTGTGATCCACAGGAAAGGTCAATAGCCAAACTTTAATTACTGTAGGTAACTAGATAATCTGGTGCGTCACCTGAAGCTGAAGGATGCCTAAAATTTACTATCCTGGTAAAGTACACGTACCTGACCTCCACCGCATGTCGCCGTCTAGACGTTTGTACATCTCTGAGAACATTTGCCAACATGCTCTGGACGCCGATGTCATTCCGGCTAGTTTCTCCGACCACTGCGCCCTCTGTGTCACGATAAATCTGGCCAAACAGCATACTAAATGGCATAGGATTCCCTGGAGCCTAAATGTTTCTATTCTCGCCAATGCCGCGCAACGAAATGTCATCTCCACGACATGGGCGGATTGTCTCATCAATAGCTGTAGATATCCGAGAAAGGTAGCCAGGCTTATTGTAGTCTAATGGAAAATGTGATTATCATTAAAAAAGTATATTTGACAATGGGTGCAAGATGTCAAACTCACCATTGATTTTTACCAGACAGTTCAGCGATAGTTGTATGCGACTATGTCACCAACCAACACGCAGCTGGCGACCATCAAACAAATAAAGGCGAAGCTTATAGGCATAAAGCGAACGCAACTCGAAGGAATGATCAGATATAAAGCAAAATCGCTTCAAGAGGACGAAATTGCATCGCTGTATCACCGCATAAAACATCGTGCCAGTCTCAATGTTGACCTTAAGCTCCGCCTCCAAAAATACGGTTTATCTAATGAGAAACGTTATACTTTTTGTGGTGGGGCAATGTTTATAAAGTTTCCAACGTAACAGAGACGCGAAAAAGTCTCACGCTAAAATTTGCAGCTGGTGTGGTCCTTTTAGTGTTATCGCAAGATCTATACTGTTCTTGTGGAGGGCTCTATCTTTTAACATGGGCTAGGGGTTGTCCTAGCGGTTAGCTGGCGAAGTGGGTGTCCATCCCTTATCGTAAGGCCTTCCAACTTAACGCGGTTCTGCTCTCGGCTTCTGTTCTCGTTTATCCCCTCGGAACTGTGTCTGTCTCACGGTGGGAAGGTATGACACGCATTTAGGCATTCTTGTGTGAGTCTGTGGTATTCCATTTGCTCACTCGTTACTCGTATTACTTTGGTTAATTTAATGTCACGATTTATTCGGAGCTATATGACATACTACTGGATTTGCTTATCATGTCAAGGTTTTCATGGAAGGTGTTGGATTTGCCTGACACCTTACAACGTATCAACCCTCAAGACGACTACTGTCGAGCTTCTGGTGCTAAAATCAACACCGATAAACGCACCTTTGTCAACATTCGGGGATTCGACGCAGCTATTGTACCTTGGGCGAAGCGTGTCGAAGCCCACAACACTCTGGGGATGATTATCGACAAAAACCCGCTAAAAACAAATGCAAGAAATTGGAAGCAGGTCACCAATAAAATGCAAGGTGCTATCTATGAAAACAATTGGCGGTTCGCAGATATTCTCCAACGCATACGACTAATCGGCAGTTACATATTCAGTACAGCGTACTATATGGCCCAAGTATTTCCAGTCCCCAAGATGCAGGTCAAACACGTGATGAAAATCTCTAATTGATGTACCTGGCAAGGGCATCTCTTTAAAGTGAAATAGACCACGTGACGTCTTCCAGACAGGCCGGCGGACTCAACACGCCTGACATCAACTGAAAGTGTACGGCGTTATATATT
Organism: Schistocerca gregaria; assembly: GCF_023897955.1. Lineage (NCBI taxonomy): Eukaryota > Metazoa > Arthropoda > Insecta > Orthoptera > Acrididae > Schistocerca > Schistocerca gregaria. The sequence goes on from NC_064922.1 coordinate 715,970,891, forward strand.
AAACGCATCACCCACTAGTTGGACAAGGAACCTCTCAGCGTAACCAGTTACCTCTTCCGAACCTTACAACCCTCCAAAATGAACCCACCCACTGATGTAGGTAAACGGCATTACAAACTACGACATGTCAAGCAGTTTTTTCTTGAAGTAAGGTATACAGATGGAAACTATCTCACGCAGGATTTAGTGACGACGCACCTGTTATTAAAAAAAAAACGGACATCTCCAATAGTCCGGAATCCCACTGAACTTAAATACCCGAGCGTTCATTGGAAAGCAGTTTGGGACAACATAAGTTTATGCGTCCACACTGCTGAGGTGGCATCCACTTGGTATGAAGTAGTAAACGGTGTTATCCCCACTAATGAAAGGTTGCATAGAATCGGTTTAAGTGACAGTGATAAATGCGTCCGCTGTGATCCGCCCGTTACCTTACGCCATCGCTTCACTTGTGGCGGTCATCTCACTAACTAGAAATGGGTGCAGCAGAGGCTGGGCCTGATTACCCGCAGCACCCAAGCCAGACACTGCACCGACATCCTGCTCTGTCCGAACACGAAACATTTTCCCGCTACCAAGAACAACACCGTGATGTGGCAGTTGGGGCAGTGAGTGACATATAGTGAAATAATCTCATTAGTTTCGAAGCGTTTATGAGAACGGCACATTGGAAGATGAAACGTGTCCCAAATGTCAGGACTATGTTTGGTAAGATGTCAGAAATAATTCTTGGAAAACAAGGTGTAGGGTAATTCTCGAGGCCGGTAAGGGCACAGATTGCATGCACGACGATGTAGCGGACAAAATACACGACGAATAAGGGAATACACTTGTTCCCAGGACTGCTCCCAACTTCTCGACTTTGTTTATTAACTTCATTATGACGTTTTACTTAATTTATGTTGCTTGTGAATTTATTTGTTATTAGTGTGTATGCTCCAAATGACTTTCTGTGAAGAGTTTTAACGGTTGTGAGTCAATTGACAGAACTGTAATCCAGTTAAGGCAGTCAATTATATTTTTTATAATTCTTTTTAATAAGTTTCCGTTTTATTTCTATGTCTCTGTCTGGACTGAAGATGCTATTGTCAGTTTAAAATTTTTGTTATACTTTATAAGCTTAGAAATGGCAGTAAGTATATACAAATGTATTCTTAAGTCTATTGTAGGACATAATTTATGTTGAAACAGTTCCAGTACTTCATTATTTTGTTTTTGGCATTATGTTCTTCGTATGATTGTTTAATGAAGGAAATAGAGGTTCTGCTATATGAGCAGGAGACCCTGGGTTCGAGTCCCAGTCAGGGCACACATTTTCAACTGACCCCGATGATGTACAACCCCTGTCGGCAGCTTAGGGTCTTGATTTAACAATCATTTCATTCTTATCCGATGTGGTATACGTCTTATGTATTTTACAATATTATAAAGCATTGTAACTAACATTGCGAAGCAATGTACACGAGTATATCAGCGCGTAAGGTACGGTGGGTGAAGCTCTTATGGCCAATCAGAAGACAAAAGGAGCAGAAAAGTCATTAGCACTAAGGAACGCAGTCAATCTTGTGGTGGTTTTCGGTAGAGACTGTTGGTTTTTTTATGAGAGGAGGGAGTGTTGCAAAGCTTTATTTTAAACTAGGCTGGACGTTTTATTGCATTAAATTCAGTCGTCGCTGAAACATTATGTCGCTGAAGTGCTGATCCCATACCGATCCATACAGTAAATGCACAGACTTTGTAATCGTTACCAGTTGAGACCACATGCTCAGGACTGTAGTTTCAATGCTGCTGCGTCTTATAAACTTGTTAAAGAGATCAATGAACTTTACCGGGAAAGGAAATTTGTGGTATGTTCTATGGGATCAAACTGCTGAGAACGTTAGTCCCTAAGCTTACTCACTACTTAATGTAACTTAATCTAACTTACGGTAAGGACAGCACACACACGCATGCCCGAGGGAGGACTCCAACCTCCGACGGGGGGAGCCCAGCTAACCGTGACAAGGTGCCTGAGACCGCACGGCTAAACTTTAGCGGTTACGGGACGTAGATAGGGCGGGGACGTAGGTACGGCGGTGTGTCGTCGAACCATAGAAATCGTCTTATGACACGGCTGTGTGTGATCAAACCCTAGAAATTATTTTATTAGAGAAACTTTCAAAATACGTATCAAAATTCTGTCCCATTTTTCCATTATCATATTTAAAGTAAAGACCTGAAGCATCTGACTGCACATGTACACACTGTGCAGTGGTACTTAAAGCATAGTTTCTCCTTGGAAACTGATCTGCCGTATATTCAATTTCTGGCCGTCGCGTTCATCTGATCGAAATAATCTGAATTTTTTCCCTATACGGTCACCTGAAGGAGCACGTTCGTCTATTTCATCGATGAATGTGGAAGAACTGGTCGCAAACGTAAATGCTGGTATTGTGATTGTGAGTGAAAATTGTTTCGAGAAGTATGATTTAGAGGGTCGCTGAATGTTTGGAGATGCCGGGAAGTCACTTTCAACATATCATCCGAACATAACGTATGGCATACAGGAGAGTTACTGTCACTTATGGCGTATTTATAATATTTTAGCGGGTTACTGATGTAATTACATATGGCTGCTCGTACTCTATGTAGAATCGTATGTTTAACACTTACACACTGATACGTTTTGAAGTTATATGTATCCCGTGACATGCATTTTTTGTTTAATTGACTATTACTCTCCACGGATATATTTACAGGGCTGACATATGTTTGTATAGCTTGTACTTAAACAAAACAGGAAATTAGGCTAGAGCTACAGGATCTTAACGAATAAAGCAAGGAATTCACACTGATAACAGCCTTAAACTAAATTTTCACCGAGTTATGTTTGAATCAAGTAACAAGTGTTCTAATTATCGTGTGTAATGTTAAAGAAGAAATCTAAAAAAATAACTTGTCATAAACATTGTGCGAACTGCCTGGTGAAAGCAAACCTAGCAAACACAACATGATGCGTAAAGTAAACTAGTCATACAGGGCCGCTCCACGAGAGAGGTAAACATGTAAACATAGCACCGGGAGGTTATAATTAAAGTGCACCTACTCACGGAGGTCCAGTGTGGGCAGTAATTATCATATAGCAGCGAAACTTGGTAGATATGCTAACGCATTAATACTGAACCTATTTACGCTGGAAACCAATTTGTGTTAATTTTAGCCACCAGGTGAAATCTGGCACTGTGCACAGTTTGTAAGACGGTGTGACGTCCAAGCTGTCATTTGACATGCCCTAACGACAGTGAACAGATTGGCTATCGGGAAGAGAGGCCGTACGCTGTAAGGCAAAAAGCGAAACTGTTTTATATGAAAAGCAGCAATTGCAGTGGTGCATTCAGAGAATATCGCCGAAAGAAAGGTGTCCCGCGTACTGCTATTGACCGAGCAGTACCGCTAGAATTGTCAATGCCCTGGTCAACAGCAGGGACAGTTTTCCAGTATATTTCACACACTGCTAGGCGTACAATCAAGGCGCTGCAGGAACTGAAACTTCATAATCCGCAGCAACATTCTGAATTTGCTCTTCGGTTTCTGGCGCAGATCGAAGTTGATGACGTATGTCAAGGCAATATTATACGGAGTGACGAGGCACATTTTACACTACAGGGTGCAGTGAATACACAAACTGCCTAATTTTGGTACTGTTAGTGTGTTCTGCAAGAAGAGCCATTGCACTCACCGTATGTGTCTCTATGGTCTTTTACTATCGGTCTGTTGTTCTTTGAAGTGAGTACATCCAGAGGTCCTGTCACGTGTACTGTGACGTCTGCACATTATCGAGACGTCCTTGTATTGCATGTGATTCCTTCTTTGGAAGAGCGCTATCTGTGTGGAAACTACTGATTTCAAGCAAGGTGCGGCAACACCTCATGTCGCTCGCTCAGTGAAAGATCTGCTTAAGGCAACCTTCGTGTTACCTCCAGAGCCTCTCCAGCTCTCCTGGTCTAGCTCTTGGGATATCTAATACAACGCTTTCAGCAGGACAACGTTCGGTCTCTACCTGATCTCTAAGGCTAGTATAAAGGAACACGTTCCTTAGATTCCACGGGGACTGCTGCGAGCAACTATTGATCACGTCGTTTACTAATGCAGTGTCTCTTCACGTCTGCGGTCCTGAAGGAGAAGAAACTGTGAAAGTGGTATTTAATAATGGTCATCATTATGCCCTTATCACTTACGTGACCTTTTCTGCCCACTTCCCGGTCTAATCCATTACATATGGAAACATTTCTATAAGCCTTTCTTGCATTCACAACGCCATTATTGCAGCTGGTGGCCAAAATTCGAACTAATTTTTTCCACCGTAAATCGTTTCCGCATTAACGCATGAGAATATCTACCTAGTTTCGCTGCCATACGATAATTACAGCCTACACAGTACCTCTGTGAGTAGTTGCAGTTTAATTATGCCATTTGAACCATTTGTCGAGTGCGATAGTCTACAGCGTGATCGTAATCGCAACAAGCTTTGACAAAATTTCAATTACAGAACTGAGATTGAAGAACACACGGTTAATGTAAGTTCTGGAATCTTATTTTGTCGTACAGATATGTAGCAAATTCAGTCGCGCTCGCTTTTAGTTTGCTAGCAACGAAGAAGCAGTACCCAGTTCACTTATTTTCAGTTCAAAATGGCTCTGAGCACTATGGGACTCAACTGCTGTGGTTATTAGTCCCCTAGAACTTAGAACTACTTAAACCTAACTAACCTAAGGACATCACACACGTCCATGCCCGAGGCAGGATTCGAACCTGCGACCGTAGCAGTCACACGGTTCCGGACTGCGCGCCTAGAACCGCGAGACCACCGCGGCCGGCACTTATTTTCAGTCCTTCTACACATTCCATTATAAAATCTTTGTTTATCGTAGCTGCTTTGGTCTACAGTCGTGATCTCCTTGCATGAACACTGTAACTGGTTCTGTTATAATGTACGTAATTACTTCACAAATGATTATGTGATTGTATAAGTCATATGCGGCTATCAACCTAGTGACGATAAAGTTTTGTGTAACTACTGGTTTACGTTTCCTTCCATTTCAAATAATTTTAGCTGATTTAACGCACTTCGTTTTTAACTACCATTATGGCTGTTTTAGTTCATTTATATTTTCAAAGACAAAGTATCTTCTTTAACTGTGTTATTGATTATATGAATGCGTCGTGTCTCTTCTTTCGGACATGTCCGTAAAAACAGACACCACCCATTGATACAACTGATTCACCTCGATGGGCAATGAATTCACAGCCTTAATTGCGGATGCACATTTACGTCCGACCTCCAAAGGTAATCTAAAATTAGCGAGCATGGAAGACACTGACAGACTGCGGATAGATGACGCACTAGGTGGTAATGTGAGAAGGCTGAGGAACTGCCGAAATTGTCCGCCCACAAGCGATTAATACATTGCGCGCGTAGCACAGTGGTTAACGCAACTATCTAGAAACCAAGCCAGCCCGGTTGGCCGTGCGGTCTAACGCACGGCTTTCTGGGCGGGAAGGAGCGCCTGGTCCCTGGCACGAATCAGCCCGGTGAACCAGCCAGTCTGTGGATGGCTTTTAGGCGGTTTTCCATCTGCCTCGGCGAAAGCGGGCTGGTTCCCCTTATTCCGCCTCCGTTACACTATGTCGGCGATTGCTTCGCAAACAATTTCTCCACGTAGGCGTACACCACCATTACTCTACCACACAAACATAGGGGAACACCTGCCTGGTGTGAGATGCTCCCTGTGGGGTCCACCGGGGGCCGAACCGCACAACAACCCTGGGTTCGGTGTGGGGCGGCGGGGGGGGGGGGGGGGTGGGGGGGTGAAGTGGACTGCGGTAGTTGTCGTGAGGTTGTGGACCACTGCGGCTGCAGCCGGGAGGGAGCCTCTCCGTCGTTTCTAGGTCCCCGGTTAACATACAATACAATACAATACAATACAATCTAGAAAGCAGGATATCTCGAATTCGAGTCACTATCAGGCATACATTTTCATTCATCGCCTCTGATTCCGCGCAAATTCCCAATGCAGCTATTATCATTAGTTCCTTCCTTTCGCTGTTCTTTTTCTTCCTCCCCCCCTTCCCCTCAGTCGCCAATTCACATGATGTTACTAATAACTTACGATCGTTCTACGATATCATAGTTACAGTTGCTGATATATATGTAACGTAGCTGTTTTGCAAATGTATTTCACAATTATTTACTCGCTACCACAGCTGCAATATGACGATGTAGTCTGAAACAAGCAGTGCCCCTGTTTCTTCCTATTGTGCATAATTGTGTTGTTAACTTTTGTTCGGTTCTACTTTTCCGTTGTTTGGATTAATTGTGTGCTTCAGGTTTTGTCATTGGTAGTAACGGTTAGGACGGCACAGTCAACTGATGTTCTCAAGAGGCCAAATAATATGTTTATACGTTTACCTCTGTCCTGGAACGGCCGTGTCTAGGCAGTTTAATCCACGCCGCTTGCGGTGTCTGCTCGCCATACTTTCACTAGGCCGTTGACAAAACGTCGTCGGAAAAAGAAAAGGAACTAATTATAGCAGCTGCCTCGCGACTTTATGCGGAATTAGCGGCGGAGAGCTGGACAGGGCCTCGAACCCGGGATCTCCTGCTTGCTAGGCAGTTACGTTAACCGCTACGCCATCGCATACAGCATTTACTACACACGTACAGACAATCTCAGCACGCTCCCCGACTGACCCACACTCCCACTTAGCGCCACACATCCACATTATTCGCCTGTGTCCATGCTCGCCGATTTTAGTTTCCCACAGGATTTCGAGCAGTACTGGGCTTTCACACTGAAGGTTGTGAATTCATTGTCCATCGGGACGAATCATTTATATGAACACTTGGTGTCTGTTCACGCATTCATATAACAGAATTATATGGTCAGTGTTTTGTATTTCGTCTTTAAAATTGAGTGTGACAAGCCGACAATTTGTGTCATATCTCTAGCACAAGTCGGCGAGGGTTTTGTATAAGGCCTTCTCAGTATGAGCTACAGGAAACCCCGTATATTATAGAGCACACCAGGTGTGATTGCGGCGGGGAAGATGGTGTAGCGACGTGGAGGATTTTCCAGTTTCGGCACTTGACGTATAACGAAAGGAAACATTCCGAAAATCTTTGTCGGAACGGTGGGTTGGTGCTAACTTCAGCCCTTTTCTGAAACAACAAGTTCGATGCAAAAGTATGAAGGCCGAATGTGTGTTTGGATATTTGATTATGTGTGTCCCGCAACGATATCTGTGTCTCGCTCGGTATACGCAGTGCGTCTAGCCGACCGTGTAGTCCACAGATTAACAAATATATGTCCATTGTAAATCATTTGAAGAGTGGAAACTGAAAATGTTGTATGTGCCATTTTTCCACAAAACATATTTTCCTTGCTATTGTATTATCGGTAGTCTGTTGCATCTCCCTAGACTTTGTCAGGGCACCAAACCGTGGAGAAAGCCTTTCAAACACACATGTACATTAACGAATCATGCTGTATATAAATTTGCACGTAATGTGATTTCTTTTTTATACTACTGACTAGGATGATCGGCCCACATCTTTTATGTTCTTGAGAACAGCAGTGCTCGAAACTAACTAATAGACTTGATAAAGCACTATTTTAAAAACACAGCCTCTTAGAAACGATTCTGTTTCGTTAAATTTATCTACACAGGGGGGTTTCAATTTACATTTAACTCTGCAGCACGCATATGCGCGTTTCCGCTTGCTGATTCGGTTCTCTTTTGTGCGTGTGTATGCATACAATTAAACGAACATTACTTTAAATTCGTGATTTAATTATTCACTCCCATTTCGCACTAAAATGCCTTCTTCCTAACCCTCCTATTTACTGATGATCCTCACAACAAACAGGTTCGAGGGTAATGAATAACCATTCCCGCAATACGCTTTTGCTAAGGTTATTATTGTCGTTCTTTTGGTACTGGATAATTGTCAAACGTCATCGGGGTCGGTATTTGTTTCCCCGTGCTTCCTCACCCACTAATTAATTTTATAATAAAGTTTAACCTGAAAGTTAGTGATACTACAGCGTGTGTGTGTGTGTGTGTGTGTGTGTGTGTGTGTGTGTGTGTGTGTGTCCTTACTCATTGTGGCGATGCAATTTCTTACATGATTACCCTGCAGTTTACAGTCAAGCGCCTGGCAGAGGGTTCATCGAAACTATTTCTCTACCGTTCCACTCTCGAACACAGTACATGAAAAACGAACGCTTACACCTTCCCGTGCGAACTCTGCTACCTGTTATGTTATTATGATGATCATTTGTCACTACGTAAGAGGACACCAAGGAAATATTTTCGCCTTCGTAGGAGATAGTTGGTGGTTGAAATTTCATGAGAAGATCCTGGCGCAACGAGAAAGGCCTTTGTTTTAATAACTGCCACCCCAATTCCCGTATGATATCTGTGGCCCCCTCTCCCCTATTTCGGCGGAATACAAAACAAATTACCCTTCTCTCAACTGCTTCAAGGTTCTCTGTCAGTTCTATCAGATCCGGATCCCATACCGCGCAGCAGTAATTACTCCATAACGGGACGGACATGCGTAGCGTAGGCAGTCTATTTAGCACACCTGCTACATTTTCTTTCTGCCAATGAATCGCAGTTTTTGGTTCGTTTTACCCTCAACATTATCTATATGTTGTTTTTTATTTAATTACGACCTAGGTTCCGGACTTTCATTCTATTTCCAAGTGACTGAGTGTGTGGCATTAAGAAATATTATATATGTTAACAACATAAACATATATTATATATGATAATGACATAAATGCAACCACTTTAAAATGGCATCAAAGGCCGAAACAACAATACAATCAAAATGCCGTGTGTATGACTGTTGCTCACCAACGTGAAAAACTGTTTATTATCTATATGATCGTTCCGATTTAAGTTAATAGTATTTGTATATAACTGAATTCCCAATCTTTAAATTGATGTCATTTATCGCGTAACAGCAATTTACCTCGTTGCTTCTAGTATTCATATAGATAAATTAAAACTTTTTATTACCTAGGTCAATTGCCACTATTCTCATCATACAGGATACCTTTTCTAAATCGTTTAGCAATTGGTTTTGGTCATTTTATGCCCTTGCGAGGCGCATTCGGTAGTTAAGATCTCAGTGCCATTTACTCTTGTTTTCCGAGTGGAAGCTAAAGCCAGGTCAGGTCTGATGAGAACTGGAGTACCATATTTAGTTTGTGGATCTTCTACAGTTAAATGCATCCTATTAATCTGGAGTCAATGTAATGACTCACCTCTGTGCGTTTCCTGTAGACACAGTATGTCCCATTTATACCTTTGGCATAGCTGCGAAATTATGTCTTGTTTGTTTTCTGTTACTCCCTCGACATATAGACTAGAAACAGTCAGAGGTAAATCTGAGTAGTGCCTTTTATTTGATTTTCTCCGGCGGTGGAGGGATTGGTCGGTGCTCTCGTGGACATCGTTTCTAGAGAGCCGGCGCCATTTTCTAGTCTTAGGTGGCTTCGAGTGAAAAATACACATTTGGAGGCTCCTTCTGTGCTCCCAACTCAATATGACATGAATAACTATGTTTTAAGCAAGGATAGGAGGAATGACTGTGATCTGGGTTGACGAAATTTTTGCTTAGGAGAAGAGTAACAAAATAACAAAAGTTTAGATGAGTTTGTCTGTATACAGACAAATAATTAACATGTCTGTTGTAAAAGTTCCTTGTTACTCTCAGAAAACTGAAAATTGGAATTATCTTTTCAAGTCCCCAAAAATCTTGACGATCTGTATTAACATTCACGATATAGAATATTCGATGAAGTTTCTCCAGATAACGTCAAAATCTTGCCAAAATATTTCGGCTGACAATTACTCAGCTATCTTCAGGTGCATGTTTGCTGCTGAGGGTTGCTAAGTTTATACCAAAAATTGGCACGGAGACGCATGCTCATAGGTTACTACTGCATGAGCGCTCTCTGTCGAGTTTAGCGCCCTCTTCGAGTATCTCTCCATCTGTGGCGAGTAGGTGCCTGCGTTATGGTGATAGTGCAAACTCACTTCCTATAGGAAAGTGGACCCGCAGAGTTAAAGTTTCTTGCATCATATCCGTAATTCTGGTGACTTTATTAATACACTGAGCTCACTGTTACTCGTTTTATAAGGATTATTAGTTAGTTTCGACGTGATCTCACTCTTCTCTGTTGTCCCTCACATGGTTTCAATGTCACTCATTGGGAGGAAGTTCAAAGCCGATATAAAGGCGCTGTTGCATCATGCCCTTTCCTCATGTTACTTTCTATACAGGAGTAAATATTTCGAGTAAATTGATGGTGTTACCATGGATTGTCTTTGCTACCCTCTAGTTGCAAACTTCCTTATGGAAGACCTTAAAGAGAGTGGAATGTTGTTACATTATGAGAAGTGTCAATTTTGTTTGTGATACTGGGCACAGCAAACCATTTCCCAGAGTCCAAGTTTAAAGGAGACACTCTGGATTCCAAAGCTTATATTGTTGCCAAGTAGCCAGTCGACCTTTGGCTGAAGGAGGTGCGTATGCTGGCTAGAGGGCTGATTTTCGAATGCTTCTGCAGCATCTTGGAATAAACTGAACATGGTAAAATCCAGCAGTATGCGCTAGCTTTGCAGAAAAGTCGGATATTGTGTTTCAGAAACCTTTTCAGTTTTGCTTTGCAATGTTTCGTAATTCCCATTGTTAGACTATTACGATACAGCTGTTTCGCATATGTCGCAAATGTATGAACTCACATCACTCTTTACCCCTTTCTGTTTTTTAAATATTGAATGTAAATTTTGTATAAAGACTTAATTTCATGAATGTAAAAAGTTTTGTTTAGAGAATTACTTTCATGTGTTATATGTTTCCTACGCACATTATAGTAACGATGACCACTGATGTAGTCATGTTCACATATTGTGATTAATAAACAATTAAATCTAATTTTTCTCAAATTTTTTGACATTTAGCTTCCATGTCCTACTTGCTCATTTGAAATTTTTATAACATAGTAATTCGGACTCGCATTGCAGCTCGCGAGATCCGATTTTTACTTGTATTGCACTTCAGAAGTTGTATTTCAGGAATGAAAAAAAGCGCGATTTATGTCAGTATTTTTCAGAGAATTGGAATAACATCTCAATTGCCTGTCTATCCGCTGCCCAGATAAGACAAGTGATTATTAGGTTCAGAATTACACGTTGTCCTGTGCACATATGGAACCGTGATTATCAATTAAGATTACATTCAGTGAAATGTTAACTGATTCGATACGTGTACTAAAATTATTTAGTTGTGGGACTGTGTAAGCGTTTTGTATTAGCTACCCAAATATTGAGATTACGTATGAAGTTTATACAGCAATATAATAGCTGGTTAGATACTTTGTGTAGTAAGGATGAAACGTCCCCTTTAAACAATTATACATGACTGTGCTTAAACTGACTCACAATATTTTTAGCGCAACGCAATCTGACTTCCAAAAATCGCTACAAAAGAATGGCCCTTACTAACATTAACCTATACCTTTCACAAATCACTTACGTCACAAAAATCTTCGATACTCGAACTACTGCAATACAGTGAGCGCCACTACTGCCAGCTAAATAAAAGATTCAAACAACTGAAGGCACTAACTAATGATAGGCATAGTTAGCAAATTAAAGATTTTGATAGAGAACGAACAATATATTTACCTTACTAGTGTTCAAAAGTCATATTATATATATCAGTTCATGACATCCAGTCTTACAAATTTACTGTTTCTGTCCAGATCCTCCGCTCTCAAAACTCCGCCATCTCTCCCCCCACATCCACCACTGCTGGCGGCTCACCTCCAACTGCGCAACGCTACCCGCTGTTAACAGCCAACTGCCCAACACTACAATAGCCAACAACAATGCAAACCAGCCACAGGCTGCGCACAGCACAGCCAGCGGTTTTCATACAGAGCGCTACGTGGCGTTACCAATATAAATACCTAAACAGCCTACTTACAGTGATTTCTGTAATATACGTAATAATGTACTTAGGTACTTTAAACTTAGATGCCTCACATCCAGTTAATGGCTACATACAGCCACTAGTGAGCATAGAGTTACACAACGTATACAGTCAGGTTGCAGCCTATAAGTTTGATTGAGAAGCAAAAGCAAAAATTCTATTATGAAAGTTGCACCTCAGTGCAAGGTTAAAAGTTACACTGAATATAATAGTCTCTTCTGAAAAGTTACAAAAGGGCATTCGATCGCCGGAACATACCAAAAGTCTTCTGGCGATATGCAGATGATACTTTGGTAGTGTGGCCCATTGGCGAAGCTGAGCTATTACGAGTTTTGCAGCATCTGAATTTAATACATGAGAATATCCAATTTACGTTGGAACTGGAGAAGGGCCGTTGTCTACCGTTTCTGGACGTCTTGGTCGGCCGACAACTGGACTGGTCATTGTGGCATTCCGTTTATCATAATCCCACATACAAACAGTGTTAGCAAAAGAATTGCCATCCATCGATGATGCATTGGGGCACCTGTTGCGTATCTAGGACAGCCTTGTAAAGGAGCTGGAACACGTACAGTCTGTGTTCCGAGATAACGGATATTCTCCACACCAAATCAGCACGGCTTTTAGCAAGAAACCTGACCACTTGCAACATTTAGAAGAGAAGGACCTGTTTAAGTCCCGGGCGCCTCATCGTAATTAGGCGACTCTCAGAAAACATTACGATAAAGTAACGTCCCAGCCACAGAAAAGAACTGTGCTTTCTTGGTGCAGAAAAGGACTATCTGGGATACTGGAAGGCTAGAGTCTAATGAATACCATGCCAGTGTGGTCATACCTTTGCTCAGTAGGTGAAAGGTGCGTTGAACAGTCCGCATCTCGTGGTCGTTCGGTAGCGTTCTCGCTTCCCACGCCCGGGTTCCCGGGTTCGATTCCCGGAGGGGTCAGGGATTTGCTCTACCTTGTCATGACTGGATGTCGTGTGCTGTCCTTAGGTTAGTTAGGTTTAAGTAGTTCTAAGTTCTAGGGGACTGATGACCATAGATGTTAAGTCCCATAGCTTTTTTTTTTTGCGTTAAACATTATTACCACACTCATACTTCCACAGGGAATTCTACGAATTGTTCTGCCACAGGAATCTTGGGTCCGAAGAGAACCTTCTAGGGTTTCATTATTAAGGAAGATCTTATTAATAACGATGGCGGCGTTCTAATAGGTAAGGCGTGTGAAGCGGTGATTTCTTTAACGCCTTTAGAAAGAAAGCGTTTTACGCCAAATGGCTCTTACAGCGGTAAGATTAGATATATCTATTTGATATCTAAATTTTAACTCTCCGGACACACATCCCGACGTGTACGTATTATTATCTTTAAGCAGGTGCCTGCGTGCCGTAGGCGGAGCGATATTCAAAGAGGGCGCTAGACTCCGCGGAGAGCTTTCATGCAGCGGACACCTACACGGGTGCGCCTCAGCGTCTATTTCTGGCACCTGCTCTCCCAGCGTAAAATACGCACATGAAGATGACTGGATGGTTGTCAGCAGAATATACCATGGAAAGGTCTGGACGTCACCCGGTTGCAGTGCCAAAACTACATCAAATATTCATTATGAGAGGAAAAATTCAAGAATCACAAATAAAGATTGATTGAAACTTGAATAGTTCAGGTGCAATTAGTTTATGATTTGCAAAATTTTTCACATCAGGTACAATTTTAAATAGCTTTTTACCCTAAAGAATACACTGAAGTGAAAAAAGTCGAGAGATACGCCTTAAATATCGGATCCGACCCCTCCTGCCTGCCGTAGTGCGGCAGTTCGATGCGGCGTGGACTCAAGAAGTTGTGAAAAGTCCCCTGGAGAAATATTGAGGCGTGCTTCACCAGTTGGACCAGAGAACCCAATCCATTCCAAGTAAAGACAGCCCACACCCTTTTCTTAGTCATCACTCTTCTGCATGCTTTCATGTCCTCTCCTGCGAAAACCTCTTCATCTCGGACTAGCACTTGCAACCTACGTCCACAATTATTTCATGGATCTATTCCAATCTCTGCCTTCCTCTACCGTTTTTACCCTCTACGGCTCCCACTAATACTGTGGAAATCATTTCCTGATGTCTTGACATTTGTCCTATCATCCTGCAACTTCTTGTCAATGTTTTACCCATGTTCCCTTCCTCGCCGGTTCTGCACACAACCTCCTCATTTCTTTCCTTATCAGTCCACATAAAATTCAACTTCCGCCTCTAGTAACACATCTCAGATGCTTCAGTTCTTTTCTGTTCCGATTTTCCCGTAGTCCATGTTCCACTACCACACAATTATCTGCTCCAGACGTACATTCTCAGAAATTTCTTCCTCAAATTAAAACCTATGTTTCAAATCAGTAGAATTCTCGTGGCCAGAAATACCCTTTTTGCCATTGCTAGCCTTCTTTTGATGTCCTCCTTTCTCCGGCGGTTATTGTTTATTTTGCTGCCTAGGTAGTAGAATTCCTTAACCTCACATACTTTGTGACCATCAGTTAAATGTCTCGCTGTTCTCATTTCTGCTACTTCTCATTACTTTCGAGTTTCTTCGATTTGCCCTTAATCTATACTCTGTACTCATTACACTGTTCATTTCATTCGGCAGGTCCTACAATTCTTCTTCACTTTTGTTAAGAATAGCAGTGTCATCAGCGAAACTTATCGTTGTTATCTTTCACTTTGAATTTTAATTCCACAACTGACCCTTTCTTTTATTTTCATCATTGCTTCTTCGATGCAAAGATTGAACAGTTTTGACGAAAGACTACATTCCTGTCTTAAAAGTTTTCTAACCCGAGCACTTCATTTTTGGTCTTTAATTCTAATTATTCCCTCTTGATTTTGTACATCTTGTACATTACCCGTCCCTTCCTATAGCTTACCCCTTTTTTCTGGCATTTCGAAAATATTTCACCATTTTACATTGTCGAACGCTTTTTCCAGGGCAACGAATTTTGATTTTTCTTTAGTCTCGCTTCCATTGTCAACTACAACGTCAGAATTGTCTCTCTGGTGCCTTTAACTTTCCTAAGGCTCTACTGATCGACCTCGAAGGCATCGTCAACTTTCTTTTCTTTCTCCAGTATATTATACTTGTCAGCAACTGGGATGCATGAGCTATTAAGCTGATTGTGCGATAATTCTCGCACTTGTCAGCTCGTGTAGATGATATTTTTCTGAAAGTCCGGTGGTATATCTCCAGACTCATACATTCTCCACAACGAGAATAGTTATTTAGTTCCCTCTTCCCCCAATGATTTTAGAAATTCTGATGGAATGTTCTCTATCCCTTCTGTCTTATTTGATTTTAAGTCTTCCAAAGCTATTTCAAATGTTGATTCTAATACTGAATCCCCGTCTCTTCTTCTATCACATCAGACAAATCTTCTCCCTCATAGAGGCTTTTATTGCGCTCTTAGCGCCAATCCGCTCACTCCTGCATTTGAAGTGGAATGTCCGTTGGACTCAATGTTACCACCCTTGCTTTTAATTTCACCGACTTTCATAAATACTGAGTCAGTCCTTCCGATAATCAATTCTTTTTCGATTTCTTCACATTTTTTATGCAGCCATTTAGTCTTAACTAATCTGAATTGCTGTTTATTTCATTCCTCAACGACTTGTATTTCTGTATTCCTATACTTCCCTGAACATTTGTGTACTTTCTTCTTTCATCGATAAACTGAAGTATTTCTTCTGTTACCAATGGTTTCTTCGCAGTTACCTTATTTATACCTAAGTTTTTCTGTCCAACTTCTGTGATTGCGCTAGAAATGTCCACTCCACTTCAGCTGTACTGCCTACAAAGCTATTCTTTATTGCAGTACCTATAGCCTCACAGAACTTCAAGTCATACCTTTTCATTGCTTAGTATTTCCCTATCGAACGTCTTTGGATATTGATTCTTCCCCACTAATGTCTTACACTTCAGCTTACTCTTCATCAATATGACGTTGCATTCTGAGTCTATATCTATTCCTGGGTACGCTTTGCAATCCATTATCTGATTTCCAAATCTCTCTCCGGCCATGACGAAACTAACTGAAATCTTCCCGTATCTCTCGGCCTTTTCCAAGTATAACTCCTCGCCTTGTGAATCTTGAAGAGAGTATTCGCTATTACTAGCTGAAATTTATTGCAAAAGTCAATTAGTCTTTCTGCTCTCTCATTCCTAGTCACAAGACTGAAGTCTCTCGTAATCCTTTCTTCTACTCCTTTCCCAACAACCGTATTCCAATCCTCCACGACTGTTAGGTTTTCATCTCTCTTTACATACTGAATTACCTGTTCAATAACCTCATATACTTGTTTTCTTCATCTTCAGCTTGCGACTTCAATATGTGTACCTGAACTGTCTTTCTCGATGTTGTTTTGTTTTCTATTCTGAAGAAAACAATCCTATCACTAAACTGTTCAGAGTAAATCACTCTCTGCCGTACCTTCCTATTCATAACGAATCATATACCGGTTATACTGTTCTCTGCCGCTGTTGATATTGCCGTATAGTCATCTGACCAGAAATCCTTGTCTTGTTACTATTTCACTTCACCGACCCCCGTTATATCTGGATTTGACCTTTTCATTTTCCATTTTGATTTAGCCTTTGCATTTTTCCAATCTACATTGCAGATTTTCTAACTTTCCTACCAAGTTCAAGTTTCTGACACTCCACATTCCGACTCGTACAATGTCATCGATTCGTTGGTCATTCAATCTTTTTCTCGTGGTCACCTGCCCTTTTTGGCAGTACTCTCGCAAAGATGAAAATGCGGAAATATCCCGGAATATTTTGGCACTAGAGAGATCAGAATGCCACTTTTTCGATTACAGGCTACATATCCTGTGGATATACATTATTTGCCTTTAATTCATTGGTTTCCATGGCCTTCTGCATCCTCATACCGTTGATCATTGCTGATTCTGCCGGCTGTGGGGACAATTTCCCATCCCATGGGCAAGAGAGCGCCCTTGAACCTCTGTCCGCTCATCTACCTTTGACTAGGCTGTTGCCAGAATGAGAGTGACTTCTTATGCCGGAAGTGTTCGGCCGCCATTGCTGATTTTTATTCAGATTTGAAGTGCTGGATGGACCTGAACACGGGACCAAAACCGTTTTGATTAAGACACTACACCTAGACCACACTCTTTCCCGCTCTTATCACCTGAAATCAGGACTGGCCAAACCACGGTTTTCCAGTCCTCTAAAGTCCAATTGATATGGTCACGAGCCCAGGAGAGGTGCAACCGGCCAGGTCGTGCTGTTAACAAAGGCACTCGCGTCGGTAATCTGCAGCTGTAACGCATTAATGTCACATTTCGCCGCACTGTTCAAAAAATGGTTCAAATGATTCTATGCACGATGGACTTAACATCTGAGGTCATCAGTCCCCTAGACTTAGAACTACCTAAACCTAACTAACCTAAGGACATCACACACATCCATGCCCGAGGCAGGATTCGAACCAGTGGCCGTAGCAGCAGCACGGCTCCGGACTGAAGCGCCTAGAACCGCTCAGCCAAAGCTGCCGACTCGCCACACTGTCCAAACAGGTACGTTCGTGATATTCTCACATTTATTTATGCGATTATTTCACTCAGTGTTGCTCGTCTGTTAGCGCTGTCAACTCTACACAAACGCCGCTGTTCTCCGTCGTTAAGGGAAGGCCGTCGGTCACTTTGGAGTCCGTGGTGAGAGGTAATGCCTGAAGTTTGGTATCCTCGCCACACTCTTGACACTGTGGATGTCGGAACATTGAATTGCATAACGATTTCTTAAACGTAGTGTCTTATGCGCCTAGGTCCATCTAGAATTCCGAGTTCAGACTCTGTTAATTCCTTTACGCGACCGTAATGACGTCGGAAAACTTTTCACATGAATCACCGGAGTACAAATAACAGCTCCGCCAATGCATTGTCCTTTTATTCGTTGTGTACTCGGTACTACCGCCATCGGCATATGTGGATATCGCTATCCCATGACTTATCAGTTTAGTACCTGTCCAGCCTTCATACAATGTTATCGCTCTGAAATGAATTGGTGGTGTCTAGGATGATGATCCAGTAATAAGAAGAGAAAGCGAGATAAGTTTAATTACACGTAATGACTAGCGTTCCTACATCAAAATCGAATCCCTACATGGAAAGAACCCAAGGGAAATTTAGGTGTGCGAATAGCACAGCATCATGGTGATCTGCTCGTTTCCGTGGAGAGCGGGCAATCACTTACGACAACCTAAGAAGTAGAAGGCCATCAAAAAGTTTCAAATGACCTTAAGCAATATGGGACTTAACATCTGAGGTCAGCAGTCCCCTAGACTTAGAACTACTTAAACCTAACTAATCTCAGGACATCACACACATCGATGCCTGAGGCAGGATTCGAGCCTGCGACCTTAGCAGCAGCGCGGTTCCGGACTGAAGCCCCTAAGAACCACTCGACCACACGGCCACTCGGCAACAGACTACACCTCCCAGTTTGTGGTTAATACTTTTTGAGAGAGAACCGCCGAAAAACATTTGAGGAAATCGCATATGTGGCCAGAATGTCAGTCATTTCAGTTTACAGAATCATAATGGAAAAGCTGCCATATGGGTTCCACATGATGTGAATGAAGAGCAGAATGTTAGTCGCGAAAGAATCACAGAAGAATTGCTTAATGTTATCGAAGAGAAGGAGAACATTTCCTGAAGGAGTTTGTTGACGAAACCTACATATGAGCTTCTTGAGCCAGTACTGCAATCACAGTGGTCACAAGGATACAACTGACGAAGCTTCCAGTGAGGTGAGTCGAGTAACCAGACAGCTCAATAGTGGAAGTACTCTGACCGGAATACAGAAGCTGCCAAAACGTTCGGAAGCTGTCATAAGTAGGAATGGAGGTCATATTGAAGGCCTTTATAGGTATTTTGTAAAATAAATTATTTTCTTTCGTTCTGTTATACAATATGCAGAACCCTAGAAATGAGCCTCGTGTAACTGAATCCAACGGTCGAAATCGACGCAAGGATTCGACACCGAGCACTGCGCGTTAAACTACAGGAAAAGGTTAGAAAAAAAAATATCCATAGAAAAATCCAATTTTTACGTTTCATCAGTCCGGAGGCTATGGAAAAGGAGATCAGGGAGAATTAGTGGGCTTGCACCGTATCGTAAACCAGCACACGAAAACTCGTCCACAGTCTGAAAACGGCAGATTATAATGGTGACATACACACCAATCAGCGTTAATTCAGGGGACTGTACATGCGAAATAGAGGCGCTTTATCATAACTAGGAATGTGTCGACGCTGAAAGCTTGTGCGTATTCACGGCTGACAGGTGAAACCACATCAGAGCTGCAGATCGATGCACCAGGCGCGCCCTCGGCGCCTGTGTTATTCTGGCGGCAGCGGGAAGTCATCACTGGTAATGAACCAGCTGCCAACACACTGCGCATGCGCTACCCAGAAATAGCTAGGCGGCGTTGGGGCTTGGCACAGACCTTGCAACGCTGCCACTGCCGCTCACTCATCGAGTGACCCAAATGGACTCAGTCTCTCTTACATTTCCGAACCGTCTACGCTTATTTTACTTCCATCCAACAACGTGATAGTGAACGTTGTGGAATTAACATTGAAAACCATCCCGTCCATATGTCGGTTCACTACTTTGATACATAGTAGCGCACCGCGTGATAATGCAAAAAACTACGATGGTGTGACCAAAGGTTCGGTCATGGTTACTTGGCCTTCTTCTGGATGTACTGACTGCGGTCTGTCACCTACTATCGCCTCGGAAACCTACGCAGCTATAAACTGGTCGATTGCGACGTCTGTGTGAAAAGAAGTAAAACAAGTACGAGATCAGATCGACTACAGCTGGAGCTAACGTTAAGTACGTTCCCGCTTCAAAAGAGGTAACCATAAAGCGTACTGTTGTCCAGGTTTGCAAATGTGTCATTCAGTTTCAGCAAAGCAGAAATGTATGTACCTGGCAGTAATATCCTTAGCGTGAATTTTGAAGATGTATCTCTCATTAAAGTACGAATAAGCGAAATAAAAAGTATTAGGTTTTCCAAATTTCTCGTATTCAGAGGTATGACTGTACTATGACAACATTACAGGAAACATGCACCTTAACACAAGGAGACACTGGTTGGTGAAGCATTTGGAGACGTAACCATAAACTGGGAAGACTGTTGTACCAGACGAAAGTACACTGGTCGGTACAACAGCGGGTTCTTACTTTGCACCGTAAGGAGACGGAGTGAACGCTCTAACATAAAAAATATTAGTTCACTTTAATACGACTTAGATCAGAAGAATTACTTAATTTTGGTCATTCCATTTCTACATGAATATCATGAGTAATTACAACTGTCTGAGAACAAAAGCATATCACTTGATACAGACAAAGAACAAGTCTCCCACACAGAGTACATTTAACAATAAATTTCAGGTAGCGTTCTGTCCAATACATTGGTCTCACAGTTGGCCTACTAGAAGACGATGCTCTCGTCTTAGTCGGTGATAGCGTTCTGGGGTGAGGAACCCTGTGCTCGGTCGTAAATACAAGACCCGTTGGGAGCGGCGTAGCGAAACGTTTCTGGACATGGCTACGCCCGTGGCGCTCAGTCATCGATGCGGTTTGCTGCGACTGTCTTTCCTTGTATTTAACAGAGAAATAAGCCAAACAGCCTTGCACATTTAGAAGTTGTTTTATTTTCGCTACCAGTTTCGAAAATTCAACATGCCCTCTTCAGGCCCCATATGCACCTTTACAAATGGGACCTGAAGATGGCATATTGAATTGCCGAAACTGGTAGCGAAAACAAAACGAAATAACTTCTCAACTTGCACAGCTGTCTCGCGAATTTCTTTGTTATATATTTGACTAGCTACTGCCCCATGCCCACAACTGACCAACAGAGATCTTTCCTTATGGTTGTGAGATACCACTGGGTGTTGAGTGATGTCCTTAGATTAGTTAGGTTTAAGTAGTTCTAAGTTCTAGGGGACTGATGACCATAGCTGTTAAGTCCCATAGTGCTTAGAGCCATTTGTGTGAGATATCAACCTTGTTTTGACACCCCTCTCTTCAGACGACGCCACAAAAACAAAATTGGAGGCAATGCAGGAAGGGAACTGAAGGAGAGCTGCGTAAGCAGCAAGAGAAGACAGACAGTCGTACACAATATCCGCGTCAGGCTGTCTGTGCTAGAACGGACAGGGCAAAAGGCAGTGTGAACGTCATTCGTGTTGTGAACTTTCTCTTTATTTTAGCAGAAAATTCAAGTTAGATTTATTAAATACATACTGGAAAAACACCTCCAGCCGTATTGACTACTAAGAAACAGAATAATGTACAATCATAAAATTGTACCAGATCAAATAATAGCGAACAGATTAATTACAATAATAAAAACTGTAGCAGTACAATAAAAGAGCTAAAATTCTTTCTCGAGAGAAACTTTAAGATATGCAATCCAAAATTGAAGTATACTCCGCAGTTAAGTACAATATAAGAAAATTACTATACCGCCAGAGGTACGCAAGGGAGGCGAGACAAGTAACCAGACAAAACTGACCTTAAACGTTGCGTCCTAAATGGTGTAAATTGTCAGTGAGAACCTTCACGAAATTAAAGATCTCCCAGTGTTTGGCCAGTTCAGAAACTGAGAAACTGACAGTGCATACAAGGACTAAAATTAATAACCAATCCTTTGGCCTAGCCACACTTGCATTAACACATTTAAGTAATTAAATCTAAGTAATTACTCAACTGGCGAATCAGCCAGTTAAACTTCAATAATTAACATGAACTAGAAATAAAAAAATTAAAAGGGATGCTGGAGTAGGCGCGCAGTGATTACGACACAAATAAACACATCGTACAGCCCTGCCTTGGCGAGGTGTAGTGGGCCCGGAAAGACTAAGGTGGTGCAGGGCCAGCTGCAACCGGGCTAACCGTTCGGTCGAGGGCGGACTTGGCTCCGCTTTCGGACGATGCGCCTGCTCTGTCAAACCAGGCACATTTCACTCAAGTCCCACCAAAAGAAACACAAACAGTAGATACAGAATTTAGTACAGGAATGCTATAGACCGAACGCTGCCGCATGACAGTCAAAACTACAGCAACAAGAAAAACGAGTAAATAATTTTCTAATGAGTTGACGGAGTCCAATCAATGAAGCTTGTAAGGCGGCCAAAACCTGAACACAGTTTCTAATACAGTTACCGAGCAGGAAATTCGACTGCCAACCACAAATTGTACCCATCTCGCGCCACGAGGGGTGAACAAGCAACCGCCAACCGGAGCGCAGCACTAAACCCCAATCAAACGCTTTCGGTCGGGTAAAGAACCCCTGACTAACCCCAGACAGAACATGATCTTTTGAATAAAATTACAGACAAGTATAAAATAGTAGTAACTTACGCAAAATAAAGTCCTCACTGAGAGAGACTTAATAATCAAGATTGCCTGCCAGTCTGGCCGAGCGGTTCGGGCATGGATGTGTGTGATGTCCTTAAGTTAGTTAGGTTTACGTAGTTCTAAATTCTAGCGGACTGATGACCTCAGATGTTAGGTCCCATAGTGCTCAGAGCCATTTGAACAATTTTATTAATAATCAAGATTAAGAGGCCCCGCCTTTATAAACAATACAAGAACACTGTGAAACTTGGAATTATAGACACCCAATAAGACAACAGATGAGGCTGTGCGCTCAAGTAGAAGTATATGCAGGACGTGACACATGAAATGAACCCACCTAATACATAAATGCCCGTCGCCACAATCCGACGCCTTACAAAAGCCACCCAGGAAGTTGACACCGAACTTGGCAAATAACACTCAAGCTGGAGCATTAAATAAAGAAACCAATAAGTAATTTTATGGCAGTGCACGCAAAACTTTCCTGCCTAGGGACAGAAGCGGATCAATAACCAGAGGCTGATATGGAACAGGGCTCGAACTTCGAACAAACAACCAGAGAACTACCTAACTAAACAGTCACAGCTCTGGCACAGGAAATGGCAATTACAGCTATCGGTACTGCCGATGCTCTGCTCAGTCGCATCCGATAAATCAAATCGGACGTCACCAGCCATATCTGTACAGCGATCCTGAACGGACAGCGTGGAGCCGACACACAACTTGACCACAGCCCCTAGGTTCTGTCGGTCGCTGAAGCACACAGCATGCTGCTTCCCTCGTTACGCGTCCCACAAGTCCAGTATTTTGCAGTCGACCGCAGCTGAGGTAATAATGGTTCGCAATCCAGGAATCCGCTTGAGTGTCCCTTTATGGTACCGCTGCTATGCTCACAGCCGGTGACAGTTAACTGCCGGACTTCTAGTAGCCATCAACTATCGGCACACTACTCGCCTCGTCGCCATGTTCCAACTCGGCCACTTCAGCCCGAGTGAATGTTTCCCAATTCCTGTTTCACTGTCCATCCATTCGCCTCCAATCTATGCGCGCACCTCGCTCTCCTAAGACAAAGATATTCTACTAGAGACCGTGGCGCGACCGAACGATTGCGCATGGTTCAATTACAATTTCTGAAATAGGTGTGAAAATGTGTACAGATTTTGAACGAGAAATTCTCCTTGTTTTGAGTTTGGGGTATTGAAACTTTTGTGTGCAGGATATTGGTTCAAATTGGTCTGAGTACGATGAGACTTACCATCTGAGATCATCAGTCCCCTAGAACGTAGAACCACTCAAAAAAATGGCTCTGAGCACTATGGGACTTAAGATCTGTGGTCATCAGTCCCCTAGAACTTAGAACTACAAGCTAACTAACCCAAGGACATCACACACAACCATGCCCGAGGCAGGATTCGAACCTGCGAGCGTAGCATTCGCGCATTTCCGGACTGAGCGCTTCGTAGAACTACTTAAACCTAACTAACCTAAGGATATCACACACATCCATGCCCGGGGCAGGATTCGAACCTGCGACCGTAGCGGTCGCGCGGATCCAGACTGAAGCACCTAGAACCGCTCAGCCACTGCGGCCGGCTGTGCAAGGTGACTCCCAAAATGGTTCAAATGGCTCTGAGCACTATGGGACTTAACAGCTGTGGTCATCAGTCCCCTAGAACTTAGAACTTTTTTTTTTGTCATCAGTCTACTGACTGGTTTGATGCGGCCCGCCACGAATTCCTTTCCTGTGCTAACCTCTTCATCTCAGAGTAGCACTTGCAACCTACGTCCTCAATTATTTGCTTGACGTATTCCAATCTCTGTCTTCCTCTACAGTTTTTGCCCTCTACAGCTCCCTCTAGTACCATGGAAGTTATTCCCTCATGTCTTAGCAGATGTCCTATCATCATGTCCCTTCTCCTTATCAGTGTTTTCCACATATTCCTTACCTCTCCGATTCTGCGTAGAACCTCCTCATTCCTTACCTTATCAGTCCACCTAATTTTCAACATTCGTCTGCAGCACCACATCTCAAATGCTTCGATTCTCTTCTGTTCCGGTTTTCCCACAGTCCATGTTTCACTACCATACAATGCTGTACTCCAGACGTACATCCTCAGAAATTTCTTCCTCAAATTAAGGCCGGTATTTGATATTAGTAGACTTCGTTTGGCCAGAAATGCCTTTTTTGCCATAGCGAGTCTGCTTTTGATGTCCTCCTTGCTCTGTCCGTCATTGGTTATTTTACTGCCTAGGTAGCAGAATTCCTTAACTTCACTGACTTCGTGACCATCAATCCTGATAAGTTTCTCGCTGTTCTCATTTCTACTACTTCTCATTACCTTCGTCCTTCTCTGATTTACTCTCAAACCATACTGTGTACTCATTAGACTGTTCATTCCGTTCAGCGGATTATTTAATTCTTCTTCACTTTCACCCAGGATAGCAATGTCATCAGCGAATCCTATCATTGATATCCTTTCACCTTGTATTTTAATTCCACTCCTAAACCTTTCTTTTATTTCCATCATTGCTTCCTCGATGTACAAATTGAAGAGTATGGGCGAAAGGCTACAGCTTTGTCTTACTCCCTTCTTAATACGAGCACTTCATTCTTGATCGTCCACTCTTATTATTCCCTCTTGGTTGTTGTACATATTGTATATGACCCGTCTCTCCCTATAGCTTACTCCTACTTTTTTCAGAATCTTGAACAGCTTGCACCATTTTATATTGTCGAACGCTTTTTCCAGGTCTACAAATCCTATGAACGTGTCTTGATTTTTCTTTAGCTTTGCTTCCATTATTAGCCGTAACGTCAGAATTGCCTCTCTAGTGCCTTTACTTTTCCTTACTGAAGATAAGATGGATAGATCACGTAACTAATGAGGAGGTATTGAATAGGATTGGGGAGAAGAGAAGTTTGTGGCACAACTTGACTAGAAGAAGGGATCGGTTGGTAGGACATGTTTTGAGGCATCAAGGGATCACAAATTTAGCATTGGAGGGCAGCGTGGAGGGTAAAAATCGTAGAGGGAGACCGAGAGATGAGTACACTAAGCAGATTCAAAAGGATGTAGGTTGCAGTAGGTGCTGGGAGATGAAGCAGCTTGCACAGGATAGAGTAGCATGGAGAGCTGCATCAAACCAGTCCCAGGACTGAAGACAACAACAACAACAAAGTCAAATTGGTCGTCACCTAGCGCATTCTCAATTTTCTTTTCCATTTTTCTGTATATTATTCTTGTAAGCAGCTTCGATGCAGGAGCTGTTAAGCTGATTGTGCGATAATTCTCGCACTTGTCAGCTCTTGCCGTCTTCAGAATTGTGTGGATGACGCTTTTCCGAAAGTCAGATGGTATGTCGCCATACTCGTAGATTCTACACACCAACGTGAATAGTCGTTTTGTTGCCACTTCCCCTAATGATTTTAGAAATTCTGACGGAATGTTATCTATCCCTTCTGCCTTATTTTACCGTAAGTCCTCCAAAGCTCTTTTAAATTCCGATTCTAATACTGGATCCCCTATCTCTTCTAAATCGACTCCTGTTTCTTCTTCTATCACATCAGACAAATCTTCACCCTCGTAGAGGCTTTCAATGTATTCTTTCCACCTATCTGCTCTCTCCCCAGCTTTTAACAGTGGAATTCCCGTTGCACTCTTAATGTTACCACCGTTCCTTTTAATGTCACCACAGGTAGTTTTGACTTTTCTATATGCTGAGTCCATCCTTCCGACAATCTTATCTTTTTCAATGTCTTCACATTTTTCCTGCAGCCATTTCGTCTTAGCTTCCCTGTACTTCCCATTTATTTCATTCCTCAGCTACTTGTATTTCTGTATTCCTGATTTTCCCGGAAGATGTTTGTACTTCCTCCTTTCATCAATCAACTGAAATGTATCTTCTGTTAGCCACGGTTTCTTCGCAGCCACCTTCTTTGTACCTATGTTTTCCTTCCCAACTTCTCTGATGGCCCTTTTTAGAGACGTCCATTCCTCTTCAACTGTGTTGCCTTCTGCGCTATTCCTTATTGCTGTATCTATAGCGTTAGAGAATTTCAAACGTATCTCGTCATTCCTTACAACTTCCATATCCCACTTCTTAGCGTATTGATTCTTCCTGACTAATGTCTTGAACTTCAGCCTACTCTTCATCACTACTATATTGTGATCTGAGTCTATATCTGCTCGTGGGTACGCCTTACAATCCAGTATCTGATTTCGGAATACCTGTCTGACCATGATGTAATCTAACTGAAATCTTCTCGTATCTCCCGGCCTTTTCCAAGTATACCCCCTCCTCTTGTGATTGTTGAACAGGGTATTCGCTATTACTAGCTGAAACTTGTTACAGAACTCAATTAGTCTTTCTCCTCTTTCATTCCTTGTTCCAAGCCCATATTCTCCAGTAACCTTTTCTTCTACTCCTTCCCCTACAACTGCATTCCAGTCGCCCATGACTATTAGATTTTCGTTCCCCTTTAAATACTGCATTACTCTTTCAATATCCTCATACACTTTCTCTATCTGTTCATCTTCAGCTTCCGACGTCGGCATGTATACCTGAACTATCGTTGTCGGTGTTGATCTGCTGTCGATTCTGATTAGAACAACCCGCTCACTGAACGGTTCACAGTAACAGACCTTCTGCCCTATCTTCCTATTCATAACGACTCCTACACCTGTTACACCATTTTCTGCTGCTGTTGATATTACCCGATACTCATATTACCAGAAATCCATGTCTTCCTTCCACTTCACTTCACTGACCCCTACTATATCTAGATTGAGCCTTTGCATTTCCCTTTTCAGATTTTCTAGTTTCCCTATCACGTTCAAGCTTCTGACATTCCACGTCACGACTCGTAGAACATTATCCTTTCGTTGATGATTCAATCTTTTTCTCATGGTAACCTTCCCCTTGGCCGTCCCCTCCCGGAGATCAGAATGGGGGACAATTCCAGAATCTTTTGCCAATGGAGAGGTCATCATGACACTTCTTCAACTGCAGGCCACATGTCCTGCGGATACAGGTTACGTGTCTTTAATGCAGTGGTTTCCATTGCCTTCTGCATCCTCATGTCGTTGATCATTGCTGATTCTTCCGCCTTTAGGGGCAATTTCCCACCCCTAGGACAAGAGTGCCCTGAACCTCTATTCGCTCCTCCGCCCTCTTTGACAAGGCCGTTGGCAGACTGAGGCTGACTTCTTATGCCGGAAGTCTTCGGCCGCCTATTCTGATTATTTATCAAAATTTAGGCAGTGGCGGGGATCGAACCCGGGATCGAAGACGTTTTGATTATGAATCAAAGACGCTACCCCTAGACGCTACCCTTAGACTACTTAAACCTAAAAACCTAAGGACATCACACACATCCATGCCCGAGGCAGGATTCGAACCTGCGACCGTAGCAGTCGCGCGGTTGCGGACTGCGCGCCTAGAACCGCCAGACCACCGCGGCCGGCTGACTCCCAAAACATGGGAAGGCACATACGTCATCATATAATGACGGGTATTGCATCTTAATACCTCTCTAAACAGCCTCCAGTACACATGGTGAAGTGAACTTATAGGAGAAAACAATATATAACACGAGGTGACATGTAGTGAGAAGTCACGATACTTGGATCTGACCATTTGTCTGACTGTGAAGGATGTTTGCTTTGGAAACTTATGTGTCATTCGTTTCAGGACGATAAGTTAGCTTGTAGACTCTTTCAGTAATTCAGGTAACTGTTTCAGTCACATCGCGTGTGACTGAAACAGATTTAAGAATTATTTGAAATTTAAAATTAATTAATTTACTTAAGTTACAGTCATAGCTGAGAGACTTTGTAGTGACTACTACAGCCTAATGAGTCATGCATTTCCATCTCAATAACGACCGCTTTAAATTTAATTTTTGAATGATGTGTATCTTTCAAACTCGTGTTAGATGGAATATTTTTAATGAGAACAACTGCAAGACATCCTGTTGCCTTTGCAGGCCTCTCACGCTCTCACCACAATCATTTTTGGTAACCTGCTTACTCAGCATGATACTGCAGTGGCTGTCTCTCACACGACAGTAAAATTTTCAGATGTTCCTATTTTCTAAAAGTAGTGTCTCTATGAACCCGGAATTCAGCAACCCTTATCTACAAATTAATGGGGAATATAAGTAACTATAACTTGTTCGTATCACATCACTAAAATATGCAATTAATGATGGATGTTTTAATTAAGTACTAATTAACACTTAACTTACGAATCCCATGTTTATCCAGTAGACCATTTCATTGCATTACTGGGTTTCGAACATCCCGAACATAGAGATGGATTAACTAAATAAATCAATAATTACATTAATTGGCACCATCATTTGTTAAATTTTGTACATGAAAGGAATGGAATTAATAGCTGGCCATGTTGTTACCGATCTGTGAACAGTACAGTGACAGGGTTTTTCTTATCAGAATCAACAGCATACCCACACGAAAAACAATATTTCAGGTGTATATGCCGACGTTACAAGCAGAAGATGAAGATACAGAGAAAGTATATGAGGATATTGAACGGGTAGTTCAGTACGTAAGGGGAGGAGAAAGTCATGGGCGTTGAAATGCGGTTGTTGGCGAAGGAGTGGAAGAAGGAAGGGTTATGGAAGAATATGGGCTTGTTAGTACGAATGACAGAGGGGAAAGATTAATCTAGCTCTGCAGAAGATTTCAGCTAGTAACCGTGAATACTCTGTTCAAGAATCAGACGAAGAGGAGATGTCCTTGGAAAAGCCCGGGAGCTAACGGAAGATTCCAGTTACATTAGATCATGATCACGCATAGATTCCGAAATCAGGCAGTTCTCTATAAAGCGTACCCAGGAGCAGTACAGACTCATATCACAATTTAGTGATAATGAAGAGCAGGTTGAAGTTAAGACAAGCCAGGAAGATTCAACGCACTAAGAAGTAGCATACAGAAGTAGTACGAAATCAAGAGACATCCTTGAAATTTTCTCAGGCAATGGGAACTGCGATAATAAATACCTCATTAGGCGATCAGTTGAAAAAGAATGACATATCTAAAAAGAGCAGTCATAGAATTGCGAAAGGAAAACATAGGTACAAGTAAGATAACTGCGAAGAAATCTTGGTTAACAGAAGAAATGCTTCAATTGACCGACGAAACAAGGAAGAACAAAAACGTTCAGAGCCATTCAGCAATACAGCTATGTAAGTCACTTAGGAATGAAATAAATAGGAACTGTAGGGAAGCTAAGGCGAAATGGTTGCTTGAATAATGTGAAGCACTCGAAAAAGAAATCATTGTCGCAAGAACTGACTCGGGACACGGAAAAGTCAAAACAACATTCACTGACATTAAAAGCGACGGCTGTCACATTCAAAATGCAATAGGACCTCCTCTGTTAAATGTAGAGCAGACAGCGGATTTGTGAATAGAGCACACTGAAGGCCTCTGTAAGGGGGAGGACTTGTCCTATGACGCGATAGAAGAAACAGGAGACGATAGGGAAGAGATAGGGGTTCAGTATTTGAAATGTATTTTGAGAGAATTAAAAACATCATCCACACAATTCCGAAGATAGATAGAGCGGCCACGTGAGAGAAATATAGCACAGTCAACTTAACAGCTAATGCATCAAATTTGTGGATAAGAATAGCATAAAAAAATGGAAAAGAAAATGGGGGATCTGTTAGGTGTCAAAGAATGAATAAACTCTTCATTGTTAATTCAATGATTTATGTTTGTTATCATGATCTGTAAGTTACTATGATGAGATTAAGTTGCCTTAAGGATAACAGCGTAATTGCTTTCGAGAGCTCATATCAACAAAGCATATTGCGACCTCGGTGTTGGATTAAGAAAAATTTTGGTTTTCAGAAAGGTAAAGGCACCAAAAAGCACTTGGTAATGGAAAGAGAATTGAAGAAACATCAAACACGTTCATAGACTTTGTACTCCTACAAAAAGACTTCGACAATGTAAACCGGTGCGACGTTTTCGAAATTCTGAGAAAAATAACGCTAAGCTACAGGGAAAGACAGGTAATACACAATATGTGAAAGAACCGAGAAGGAACAGCAATACTCGAAGACCAAGAACGAAGTGCTCGGATTAAAAAGGGTGTAAGACAGCGGTGTATTCTTTCGCTCCTGCTGTTCAGCCCGTACGTCGAAAAAGTAATGACAGTAATAAAAGATTCAAGAATGCAATTAAAATTCAAGGTGAAATAATACCAGTGATAAGATTCTCTGGTGGTATTGCTACCCACAGCGAAAGTGTAGAGGAATTACAGAATCTATTGAACGGAATGAACAGTGGAATGATTGTAGAATGTGGACTGAGAGTAGATCGAAGAAAGGGGAAAGTAATGGGACGTAGCAGAAAATTAGAACAGCGAGAAATCTAATATCAGAACTGAGGATCACAAAGTAGACGAAATTAAGGGATTTTGCTATCTAGGCTGCAAAATAACCCATGATGGAAGGAGCAGAGAGGACAAAAAAGCAGACTAGCACTGGCAAAACGGGCATTCCTGGCCACGAGAAGTGTACTAGTATCAAACATTGGGCGTAATTTGAGGACGAAACATCTGAGAATTTATGTGTGGAGCAAAACATTGTATGGTAGTGACTGTGGGAAAACAAAAGAGAATCGAAACATGCTACAGACGAATGTTGAAAATTGGATAAACTGATAATGGAAGGAATGAAGAGGTCCTCTGTTGAAGCACAAGGAAAGGAACATAGGGGAAACATCTCGAGAACAAAGGGAAATATAGTAGGACGTCTGTTAAGACATAAAGGAAAAACTCCCGTGCTACAGGGGGGCCTGTAGAAATCCTAATATTTTGTTGCTCGGAAAAAAAATTCTAATCACTCAAGCTAAACTCTCTCCTGTACGTGGTAACGCGGTAAAACCCCGTCGTGTTAGGGCCATGAAATCTTTTCCTTGATATATATCAAATACGACAGCGGACACATAATTCTATGTGAAGCTCTACAGAGAAGCTACTCAATCCACAATTTTTGACACTACTAACGCGTGCTGTGGGTGCGCTATACAACCTAGAAACTAAGGAATCATATCATACGAGGAAAAAGTGGATGCAACCATATTGTAGTGATTTACTACTTAAAATGGGTGAAATGGTGCTGGCTTGCATTAGTGTTATGGGACCAGTTCCTACGTGGGATGAAGTAAGAAGATCAGTGACAGAAATAACTTCTGTTCGAGAATAGTACATTAGATATTACGATGACAGCAGTATGTAAGCTTCATGATATTTTTCCAAACACTATCCTTTGGTTTCAGTTATACGATGCATTTCTGTTTCGTTACCATGAGGGAAGATCAAGGGAAGACATATCGCTAAATGAAGAGTTTATCTACGTTAAGAGGAAAATTTTGGAAAGCTGGTAACATAAAACTGAAACTCACTACACTAAATACATTCATGTAAGTAAGAAGCATATTCAGAAATACTTTCCTGATCTGGGTGGCCAGTTCATTCTTCGGAATGTTCTGCAAACCAATCTTGAACAGCTGTAGTCCAGTGACATGGCGCATCGTTGTTTTTGAACAAGAGGTCCGTGAATGGCTGAAAATGGTCTCCATGCAGCCGAACATAACCATTTCCAGCCAATCATCGGTTGAGTTTGAGCAGAGAATCCAATCTATTCCATGTAAACATAGCCCATACAATTATAGAGCTAACACCAGCTGGCGCAGTACCTTGTTGACATCCTGGGACCATGGCTTCATCGTTTGTGTACCACACTTGAACCCTGCCATCACCTGAAATCTGGTCTCATCTGACCAGGCCACGTTTTCCAGTAGTCTAAGATGCAACTGACATGGTCTCGAGCCCAGGAGAGATGCTGCAGGTGATGTCGTGCTGTTAGCAAAGGCACATGCATTGGTCGTCTGCTGCTGAAGCCCATTAACACAAAACATCATCCCTCTGTCCCGACACATACGTTCGTCGTACGTCCCAGAATGATTTCTGCAGTATTCCGAGCAGCGTTGCCTGTTTTTTAGCACTGACAACTCTACGCATCGCTGTTCCTCTCGGTTGTTAACTGAAGGTTGTCGGCCACTGCGTTGTCTGCGGCAAGAGGCAATGCCTGAAATTTGATATTCTCGTAACCTCTTGGCCCTGTGGATCTCATAATATGGAATTCCTTGATGATATCCAAAATAGAATGTCCCACGCACCTAGCTCAAAGTACCATTCAGTGATCAGTCTTAATTCTCATCGTGCGGCCATAATCACGTGGGAAACCTTTCCACAGGGATCACCCGAGTACGAATGACAGCCCTGTTATTTTTCCTTTATTGAGTTTCGATTCTCCCCGAAGGGGGTGGGCTGGCAGCACCTTAGTATGCCACTCTTCAGCCTACAAACTTTGTTTTAAAAACATGAAGATAATAAATAATAAAAACAGGCGATGAAATCGGAGACTTAAATGGTAACATGGCGAAAAAAAATCGTGGAACTTAAAACGTAGAAGAAATGGATGATGATGCTAATAAAATACATTTGAAGCAGACAATTAAAAAACACAGTGACAGTCTGGTTTCTGTTCGCAAAAGACATACAATTCACACCCAGCGACAGCATGGTTTCTGTTCGCAACACTTTGGAAAGACGAACAACACTGAACATTCACTTGAACACTGCACAAAAAAGTTGACAAATATGACATACCACAGGCGAGAGCAGGTGATGGGAAACTGGACAGATGGTGGCAAAATAAAAGGGGGGAGGAACAAGAGGAAAAAGGAAGGTGGGAGGGGGGAGAGGGGAGAGGAGCCGATGGAGGATGAGGGCCCATAAGAGGGGTGGGGGTGGGGGGTTCTGGGCAGATGCGACAGGGGAAGGCAGAGGAGGGGAATACAAAAGGACTCAGGGGGAGGGGGAAGTAGGGAGAGGTTAGGTTGGGAGAAAACAGGATGGAAAGGGGGTGGGAGAGGGAGCCCAGGGAAAAGGACGGAGAAAGGGAGGGGGGGTGAGGACCAGAGTTGATAGGAGGGATAAATGGAGGGAGAGAGGGCATCATCAGGGAGGGGGAGTTGATGGAGGCCACCTCAGGAAAGGAGATGAAGGGTGGAGAGATGGAGGTGAGGGGGGACAGCTCCGTCAGCACACTGCCCTTTTATACAATGCGTGCGAGATACTACCGCCATCTGTATATGTGCCTATCGCATGACATTTCTCACCTCAGTGTATACAGGAAGAGCTGTGAGGTGGCGGGAGCGCGCCCTCGTAGGCACACCGAGTACAAATACGGAGCACGTTGAGTCGCCGAGACATCATCGGGACTTCTTCTGTCTGTTAACACGACAGTGGGGCGCAGAACGGGTAAGAAACGTGGTATCACCGCATTTCTTCGCGGTCGGACCGTGCGTGTCAGACAAATGGCATACTCATATCTCCAAGTGACGCCTTTCCGAATGGCGTACATCGATTACCTTTAAGGTATTCCCACAGCGTCGAGGTTTTCTCGTATGGGGGAAGTTTACCTAGAATGTAATGGAAACCTTCGCATGTCTGTCGAAAGGTGAAGGAACTCTGTGTACAATAATAGTAATGTAGTGGGCCGGTCTTTCTATTACACGCCACTTTGGTGACAAGAATGTTTCTAAAAGCCCCAGTATTCCTGTCTTACAAGGATAAGCTACAGTTTAACGTGCTTCCTGGCGTGTCCCCACATTGCTGAGGGGTGAAGGCTAGAGTAAAATGCAGACTGAAATACCACATGGTAGTACCGAAATTCGATCCTGTGACATTTCGGTTATCAGAAATGCGATTCTCAACTAGATCACCATGTGGGGTTCTGCATGCAGCTCTCATGTACGACCTGTATTCGTAATTTTGACTTCCCTGTTGCTCCAGAAGTGAATCTGTGTAGTTTGTTAAGAGCGCCACGGATAAGAGTACGGGTACATATGCAGCCCCTTCCCTTCCTCCAAAGTTTCCTGACGTCACTCGCTTAGAGCATATCAGTCGTCGACAGATAAGGGTACGCCTCGGTGTCATTTACTCCACGATTTGTGGCCGACGGTAAAGAGCTCTTGTATCGCGACATCCCCTATCCCCCTCTTCTAAATCTATTATTATCTCGCGCAGTTATTGCTACGATGTCACTCTCTGCCCTCATCAGGAAGAAAGAGGAACCACGACACATTGATAGATAAGTACATCTAATTCAGTAATTGCCTATAGATGTAGAATCATTACCAGTGTTTTTTCAGTTTGCTTGGCCTACTGAGAAGCACGTAAACTGACTTTTCTTTCTATCGTCCTTTCTTTCCAGTAGTTGATCATTCTTTCCCTATGTTATTCTCATCTTTCTTTTGTCCATATTTAGCCTGTCATTTCCGTTGTTTTCTCCTCGAAGCCGTTGAGACTTTCTACTTTTGCTCTGAACTTTTCTGTTCCTACTTTTTTCTCCGTTATGTCCATACCTTTCAGGTGTGCTCCAACTTCTTTGATATCTCTTTAAAAAAGTTAAAAAATTTGTTATTCCTTTTGATTTTGCCTTTTCGGTGTACATAAAGCACAATTCTTCTATTCCTCACTGTGTCTACTACTCAATATGTTCTTTCATAAACGTCTTAATTTCTAACGATTTCTTCAGGCAACTGTCAGCAGCCGACATACGTTTCAGGAAATTCATAACACTTGGCGGCATTACAGCGAATTATTAATTTGCTAAATGTTTCGGTCACTGATCGTCATCTGGCATTTCAGTCAACTTCAGTAAACAGGAATGACACGAAACTTCTACATCTAGATCTACATCTACATCTACAGCCATACTCCGCAAGCCACCTGTCGGTGTGTGCCAATCGTCACAAAGATACGAAATACAAAAACGTGACTTACCAAAAATTGGCTACTGCAAGTTATATGTCAATAATGTTGAACCATACAATTGCATTAACTGTCAGTTTCATGAGTAGTAATGTAGAAGAACATTACTTTTCACACATTAGCAGCCTTCCTCATGCACACACAACTGGAAAATTGCAAACATCAGTTAACAAACACTTAATTAAATCATTACATGACAACAATGTAAATAAAGTAACCTATGATAAACTTTACTTACACTATTGTTTATTTTTTATTTGTATTATTCTCATGTAGGCCCAGTGCTTATTAAACAGATAGAAAAAAAGAAAACTGTCTTTCATAACTGGTGTTTGTACTTTTTTTTCTTATGACTGTACGGCAACTGCTGTAATTATGGTTGCTTTTTATCTTAAGTATGTCTTGCTTTATGTCGACTGGACATATTTTTCGAGTTGTCTCCGAGGCTACAGAGCTTTAGCTACTCATGGTATGTCCTACCTTCCTCTTCTTTCCTAGCGTGCTGGCGGGGTCCCCTGTTTTGGCTCGTTGTCGCCACTTCTTGTGATCTTGTGCTCGGTCAGGGCGAAGGCCTGAGATCTTGAAGTCTTCAAGCAGGGTGTCAAGCCATCGCTGCCTTGGTCGTCCCGCTGGCCGTTTCCCATTTACATTTAGGTTGAAACTAGTCTTTGCCTCTGTTATCTCGTCTGCTCTAAAAGGACATGCCCGTACCAACGTAGGCAGCTTTCTCGCATTTTGTCTACTACTGATGCAACACCGTATAGCCCGTTGTGGGGCGGCGGGTGGAAATTATTGTTAATATATGTTGAATGTAATGTAGAAAAGAGGCATTTCCAAGCCGATTAGCAACATATGTGGAATTATTTGTTATAAAATGTTCCTATTATTTATTTAATGCTGTTGTTTGCCGTTCTCAACACTGGCTCTCTAACTACAATATTGGCAACCAGAAAGTGATTAGCAAAATGTGAAGCCTGTAGTTAGAATTCCTAGTGCCCACCTGATCTGAGAAATACATTTATAGCTACAGCTTATAGCTCTGAGGAATTGGAGTTTGTCTGGGATTCATAATCAAAAACGATTCTCTCTAAAATGTTCACTATATTCTGAAAATCACAGACCAAAAAGAATCCACACAATCTAACTACCAGACCAGTTCAGAGTCTAATGCGCTGATGCAACTGTAACTGTTCAAATTAAATGTTTAAGTAAATGCTTGCCATAATTTGATGGTAATGTTCATCAAACGCCACGCTAAATAATGGTAAAATGTCTGTCCCGCGACGACACGTGAAAATACGACATATGCAAACTGAAGATAGATCATTAAAGTCATCTCAGAATTAACACTTCACTCGAAAACAATTTCATGGTTACGCATATCCCGAGTAACTTATTGCGGCATCCGAGGCTGTTTATAGCAATGATACTGACGCGACGCGACTCCCGGCACAGGTGGTGCGCTAATAAGGCGTCTGGAGAGAACTGTGGCCTTTCTCTCTCGCGCAGCGTTCTTATATATAAAGCCGCGGTGCAGACGGCTAAGGGAACGCCTAAACAAATCCGCTCTCCCGACTAGCCGCTGAGCTAGTAATGCACCACTTTAAGTTATCAAATATGTCATTGCTTCCTTTGCTGATGGCCGATGAAGCTCTCAATTTAAATGTGCAATCAGCACACCGGTAAGTAATCATAATAAAAGTCTGACAAGACTAAGTCAAATATTTTGGGAGAGAGAATTAATTTAATTACACTACACTCAGTAGACGAGCTCTGAACTTGCCCTTTGGAGATAAACTATCGCTATAGTTTTATAGTTATTCAGTTGAAACTTCTCACATCTTTATGATTATAGCGGATCTCCCTTCTACTTAAATTTAAATATCCTAGCTTTATTTATTCGCCTACTTAATCTATCTTGCTTCCTTAATTTTTAAGACAAAAACCATAAAATCATGAATTTCAACTAAAATTTTAATTTGTAATATCCAGAATACTGTTTCTACTAAATTATTATGAAAAAGGAATTTAAATATAAATTTTTAAGTTTCTAGCTCTTTTCTGTTGGGCCAATGATTTTTACAGAAAAACGTCCAAATTTCGAAAATGGTTAAAGTTATTGAACTGATATTCAACACATATTGATTTAGTATTACTCCTGACATGCAAGAAACGTTTCAGGTTATTTACTTGATTTTTAAAGTATTGTGCAACATTTATGACGTCAGAGCTAGTTACAGCGGACTGGCTTGCACACAATGGAAAGACTGATGTGAATTTTATATGGCATGAGTATGCTGCTTCCCTACTCAGTGAACTTCATTATTTGTGGCATGGTTATGCAATGTTAATCCTGATGTCCTCCTAAGCATTTTTGTCTCCACAACAGGAAGTCTTTGCTCTACTTCCTTTGCTGAAGGCTAGCATGCAGACCCATACAGTGCAACAGTGCCCTGACTATAGATGATCAGTTTCCTATGGTGTGTGCGTGAGGAAGGCTGCTGATGTGTGAAAAGTACTGGTCTTCTGTTTATTATTCATGAAACTGACAGTCAGTGCGATTGTATGGTTCAACATGATTGACATATACCTAGCAGTAGCCAAGTTTTCGAAAGTCATGTTTTTGTATTTCGTGTCTTTGTGATGATCTGCTAATTGAAGTTTTGTTGTCATTTCTGTTTTCTAACGTCGATTCAGGTGCTAGATGACAGTCAGGGACCGAAATAGGCAGCAAATGAATAAATCGTTCTAATGCAGCTAATCGTGTTGAATTTCCAAAGTTTCTTATTTCCTTTCCCCACTGTACTATATTGTCCTAATATTACCATCTCACCTAATTGTTTGGTTGTATTTAGCGAATGGCATTCTGAAGCATAAAGGCATTCTGATCTAATGATAGTTCTGTAGGATCGGAAATTTCTTGTTAAACATGCCGTTTGTTAATTGAAAAGCCATTTCCATTTACCTTGCCCCTGCAAAGTCAGCTTCTTTGTGCAAAGCATTCGGCTGTATTACTTCATCTAGATGTGTAAATTTTGTAGTTATTCTGTTCTTCCACGATCAGTTTCCACATATTTCGGTGCTTCTTTCTGTCTGTCTGTCATATAGTCTATGTCTCGAAAGATATGCAAGGTGTCCATAAAGTCCAGATACCATTTTATAAAACCGTGACTTCGAAACTATCAGAGACAGAGCATCGTGGTTAGCTGTAAAGGTTTTAGCAAATCACGAAGTTTTTCCTTTCCTGCACAATTTGAAAGTATGCCCCGTATGGCGCTCGTAGAACGTCAAGGCGGCATTCGCGTTCTGTCCAGTGTGTGGGGTTACACTGCAGCAAGAACAGTTCTGATTGCTTCAGTGATTCCTGGACAAAGTGCAGCACTTGAAGGAGTCTAACATCTGAAAAGCAAGGTGGCCATGAGATGGGACTGTTACGATCCACCTTCCTCTCAGAAAACGTGCCATTCAGTACATCATGCACGTTCAAACTCCAACATGGGGATACACCATCGTGCTGGAAGACAATGGACGGCTACAGCTCGTGGTCTTGCTGTAGCGTTCTCGCTTCCCGCGCACGGTGTCTCGGGTTAGATTCCCGGCGGGGTCAGGGTTTTTCCTGCCTCGACATGGACTGGATGTTGTTGTGTCGTCTTCATCATCATTCATTCCCATTACGTTCGGAAGAAGGCAATGACAAACTACCTCCACTAGGAACTAGCCTAGTGCATCGGTGCGGGTCTCCCGCATCGTCCCCGACCTTTCTTGGAGTATGGGACCTCATCATCACAGCTCATCGATTTGTGGAAGCAGGAACTGTTCGAGTATGTCCAGGAAAACATTGCCCTTTGTAGATTTATCTGCCAAGGAAAATGGGTTTATCACCCTATCGTGCATTTGGTCTCACCAAACATCAAGCTTCGGGCTATCCGGATGTGTTCACGTGTGCAGGTTTTCGGAAACCCAAATCCTAATGTTGTGGTAATTCACATGTTCGTAAATGTGACACGTTACTTCATATGGAAACGGGCTTTTTTACAGGTAGTCGGGTAACGGACACAAACTGACTTCTAGCGGCTACATTGTGTTGCTGCTTGTAGTCTTTCGACACATGTTCGTGACACAGGGTGACTTCCAATTCGAGAAACGTCTTTGACACTG
Source organism: Schistocerca gregaria (assembly GCF_023897955.1). Classification (NCBI taxonomy): domain Eukaryota; kingdom Metazoa; phylum Arthropoda; class Insecta; order Orthoptera; family Acrididae; genus Schistocerca; species Schistocerca gregaria. The sequence continues at coordinate 716,010,410 of NC_064922.1, forward strand.
CCCATCTCCTTAAAGATTTTAAGCAATCTAATTATCCCTGTTTTTGTGGGTGGTTTCCTTCCATACTGGGGCCGGTAAGTACGTAGTATAATTATCACAGATTGGGATTCCGATACCAAATGACACTTGAAGCCTTCTCATGGTCTGTCGTCATTTTGATGCACTCAGACTCAAATCTGCAATAATAGACAAAGGAAAATGCTTGATAGCTGCTAAACGTTGTAAAACAAACCGCGATTGTCTCTCTCTAACAGTTTCCAAATTATGATTTGTTGAAATGAAAGCAGCACTTCGTAGACACACTGCACATAGGCCTGCTTCTGAATTTGTCCCTTCCAGAAGATTTATCTGCATTGTTCCATCTTGTATCGAATCAGCTAAGATGGTAAGATCGTCTGCAGGAACCAAGCAATCAGTTCTATCAACCCTCAAATTACCCAGTTTTTTTTTCCAATTACGATTCTTTTAGTTACTTCTTCTCTGGTTCTCTTCCTTCATTCCATTTCTAGCGCCCAACCGAAAAGCGATGGACTAGTCCATCCACTTGTTTGACACGAGTTTTTATTTCAAATGCTTTTGAGGTTTGACTTAAATATCTACTTTTGCATTTTGTATCTGTTACCCAGTTTTATTATGATTGTAACTGATTTGTTGTCAGCTTTAAAATCCTTTGAGATGTTGGATAATGTTTTATTTCAATCAACTTTTATGCTTTTTTGAAGTCTACAAATGTTATACAATGCTTTTGACTCTCATTCTTCTGTAACTGACTATAATTTTCAGATTTAAAATTTATTCCACTCATTATCAGCGTTTGTTAGATATCTACATCCACATGCATACTCTGCAAGCCACTGTACAGTGCATGGCTTAGGTTAGTAGTATCGTAAAAAGAGAAGCACCCTCATTTTGATTTCAAACTGATATCAAATTAATTAATTGATCAATTAATTACCCCCATCGTAGATGAGCTCATGGGCTTTCCCCAGCTGGCACGTGAGTCCCCTCCCTCTCGCCCTCCCACGCCTGCCCAATTGGAGGGAATTTCGAATTTTGGCGGTAATTCCGAATTTAAGTGGGAATTACGTAAAATCGTGGGAATTTAAAAATGGAGGGAATTTCTTTATCCCAACGCTGTGCTGACGTCCCATCCAACCACCCCCCCCCCCTTACCCAGGCACTGTCGGGAAATTCAAAATGACCATTGACCTTTCCGGGCGGAAAGACCAAGTGCACCCCCTCCCCCTACACAGGAAAACTGTTGAGCGGGAGGAGAGGATGGTTAGCGTACTTTATTTATTTTGGGTGGAAACCTGAAGTAAATATCAGTCCTAATTATGTAATCAGTCATAAAGGTAGGGCATAATTAAGCAACTATACGCACAGTATAGTAGCTCATGCACAAAGAGCGCCTTAAATTGCAATACAGCGCAAAGATTAACGATGCCATACAACTGGTGTCATCTTGCTGGGAAAAAATTTCGTAATACCGCTCGAAACTAGAGTCAGACATATTCAAAATAAACTGTACATATGATGATAACTTCAGCACCAAGTCGAAATAAATCTCTTTGCTGAACTATTGAACTGACGGGGAAGAGGCTGAAGTGGTAGGTACTGTCTTTATTTTTCATAGGAAATGTTTTCAACTAACGAGATGATATTGTTGGAGAGAGAGAGAGAGGAGCGTAAAAAGTGTATTAGCTGTAAGCATACAGCTGAGGACTGTGGCTATCGCTCGTTTGCTACAGATACCTCCTGCTGCACTACTCAACAAATAACCCTGTTGCTCGAAATTCAAATAAACTCTGCTCTCTTTATATCTTGGCAATATCATCCTATCATCCTAACCACTGCCCACCCCCCCCCCCTCCTCCCGCGCGAGAGTTCACCTTGGTATACGTGCTGTGTAATATGTACATTGAAACATAGTAAGAAGGGACAGGGCAGCAAACCATCATTGCAGTGTTGGGAAGGCCAATACACGCTACCACGACTGATGGCAAATGATGCACTGTTGTAATTACACAATGAAATTGTTGCAAAAAAGCTAGCACTCGTAAGAAGTGGGTCATAATGCAACACAGAGGAATCGAGAAAAATCATCATAATAACACAACTACTGCAAAAATCGATCCCAAAAGGTCGCAACAGAAGAGAGGGGCAACTGTTCTATATCTATTCTCTTGGATGTGCGGTCACGAAATAACCAGCTTAGAGCCAGTTTTACCTCCCCTCCCGCCACCCTTCACCCTCCCTCTCTGCACTGTAAATATGGATACAGGCCAGTTCCATTCTGTTGCTGATGGTCCACAGAGAGATCCATCTGATGGCAGTGATATACTGTCTTCGATCTACAGAAATAAGTCACAGAGGGACAAAAGACTCAAGAATAGGACACTTCCTGTAAGCTGCTAAAAGTATTTCTTGCAAAGACTGACACTCCCTTCCAGCCCCACCCCCCCACCCTAGGAACAACAACAAAATAACAGCGAACTCTCCAGAATTCATTCTCTAACATCTGCTACTGCCTTCCACTGGCATCCACCACCCATCACGAACTGCTGTAGCTCAGAATACAATCTTCAACCAGCCAGTACCAGAGGGATCGTCTCTGGTCGAGAACCTCACTGTGTAACACCATAGCTTAGACACTACATACGTTTTGTTGATTCATTTTGCTTTCTGTTTTGTTCAACAAAAGCTTCTGTAAAAGTTGTTTGATTGAATCGATAACACAAAATTTCTCCTTTCTTTGTAAAAACTTTGATGTCATGGTTTGATTCCATTTGGAAGGAACAAAACTTAATGTATAGAATTGTAATTTTGTTTAAATAATTTTTTGTAGAAATGCCCATATGTGCAGATGTTCTGTTTTATTTAATATGTTTGGTTCCTGTTATGTAAACTGCTGACCTTCCCTTAGGTCTCTGAGTTATTTTGTATGTAAAAGGTGGTGTGGTTCCCCTCGGGAACGGAACTGTTAGGCGCGCGCAAAATGTGGTGGGCATGGATAGAAAGGTGGAACGAAGAGTCAGTCGGGGACGAGCTACCAAACTATCAACTGCTCATGTAAAAGTTGTGTATTGTGCTGGTTCCGGGAGAGGCTTTCCAGTGCCTCGGATGGATGGATAAAGAGCTGGACCTACTCTGGAATTGGTATCTATCATCGCCGCCAAGAAATGACAGAGTCCGGCATTTCCATTTGCAAATCCGCCCACTAACATGCACTTGCCACCACGGTGCGCAATCACTGAATAGAAACCAAGGAACTGTAGAAACAGTGAAGGATCAGCTCATGTGGACGGTTTCTTTGTTTTCAGTTACAAGGTAAACCAAAAGACTATTTATGAAAACTTACCTTGATTTATCCTCTGTCCAATTTCCACTTAGGATCCTTCCCATGATAAAGTGGCTTCCGAGTGTCCTTATTAAAAGGACATTACAAACCATTAATGCCTCTTGAACAAAGTAAAAAGAAAGTTAATGTGGCAAGAGAGTGAGCTAAGGTAATTAATGTTTGCTGAAAGTAAACTTGCAATTAAAACTGCATCTTAACAGTTTGTGGGCTTGCTAAAAAAACTAAAGTGAAAAATAGAATTTAAAGTAATCAAGTAGTACAAACAGGTATTATAACAGTTTTCTGTCAACTGCAAAATTAAAAGTTCTTAAAACTGATGCTTATAAAGTTTTGCTTAATAAATGATCACATTGGTGCCTGCTATAAATCGCAAAAGGTGAGTCAGTATCTTACAAATATGTCAGTTTTTTGTCTCACTGTAGTAAAAGTTGAAAACTGCAATTGTGGAATGTTATATACTCATGCTTGCTAAGCAGTTGTTTCTCTTGTGTATTGAAAGTGCATATTAATAGTGTAACAGGATCCACAGTTCATCCTTTATGCTCATGATAAATAACAATTAATAGAAAGACCACTGTCTGAAAACAGTTCTTTTGTTCAAAGGTCAGTAAGAAATTGTTTGTTAGTGAAGTACATTCAACTTTCATTCTAAATAGAAAAGTATTTAGCTCAGAGAGACTTAACCTATGAACAGCTCATAATTTTGCAGTGACTACATTTACAATTTTTTGTCAGATAGAAAAATGTTTGAAAAGTAATACTGAATCTAAGTCCAATTTATGATTCTACAGTGAACATTATTAGTAATGTTATTGTGAGCATTCAGCTTGACTAAGTCCTGAAGGTAATATTGTGTATCGTTATCTGTTATATTTATTCAATTAGTTTGTTCTGCTCCAACTGTCAGCTACAACCTTTACGTTATAACATATGCAGGTGCCAGAGTTGATTGCATTCTGGTGTGACAAAGTATAGGCTGTGTTTGCCCATTGAAGTTACTTATTTTCAGTTTCTTGAACAAGAATGTTACTCATCCTTATGACTAAATAGGCTGTCGACCGTTTTATTATCATTGGTACACTGCCGACAGGTAAATTATTAGTTGTCACTGTTTAAATATTTACGTAATCCTGACTCCCACTTCCGATAAGCCACCTCCGTTAGGTACATCACGGTCAACACAACAAAATTCCTTTTCAGAGGGTAACACTGCTCTTCTTCTTTATACTGTAACTGCTTTCATAAGAATAATTTCATTATACAAACTGCCTCCAACTTTGAGGTTATAGTATAGCAATAGCACACGGCAGTATTATAACTGGGGCTGGTCAGTGCTATCAGTACTGACGAAAGCTAGACATACACAATGGGCCCCATCTACAGCAGGCCACAGAACAAAGTCAGACAAGTGACTGCTATCCTGACCATGTGCTGTTTGTCTGAAAGTGCAGCCGTGGCAACACAACTGATTGCTTCCACTGGCACCCACCATTCTACGAGAGATATGTCAGTGTAACAGTGGTATTTAACGTCCCTCTTATAAGGAATCATTTATTAAAAAATCACAATCTCTTAGTCCACCTGCGACGTTTTCTCTCCGTCTGCAGATTTTCTACCTGTATGCAGGCTGAGACTGGCCTGAAGGAAGCAGGGGTTGGGAGCATGTTAAGGTTATATTTTTACCCCCGTTATCGTATCCCACCGTATTGTTCTAAGTCAGGGGATCTGGCACCTAGACAACCGCTTTCACAAAGCCTGATCTGCCACTTTCTCCATGTCTTGAATTCACTGTCTATCTATTAAAAAAGCTCTGCCTGTGTCCCAGGATAGTTCCTCTGTAACCCTGTGGCCACCTGTCACCACTTCATTCTCATCTGTCCCAGACGGCCCATCATCTACCTTTCATACCTCTAGATATAAAACCCATTGGTGAAAGAGGGCGTATAGTCAGTTAATACTGCCCCTGCAATCACTGTGACATCTGACCTTGGATTTTAATAGCAACTGTCACATTCTATCTGCCATTAGCATACTACCCAGTTCTACATGTTGCATTAGTGGGATGTAACTAGTCAGAATTGGCAGCAGCCCCTCATGATGATGAGTGAAAATGTAATGCTTAGAAACAACAAATGGCGTGTATTAGGTGAGAACTTCTCACATCTATAACACAATATCAACAGGCAAACAGTGCTACTAGACTACCACACTGTATGTGTTGGCGACTACTCAAAAACAGTTTACAAACGGTTCAAATGGCTCTAAGCACTATGGGACTTAACAATTGAGGTCATCAGTCCCCTAGACTTAGGACTACGTAAACCTAAGCCTGAGGCAGGATTCAAACCTGCCACCATAGCAGCCGTGTGGTTCCGGACTGCCAACAGATTACATACATAGCACCCAGAACACTGAGGAGTGCATTCACTTTTAGGAATCAGCTGTTAGAAACGTAATGTGTGCTCGCTCAGCCATTCAGAGTGCTGCAGATAAGCAGCATGGTATGAGTATGTGTATGTGTATAGTAGACTTTTAGCAAAATTGTCATAAACATTTACAGAACTGTCACTCCAAAATGCCTCAGAGAACATTTTTGCAAAGAATTTTAATGAGTGTTGGGACTATGTATGCAATATGTATGCAACATAGTCACTAATATATAGTGTGTTCACTTTAACTGAAGACACTGAAATATGTCGAAAACTACACATTGGATTTAAAAAGGGTTATAATTCCCTTTGTTTGTCTTGGAGAGGAACATCTAACAAATATAATAATACCAAACTATACCCAACACCCACTACATGCGTGAGTGACGGGGGCAACTTTGAAATCTTCAATGGAACCTCTGTTTTGTATTGCAGATTACGATTCTATAGGAAAATCTCCATTTGTTTTTTCTGAAGAATTTTCTTCGTTTAGTTTCAGATGACGCTGTAATCAGAGGAACAGAAATGGATACATAATCGTAATTTGCAACATGCTTCTCATTGGCCCTGAATAACCAGTGGCTCTTGGGACTCCACCTACCTGCTGTGTAGGACGGGCTATCTGCAGAGTTGCATTCATATCGAACAGGGGATTACTGAATGTGGCATCGTGGCCATGAAATGAAATACAACTTATGATAACAGGCAGTAAATTGCGAGCAGAGCTCATGCACCATGCAGACACAGAATGGATAGCGGCTCTAAACATCACACTTAACTATCATTTGGAGAACAAGCGTACAAGTGGACATTGAATGGTGCAACCACCGAATAAAAAATTAAAATGTTCCTGATTTACAAAGAATATAGCAGAAATGCTGAGGCAGCTGTTGCCTTGTACGCTAAGCGTTTTCCAGAGAAAACTCGCTCTCGTTCGTTCTTTTACCACGTTGTGAATGCCTTCTTATCCAATGGCAGTGTACAGACTGGCAAAAGGAAATGAAGCAAACGTGTTACAGGAGAAGCTAATGAAATAGCTTTGCTAGCGGCAGTGCACTACAACCCACGCATAAGCATCCGGCAGTTATACCACGATTCTGGTATGTCTGTAGATAGTATTGTCATAGTACTCCATCGTCATAAATCTCTTCCATGCCATGTTTCACTGTATCAAGAACTTAATGGCGCTTATTTTTATAACCAGGCAGTGTTTTGTGAATGGGTACATTAGCAAATGTTCTTTGCCACATACTACTTATCCGATGAGTCTACATTCACAAACCATGGTAGCGTTAACTGGAACAACATGCATTTATGGAGTGTAGACGGTCCCAATCGGTTACAGCAAGTTGTCCATCAACGTCCTTCGTTGGTTAACGTATTGTGTGATATAATGGGGAACAAATTAGTAATGGGGTTTCCAATTAGAAGTTATTAAATGTTTGTCTGCCATACCCTCGCAGCATGTAGGTGGGGTCCCCACAAGCCATTTGATATTCAAGGGCCACTGAATAGCATGTCATAAATTACGACTGTTTACCCATTTCTATTTCTCCAATTACGGTGCCATCTGTGGCGAAACGAAGAACATGCTTCAGACCAAACTTATGTAGCTTCCTGGTAGGTTAAAACTGTATGCCAGACAGTGACTCGAGCCTGGGACCTTTGCATTTCGAGGGCAAGGGCTCTACCTACTGAGTTACCCAAGCACGACTCCCGACCCGTTCTCACAGCTTCAATTCTGCCAGTACCTCGTCTCCTACCTTCCAAACTTCACAGAAGCGAAAGGCAAAGATCCCGAGTTCGAGTCTCGGTCCGGCACACTGTTTTAATCTGTCAGGAAGTTTCATATCAGCGCACACTCCGCTGCGGAGTGAAATTCTCATTCTGAAAACTTGTCTAGATTACACCATAGAATCATAATCTGTAATAAAAAAAAATGGGAGTTCGCATTGAAGATTTCAAAGTAGCCCCCAACCACCTATGAATGGCATGGGGTGGGGGGTCCACTGTGTATCAGTGGATGTTCCTCTTTGGGACAAAAAAAATTGGAATTACAATTTTTTTTGATCTGACGTGTAATTTTCGAGATATTTCAATGTCTTCAGTGGAATTGTACATTCCTCCTGATTCTGTATATTAACACACCAGTTTCATTGTCTTGGCGCGGACATGTTCATGCCTGTTCCAGAGTCGACATGTCAGAACACGCCAACATATTGAAACTGGTGTGTCAATATGCAGAAGCAGGGAGAATGCTGACTTAACGCAATTATATTCCATAAAACAGCACTTGAGAAGTCATCTAAACCAGAGTTGGGCCACTTATTAGATAAACATCAATACACATCTGCTGGAAAAATTTTTAGTACACCTGGAAAGTCGACATCGATTTTGATTCGATGACAGTGTATGCTACCTGTGAGACAGTAGGTGTACTGATAATGGTAAGCGTAAACTGCCAACAGACAGCGTATTATCATAGCTACTACAGAGCCATATACGTCTACCCTTTAATAGGAGAGTCAGTGTTATACAAATATGTGAAGCAAATATTCAACCATGCCACGGAGGTGCACTCGTTCTTCCTACAAGAAAAACTGAGCGAGTTTGAAAGCTGTTAGATTGTGGCTTTCCGAGTGTTGGGATAGTCGTTTCGGAGAACTGCCAGACAAGTTGCATGTGCTCTGTTAGTTGTGCAACAGTGCTGGAATTAGTGACCATGTGAACATTCTCACACCCGTAGATAAGGTTCTGGATGTCCACACAGCACAGATGCCGGCCAGGATCGTCATAAGGGCAGCAGTGACACGTTGTACAGCTACCACAGCACAGATAAGTTTCCTAGAGAACCGAGACGTTTCAAAACCACTTATTAGCAGTGGCACTATCCGCATGCACACATCTGGCCCGTCTTCCACTCAAGGCACAGCACCGACGTGCAAAGCTCGGCTGGTGCCGTCAGAGGACCGTTTGGAAGATGGAATGGCCCTCTGTGGCCTTCAGTGATGAAAGCAGATTCTGCCTGCGTGCATGTGATATTCGTTTGCACACACGAAGTAGACCTGGTGAGTGCCGTCTCATATTGTGCCTGTCTCCAAGACGTACTGGTCCCACCCCAGGGCTTGTGATCTGGGGTGTGATAAGGCTACAACTCTCGTTCACCTTCAGTGTTTCTGGAGGGGACACTAACCAGCGCTCGGTACGTGCAGTATGTTCTCAGACCTGTTCTTTCGCCATTCTTGCAACAGGAAGATGATGTGCTGTTCTAATACCATAATGCTCGTCCATGCTCTGACCGTGAAACTCAATGTGCTCTGCAAGATGTGCAGCAGTTTCCTTGGCCAGAACAATGTCTGGACTTGCCCCAATGAAACACATGTGGGGTACGATGGGATGTGGGACGAGAAGTGACTTGTGCAACTCCACAATCAACAATTCTTACAGAACAATATGAACAGGTCACGTAGGTGTGGCATAAAGTATCCCAGGACATTAACCTCCACCTGTATGGTTGACTGGGTGCCAGAGACAGATCCTGCACTGCCGCCCATTGAGGCTAAATCTCACGGTGATATGAGTTTTTCAGTACGGGTCGACACCCACTACCTCAGAAGCATTTGTGCTATTGGTCTGTGGATGTGATCTTTTGACATACTCCATACACACTGTTGCAACAATAACTCTTGAAAGAATTGGAAACCTCTAAAAGCGTGTACTAATTTTTTGTCGCACTGTATATTAGAACCTGCTCATGTTTCTTTATCAGAGTCATTTGATGGCCGTGAATGGAATACGGTAGCTGTACGGCACTGTATTCCTCCTCTGTCAGAAAGGGATGAGTGGCACTGACAAAAAAAATATTTTCAGAGAACCATTTGCATCTGTACAAGCATTTCTATCATGTAAAAAAATTACAGTAAATATTGACACTTACCGAAAGAGGCGAACTACCAGCTCCCAACAGCCCCCCTAGCGACGTCACATTGTTTGCAACGTTACTGTACATTGCTGCAAGCTTGCTGCAGCATGAAAGAGGACACTGCGTACATAAATGTAATGCGCTCACATTCGGTGCCAGGTGGCGTCTGACAGAGGTGCATCACAGCAGTGCGATGGCCTTTCCTGGTACAGGCAGCTGCAATCCAACAAGTCGGTGTGAAGAAGAGGAAAAATCGAGCAGTGTAAAACCACATAAATTGTAAAAGTACCCAAATTATTTGATTAAAATAACGCACTGGCGTGGGATATCGTGTATCTTTTTGTCAAATAATGTGCTGTCATAGTTGTTCACCATCATCATATTCACATACAGACCAAATGACGTGTGTGTGTGTGTGTGTGTGTGTGTGTGTGTGTGTGTGTGTGTGTGTGTGTGTGTGTGTGTGTAGCTTCACACACACACACACTCACACACATGCATACACACACGGACACGGCATGCGACAGTGTGGTGCATTGCTTTGTGATATCTGATATGTTGGCTGGAGAGAGAGAGAGAGAGAGAGAGAGAGAGAGAGAGAGAGAGAGAGAGAGAGAGATAGAGAGAGAGAGAGAGAGAGATAAGGCCAGTCATTGGACATCTTCCAGTTGTCACATTATCTTTATTCTACTTCACGCTGGACACAGGAAAAAATTATCAACATAGTGCTTCCATGAAAACCTCATAAAACTGTCAGTGGAATGTCTTGCGATCTCCCCTCTTACAAACAAAAGAAAAGCAATGATTTGAAATTGCTTCATATTTAGTATAGTTTGATACTTACTTAATCGAAATGTTTCTTTATGATTGGACCTGCAGCGAAATATATGTCTTGAAAGGACATTGTAAGTAAGGTTCCAGTATCACTGCTTGAAACATATACTGATTATTACGACAGCTGTTGCGAAAGAATTCCATTTCCAAATACGCCTACGTGTTCCTGAAGTAATATATAATATCTAATGCGACTGTATTTGGTGACTTTTCTCGTTGTATTTCACGTGAAAATTCTAAAATATTGATTTCACGTTGATGTTGTACTGTTTTATACAGTGCGGCGTAATATTTTCGTGTAAAATATTTACTATGTCGTTGGAAAAAAAATTTATAGGGTGAACTGTCAATCATTACAGGAAATACCTGCAATATTATACCAAAATATTACGCCACACTATATAAAAGAGTACAAATTCGACGTGAAATCAGTAGTTTAGAATTTCATGTGAAGTGCAACGAGAACAGTCACCGGATGCAGTAACACCAGATGTTATACGTATATGTCAGGACAGTACAGACGTACTTGAAGATCGAAATAATCTGAAACAGCTCGTAATGGTTAATGTTTTAAGCAGTGATACTTAAACCTTACTCACAGTATAACTCAAACTGCTCACGTTTCTTCGCCAGTGACGTTTGCTAGTTATGAATACAGTCTAATAGCTGCATAATACCAGATATCCCCTTTGTTTGAGTGCAACGCTAAAAAAACCTCTCATGTTTCAGAGCAACGTTTCCGTCTGTAAAAAGCATCTGAATTGCGTAAAACAAATTGTAGCTATGCTGGTGATCAAAACCATAACGTCGTGCACAAGTTTTTCTTTTAAACGTTTCATACACTGCTACTGAAAGAAAATTACATATACTGACAGTTATCGATAAATCGCTCACCATGTCCTGTGAGAACTCTCAAAGGTACCCATGGCGAACTGTATACGGTGTAATTGTGAGGCAAACTCATCGCAGCTTCCTGGTGCGCAGATAATGCTGTTTAATGTCAGGTACAGATAACCAAGAGCACCTCTAATTTTTAGTGTGGTAATGACGTCACATCCTGACTTTGATCTACTGTAGTTGTGGTACTAAAAAAACGCTGCGTAGTGGCGTTGGAGTAATATTACTCCTAGATAATTGTAGTCGTCTGTCTAGTGTCTGAATGCAGATTTATGCTTTGTTCCTTGGATACACTCTGATTCCCTCGCTGCTACTAGATGATCACAGTACCACAGTAGGAGACTGATCACGAACAGTTAAACTACACACATCAAAAAAAGTTTTGCGTCACCCCAGTTCCCACAACTCCTGAAGACAGACGTTGATCGTGGATATTGTATCACAAACACAGTCAATTTGACTGAACCTACCCAAAGACGTAAACAACCATGCATGAGCAGCTCCTATTAGACGGAGGGGGTCCGACAGCCGATCAGTTACAGTCATTCCATCAGGAAGAAGACAAACTTCTCAAGATGTCTGTAGTTCAACCATGCCTAGACGATCAATACCGCGGTTCGATCGCGTCCGTATTGTTACTTTGTACCAGGAAGGGCTCTCGACTAGGGAAGTGTCCAGGCGTCTCTGAGTGAACCAAAGCTTGTTCTGACATGGAGGAGATACAGAGAGACAGGAACTGTCGGTGACATGCCTCGCTCAGGCCGCCCAAGGGCTACTACTGCAGTGGATGACCGCTACCTACGGATTATGACTTGGAGGAACCCTGACAGCAACGCCACCATGTTGAATAATGCTTTCTGTGCAGCCACAGGACGTCGTGTTATGACTCAAACTGTGCGCAATAGGATGCATGATGCGCAACTTCACTCCCGACGTCTATGACGAAGTCCATCTTTGCAACCACGTCACCATGCAGCGCGATACAAATGGGCCCAACAACATGCCGAATGGACCGCTCAGGACTGGCATCACGTTTTCTTCACTGATGAGTGTCTCATATGCCTTCAAACAGACAATCGTTGGATACGTGTTTGGAGGCAACCGTGTCAGGCTGAACACCTTAGACACACTGCCAGCGACTGCAGCAAGGTGGAGGTTCCCTGTTGTTTTGGGGTGGCATTATGTGGGGCCGATGTACGCCGCTGGTGGTCATGGAAGGCACCGTAACGGCTGTACGATACGTGAATGCCACCCTCCTACCGATAGTGCAACCATATCGGTAGCATATTGGAGAGACTTCCGCCTTCGTGCACATCTTGTGAATGAGTTCCTTCAGGATAACGGCATCGCTCGACTAGAATGACCAGCACGTTCTCCACACATGAACCCTACCGAACGTGCCTGGGATAGATTGAAAATGGCAGTTTACGGACGACGTGACCCACCAACCACTGTGAAGGATCTACGCCAAATCGCCGTTGAGGAGTGGGACAATCCGGACCAACAGTGCGTTGATGAACTTGTGGATAGTATGCCACGACGGATACTTGGAAGCATCAATGGGAGGACTTGTTGCTGGGTATTAGGGGTACCGGTGTGTACAGCACCCTGGACCACGAGCACTGAAGGTCTCGCTGTATGGTGCTACAACATGCAATATGTATTTTCCACGAGCAATAAAATGGCGGAAATGATATTTATGTTCGTCTCCATTCCAATTACCTGTACAGGTTTTAGAACTCTCGGAACCGACGTGATGCAAAACTTTTTTTTTGCGTATATTTGATGAGAGACAGTGCACTCCTCATCTGCAGGACCACACTTCTAAGAATCTAATATACTCCAGTGAAGCAACCAAATATGCTCTAGACTGTCGGAAAAGTCGCGAAGTATATATCCATCGATTCCTTGAGAGAATATGAAGCAAATTCTTGCAGATGGAACACAACACACCTCATCCATCAGATGTAACCATCGTTCAGCTCTGTGATTAATGCTGTGCATCAATATAAGGAGAAGAAGACATGTATGATCTAAATGCAGGTATAGAAATACGATGTTATTTAAGTACCTTTATAAATTCTGCTATGTATACGAGTTTGTAAAAGGAAAAAAAAGAAAACCTACAAAGAAGTGTTGTGCTTCTTTTTACCGTAAAGTCTACTTTATACTAATGTAACTGAATAGTCATCACTGTTACTGAATGGATAAAGTAGCCCCTTCACAAGAGTCTTGTGGCACCCGTGAAGTCCTGCATTGATACCGGAAACGGGAGAAGAAGAGGAATGGTTCGCTACTTCCCAATAATACATGAGCGTTATTTGGAAGTAAGGTCTAATTACTTCTAAAGTGTAAATCACCACAATTTTTCAGAGAACAATTTTTGTTTAGTTCCTTAAATGTTTCTCTATTTTTCTAAATAGCTTCATATTTGGTTAAACATTTGGCATATCTTGCTACACTATTTCAGCCCAAATACCAGCTAATACCGGAGATTTCACAGAATTGGTGGAGTTTCAGTCCCCAGCAAGAATAACAACAGTAAATGTAGGGCGTCTGCGACCCTTTCAAGGTAGCCCCGAGTCGGTTCCAGGTGGTTGAAGTGTGGAGCCAGAGCAGAACGCGAAGAGGATGCAGAGGAAGAGGCAAGAAGATGTAGTCGCACTTGTACACAAAGTCCCATATTCATAAGATCAAATTTATGAGGAGTGTTTATCAAGGATTTTTTTGTTTATATGTTTGTCTATGTATAGGACTGTAGTGAGTAAGCTATATTAGTGTAAATATTTTTAAGTTATTTTTGTTATTTTAAAATCGGCTTGCTATTGGCAGCAGCCTCTTGAGGAGGGAGGAGGGGTAGTATTTGTCCCTGTCCTCAGATTGTAATACGCTAAGGGCAAGAATGGAAGGATTGCAAATCGTTGTAGTATTGCATTTCGTCACTTAGATTGGGGCAGAGGAAGCAAGAGCGCTGTTCTCGATGCAAGAGGATGTGATAGTGTCAGCCATCTGTGGGTGCTGAAGATTGTTTTTAGTGCATCAGAAATTTAGAATGAGGTGAGGAGGTTGGAAGAAGTGTACGATGGACTTCGGCAAAGTGCGCCAAGAGCATGGGGGTACTCAATGAAGTGTTATGGGAGTGTGAGAAACTGCATAGACCCTAAAAGCAACTATGAGAACAAATGTGTAGTTTGGTGACCCCAACCTTTGGTCTAAAAATTATTAGTCCTTGATAATAATAAGGTGATGTAGCATTGAAGCACCCTAGAGCATTGTACCAACAGCCACGAATCAGCCACAGGTGTGATGACAAATGTGTTACAATAACAGACACGCCAGTCGACTGTGCAGCGAGGATAGACGAGCTCAGCTGTAGACTGTGCACTGTACAACCATAACCATGTAGCAAGTGGAGTGGTATCACCACAACAGAGCAAGCCTCTTGTTTTGACGACATGGATAGGTGGCTGTGGTTTAGTGAAATGAATGGGCATTGGAGGCATAAAAAAAGTCTGGATTTTAAGGCAGGGATCACTTGTCATTGCCAGACGTCAGTAGTACCACCTCCACGGAAGAGTGATGCCAGTCAGTGAGATGACTGGGCTCCACCAGCTGCAGCCATGGGTTCAAGACCCCGCTATGCCTGCCATCTGCATGAAGTCCATAATGGGACAGTGTGTCACTCCTACTCATCTGCCGCCGCAACCTGCCTTTCTAGCGAGATTTGGCGCCACAGCGCCAACCGTCCGCCGACTACTGCCTGATGGTAGTGAGTCAAGCCCCACACATAGATGTCTCCCACATTCTGTAGAGGGAATGCGAGTGGGGCGAGGGGCCACCAGGCCAACATACTGCTGATGGACGCAGCGCACATCAGTCTCCTCATGCCACCAAAATGGCTGTGTGCAGAGCCAAGGGGCTATCTCCTGAGTGAGGCACAATCGTAGGACAGCAAGATGCGTCTTGACGTCAAGGCCCACGGCCTACAGAGGCTGCTGGCCTCAGAAGCATGAGGTTCCAGCCAAGCGAGCACCAGGAGCATGCTGCCACCTACTCATTATCCCCAGCCAGAGTTAGTGTCCAGATGTGTGCCTGCCCCTCTATGCCATATACCAAGGTCAATTAAGTTCTTTTTGATTGTTAACAGTGTTTACCCGTGGACTCCCTCGCCTCTGCCACAATCACTCCGACGCTGCAGAGTTGCCTGCCAACGTGTCAATCTCCATATCACGCAGAGGAGTCTTTTCGTTCACCATGGCCGATTCCACGACCGATCCTGCATCCTGCTTTGGCATAATGCCCCGCTTCGTTAAGGCTCTCGCAAATAAATTCCTGTCCCTCTGTTCAGAATCTGCTTCCGGCGATAAGATTACTCGATTTTCACACAAAGACTTAGGTATCAAATTACTCGCTGCAACGTCTTGAATGTGGACAAAGATCACGTGGGGTGGCCATGCTGCGAGCGGCTCAAGACTGCCGCAGACTGACTTCCCACCCGCGCGACGCGTTCACGCCGACTCAGCAGTATTGCTGCTCACAAGATGACTCTTGTATATACTATTATTTATATATATTTGACGATGCTGTCGCTGATTCTGGGTTTAGCGTTTGAAGATGCCACTATGGCTCTAGCATATTGGGATATGTTTTTCTAAAGCAGATCTGAAGATGGTCATTATATACCGAAACCGGTAATCTGATGACAAAAAAATGTGGCCATAACCGTGAAGTAAAGGAAATTTAGACATTTTTGTTCTTGTGTGGTAATGGTAATGGTTTATGAGGCGTAATTATTTTCAAGCGAGAGTCGCTGGTCGAGTTTATGTGGTGTTCTAGAAATGACCGCTTGGTGCCTGTGCATTGAAGTCAATGTAATATTCTTGAATTGCTCTGGGCAAACAGACAGAGACTGTAGCGAATCCAGATGGCTCACAATTAGACAAATGAAGTATACTGATAGAGTACTCTGTGACAACTTGTTCTGTCTATATTTGTTTTGTTATTTCTCTGTGTTCGTTAGATTTGTGAGAATGAGTAAGGTCGTGGCAGAGGCAAAGTCAGAGACACAAAGCATCACCAACGAGGAGTCTTAGCAATCGTCAGTGAATTGTGTGGCTCGATTGTGAGTCGATAATGGTTGTAAGTAATGTATTGGCGGAGAGGGATCATGGAATAGAGTTGTTGAGGTCTCAGGTTCTAGGGATGCTAGGGATGGAACCAGCTATAGCCTTTCTCTGGAGAGCCATCTGAGGATGAAATATCGCTCGAATATGAGGGTGAGCGATCGAACGCATGTATTTGCATTAAATATGAAGTGTTTTAATTCTAGATGATCGTGAGATATGCAGAAACAGTGCTACCAAGCCACGAAGGAATGATGAGGTTATAGAGGTGGCCAGAGACGTAATGGTAATGGTAGTATGGGAATTTTAGATCACCGACAAGGACATAGGCTGTAGTGGCATTTTGTTTGGTGAAACGTAGTATGGTACGCACACAAGTGAGGAATGGAGACAAAGCGGCACACATGAATATAGATAATTTTGGCAATGAACAAGTTAAGTTATTAATGGAACGTTATTGGCTCCACTGCAGCTTCTTGATGAGGAAGATTGTCACACAGGCGGTGTTGGCTGTGCACAGGATGCTGCAAGGAATGCATTTTGTGAGAAATTGTAGCATTTAAGAGGAATGGATAGGACACAGATGGAAAACTACTTCTAGAATTTCGAGATTCGTTTCTTTTGCAAGAGCCATTGCCTGCTACGCCAGCAACACCACACATGATTCTGACAGGAAACGAATCATCGGTATATTGGATGCCATTTTTAGAGTAATTTATAAACCAAGAGTTAGCTGATAAAATCATAGAAGAGAGCACTAGCCTAGAGGGTACCTTTCTCTGATGCGACCCACCACGAGTTCCTCTCCTATGCCATCACCTTCATCCCAGCACTTGCAACATACAACCCCAATTATTTGCTGGATGTGTTCCGATCTCTGACGTCCTCTACAGTTTCTTCCCTCTACAACTGCCTCTAGTACCATGGAAGTCATTCCCTAATGTCTTAGCAGATGTCCTGTCATCCTGTCCCTTCTTGTTGTCAGTTTTTTCCACATATTCCTTTCCTCTCCGTTTCTCAGGAGAATCTCCTGATTCATTAACTTTTCAGTACTACTAATTTTCAACACTCATCTGTAGCACCACATCTCAAATGCTTCGATTCTCTTCTGTTCCAGTTTTTCCACAATTCATGTTTCACTACCATACAATGCTATGCTCCAAACGTATAGTCTCAGAAACTGGTTCTTCAAATTAAGGCCTGTATTTGTTACTTCTCTTGGCCAGAATGCCATTTTTGCAGCACTAGTCTGTTTTTGATTTACTCCTTGCTCCATCCATAATTGATTATTGTGCTGCATAGGCAGGAGACTTCCTTAACTCCATCTACTTTATAATCATCTGTTCTGAGGTTAAGTTCCTCACTGTTCTCATTTCTGCTACTTCTCATTATTTTCGTCTTTCTTTGATTTACTCTCAATGCGTATTCTGTTCACTCTATTCAGCAGGTCATGTAATTCGTCTTTATTTTCACTGAGGAAAGCAACGTCATTAGCGAATCTTATCATTAACACCCTTTCACCATGAATTTTAATTCCACTCCTGAACTTTTCTCTTATTTTCGTCATTGCTTCTTAGATGTATAGACTGAACAGTAGGAGCAAAAGACAAATGCCTACCCAATTCCAAACATCATACAGAGGATACAAAACTTAGGACAAAGTCAGTACTTCTCGACCATGGACTGAAGGAGTGGATACCATCAGTCAGAACTTACTTTGGGAGATAGTCAGTGTGATCAGCACGATGGGACGCCCTTTTGGTTGAAGAATGCACTGGCAAAATTTCATTGGTTGCTGAACGGATTACTGAGGGAATTGGAACAGTGTCAGTGTCTCGTTTATCTTGAAGATATAGTCATATTTTCAAAGGTTATCAAGTGCGTAGACAAGGTCAGAGAGGAATGCTCAAAATTTTAAAAGCAGCTCATTTGATACTCAGCACAAGGTAATGTGACTCTGCGCTGGAAGAGGTTAACTATCTGCGCCATATCATTAGTAGAGAGGGTGCAACGACTTATCTGAGGTTAATACAGGCAGTGCAAGAGTTACCAGTTCCATGAACAACCCTAGAATCGCAATGTTTTATTCGTCTCGCAAATTATTATGGAAAATTCATGAAATGGTTTGCGGACATTGCCAGGCAGTTGCTAAAGAAAGGGATTAAACATGTATGTTGGGAAAAATGCCAGAGAACGTTTTTCGATTGGAAGAGGTGAAACGTCCCCTTTTATTAATGTCGAGTCCAGTGTCAGTGTTTCCAGATTTTCAGGTAGTGTTCATATTATCGTGTGATGCATCGAATCACACTGTGATGTGTGTTTTCAGCCAGGAGGTCTATGGGCAAGAAATTTCTGTTGCCTAATCGTCAGACAGTTCAACACGATAGAGAAAAATTATTCTACAACATACAAGGGAGTGCTTAGCTTGATATATGGAGTGATGTACTTCCAGTGTAACCAGTATAGAACGAAATTCAAGTTAACAAAACTGCTTTCAAGTGGTTGCTAGGTTTGAAGGACTCATCCAATTGATTAACGAAATGGACACAAACTCAATGAATTTCAGAACGAAGTTATCCACAAGTCAGGGAAGAAACACGGAAATGCAGGCAATCTATGCAAAAAAAAATACCTTAATATAGGCAGTAGGTCACGATCTTGGGCAATGGCAATGACAAGAATAGTGTAGGCAGTATGGCAAGCAATAGTGGTTTAGCATGCTTGATGAAGTATTATGTAGAAAGACGAAACTGGGATCATGAGTGGCGGTGGTAGCCAAGCTGGACCTAGATGTGTTACGTGAGATGCATGATCACATTCTATCAGACCATGGGGGTTGCTTGTTCAACGAATCAGAGAATGAAGGAAAAGTATTGGTGGAAGGAAAGGAAAGATATGTCGATTCATACGTCAGGAGCTGTGTAGATTGTGCACAGTAAACGGATTTGAGCTGGAAGCAGATAATGTCAGAGACTACCAGAAGCTACGGAACCATCCAGCTTCATCTGCGTGAACTTGTTAGGCCCATTCAACCAAATACTGGCAGGTAATCATTTTGTGCTAACCATAAAAGACCATACTTACCGTTACTCTTATCGTTACATCAAGACGGTGCCGATGCCACACCAAGAGGCTGCCATGGTCGCACAGTATCGTTGAATAGGTGGATGTTGAAGTTTGGGATGCCGCAGATGATAATTACAGACCAGGGACGAACTTCATACCATATCTGATGAAAGAATTGTGTCGTTTACCAAACGTAAAAAAATTGAGTATCAGTCACTAAACCTGCAAACTCAAGGAATAGTAGAACAAGCTCATCGGACAATTGGGAAGATGCTTAGTTATTACGTGAACTCACACCATTGATACTGTGACACTTATCTGTTCTTTGTGGTGAGTCTGTAGAACTCCAAAGTACACATCAGTACCGTACCGGGCTGTCGCCATTATTGGTGGTTTGCAGAAGAGGATGCTATCGCCATTCGCTGCTGTTAACCATAAAGGTGGCAGGAAAGGAGAGGCAGTATGGGAGTTCGCTATAATGATAAGGGAAGTATGGAGAAAGGTTCAGTGGATGAGTGCTATGGCGCTGGGGGAGCAGGAAGATGTGAGGAAACGAGTAGGGACATTACCTCAGTGGAGAGTAAGTCAATGGGTCATGTTGTCACGTCCATGTACCCGGAAATGGAAGACGAAGAAGTTTAGAACACGGTGCCAGAATCTGTAGCAAGTAATTGAAACTACTTCACTAGTAAACTTGAAGTTGCAGCTGCTGACGAGGACAATTCGAGGCCGCGCTGGAGGCAGTTTCCTGACAGGACTCGTGAAATTAAAGTTTTTTTTTCTGCATAGAATTATATGTTTCATTAGAGTAGGTTTTGTCGTAAGTGTATTGATACATGCTGTTTGTAGGCAGCAGGCTTCTGGGGGGAGGGGAGCTGATACTAGTGCCCTACTGTTGCCATATTGCCATACAAGAGAAAAGCCAAAGAAAGGATACTAGCTTTGGCAGTGCCGTACCTGTTCACTGGAGGCGGAGAGATGGCGCTGCAGCATCATCACTTGGACGGAGGACCTGCGTTTTCAAGGCAACCAGACATGCTTTTAGGCAACTACAGGTGGTCATTACGTTTAGTGTTAAATGTGATGAAGCTGGAAGAGATGTTTACTGGATACAGCAATTAATAGGTAGTAGTGCGAGACCTCGAAACAGCACGTAAATATGCTTGAGGCATGTGGATGATTAAAGGAGCTGATGCACTATATGAACAAAGTGCTTCAAAATTAATCCAGGGGAATAAAAAGGGGATTGATAGGGGCTTGGGGTAGAACATTAAAGACCATCTTCAGGAGCAAGTTGAACAGCAAAGGGGTTAGTTCAGACAAATAAAGTAACTGTGGAGTGCATTCCACACAGGTATTGAACTTCGAAGTGGTGTGCTAAACAACACATGCATGCTCTAGAAACTGACAAAGGAAGTTTTGGACTGTGCCATGGCCTCAGCTAATACTCTGAACTGGGATTTGGAAGCAATACAACCTCTACTGCAGGTACTAGATGCAAGATTAGCGTTAACGAGGCTTTGCAGTCCCTGGGGCATAGCGTCTGGGCCGCCAGAGGTAAGCTATCCTTCCAGCACTATATGGGCAACTATGTCCTGTGTTGTTGTCACCTGAACAGTATTTGAGAGGACTGAGGAAAGCGCAAGTAAAATTGCCATCAGAATTACAGCTACTGGTGGAACCGAGAAGACAGAATTTACCACTCTACTGCCATGGTGCAGCACGCAATTGTACAAATCAGTGAATGTACCGATAGTAGGCAAGCATGTGGTGTTCACGTCTTACACAGTAGGCCTTCATACACTCCCACTGAAGTTAGTGGAAGTTGCAAAATTTGTGCAAGTAAGAGAGCAAATGATGCTGCTACTAGCGAAAGATGGGGATAAACACGTGGTGATGACTGAGGGTGAAATTCAGCAACGCCAGAGCGGGGTAATCACCATACGCCTGACTAAGACATTTGGAATTAAAGGACAACAGGACTGTGTGACATTTTGGGACACACATTTCATCTGCCAACTACTATGATGGATTTGTTATACAGCCACAGCTATACTGGTTGATGTACCTTTAGAGAAGTTTTCCAAACGAAACCTTACATTCCTCAATAACATCTGGGACCCTAGTCCAGATCATTCAGTTAGCCCAGTGATAGCAGCCCATGAGGGGCAGATCACTGCAGACCAATTACTGCAACATATGCAGCTCTGAGAAGGTAGATGTCAAATAACTGTCAACTTGTGTATCACAATTCCTGGTGCTGGCGTGACTGATTTTGCTCTGGATTGCTCTCATGTATTTGAATCAACGAATTGTGTGCAAGGCCAACCCAGGTCTAATCCAAGATCCCACAGACTGGATACCACAAGTAGTGAGATGAAAGACAGATTTATAGAGTTAGATATAGACACAGTAATTTGTGTAGTAGTTAAAAATAGCCCTTTTAGTGTTAGGTCCTAGTTTAACAGATTAGGGATGGAAGTAAATACAATAGGACTCTAGGCCAAGACAGGGGCCAAGGGAGGGGATCTACTCCATAGGAGTGGACAGTGTCGAGATATGACCCAGTCTTTGGTCGGAAAATTACTAGTCTTTAACAAAGGTAAGGAAAAGTAGCATGAAAAAATCCTTAGGACTTTGCGTTAAGAGCTGCAGGTCGATATCCACAAGTGTGGCGGCTTGTCGGTTATGAGAGCACACACGCCATTGGATTGCGCATCGAGGAAGGCCGAGCTCAGCAGCAAAAGACACTGCACAGCCGTAACCATGTAGCAAGTGGGGTAGTGACACCGCAACAGGGCAAGTCTCTTAATTCGGCAACGTGACTAGGCGCCGGGTTTTAGTGAAACAAGTGGGCCTGCTGGCATATTTTAAGGCAGGGATCACTTGTTATCACTGGAAGCCAGCAGTACCACCACTATATCCGGCGCTGGACAGCGAGATAACTGAGCTCTGCCAGCTGTGACCATTGTTTTCAGACCAAGATGCATTACGTCCTTCATGGAACTTTGTGTCTCAGACCTGCCGACCTGCCATCCACTCCTGTTGACTTTGACACTGAGTTGCTAGTGGGACTCAGCCCCACAACGCCAACCGCCAGCTGACTACTGTCTCAGTCGAGCGAGCTGTATCCCACACACAGCCGTCTCTGCCTTTCACTGGATGACACATGTGGGGCAAGGAGCTACCAGTCTTACACAACGCCAAATAAAGCAGTGCACACTACTCTCCTCAAGTAAACATTGTGGCTGCATGCAGAGCCTATAGGCCATCTTCCATTTGGGCGTCTTCGGAGCACAACACCATGCGCCACTGACGTCAGCGCCGGTGGACTACAGAGGCTGCTGGCCTCAGCATTTCCAGGTGGGATCCACCACCTATTTATGGGCCCTAGCTAGGATCGGAGAGGAGAGGCATGTCTGCCTCACTACGCTTTACCAAGCTCAATAAAGTTCTTTGTAACTGTTAACAGTATTTACCCTGGACGCACGCCCTGTCGCTACCACTCACACCTGTCAGTGTGCCCAGTACATTACAAATCAGACAAGTAGTGAGAGTTGTGCCACATACAGGGTGTTTCAAAAATGACCGGTATATTTGAAACGGCAATACGAACTAAACGAGCAGCGATAGAAATACACCGTTTGTTGCAATATGCTTCGGACAGCAGTACATTCTCAGGCCGACAAACATTCGAAATTACAGTAGTTACAATTGTCAACAACAGATGGCGCTGCAGTCTGGGAAACTCTATAGTACGATATTTTCCACATATCCACCATGCGTAGCAATAATATGGCGTAGTCTCTGAATGAAATTACCCGAAACCTTTGATAACGTGTCTGGCGGAATGGCTTCAAATGCAGATGATGTGTACTGCTTCAGCTGTTCAATTGTTTCTGGATTCTGGCGGTACACCTGGTCTTCCAAGTGTCCTCACAGAAAGAAGTCACAGGGGTTCATGTCTGGCGAATAGGGAGGCCAATCCACGCCACCTCCTGTATGTTTCGGATAGCCCAAAGCAATCACACGATCATCGAAATATTCATTCAGGAAATTAAAGACGCCGGCCGTGCGATGTGGCCGGGCACCATCTTGCATAAGCCACGAGGTGTTCGCAGTGTCGTCTAAGGCAGTTTGTACAGCCACAAATTCATGAAGAATGTCTAGATAGCGTGATGCAGTAATCGTTTCGGATCTGAAAAATGGGCCAATGATTCCTTTGGAAGACCAGTACTTTTTGAGGATGCAGGGACGATGGGACTGCAACATGGGGCTTTTCGGTTCCCCATATGCGCCAATTCTGTTTATTGACGAAGCCGTCCAGGTAAAAATAAGCTTCGTCAGTAAACCAAATGCTGCCCACATGCATATCGCCGTCATCAATCCTGTGCACTATATCGTTAGCGAATGTCTCTCGTGCAGCAATCGTACCGGCGCTGAGGGGCTGCCGCATTTGAATTTTGTATGGACAGAGGTGTAAACTCTGGCGCATGAGACGATACGTGGACGTTGGCGTCATTTGGACCGCAGCTGCAACACAGCGAACGGAAACCCGAGGCCGCTGTTGGATCACCTGCTGCGCTAGCTGCGCGTTGCCCTCTGTGGTTGCCGTACGCCGTCGCCCTACCTTTCCAGCACGTTCATCCGTCACGTTCCCAGTCTGTTAAAATTTTTTAAACAGGTCCTTTATTGTATCGCTTTTCGGTCCTTTGGTTACATTAAACCTCCGTTGAAAACTTCGTCTTGTTGCAACCACACTGTGTTCTAGGCGGTGGAATTCCAACACCAGAAAAATCCTCTGTTCTAAGGAATAAACCATGTTGTCCACAGCACACTTGGACATTGTGAACAGCACACGCTTACAGCAGAAAGATGACGTACAGAATGGCGCACCAACAGACTGCGTTGTCTTCTATATCTTTCACATCACTTGCAGCGCCATCTGTTGTTGAAAATTGTAACTACTGTAATTTCGAAAGTTTGTCCGCCTGAAAATGTACTGCTGTCCCAAGCATATTGCAACAAACGGTGTATTTCTATCGCTGCTCGTTTAGTTTTTATTGCCGTTTCAAATATACCGGTCATTTTTGAAACACCCTGTAGATGGAGAAAGAAAGGATTGCTGCATATTGGGGGTATAATTTTTGAAAACAGTGTTCAGAACAGTAGATGAGGGTGATATTAGAGAGTTAAACGAAACTAAGGAAGCAATAAAAATTGGCACAGAAAAATAAGTTAGCAGAAGAATGGCGCCCTATCCAGACAGTAAACTTGGAGAATGAAGTGCTGAAGAACCACAGTTGTTAAAGTGTACTGGAGGCAAAATAAACTGGAATTTGAAGTTGCTGCGAAACTGTAGAAATTTTGGACACGACGACTGTAGTGGAAAGTGAGTTACAAGCTTTAGCGTAAGGGATGCACGAGGGGTCTTGTCAAACCAGCAAGAAGCCATACACACTTCTTTCCCCTTAACAATATTTGTCAAGGTTGCAGAAAGAACAGAGAGAGCTACACGCTGAGTTATGTCTAATTGTGGAGCCCTGCAGTCTAAACCTACCCTTATACTACCCCATGGAATCAGTAAAAGTGAAAACTGATGAAGCACGATTCTAATTTATTTCCCAGTAACAGAAAAGCATGCACAGTTTAAGTATTAAGCCACTGACATGCACCCATCGAAGTGGAGAAATCTTGGAAAATTTGTGCAGATGAAGATCCATGGGATGATTAATTTCGGTAGATGGTAGTACCAGTAATGGTGGAGGAGGTGTTACAACATTGTCAAAGCTGGAATGTCATGGAGTGTCCCATCAGGGTAATACAAATGAGCCAGAGGACCTGAGTAGTGCAACTGTTATCCACCAACCAGAGAGGACTAGATTGTCTGAGGGATAACATGAAACATAGACAACATTTCAGCCAAGAAGGTTATCACTTGATTTATTACACTTATTATGACACGATAATATTGGGAAGTTGTTAGGAACAGTGGAAACTCGAGGAGTCCAGATGGACTAAAATGAAGGGACGTGGGTTATTGATTAGTAGTACTACATTACACATAACATACTTTTCACGTGCCAGCCACGATTACAACACTCATGGAAGTGAACATTTCACAAACATTGTACTGCCCAGATGTACCTTTGGAACTATTGTCTGCACATGATATTACATTTCTAAGTAAAACTCTAGAACCTGTCCTGAAGCATTCCCTGGATCGATTCATTGCCACACAGGAAGGGTACATTTCATCCAAGCAGTTAACGCAGCACATAGAGCAGTTCAGAGAAGGACGACAACGGTACATAGAAGTGATTTTGAGTGCAGTAATATGAAGTGCTTCAGTGACTCTGACTCTGGTGTGTGTATCTTTCACTCTTTTGAGGCAGAGAGCCGACCATCAGCATACACTGTCAATATTCCAGATTCCCGAAAACTGAAGACCTAGAGCATAAGACAGAGTGATCCTTGTAGTGTGAATGTGGAAAACATGTAAATTTAGGATTAAGAGGAAAGGAAGCAATGGGACAAGCTGTGAAGGCTAAAATTTCCAGAAGTGTAGAAGAAGTGTGATGAACAGATTCATAGGTAAAGTAGCAACAGGAAGCATAGCCACTAAGACTGCATGCACTATCCAACCCGTCTGGGCAAGCCGCCAGTTGTTCTGATTACAAATTTCTTTGTATTTTGTATGCAAATGAAGTACAATATATAACTGTTTTTAATATTGGTCCAACGGAACAGATCTTGTTCATATAGTGGTGTAATGTAGTGTACCAACTATATGTGGGCACTATAATGTGAGCCTGAGTGGCATACTGCACCAGTGCACGTAGAAGGTAAGCGCATGTCGTTGTCTCTGTAATAGTTCAACAAGGCTGATGTTGTGTTGTGAGGCAGGGTGGCTTGTTGAAACAGCAAACTTAGTGGTACTGTACGGAATGAAGCAGGAAGGGGCAAGGAAGATGGATATATGACTGGTAGTGTGTGTGTGTTTCCACATGTTCAGCAAGTACATTGCCGCCTACTAAAGGTATGGAATATCTTCTTAAGTAAAGTATTCTTAGTCTCACAGCCCTACTAGGACGATGGGGCTGTATCAGACAAGGCTGCCAAATGGAGATGACAGTACGAGTTATGGGTTCGAGGCCATAGCAGGGCAACAGCTCTATGCGCAAAGTCTCCCCAGACTTACTGACGAGGTGCAGCTGGCCATCCCAGGTCATCTCCAGTAGCACTGCCGAATCCTGCACAGGAGGCAGCATGCCACAGCCTGTGCACACCAACGCCGGGCATACATCTCACCGTGTAGAGCAGCCCCAGCTGTAACACAGCCAGGCATCACCCGGTATTGTATTGCCAAGTGCATCCCATTCGCACACGAATCGTACGGTTGGCACACGTAAAGAAACCGCTGGTGCTCCGTGATAGTGCCGCGTCAGCACTTCGTGGCATGCAGACAATCAGCCCAGCAGAATTCAATGAACAGTCGGATACTGACCCAGTATACCACGCAAGCAAACATCTGTCAAGTAGGCTTGCCTGTATAGTCAGAGTCGTCTAATTTTATTGTATGAACTCACAGGGAAACGGAAAGTCTTTCCTTGGAATTTTTTGTTGCAAAATACTTTTTCCTTATACACTGAAGAGCCAAAGAAACTGGCACACCTGCCTAATATCGTGTACGGCCCCCGCGAGCACGCATAAGTGCCACTACACGACGTGGCATGGACTCGAGGAAATTGACACCATGAATGCTGTAGGGCTGTCCACAAACCAGTAAGAGTACGAGGGGGTGGAAATCTCTTCTGAACAGCAGTTTGCAAGTCATCCCAGGTATACTCAATAATGTTCGTGTTCGGGGAGTTTGGTGGCCAGCGGAAGTGTTTAAACTCAGATGCGTCTTTCTGCAGCCACTCTGTAGCAATTTTGAAGTGTGGGGAGTCGCATTGTCCTACTGGAATTGTACAAATCCGTCGGAATGCACAATGGACATGAATGGATGCAGCTGATCAGACAGGATGCTTACATACATGTCACCTGTCAGAGTCGTATCTAGATGTATCATGGGTCCCATATCAATCCACCTGCACGTGCCCCACGCCATTACAGAGCCTCCACCAGCTTGAACAGTGCCCTGCTGACATGCAGAGTCCATAGATTCACGAGATTCTCTTCGTACCCGCACACCCTCGATACAATTTGAAACAAGACTCGTATTACGAGTTAACATGTTTCCCGTCATCAACACACTAATGTCGGTGTTGACGGGCCAAGCGAAGCGTAAAGCGTTGTTTTACAGTCATAACTTGTTGATGACCCAGCACTGAAATCTGCAGCAATTGCGGAAGGTTTGCTTGCACGTTGAACGATTCTCTTCAGTCCTCGTTTGTCCCGTTCTTGCCGAATTTTTTTCCAGCTGCAGCGATGTCGCAGGTCTGATGTTTTACCAGGTTCCTTATATTTACGGTACACTCGTGAAATGATCGTACAGGAAAATGTCCACTTCATCGCTGCCTCTGTGATGCTCTGTCCGATCATTCGTAATCCGACTTTAACTCCACGTTCAATGTCACTTAAATCTTGACAACCTGCCATTGCAGCAACAGTAACCGATCTAACAACTGCACCGGACACTGTCTTTTATAACCGTTGCCGAATGCAACGCCGTATCCTGCCTGTTTACACGCTTCTGTATATGATGATGATTGATTTGTGGGGCGCTCAACTGCGCGGTTATCATTGCCCGTAGTAATTCCCTACTTTTACTCTGTCCAATCTCGCCACTTCCATGAATGATGATGAAATGATGAGGACAGCGCAGACACCCAGTCATCTCGAAGCAGGATTTGAATATGCATGCCTATATAAGTTTCATTCGTGCTTCAGTGTATAAGCGCAATGTCTTACTGGACACAGCTCAGAAAAAAAAAATGCCAGTATCATCGCAGTTTAGAAGTTTCACAGAGTGAAGCTTCTTTTGTTCCTTTCAGACACCATGTTTCTGTCAGCTGAACTGGTTTCTCGGCATACTTTTCGTAAATTGATTTTGTATCTAATAATGAAATTATCAAACCAATCCACACACGCTTTAAATTCGTTACAGTCTGGTTAGCAATTTCGAGAGATTTTTCATGAAAAAGAGTTTCACGCATTCGCATACTGTTGCTACGACCAAAGAAAAACTGTTCAAATTTGAAATAGAAAAACTCCCAAGTTTGGTGTACTGTGAAACGGAAGTTTAGCGAGATTTCCATCTTATGCCTACTTTTTAAGGATATCTCTTCTTTCCGAAAATATCTCAGCCCTTTGTCTTCCTCACAGCAACATCACGGGATATCTCGACCAGTAAATGTTGTTCTTTCTCTCAATGCTGAAGACTTCCGCTCTTTCACATAAATAATTGCGCGTGTAACACACAATTCTCAAGGAAAAGGACTAACCATAGACAATAATGTGTACTGTCTGTACTTTGAAACCAAATACACTCACGGAAAAAGATCGCAACGTCAAGACGTAATTAATGTACAATAATGAAATTTTGTGAAAACATTTGTCTAGGTAACATAAGTAAAAGATTAACTTTGCAAAACCACTTGTAAGCCCGAGAAAAGCTATTGCAAACGTGAAATGCCGACACTTTAATGACCAGTGTACCAACCAGAATGTTGAATGCGAGCACAGAAACGTACTGGAATGTACCGCACAGGTGCTGGGTATCAGTTTGTGTGTCTTTACAGGGACTGGTGATGTTGGTTGCGGACGATGCTGGGATTGTTGCACGATGATGTCCCGTGCGTGCTCGACTGGAGACAAATCTGGTGATCGAGAATGCCAAGGAAACATGTTGGGTTGCAACAGCGGTCTGCGGGCGAGCGTCATCCTGTTGAAAAGACCTCCTGGAATGTTGTTAATGAATGGTAGCACAGCAGCAAGAATCATCAGACTGACGTTTGAATTCGCAGTCAGGGTGCATGAGAGAACCACTAGAGGTCTCCTGTTGTCAAACGAAATCGGACCACAGGCGCAGGTCTAGTGCCTGTAGCACGTAGACAGTTTGGTTGGAGCTCCTCAACTGGCGTCATTTTAACAAACACGCGGCCATCACTGACACTGAAGCAGAACTGTCTTTCATCAGATAACACAACAGTCCTCCATTCCACTCCACTCTCCACTGAGCTCTCGTTTGACACCACTGAAGTCCCAGACGGAGGTTGCTAGGGGTCAATGGAATGCACTCTGCAACGCGGAACTGTCCTTGAAATAACCGGTTTTGCAACAGTTCGTTGTGTCACTGTGGTTCCAACTACCGTTCGACTTGCTGCTGCAGACGAAGTACGATACGCCAAATCCACATGCCGAACACTGTGATCATCACTCTCGGCAGGGCCACGTGGCTGTCTGGAGCCGTCTCCTTGTGACAGTACGTTGTCGTGACCATCGCTGCCACTAGTCATATAGAGTGGCAATATTGCTGCCAAGTCTTCCTGCAATACCGCAGAAGGAACATCGTTCAAACTCAATGAAGTGGAGACACTGATGTCTCTGCCGCCTTAAAGATATTCTTGACTGACATCAACTCATTATGTCCAATCTTAAAGGTAACTAACGCTTGTTACAGTTACGGCTCGTATTTATAGCAAACCTGATTTGCATCTTTACAGCGGCGCCACTCTTAGGCGAAATGTGAACAGACGTCATGTTTTACATGTAGAAACACACCTACTAACTTTCGTTTCATGTCGCGCAAATCCTTCGCAGTTGAGCCGTGCGAATCGCATGAGTTGCTGTCACCACACCTGGACCGCTGCCCAGCGATATCCTTCCGCTATCGACCACCGCGGGCTGCCACGAGGATCTTTGACGGCGTGTTTGGAGGACATTTTTAGGTTTAAAACACAGGATGCGAAAGCGCAGTGGGCAGTTCTGGTGCAATGGTTCTGGAGAGAGGAGTTGGCGCGACGTGGGCGAACTACCAGCGAAAGGGCGGAAATGGGCCGTCAATATGTCCTGCACGAGACCACTGGAGGGGGGAAAAAGCGTATTAAAATGTGATATACCAAGTGAAAAATTAACTGCCGCTCGGCAGAGCACTTTTGGAATATCATTTCTGATCAGCATCTCTGAGAGCACTTTTGTTAAGACTTCGGTTGTGAACATTCTACAGTCGAGTTTGGCTAAGCGTTCTGCTACAGATGCCTCAGATGTGAGACTGATTGTCGGAAGGAACGGCTTCGGGGATTAAGTGCACCGTGGCAGGTCTAAATTGCAGGATGGTTAAAATGGAATCTTTGAGCCAATTTTTTAGGCAAGCAAAACTGAATATGTAATTCTTGGCATTGTGTATTACTCACCCATCGTTCGAGCAGGGCAAGGTGCCAGGTGGTTTCTGTTTGTCAAAAGTGAGTTTGACATTACGATACTGGAAGTCAGTTGAATTTAACCCTTTTTTAACAGCCGTATTGCATAACCGAGTCTTATGATCCTATTTTGAAAATGATGAATATGTGAACAGTGATCTGTTTCGCGAGTTCTGCAACAGCTGTGGTTGTGGCTACAAAAAAAATTGTTTTATTGATTAGTGGTTTGGTTCGAACATTTCTGCCCAGGTAGCATGCACGTTATAGACTTTTCTACTCAATGGCATCTATCGGTATCTGGCACCTATTTAGAGATTAACCGAAATTTTAAGCCTTCTAGAGGCGGTAGCTGTATTCGCGTTTATTGTAAGAAACCTCAAGTAACGGCCGCGGTGGCCGTGCGGTTTTAGGCACTTCTGTCCGGAACCGCGTGACTGCTACGGTCGCAGGTTCGAATCCTGCCTCGGGCATGGATGTGTGTGATGTCCTTAGGTTAGTCAGGTTTAAGTAGTTCTAAGTTCTCGGGGACTGATGACCTCAGATGTTGAGTCCCATAGTGCTCAGAGCCATTTGAACCAAACCTCAAGTGCTCTTGATGATTCGCTTAAGGATTTGGCAGACTGGGTGTATTTTCACTAATAACTGGGCATTAGTGTGCTTAGTTAAGCGATAATGTCGTTACAAAGTTGTGCCTTATTTAGGGGTGTGCTGCAATAATTATTAGACTATTTGTTAAAGTATCTAGTCAAGTACTGTCTGTTATTTAAAGGGACCACCATATTAAAATTTCGTGCACGTAAGTACAGCAGTTTGAAAATTGGATAGCAAATTCTGAAGTGATTTCGAGTAAAGAAAATGTTACAATGTTTTATTTGTTGAGAGGAGGATGATGGCACTGTGTGGAGTGAGATATAATACTGTTCAAAGACGGGTTAGAATGCACTAAGCGCACGTGGAATTTGTTTTGGTTCGCTAGAAGCTGTATTCTACCAGCTAACTGTTTGAGCTCAGTTATTTCCTGTAGGTATTTATCTTGAAATTGCTAACTGTATTACCCGCTGGCCTGGAGTGGCATTTGGCGGATATTCTAGACAAGTACGAGCAATATAATTTATCATTCTTCAAAATAGTGGGAAAATTGATCTACGTACAGTTTATATTCCAGGAAGAATCATAAAGCAAAAACTACTGAATTTAACTCAAAGAAACAAATTTGCGTTCTGTTGGTACTTAAAATTTTAGGAGAATTTGTTAGATGCGAGAAAAACTGACTCTTACCAAAGGATTTCATATTTTTACATATGTCTGCGAATTTAGCAAACATACAGGAGCCATGTAAATTCAAATAGAACTTCCAAACTAAGGAAACAATTTTGTGGTACGAAAACAATTTTCCCTCTAGAATTTAATGTGGTGGTCCAATTAATCCCGAGGACCGTTGACCTCAACCTCCTGTACACAGGAACAAAAACGTAACTACGAGACGTAAACAGTTAGGAGCGTTAACTGTAATGCTGTTGGATCATTGGTCACAACAGCAAAATATTGCAACTTCACAATAATGAAGGAAGCTGTTCGAAGTGAAGCAGACTTAGATTTTTGCAGGATGAATCAGAAGTCGTATGCTTCACAGTTGGAACAAATAATGTGCCAGCGACTGAACTGAGTAGAGGAATAGCGAACTTCTGTTCAGTGTAGTAGCATGCGAAAGTGTGAAACTCACTACAGGGTGGAGATTATTTGGATGAAGCAGTACTAAATATAGTTTTCACGTACACAAATACATAATTAAAGTAACATGTAAAGTGGGATGTACAAATGTCTTCAACTTTTAAAGATATGGATCTATTGTTTCCGTATGAACAAGGATATGTAAGTATAATACTGTTAGACATTCAGAATTAACTGTTTATATTAG